>NC_138893.1:21340056-21940056 GCF_965194825.1 Balaenoptera physalus | reverse complement strand
GAGTTTTCTCTGGCTACACACGAAGCTTCATTGGCTGGGGTGGGGCGCATCTTGCCATGCTCTAGAGCTAAAGGGAATCTCAACGTGAGTCCTTGCCTCGAGGTAAGGCCCTGAGTAGCCATGGGGAAAGAGAGGCATGCAGCCCTTTCCATGAGCTCATAGTCGCTGTTCTGTTTATTTTAAAGGAAGGACCCTTTTCAGCACTCTTAGGACCCTCGAGGGAGCATTTTCGTTCCAATATCCCTGACTACCTCCACACCTCTGTAGGCCTGCTGAGAACAACGTGACCCATAGGTCCCTCGGGGGTCCTCTGTGTCTGCTGAATCATGGGCAACACACTGCACTCTTTCTTGTGATATCTTGATTCACAGCACTCGCACAGGTTCACGAGCACTGTTTTGGCAAGATCCAACTTGCTGTGGAAGTCTCACACATTCCCTAGTGTGAGCTGAAATGAGAAAAACACTAGGCTTCGCCTTCCTTCCAGGACCTCCTACCTGAAGTCACCCTGCCTCCAGGAAAAAATCGGTTGCGTTCGTATTGCAACTAAAGCACAGTCTTTCCTGTAGCACCCGGGCGTGTAGCAGTTTCCATGAGGCCGTAGTCGCTTATCTTCAGCATTTTAACGCCAGTACGCTTTTGAGGCTTTTGAAGAGGCACCGGCCCCAGGCCTAACTAGGGCGTTCCTTGGTTGAGGCGGTTCACTACATGCAGAACACCCTGCCTCGAGAATTTGATTCAGGGAAGGAACCAGTGTGTACTCTGTGTCTCTTTTGAGTTCTTTGAAACCACAGGGATGTATGCTGTTTGTGCCTATGGAAATGGGCTCATGTTGGTAGTAGACTTCCTTATCCATTTTGATAGCTCAATTCATGCTGCCTTGAAACTCCCTGAAATTCTCTGCTGTTCACAGGCCCCTGGCTATTGTACGCATTGGTCTGGGAAGAATATGTGTTTTGTCTGGCTACACAGTGTGCTTCATAGTCCGCGGTGGGACTCATCTTGCCATGCTCTAGAGTTAAAGGGAATCTCAGATCTGTCCTTGCCTCGTGGTGAGGCCCCGAGTGGCCATGCAGAAAGGGAGGCATGCAGCTCTTTCCATGTGCTCTTAGTCGCTATTTTGCTTTATTTTAAAGGAAGTACCCTTTTCAGGACTCCTAACCCCCTCGGGTGAGCATCATTTTAGTTCCAAGATCACTGAGTACCTCCACACCCCTGTAGGCCCGCTGAACAACAACGAGGCTCATAGGTCCCACGGAGGTCCTCTGTGTCTGCTGAGTCATGGGCAACACACTGCACTCTTTCTTGTGATATCTTGATTCACAGCACTCGCACAGGTTCAAGAGCAACGTTCAAACAAGTTCCAACATGCCGTGGAAATCGCACTCAATCCCTAGTCTGAGCTGCACAGAGAAAAACACTAGGCTTCTCCTTCCAATCAGGACCTCCTACCTGAAGTCACCCTGCCTCCAGGAGAAAGATGGCTTGCTTTCCTTTTGCAACTAAAGCCCAGTTTTTCCCGTACCACTGCAGGCTTTTGAAAAGGCACGGGCCAAGTGGCTTGCCTAGGGCGTTCCTTGGTGAGGCCCTGGGCCCAGTGGCCTGGCTAGGGGGTTCCTTGGTGAGGCCGTTCACTAGATGCAGAACACCCTTCCTCGAGAAGTTGATTCAGGGAGGCAACCAGTGTGTACTCGGTGTCTCTTTTGACTTGTTAAAAACCACAGAGATATATTCTGCCTGTACCCATGGAAATGGGGGCATGATGGGACTAGCCTTGCTTTCCGTTTGGAAACCTCCATTCTTGCTGCCGTGAAGCTCCCTGAAATTCTCTGCTGTTTACAGGCCTCTGGCCACTGTAGGCATGGGTCTGGGAAGAAAATGAGTTTTCCTGGGTACACACGGAGCTTCATAGGCCAGGGTGGGGCTCACCTTGCCATGCTCTAGAGCTAAAGGGAATCTCAACGTGAGTCCTTGCCTCGAGGTAAGGCCCTGAGTAGCCCTGCAGAAAGGGAAGCATGCAGCTCTTTCCATGAGCTCTTAGTGGAGGTCTGTTTTATTTTAAAGGAAGTACCCTTTTCAGGAGGCCTAGGCCCTTCGGGTGAGCATCATTTTGCTTCCAACATCACTGACTCCCTCCACACCCCTGTGGGCCTGATGAGCAGCATTGAGTCCCATACGTCCCACGGAGGCCCTTTGAGTCTGCAGAGTCTCGGGCAACACACTGTACTTTACTTCAGGAGGGCTACATTTCCAGAGCACTCGAACAGCATCAGAACCACATTTCTAGGCAGTCCAACATGCCCTGGAAGTCTTCGACATTGCCCTCGTCTGAGCTGCCCTGAGAAAACACTCTGCTTCGACTTTATCGAGGACCGCGTTCCTGAAGTCACTCTCTTCAAGGAGAAATACAGCATCTTAACATGCTGTGTCGCTCACAGGGCAAGAAATGTGAGAACTTGCCTCGAGGTAAGGCCATGAAATGCTATGCAGAAGCAGAGGCGTGTAGCAGTTTCCATGAGGCCGCAGTCGCTTATCTTCAGCATTTTAAAGCCAGTACGCTTTTCAGGACACCTATGTGCCTCGCCTGGAAACCCTATTCCCTGCAAGAACACTGAGTACACTCACGCTCCCCTGGCCCTTCTAAGCAATAGCCAGGCCAGGAGCTTTCCGACTCACAGTGTGTATGCCGAGTGTAGGGCAGCACAGTGCACTCTTATTGGAACATCTTGCTTTAGCCAGCAATCGCACAGGTTCACGAGCACCGTTAAGCAAGTTCCAACAGGCCGTGGAAGTCGCTCTCATTCCCTAGTTTGAGCTGTACAGAGAGAAACAGTAAGCTTCTCCTTCCTTACAGGACCTCCTACCTGAAGTCACCCTGCCTCCTGAAGAAAGACGACCTCGTTTCTATTGCAACTAAAGCACAGTTTTTCCTGTAGCATGGCAGGCTTTTGAAGAGGCACGGGCCCAGAAGCCTAGCTAGGGCTTTCCTTGGTGAGGCCGTTCACTAGATGCAGAACACCCTGCCTCGAGAAGTTGATTCAGGGAAGCAACAACTGTGTACTCTGTGTCTCATTTGACTTGTTAAAAACCACAGAGATGTATGCTGCCTGTGCCCATGGAAATGGGGGCATGATGGGACTAGCCTTGCTTTCCATTTGGAAAGCTCCATTCTTGCTTTCGTGAAGCTCCCTGAAATTCTCTGCTGTTGACAGGCCCCTGGCCACTGTAGGCTTGGGTCTGGGAAGAAAATGAGTTTTCTCTGGCTACACACGAAGCTTCATTGGCTGGGGTGGGGCGCATCTTGCCATGCTCTAGAGCTAAAGGGAATCTCAACGTGAGTCCTTGCCTCGAGGTAAGGCCCTGAGTAGCCATGGGGAAAGAGAGGCATGCAGCCCTTTCCATGAGCTCATAGTCGCTGTTCTGTTTATTTTAAAGGAAGGACCCTTTTCAGCACTCTTAGGACCCTCGAGGGAGCATTTTCGTTCCAATATCCCTGACTACCTCCACACCTCTGTAGGCCTGCTGAGAACAACGTGACCCATAGGTCCCTCGGGGGTCCTCTGTGTCTGCTGAATCATGGGCAACACACTGCACTCTTTCTTGTGATATCTTGATTCACAGCACTCGCACAGGTTCACGAGCACTGTTTTGGCAAGATCCAACTTGCTGTGGAAGTCTCACACATTCCCTAGTGTGAGCTGAAATGAGAAAAACACTAGGCTTCGCCTTCCTTCCAGGACCTCCTACCTGAAGTCACCCTGCCTCCAGGAAAAAATCGGTTGCGTTCGTATTGCAACTAAAGCACAGTCTTTCCTGTAGCACCCGGGCGTGTAGCAGTTTCCATGAGGCCGTAGTCGCTTATCTTCAGCATTTTAACGCCAGTACGCTTTTGAGGCTTTTGAAGAGGCACCGGCCCCAGGCCTAACTAGGGCGTTCCTTGGTTGAGGCGGTTCACTACATGCAGAACACCCTGCCTCGAGAATTTGATTCAGGGAAGGAACCAGTGTGTACTCTGTGTCTCTTTTGAGTTCTTTGAAACCACAGGGATGTATGCTGTTTGTGCCTATGGAAATGGGCTCATGTTGGTAGTAGACTTCCTTATCCATTTTGATAGCTCAATTCATGCTGCCTTGAAACTCCCTGAAATTCTCTGCTGTTCACAGGCCCCTGGCTATTGTACGCATTGGTCTGGGAAGAATATGTGTTTTGTCTGGCTACACAGTGTGCTTCATAGTCCGCGGTGGGACTCATCTTGCCATGCTCTAGAGTTAAAGGGAATCTCAGATCTGTCCTTGCCTCGTGGTGAGGCCCCGAGTGGCCATGCAGAAAGGGAGGCATGCAGCTCTTTCCATGTGCTCTTAGTCGCTATTTTGCTTTATTTTAAAGGAAGTACCCTTTTCAGGACTCCTAACCCCCTCGGGTGAGCATCATTTTAGTTCCAAGATCACTGAGTACCTCCACACCCCTGTAGGCCCGCTGAACAACAACGAGGCTCATAGGTCCCACGGAGGTCCTCTGTGTCTGCTGAGTCATGGGCAACACACTGCACTCTTTCTTGTGATATCTTGATTCACAGCAGTCGCACAGGTTCAAGAGCAACGTTCAAACAAGTTCCAACATGCCGTGGAAATCGCACTCAATCCCTAGTCTGAGCTGCACAGAGAAAAACACTAGGCTTCTCCTTCCAATCAGGACCTCCTACCTGAAGTCACCCTGCCTCCAGGAGAAAGATGGCTTGCTTTCCTTTTGCAACTAAAGCCCAGTTTTTCCCGTACCACTGCAGGCTTTTGAAAAGGCACGGGCCAAGTGGCTTGCCTAGGGCGTTCCTTGGTGAGGCCCTGGGCCCAGTGGCCTGGCTAGGGGGTTCCTTGGTGAGGCCGTTCACTAGATGCAGAACACCCTTCCTCGAGAAGTTGATTCAGGGAGGCAACCAGTGTGTACTCGGTGTCTCTTTTGACTTGTTAAAAACCACAGAGATATATTCTGCCTGTACCCATGGAAATGGGGGCATGATGGGACTAGCCTTGCTTTCCGTTTGGAAACCTCCATTCTTGCTGCCGTGAAGCTCCCTGAAATTCTCTGCTGTTTACAGGCCTCTGGCCACTGTAGGCATGGGTCTGGGAAGAAAATGAGTTTTCCTGGGTACACACGGAGCTTCATAGGCCAGGGTGGGGCTCACCTTGCCATGCTCTAGAGCTAAAGGGAATCTCAACGTGAGTCCTTGCCTCGAGGTAAGGCCCTGAGTAGCCCTGCAGAAAGGGAAGCATGCAGCTCTTTCCATGAGCTCTTAGTGGAGGTCTGTTTTATTTTAAAGGAAGTACCCTTTTCAGGAGGCCTAGGCCCTTCGTGTGAGCATCATTTTGGTTCCAAGATCACTGACTCCCTCCACATCCCTGTGGGCCTGCTGAGCAGCATTGAGTCCCATATGTCCCACGGAGGCCCTTTGTGTCTGCAGAGTCTCGGGCAACACACTGTACTTTACTTCAGGAGGGCTACATTTCCAGAGCACTCGAACAGCATCAGAACCACATTTCTAGGCAGTCCAACATGCCCTGGAAGTCTTCGACATTGCCCTCGTCTGAGCTGCCCTGAGAAAACACTCTGCTTCGACTTTATCGAGGACCGCGTTCCTGAAGTCACTCTCTTCAAGGAGAAATACAGCATCTTAACATGCTGTGTCGCTCACAGGGCAAGAAATGTGAGAACTTGCCTCGAGGTAAGGCCATGAAATGCTATGCAGAAGCAGAGGCGTGTAGCAGTTTCCATGAGGCCGCAGTCGCTTATCTTCAGCATTTTAAAGCCAGTACGCTTTTCAGGACACCTATGTGCCTCGCCTGGAATCCCTATTCCCTGCAAGAACACTGAGTACCCTCAGGCTCCCCTGGCCCTTCTAAGCAATAGCCAGGCCAGGAGCTTTCCGACTCACAGTGTGTATGCAGAGTGTAGGGCAGCACAGTGCACTCTTATTGGAACATCTTGCTTTAGCCAGCAATCGCACAGGTTCACGAGCACCGTTAAGCAAGTTCCAACAGGCCGTGGAAGTCGCTCTCATTCCCTAGTTTGAGCTGTACAGAGAGAAACAGTAAGCTTCTCCTTCCTTTCAGGACCTCCTACCTGAAGTCACCCTGCCTCCTGAAGAAAGACGACCTCGTTTCTATTGCAACTAAAGCACAGTATTTCCTGTAGCATGGCAGGCTTTTGAAGAGGCACGGGCCCAGAAGCCTAGCTAGGGCTTTCCTTGGTGAGGCCGTTCACTAGATGCAGAACACCCTGCCTCGAGAAGTTGATTCAGGGAAGCAACAACTGTGTACACTGTGTCTCATTTGACTTGTTAAAAACCACAGAGATGTATGCTGCCTGTGCCCATGGAAATGGGGGCATGATGGGACTAGCCTTGCTTTCCATTTGGAAAGCTCCATTCTTGCTTTCGTGAAGCTCCCTGAAATTCTCTGCTGTTGACAGGCCCCTGGTCACTGTAGGCTTGGGTCTGGGAAGAAAATGAGTTTTCTCTGGCTACACACGGAGCTTCATTGGCCGGGGTGGGGCGCATCTTGCCATGCTCTAGAGCTAAAGGGAATCTCAACGTGAGTCCTTGCCTCGAGGTAAGGCCCTGAGTAGCCATGGGGAAAGAGAGGCATGCAGCCCTTTCCATGAGCTCATAGTCGCTGTTCTGCTTTATTTTAAAGGAAGGACCCTTTTCAGCACTCCTAGGACCCTCGAGGGAGCATTTTCGTTCCAATATCCATGACTACCTCCACACCTCTGTAGGCCTGCTGAGAACAACGTGGCCCATAGGTCCCTCGGAAGTCCTCTGTGTCTGCTGAATCATGGGCAACACACTGCACTCTTTCTTGTGATATCTTGATTCACAGCACTCGCACAGGTTCACGAGCACTGTTTTGGCAAGATCCAACTTGCTGTGGAAGTCTCACACATTCCCTAGTCTGAGCTGAACTGAGAAAAACACTAGGCTTCGCCTTCCTTCCAGGACCTCCTACCTGAAGTCACCCTGCCTCCAGGAAAAAATCGGTTGCGTTCGTATTGCAACTAAAGCACAGTCTTTCCTGTAGCACCCGGGCGTGTAGCAGTTTCCATGAGGCCGTAGTCGCTTATCTTCAGCATTTTAACGCCAGTACGCTTTTGAGGCTTTTGAAGAGGCACCGGCCCCAGGCCTAACTAGGGCGTTCCTTGGTTGAGGCGGTTCACTACATGCAGAACACCCTGCCTCGAGAATTTGATTCAGGGAAGGAACCAGTGTGTACTCTGTGTCTCTTTTGAGTTCTTTGAAACTACAGGGATGTATGCTGTTTGTGCCTACGGAAATGGGCTCATGTTGGTAGTAGACTTCCTTATCCATTTTGATAGCTCCATTCATGCTGCCTTGAAGCTCCCTGAAATTCTCTGCTGTTCACAGGCCCCTGGCTATTGTACGCATTGGTCTGGGAAGAATATGTGTTTTCTGTGGCTACACAGTGTGCCTCATAGTCCGCGGTGGGACTCATCTTGCCATGCTGTAGAGTTAAAGGGAATCTCAGATCTGTCCTTGCCTCGTGGTGAGGCCCCGAGTGGCCATGCAGAAAGGGAGGCATGCAGCTCTTTCCATGTGCTCTTAGTCGCTATTTTGCTTTATTTTAAAGGAAGTACCCTTTTCAGGACTCCTAACCCCCTCGGGTGAGCATCATTTTAGTTCCAAGATCACTGAGTACCTCCACACCCCTTTAGGACCGCTGAACAACAACGAGGCCCATAGGTCCCACGGAGGTCCTCTGTGTCTGCTGAGTCATGGGCAACACACTGCACTCTTTCTTGTGATATCTTGATTCACAGCACTCGCACAGGTTCAAGAGCAACGTTCAAACAAGTTCCAACATGCCGTGGAAATCGTACTCAATCCCTGGTCTGAGCTGCACAGAGAAAAACACTAGGCTTCTCCTTCCAATCAGGACCTCCTACCTGAAGTCACCCTGCCTCCAGGAGAAAGACGGCTTGCTTTCCTTTTGCAACTAAAGCCCAGTTTTTCCCGTACCACTGCAGGCTTTTGAAAAGGCACGGGCCAAGTGGCTTGCCTAGGGCGTTCCTTGGTGAGGCCCTGGGCCCAGTGGCCTTGCTAGGGCGTTCCTTGGTGAGGCCGTTCACTAGATGCAGATCACCCTTCCTCGAGAAGTTGATTCAGGGAAGCAACCAGTGTGTACTCGGTGTCTCTTTTGACTTGTTAAAAACCACAGAGATGTATACTGCCTGTACCCATGGAAATGGGGGCATGATGGGACCAGCCTTGCTTTCCGTTTGGAAACCTCCATTCTTGCTGCCGTGAAGCTCCCTGAAATTCTCTGCTGTTGACAGGCCTCTGGCCACTGTAGGCATGGGTCTGGGAAGAAAATGAGTTTTCCTGGGTACACACGGAGCTTCATAGGCCAGGGTGGGGCTCACCTTGCCATTCTCTAGAGCTAAAGGGAATCTCAACGTGAGTCCTTGCCTCGAGGTAAGGCCCTGAGTAGCCCTGCAGAAAGGGAAGCATGCAGCTCTTTCCATGAGCTCTTAGTGGAGGTCTGTTTTATTTTAAAGGAAGTACCCTTTTCAGGAGGCCTAGGCCCTTCGGGTGAGCATCATTTTGGTTCCAAGATCACTGACTCCCTCCTCACCCCTGTGGGCCTGCTGAGCAGCATTGAGTCCCATACGTCCCACGGAGGCCCTTTGTGTCTGCAGAGTCTCGGGCAACACACTGTACTTTACTTCAGGAGGGCTACATTTCCAGAGCACTCGAACAGCATCAGAACCACATTTCTAGGCAGTCCAACATGCCCTGGAAGTCTTCGACATTGCCCTCGTCTGAGCTGCCCTGAGAAAACACTCTGCTTTGACTTTATCGAGGACCGCGTTCCTGAAGTCACTCTCTTCAAGGAGAAATACAGCATCTTAACATGCTGTGTCGCTCACAGGGCAAGAAATGTGAGAACTTGCCTCGAGGTAAGGGCATGAAATGCTATGCAGAAGCAGAGGCGTGTAACAGTTTCCATGAGGCCGCAGTCGCTTATCTTCAGCATTTTAAAGCCAGTACGCTTTTCAGGACACCTATGTGCCTCGCCTGGAATCCTTATTCCCTGCAAGAACACTGAGTACCCTCACGCTCCCCTGGCCCTTCTAAGCAATAGCCAGGCCAGGAGCTTTCCGACTCACAGTGTGTATGCCGAGTGTAGGGCAGCACAGTGCACTCTTATTGGAACATCTTGCTTTAGCCAGCAATCGCACAGGTTCACGAGCACCGTTAAGCAAGTTCCAACAGGCCGTGGAAGTCGCTCTCATTCCCTAGTTTGAGCTGTACAGAGAGAAACAGTAAGCTTCTCCTTCCTTTCAGGACCTCCTACCTGAAGTCACCCTCCCTCCTGAAGAAAAGCGACCTCGTTTCTATTGCAACTAAAGCACAGTATTTCCTGTAGCATGGCAGGCTTTTGAAGAGGCACGGGCCCAGAAGCCTAGCTAGGGCTTTCCTTGGTGAGGCCGTTCACTAGATGCAGAACACCCTGCCTCGAGAAGTTGATTCAGGGAAGCAACAACTGTGTACTCTGTGTCTCATTTGACTTGTTAAAAACCACAGAGATGTATGCTGCCTGTGCCCATGCAAATGGGGGCATGATGGGACTAGCCTTGCTTTCCATTTGGAAAGCTCCATTCTTGCTTTCGTGAAGCTCCCTGAAATTCTCTGCTGTTGACAGGCCCCTGGTCACTGTAGGCATGGGTCTGGGAAGAAAATGAGTTTTCTCTGGCTACACACGGAGCTTCATTGGCCGGGGTGGGGCGCATCTTGCCATGCTCTCGAGCTAAAGGGAATCTCAACGTGAGTCCTTGCCTCGAGGTAAGGCCCTGAGTAGCCATGGGGAAAGAGAGGCATGCAGCCCTTTCCATGAGCTCATAGTCGCTGTTCTGCTTTATTTTAAAGGAAGGACCCTTTTCAGCACTCCTAGGACCCTCGAGGGAGCATTTTCGTTCCAATATCCCTGACTACCTCCACACCTCTGTAGGCCTGCTGAGAACAACGTGGCCCATAGGTCCCTCGGGGGTCCTCTGTGTCTGCTGAATCATGGGCAACACACTGCACTCTTTCTTGTGATATCTTGATTCACAGCACTCGCACAGGTTCACGAGCACCGTTTTGGCAAGATCCAACTTGCTGTGGAAGTCTCACACATTCCCTAGTCTGAGCTGAACTGAGAAAAACACTAGGTTTCGCCTTCCTTCCAGGACCTCCTACCTGAAGTCACCCTGCCTCCAGGAAAAAATCGGCTTGCGTTCGTATTGCAACTAAAGCACAGTCTTTCCTGTAGCACCCGGGCGTGTAGCAGTTTCCATGAGGCCGTAGTCGCTTATCTTCAGCATTTTAACGCCAGTACGCTTTTGAGGCTTTTGAAGAGGCACCGGCCCCAGGCCTAACTAGGGCGTTCCTTGGTTGAGGCGGTTCACTACATGCAGAACACCCTGCCTCGAGAATTTGATTCAGGGAAGGAACCAGTGTGTACTCTGTGTCTCTTTTGAGTTCTTTGAAACCACAGGGATGTATGCTGTTTTTGCCTATGGAAATGGGCTCATGTTGGTAGTAGACTTCCTTATCCATTTTGATAGCTCCATTCATGCTTCCTTGAAGCTCCCTGAAATTCGCTGCTGTTCACAGGCCCCTGGCTATTGTACGCATTGGTTTGGGAAGAATATGTGTTTTCTCTGGCTACACAGTGTGCTTCATAGTCCGCGGTGGGACTCATCTTGCCATGCTCTAGAGTTAAAGGGAATCTCAGATCTGTCCTTGCCTCGTGGTGAGGCCCCGAGTGGCCATGCAGAAAGGGAGGCATGCAGCTCTTTCCATGTGCTCTAAGTCGCTATTTTGCTTTATTTTAAAGGAAGTACCCTTTTCAGGACTCCTAATCCCCTCGGGTGGGCATCATTTTAGTTCCAAGATCACTGAGTACCTCCACACCCCTGTAGGCCCGCTGAACAACAACGAGGCCCATAGGTCCCACGGAGGTCCTCTGTGTCTGCTGAGTCATGGGCAACACACTGCACTCTTTCTTGTGATATCTTGATTCACAGCACTCGCACAGGTTCAAGAGCAACGTTCAAACAAGTTCCAACATGCCGTGGAAATCGCACTCAATCCCTAGTCTGAGCTGCACAGAGAAAAACACTAGGCTTCTCCTTCCAATCAGGACCTCCTACCTGAAGTCACCCTGCCTCCAGGAGAAAGACGGCTTGCTTTCCTTTTGCAACTAAAGCCCAGTTTTTCCCGTACCACTGCAGGCTTTTGAAAAGGCACGGGCCAAGTGGCTTGCCTAGGGCGTTCCTTGGTGAGGCCTCGGGCCCAGTGGCCTGGCTAGGGCGTTCCTTGGTGAGGCCGTTCACTAGATGCAGAACACCCTTCCTCGAGAAGTTGATTCAGGGAGGCAACCAGTGTGTACTCGGTGTCTCTTTTGACTTGTTAAAAACCACAGAGATGTATACTGCCTGTACCCATGGAAATGGGGGCATGATGGGACCAGCCTTGCTTTCCGTTTGGAAACCTCCATTCTTGCTGCCGTGAAGCTCCCTGAAATTCTCTGCTGTTGACAGGCCTCTGGCCACTGTAGGCATGGGTCTGGGAAGAAAATGAGTTTTCCTGGGTACACACGGAGCTTCATAGGCCAGGGTGGGGCTCACCTTGCCATTCTCTAGAGCTAAAGGGAATCTCAACGTGAGTCCTTGCCTCGAGGTAAGGCCCTGAGTAGCCCTGCAGAAAGGGAAGCATGCAGCTCTTTCCATGAGCTCTTAGTGGAGGTCTGTTTTATTTTAAAGGAAGTACCCTTTTCAGGAGGCCTAGGCCCTTCGGGTGAGCATCATTTTGGTTCCAAGATCACTGACTCCCTCCTCACCCCTGTGGGCCTGCTGAGCAGCATTGAGTCCCATACGTCCCACGGAGGCCCTTTGTGTCTGCAGAGTCTCGGGCAACACACTGTACTTTACTTCAGGAGGGCTACATTTCCAGAGCACTCGAACAGCATCAGAACCACATTTCTAGGCAGTCCAACATGCCCTGGAAGTCTTCGACATTGCCCTCGTCTGAGCTGCCCTGAGAAAACACTCTGCTTTGACTTTATCGAGGACCGCGTTCCTGAAGTCACTCTCTTCAAGGAGAAATACAGCATCTTAACATGCTGTGTCGCTCACAGGGCAAGAAATGTGAGAACTTGCCTCGAGGTAAGGCCATGAAATGCTATGCAGAAGCAGAGGCGTGTAGCAGTTTCCATGAGGCCGCAGTCGCTTATCTTCAGCATTTTAAAGCCAGTACGCTTTTCAGGACACCTATGTGCCTCGCCTGGAATCCTTATTCCCTGCAAGAACACTGAGTACCCTCACGCTCCCCTGGCCCTTCTAAGCAATAGCCAGGCCAGGAGCTTTCCGACTCACAGTGTGTATGCCGAGTGTAGGGCAGCACAGTGCACTCTTATTGGAACATCTTGCTTTAGCCAGCAATCGCACAGGTTCACGAGCACCGTTAAGCAAGTTCCAACAGGCCGTGGAAGTCGCTCTCATTCCCTAGTTTGAGCTGTACAGAGAGAAACAGTAAGCTTCACCTTCCTTTCAGGACCTCCTACCTGAAGTCACCCTCCCTCCTGAAGAAAGACGACCTCGTTTCTATTGTAACTAAACCACAGTTTTTCCTGTAGCATGGCAGGCTTTTGAGGAGGCACGGGCCCAGAAGCCTAGCTAGGGCTTTCCTTGGTGAGGCCGTTCACTAGATGCAGAACACCCTGCCTCGAGAAGTTGATTCAGGGAAGCAACAACTGTGTACTCTGTGTCTCATTTGACTTGTTAAAAACCACAGAGATGTATGCTGCCTGTGCCCATGGAAATGGGGGCATGATGGGACTAGCCTTGCTTTCCATTTGGAAAGCTCCATTCTTGTTTTCGTGAAGCTCCCTGAAATTCTCTGCTGTTGACAGGCCCCTGGCCACTGTAGGCTTGGGTCTGGGAAGAAAATGAGTTTTCTCTGGCTACACACAGAGCTTCATTGGCCGGGGTGGGGCGCATCTTGCCATGCTCTCGAGCTAAAGGGAATCTCAACGTGAGTCCTTGCCTCGAGGTAAGGCCCTGAGTAGCCATGGGGAAAGAGAGGCATGCAGCCCTTTCCATGAGCTCATAGTCGCTGTTCTGCTTTATTTTAAAGGAAGGACCCTTTTCAGCACTCCTAGGACCCTCGAGGGAGCATTTTCGTTCCAATATCCCTGACTACCTCCACACCTCTGTAGGCCTGCTGAGAACAACGTGGCCCATAGGTCCCTCGGGGGTCCTCTGTGTCTGCTGAATCATGGGCAACACACTGCACTCTTTCTTGTGATATCTTGATTCACAGCACTCGCACAGGTTCACGAGCACCGTTTTGGCAAGATCCAACTTGCTGTGGAAGTCTCACACATTCCCTAGTCTGAGCTGAACTGAGAAAAACACTAGGTTTCGCCTTCCTTCCAGGACCTCCTACCTGAAGTCACCCTGCCTCCAGGAAAAAATCGGCTTGCGTTCGTATTGCAACTAAAGCACAGTCTTTCCTGTAGCACCCGGGCGTGTAGCAGTTTCCATGAGGCCGTAGTCGCTTATCTTCAGCATTTTAACGCCAGTACGCTTTTCAGGCTTTTGAAGAGGCACCGGCCCCAGGCCTAACTAGGGCGTTCCTTGGTTGAGGCGGTTCACTACATGCAGAACACCCTGCCTCGAGAATTTGATTCAGGGAAGGAACCAGTGTGTACTCTGTGTCTCTTTTGAGTTCTTTGAAACCACAGGGATGTATGCTGTTTTTGCCTATGGAAATGGGCTCATGTTGGTAGTAGACTTCCTTATCCATTTTGATAGCTCCATTCATGCTTCCTTGAAGCTCCCTGAAATTCGCTGCTGTTCACAGGCCCCTGGCTATTGTACGCATTGGTTTGGGAAGAATATGTGTTTTCTCTGGCTACACAGTGTGCTTCATAGTCCGCGGTGGGACTCATCTTGCCATGCTCTAGAGTTAAAGGGAATCTCAGATCTGTCCTTGCCTCGTGGTGAGGCCCCGAGTGGCCATGCAGAAAGGGAGGCATGCAGCTCTTTCCATGTGCTCTAAGTCGCTATTTTGCTTTATTTTAAAGGAAGTACCCTTTTCAGGACTCCTAACCCCCTCGGGTGGGCATCATTTTAGTTCCAAGATCACTGAGTACCTCCACACCCCTGTAGGCCCGCTGAACAACAACGAGGCCCATAGGTCCCACGGAGGTCCTCTGTGTCTGCTGAGTCATGGGCAACACACTGCACTCTTTCTTGTGATATCTTGATTCACAGCACTCGCACAGGTTCAAGAGCAACGTTCAAACAAGTTCCAACATGCCGTGGAAATCGCACTCAATCCCTAGTCTGAGCTGCACAGAGAAAAACACTAGGCTTCTCCTTCCAATCAGGACCTCCTACCTGAAGTCACCCTGCCTCCAGGAGAAAGACGGCTTGCTTTCCTTTTGCAACTAAAGCCCAGTTTTTCCCGTACCACTGCAGGCTTTTGAAAAGGCACGGGCCAAGTGGCTTGCCTAGGGCGTTCCTTGGTGAGGCCTCGGGCCCAGTGGCCTGGCTAGGGCGTTCCTTGGTGAGGCCGTTCACTAGATGCAGAACACCCTTCCTCGAGAAGTTGATTCAGGGAGGCAACCAGTGTGTACTCGGTGTCTCTTTTGACTTGTTAAAAACCACAGAGATGTATACTGCCTGTACCCATGGAAATGGGGGCATGATGGGACCAGCCTTGCTTTCCGTTTGGAAACCTCCATTCTTGCTGCCGTGAAGCTCCCTGAAATTCTCTGCTGTTGACAGGCCTCTGGCCACTGTAGGCATGGGTCTGGGAAGAAAATGAGTTTTCCTGGGTACACACGGAGCTTCATAGGCCAGGGTGGGGCTCACCTTGCCATTCTCTAGAGCTAAAGGGAATCTCAACGTGAGTCCTTGCCTCGAGGTAAGGCCCTGAGTAGCCCTGCAGAAAGGGAAGCATGCAGCTCTTTCCATGAGCTCTTAATGGAGGTCTGTTTTATTTTAAAGGAAGTACCCTTTTCAGGAGGCCTAGGCCCTTCGGGTGAGCATCATTTTGGTTCCAAGATCACTGACTCCCTCCTCACCCCTGTGGGCCTGCTGAGCAGCATTGAGTCCCATACGTCCCACGGAGGCCCTTTGTGTCTGCAGAGTCTCGGGCAACACACTGTACTTTACTTCAGGAGGGCTACATTTCCAGAGCACTCGAACAGCATCAGAACCACATTTCTAGGCAGTCCAACATGCCTTGGAAGTCTTCGACATTGCCCTCGTCTGAGCTGCCCTGAGAAAACACTCTGCTTTGACTTTATCGAGGACCGCGTTCCTGAAGTCACTCTCTTCAAGGAGAAATACAGCATCTTAACATGCTGTGTCGCTCACAGGGCAAGAAATGGGAGAACTTGCCTCGAGGTAAGGCCATGAAATGCTATGCAGAAGCAGAGGCGTGTAGCAGTTTCCATGAGGCCGCAGTCGCTTATCTTCAGCATTTTAAAGCCAGTACGCTTTTCAGGACACCTATGTGCCTCGCCTGGAATCCTTATTCCCTGCAAGAACACTGAGTACCCTCACGCTCCCCTGGCCCTTCTAAGCAATAGCCAGGCCAGGAGCTTTCCGACTCACAGTGTGTATGCCGAGTGTAGGGCAGCACAGTGCACTCTTATTGGAACATCTTGCTTTAGCCAGCAATCGCACAGGTTCACGAGCACCGTTAAGCAAGTTCCAACAGGCCGTGGAAGTCGCTCTCATTCCCTAGTTTGAGCTGTACAGAGAGAAACAGTAAGCTTCTCCTTCCTTTCAGGACCTCCTACCTGAAGTCACCCTCCCTCCTGAAGAAAGACGACCTCGTTTCTATTGTAACTAAACCACAGTTTTTCCTGTAGCATGGCAGGCTTTTGAGGAGGCACGGGCCCAGAAGCCTAGCTAGGGCTTTCCTTGGTGAGGCCGTTCACTAGATGCAGAACACCCTGCCTCGAGAAGTTGATTCAGGGAAGCAACAACTGTGTACTCTGTGTCTCATTTGACTTGTTAAAAACCACAGAGATGTATGCTGCCTGTGCCCATGGAAATGGGGGCATGATGGGACTAGCCTTGCTTTCCATTTGGAAAGCTCCATTCTTGTTTTCGTGAAGCTCCCTGAAATTCTCTGCTGTTGACAGGCCCCTGGCCACTGTAGGCTTGGGTCTGGGAAGAAAATGAGTTTTCTCTGGCTACACACAGAGCTTCATTGGCCGGGGTGGGGCGCATCTTGCCATGCTCTCGAGCTAAAGGGAATCTCAACGTGAGTCCTTGCCTCGAGGTAAGGCCCTGAGTAGCCATGGGGAAAGAGAGGCATGCAGCCCTTTCCATGAGCTCATAGTCGCTGTTCTGCTTTATTTTAAAGGAAGGACCCTTTTCAGCACTCCTAGGACCCTCGAGGGAGCATTTTCGTTCCAATATCCCTGACTACCTCCACACCTCTGTAGGCCTGCTGAGAACAACGTGTCCCATAGGTCCCTCGGAGGTACTCTGTGTCTGCTGAATCATGGGCAACACACTGCACTCTTTCTTGTGATATCTTGATTCACAGCACTCGCACAGGTTCACGAACACTGTTTTGGCAAGATCCAACTTGCTGTGGAAGTCTCACACATTCCCTAGTCTGAGCTGAACTGAGAAAAACACTAGGCTTCGCCTTCCTTCCAGGACCTCCTACCTGAAGTCACCCTGCCTCCAGGAAAATATCGGCTTGCGTTCGTATTGCAACTAAAGCACAGTCTTTCCTGTAGCACCCGGGCGTGTAGCAGTTTCCATGAGGCCGTAGTCGCTTATCTTCAGCATTTTAACGCCAGTACGCTTTTCAGGCTTTTGAAGAGGCACCGGCCCCAGGCCTAACTAGGGCGTTCCTTGGTTGAGGCGGTTCACTACATGCAGAACACCCTGCCTCGAGAATTTGATTCAGGGAAGGAACCAGTGTGTACTCTGTGTCTCTTTTGAGTTCTTTGAAACCACAGGGATGTATGCTGTTTGTGCCTATGGAAATGGGCTCATGTTGGTAGTAGACTTCCTTATCCATTTTGATAGCTCCATTCATGCTTCCTTGAAGCTCCCTGAAATTCTCTGCTCTTCACAGGCCCCTGGCTATTGTACGCATTGGTTTGGGAAGAATATGTGTTTTCTCTGGCTACACAGTGTGCTTCATAGTCCGCGGTGGGACTCATCTTGCCATGCTCTAGAGTTAAAGGGAATCTCAGATCTGTCCTTGCCTCGTGGTGAGGCCCCGAGTGGCCATGCAGAAAGGGAGGCATGCAGCTCTTTCCATGTGCTCTTAGTCGCTATTTTGCTTTATTTTAAAGGAAGTACCCTTTTCAGGACTCCTAACCCCCTCGGGTGAGCATCATTTTAGTTCCAAGATCACTGAGTACCTCCACACCCCTGTAGGCCCGCTGAACAACAACGAGGCCCATAGGTCCCACGGAGGTCCTCTGTGTCTGCTGAGTCATGGGCAACACACTGCACTCTTTCTTGTGATATCTTGATTCACAGCACTCGCACAGGTTCAAGAGCAACGTTCAAACAAGTTCCAACATGCCGTGGAAATCGCACTCAATCCCTAGTGTGAGCTGCACAGAGAAAAACACTAGGCTTCTCCTTCCAATCAGGACCTCCTACCTGAAGTCACCCTGCCTCCAGGAGAAAGACGGCTTGCTTTCCTTTTGCAACTAAAGCCCAGTTTTTCCCGTACCACTGCAGGCTTTTGAAAAGGCACGGGCCAAGTGGCTTGCCTAGGGCGTTCCTTGGTGAGGCCTCGGGCCCAGTGGCCTGGCTAGGGCGTTCCTTGGTGAGGCCGTTCACTAGATGCAGAACACCCTTCCTCGAGAAGTTGATTCAGGGAGGCAACCAGTGTGTACTCGGTGTCTCTTTTGACTTGTTTAAAACCACAGAGATGTATACTGCCTGTACCCATGGAAATGGGGGCATGATGGGACCAGCCTTGCTTTCCGTTTGGAAACCTCCATTCTTGCTGCCGTGAAGCTCCCTGAAATTCTCTGCTGTTGACAGGCCTCTGGCCACTGTAGGCATGGGTCTGGGAAGAAAATGAGTTTTCCTGGGTACACACGGAGCTTCATAGGCCAGGGTGGGGCTCACCTTGCCATTCTCTAGAGCTAAAGGGAATCTCAACGTGAGTCCTTGCCTCGAGGTAAGGCCCTGAGTAGCCCTGCAGAAAGGGAAGCATGCAGCTCTTTCCATGAGCTCTTAGTGGAGGTCTGTTTTATTTTAAAGGAAGTACCCTTTTCAGGAGGCCTAGGCCCTTCGGGTGAGCATCATTTTGGTTCCAAGATCACTGACTCCCTCCTCACCCCTGTGGGCCTGCTGAGCAGCATTGAGTCCCATACGTCCCACGGAGGCCCTTTGTGTCTCCAGAGTCTCGGGCAACACACTGTACTTTACTTCAGGAGGGCTACATTTCCAGAGCACTCGAACAGCATCAGAACCACATTTCTAGGCAGTCCAACATGCCCTGGAAGTCTTCGACATTGCCCTCGTCTGAGCTGCCCTGAGAAAACACTCTGCTTTGACTTTATCGAGGACCGCGTTCCTGAAGTCACTCTCTTCAAGGAGAAATACAGCATCTTAACATGCTGTGTCGCTCACAGGGCAAGAAATGTGAGAACTTGCCTCGAGGTAAGGCCATGAAATGCTATGCAGAAGCAGAGGCGTGTAGCAGTTTCCATGAGGCCGCAGTCGCTTATCTTCAGCATTTTAAAGCCAGTACGCTTTTCAGGACACCTATGTGCCTCGCCTGGAATCCTTATTCCCTGCAAGAACACTGAGTACCCTCACGCTCCCCTGGCCCTTCTAAGCAATAGCCAGGCCAGGAGCTTTCCGACTCACAGTGTGTATGCCGAGTGTAGGGCAGCACAGTGCACTCTTATTGGAACATCTTGCTTTAGCCAGCAATCGCACAGGTTCACGAGCACCGTTAAGCAAGTTCCAACAGGCCGTGGAAGTCGCTCTCATTCCCTAGTTTGAGCTGTACAGAGAGAAACAGTAAGCTTCTCCTTCCTTTCAGGACCTCCTACCTGAAGTCACCCTGCCTCCTGAAGAAAGACGACCTAGTTTCTATTGCAACTAAAGCACAGTATTTCCTGTAGCATGGCAGGCTTTTGAAGAGGCACGGGCCCAGAAGCCTAGCTAGGGCTTTCCTTGGTGAGGCCGTTCACTAGATGCAGAACACCCTGCCTCGAGAAGTTGATTCAGGGAAGCAACAACTGTGTACTCTGTGTCTCATTTGACTTGTTAAAAACCACAGAGATGTATGCTGCCTGTGCCCATGGAAATGGGGGCATGATGGGACTAGCCTTGCTTTCCATTTGGAAAGCTCCATTCTTGCTTTGGTGAAACTCCCTGAAATTCTCTGCTGTTGACAGGCCCCTGGTCACTGTAGGCATGGGTCTGGGAAGAAAATGAGTTTTCTCTGGCTACACACGGAGCTTCATTGGCCGGGGTGGGGCGCATCTTGCCATGCTCTCGAGCTAAAGGGAATCTCAACGTGAGTCCTTGCCTCGAGGTAAGGCCCTGAGTAGCCATGGGGAAAGAGAGGCATGCAGCCCTTTCCATGAGCTCATAGTCGCTGTTCTGCTTTATTTTAAAGGAAGGACCCTTTTCAGCACTCCTAGGACCCTCGAGGGAGCATTTTCGTTCCAATATCCCTGACTACCTCCACACCTCTGTAGGCCTGCTGAGAACAACGTGTCCCATAGGTCCCTCGGAAGTCCTCTGTGTCTGCTGAATCATGGGCAACACACTGCACTCTTTCTTGTGATATCTTGATTCACAGCACTCGCACAGGTTCACGAACACTGTTTTGGCAAGATCCAACTTTCTGTGGAAGTCTCACACATTCCCTAGTCTGAGCTGAACTGAGAAAAACACTAGGCTTCGCCTTCCTTCCAGGACCTCCTACCTGAAGTCACCCTGCCTCCAGGAAAAAATCGGCTTGCGTTCGTATTGCAACTAAAGCACAGTCTTTCCTGTAGCACCCGGGCGTGTAGCAGTTTCCATGAGGCCGTAGTCGCTTATCTTCAGCATTTTAACGCCAGTACGCTTTTCAGGCTTTTGAAGAGGCACCGGCCCCAGGCCTAACTAGGGCGTTCCTTGGTTGAGGCGGTTCACTACATGCAGAACACCCTGCCTCGAGAATTTGATTCAGGGAAGGAACCAGTGTGTACTCTGTGTCTCTTTTGAGTTCTTTGAAACCACAGGGATGTATGCTGTTTGTGCCTATGGAAATGGGCTCATGTTGGTAGTAGACTTCCTTATCCATTTTGATAGCTCCATTCATGCTGCCTTGAAGCTCCCTGAAATTCTCTGCTGTTCACAGGCCCCTGGCTATTGTACGCATTGGTCTGGGAAGAATATGTGTTTTGTCTGGCTACACAGTGTGCTTCATAGTCCGCGGTGGGACTCATCTTGCCATGCTCTAGAGTTAAAGGGAATCTCAGATCTGTCCTTGCCTCGTGGTGAGGCCCCGAGTGGCCATGCAGAAAAGGAGGCATGCAGCTCTTTCCATGTGCTCTTAGTCGCTATTTTGCTTTATTTTAAAGGAAGTACCCTTTTCAGGACTCCTAACCCCCTCGGGTGAGCATCATTTTAGTTCCAAGATCACTGAGTACCTCCACACCCCTGTAGGCCCGCTGAACATCAACGAGGCCCATAGGTCCCACGGAGGTCCTCTGTGTCTGCTGAGCCATGGGCAACACACCGCACTCTTTCTTGTGATATCTTGATTCACAGCACTCGCACAGGTTCAAGAGCAACGTTCAAACAAGTTCCAACATGCCGTGGAAATCGCACTCAATCCCTAGTCTGAGCTGCACAGAGAAAAACACTAGGCTTCTCCTTCCAATCAGGACCTCCTACCTGAAGTCACCCTGCCTCCAGGAGAAAGACGGCTTGCTTTCCTTTTGCAACTAAAGCCCAGTTTTTCCCGTACCACTGCAGGCTTTTGAAAAGGCACGGGCCAAGTGGCTTGCCTAGGGCGTTCCTTGGTGAGGCCCTGGGCCCAGTGGCCTTGCTAGGGCCTTCCTTGGTGAGGCCGTTCACTAGATGCAGAACACCCTTCCTCGAGAAGTTGATTCAGGGAAGCAACCAGTGTGTACTCGGTATTTCTTTTGACTTGTTAAAAACCACAGAGATGTATTCTGCCTGTACCCATGGAAATGGGGGCATGATGGGACTAGCCTTGCTTTCCGTTTGGAAACCTCCATTCTTGCTGCCGTGAAGCTCCCTGAAATTCTCTGCTGTTGACAGGCCTCTGGCCACTGTAGGCATGGGTCTGGGAAGAAAATGAGTTTTCCTGGGTACACACGGATCTTCATAGGCCAGGCTGGGGCTCACCTTGCCATGCTCTATAGCTAAAGGGAATCTCAACGTGAGTCCTTGCCTCGAGGTAAGGCCCTGAGTAGACCTGCAGAAAGGGAAGCATGCAGCTCTTTCCATGAGCTCTTAGTGGAGGTCTGTTTTATTTTAAAGGAAGTACCCTTTTCAGGAGGCCTAGGCCCTTCGGGTGAGCATCATTTTGGTTCCAAGATCACTGACTCCCTCCACACCCCTGTGGGCCTGCTGAGCAGCATTGAGTCCCATACGTCCCACGGAGGCCCTTTGTGTCTGCAGAGTCTCGGGCAACACACTGTACTTTACTTCAGGAGGGCTACATTTCCAGAGCACTCGAACAGCATCAGAACCACATTTCTAGGCAGACCAACATGCCCTGGAAGTCTTCGACATTGCCCTTGTCTGAGTTGCCCTGAGAAAGCACTTTGCTTCGAATTTATCGAGGACCTCGTTCCTGAAGTCACTCTCTTCAAGGAGAAATACAGCATCTTAACATGCTGTGTCGCTCACAGGGCAAGAAATGTGAGAACTTGCCTCGAGGTAAGGCCATGAAATGCTATGCAGAAGCAGAGGCGTGTAGCAGTTTCCATGAGGCCGCAGTCACTTATCTTCAGCATTTTAAAGCCAGTACGCTTTTCAGGACACCTAGGTGCCTCGCCTGGAAACCCTATTCCCTGCAAGAACACTGAGTACCCTCAGGCTCCCCTGGCCCTTATAAGCAATAGCCAGGTCAGGAGCTTTCCGACTCACAGTGTGTATGCCGAGTGTAGGGCAACACAGTGCACTCTTTTTGGAACATCTTGCTTTAGCCAGCAATCGCACAGGTTCACGAGCACCGTTAAGCAAGTTCCAACAGGCCGTGGAAGTCTCTCTCATTCCCTAGTTTGAGCTGTACAGAGAGAAACAGTAAGCTTCTCCTTCCATTCAGGACTTCCTACCTGAAGTCACCCTGCCTCCTGAAGAAAGACGACCTCGTTTCTATTGCAACTAAAGCACAGTTTTTCCTGTAGCATGGCAGGCTTTTGAAGAGGCATGGGCCCAGAAGCCTAGCTAGGGCTTTCCTTGGTGAGGCCGTTCACTAGATGCAGAACACCCTGCCTCGAGAAGTTGATTCAGGGAAGCAACAACTGTGTACTCTGTGTCTCATTTGACTTGTTAAAAGCCACAGAGATGTATGCTGCCTGTGCCCATGCAAATGGGGGCATGATGGGACTAGCCTTGCTTTCCATTTGGAAAGCTCCATTCTTGCTTTCGTGAAGCTCCCTGAAATTCTCTGCTGTTGACAGGCCCCTGGCCACTGTAGGCTTGGGTCTGGGAAGAAAATGAGTTTTCTCTGGCTACACACGGAGCTTCATTGGCCGGGGTGGGGGGCATCTTGCCATGCTCTAGAGCTAAAGGGAATCTCAACGTGAGTCCTTGCCTCGAGGTAAGGCCCTGAGTAGCCATGGGGAAAGAGAGGCATGCAGCCCTTTCCATGAGCTCATAGTCGCTGTTCTGCTTTATTTTAAAGGAAGGACCCTTTTCAGCACTCCTAGGACCCTCGAGGGAGCATTTTCGTTCCAATATCCCTGACTACCTCCACACCTCTGTAGGCCTGCTGAGAACAACGTGGCCCATAGGTCCCTCGGAAGTCCTCTGTGTCTGCTGAATCATGGGCAACACACTGCACTCTTTCTTGTGATATCTTGATTCACAGCACTCGCACAGGTTCACGAGCACCGTTTTGGCAAGATCCAACTTGCTGTGGAAGTCTCACCCATTCCCTAGTCTGAGCTGAACTGAGAAAAACACTAGGCTTGGCCTTCCTTCCAGGACCTCCTACCTGAAGGCACCCAGCCTCCAGGAAAAAATCGGCTTGCGTTCGTATTGCAACTAAAGCACAGTCTTTCCTATAGCACTGCAAGCTTTTGAAGAGGCACCGGCCCCGAGGCCTAACTAGGGCGTTCCTTGGTTGAGGCCGTTCACTACATGCAGAACACCGTGCCTCGAGAAGTTGATTCAGGGAAGGAACTAGTGGGTACGCTGTGTCTCCTTTGTCTTTATAGAAACCAGAGGGATATATGCTGCCTGTGCACATGGAAATGGGGTCGTCACGGTACTAGCCTTGCTCTTGTATTTGGAAACCTCTATTCTTCCTGCCGTGAAGCTCCCTGATATTCTCTGCAGTTGACAGGCGTCGACCCACTGTAGCCATGGGTCTGGGAATATAATGAGTTTTCTCTGGCTACACACGGAGCTTCAGTGGCCGGGGCGGAAATCATCATGCCATGCTCCTGAGCTAAAGGGAATCTCAACGTGAGTCCTTGCCTCGAGGTAAGGCCTTGAGTAGCCATGCAGAAAGGGAGGCATGCAGCTCTTTCCATGAGCTCTTAGTCGCTGTTCTGCTTTATTTTAAAGGAAGTACCCTTTTCAGCATTCCTAGGACGCTCGGGGGAGCACCATTTTCGTTCCAAGATCCCTGACTACTTCCACACCTTGTTGGCTTGCTGAGAAACAACGAAGCCCATAGGTCCCTCGGAGGTCCTCTGGGTCTGCTGAGTCATGGGCAACACACTGCACTCTTTCTTGGGACATCTTGATTTACCCAGCACTCGCACAGATTCATGAGCACCGTTCTAATAAATTCCAACATGCCGTGGAAGTCGCACTCATTCCCTAGTCTGGGCTGCACTGAGAAAAACACTAGGCTTCTCCTTCCATCCAGGACCTCCTAGCTGAAGTCACCCTGCCTCCAGGAGAAAGACGCCTTGCGTTCCTATTGCAACTAAAGCACAGTTTTTCCTACAGCACTGAAGGCTTTTGAAGAGGCACGGGCCTAGAGGCTTAGCTAGGGCGTTCCTTGGTTGATGCGGTTCACTACATGCAGAACACCCTACCTCGAGTATTTGATTCAGGGAAGCAACCAGTGTGTACTCTGTGTCTCTTTTGAGTTCTTTGAAACCACAGGGATGTATGCTGTTTTTGCCTATGGAAATGGGGTCATGTTGGTAGTAGACTTCCTTATCCATTTTGATAGCCCCATTCATGCTGCCTTGAAGCTCCATGAAATTCTCTGCTGTGGACAGGCCCCTGGCTATTGTAGGCATTGGTCTGGGAAGAAAATTTGTTTTCTCTGGCTACACACGGAGCTTTAGTGGCCTGGGCGGAACTCTTCATGCCATGCTCTAGAGCTAAAGGGAGCCTCAACCTGAGTCCTTGCCTCGAGGCAAGGCCCGGAGTAGCCATGGGGAAAGACAGGCATGCAGCTCTTTCCATGAGCTCATAGTCACTATTCTGCTTTATTTTAAAGGAAGGACCCTTTTCAGGACTCCTAACCCCCTCGGGTGAGCATCATTTTAGTTCCAAGATCACTGAGTACCTCCACACGTCTGTAGGCCTGCTCAACAACAACGTTGCCCATTGATCCCTCGGAGGTCCTCTGTGTCTGCTGAGTCATGGGCAACACACTGCACTCTTTCTTGTGATATCTTGATTCACAGCACTCGCACAGGTTCAAGAGCAACGTTCAAGCAAGTTCCAACATGCCGTGGAAATCGCACTCAATCCCTAGTCTGAGCTGCACAGAGAAATACACTAGGCTTCTCCTTCCAATCAGGACCTCCTACCTGAAGTCACCCTGTCTCCAGGAGAAAGACGGCTTGCTTTCCTTTTGCAACTAAAGCACAGTTTTTCTTGTAGCACTGTAGGCTTTGAAAAGGCACGGGTCCAGAGGCCTGCCTAGGGCGTTCCTTGGTGACTTTTCCAGCACAGTGGTCTGGCTACGGCATTCCTTGGTGAGGCCGTTCACTAGATGCAGAACACCCTTCCTCGAGAAGTTGATTCAGGGAAGCAACCAGTGTGTACTCGGTATTTCTTTTCACTTGTTAAAAACCACAGAGATGTATGCTGCCTGTACCCATGGAAATGGGGGCATGATGGGACTAGCCTTGCTTTCCGTTTGCAAACCTCCATTCTTGCTGCAGTGAAGCTCCCTGAAATTCTCTGCTGTTGACAGGCCTCTGGCCACTTTAGGCATGGGTCTGGGAAGAAAATGAGTTTTTCCTGGGTACACACGGAGCTTCATAGGCCAGGGTGGGGCTCACCTTGCCATGCTCTAGAGCTAATGGGAATCTTAACGTGAGTCCTTGCCTCGAGGTAAGGCCCTGAGTAATCCTGCAGAAGGGAAGCATGCAGCTCTTTCCATGAGCTATTAGCGGAGGTCCGTTTTATTTTAAAGGAAGTACCCTTTTCAGGACGCCTTGGCCCTTCGGGTGAGCATCATTTTGGTTCCAAGATCACTGACTCCCTCCACACCCCTGTGGGCCTGCTGAGCAGCATTGAATCCCATACGTCCCACGGAGGCCCTTTTTGTCTGCAGAGTCTCGGGCAACACACTGTACTTTACTTCAGGAGGGCTATATTTCCAGAGAACTCGAACAGCATTAGAACCACATTTGTATGCAGTCCAACATGCCCTGGAAGTCTTCGACATTGCACTCGTCTGAGCTGCCCTGAGAAAACACTTGCTTCGTATTTTTCGAGGACCTCGGTCCTGAAGTCACTCTATTCAAGGAGAAATACAGCATCTTAACATGCTGTGTCGCTCACAGGGCAAGAAAGGTGAGAACTTGCCTCGAGGTAAGGCCCTTAAAAGCTGTGCAGAAGCGAAGGTATGTAGCAGTATCCACGGGGCCGTTGTCGCTTATCTTCAGCCTTTTAACGCCAGTACGCTTTTCAGGACACCTAGGTGCCTCGCCTGGAAACCCTATTCCCTGCAAGAACACTGAGTACCCTCAGGCTCCCCTGGTCCTTCTAAGCAATATCCAGGCCAGGAGCTTTCCGACTGACAGTGTGTATGTCGAGTGCAGGGCAACACAGTGCACTCTTATTGGGACATCTTCATTTAGCCAGCAATCGCACAGGTTCACGAGCACCGTTCTAGCAAGTTCCAACATGCCGTGGGGGTTGCACTCATTTCCTAGTCTGAGCTGCACAGAGCAAAACACTAGGCTTCTCCTTCCAATCAGGACCTCACCTGAATTCACCCTGCCTCCAGGAGAAAGACGGCTTGCGTTCCTATTGCAACTAAAGCACAGTTTATCCTGTAGCACTGCAGGCTTTTGAAGAGGCACGGTCCCAGAGGCCTAGCTAAGGCTTTCCTTGGTGAGGCCTCGGGCCCAGTGGCCGGGCTAGGGCTTTCCTTGGTGAGGCCGTTCACTAGATGCAGAACACCCTTCCTCGAGAAGTTGATTCAGGGAAGCAACCAGTGTGTACTCGGTGTCTCTTTTGACTTGTTAAAAAACACAGAGATGTATGCTGCCTATGCCCATGGAAATGGGGGCATGATGGGACTAGCCTTGCTTTCCGTTTGGAAACCTCCATTCTTGCTGCGGTTAAGCTCCCTGATATTCCCTGCTGTTGACAGGCCTCTGGCCACTGTAGGCATGGGTCTGGGAAGAAAATTAGTTTTCTCTGGGTACACACGGAACTTCATTGCCAGGGGTAGGACTCAACTTGCCATGCTCTAGAGCTAAAGGAAATCTCAACGTGAGTCCTTTTCTCTAGGTAAGGCCCTGAGTAGCCCTGCAGAAAGGGAGGCATGCAGATCTTTCCATGAGCTCTTAGTGGAGGTCTGTTTTATTTAAAAGGAAGTACCCTTTTCTGGACTCCTACTCCCTTCTGGTGAGCATCATTTTGAATCCAAGATCCCTGACTCCCTCCACACCCCTTTGGGCCTGCTTAGCAGCATTGAGTCCCATTCGTCCCACGGAGGCCCTCTGTGTCTGCAGAGTCTCGGGCAACACACTGTACGTTACTTCAGGAGAGCTACATTTCCAGAGCACTCAAGCAGCATCAGAACCACATTTCTAGGCAGTCCAACATGCCCTGGAAGTCTTGGACATTGCCTTCGTCTGAGCTGCCCTGAGAAACCACTCTGCTTAGAATTTATCGAGGACCTCCTTCCTGAAGTCACTCTATTCAAGGAGAAATACAGCATCTTAACATGCTGTGTCGCTCACAGGGCAAGAAACGTGAGAACTTGCCTCGAGGTAAGGCCATGAAAAGCTATGAAGAAGCAGAGGCGTGTAACAGTTTCCATGAGGCCGTAGTCGCTTATCTTCAGCATTTTAAAGCCAGTAGGCATTTCAGGACACCTAGGTGCCTCGCCTGGAAACCCTATTCCCTGCAAGAACACTGAGTACCCTCAGGCTCCCCTGGTCCTTCTAAGCAATAGCCAGGCCAGGAGGTTTCCGACTCACAGTGTGTATGTCGAGTGTAGGGCAACACAGTGCACTCTTATTGGGACATTTTGATTTAGCCAGCAAACGCACAGGTTCACGAGCACCGTTCTAGCAAGTTCCAACATGCCGTGGAAGTTGCACTCATTCCCTAGTCTGAGCTGCACAGAGAAAAACACTAGGCTTCTCCTTCTAATCAGGACCCTCTACCTGAATTCACCCTGCCTCCAGGAGAAAGACGGCTTGCGTTCCTATTGCAACTAAAGCACAGTTTATCCTGTAGCACTGCAGGCTTTTGAAGAGGCATGGTCCCAGAGGCCTAGCTAGGGCTTTCCTTGGTGAGGCCGTTCACTAGATGCAGAACACCCTGCCTTGAGAAGTTTATTCAGGGAAGCAACAACTGTGTACTCTGTGTCTCATTTGACTTGTTAAAAACCACAGAGATGTATGCTGCCTGTGTGCATGGAAATGGCTGCATGATGGGTCTAGCTTTGTTTTCCGTTGGAAACCTCCATTCTTGCTTCCGTGAAGCTCCCTGAAATTCTCTGCTGTTGACAGGCCTCTGGCCACTGTAGGCTTGGGTTTGGGAAGAAAATGAGTTTATCCTGGGTACACACGGAGCTTCATTGGCCGGGGCAGGGCTCACCTTGCCATGCTCTAGAGCTAAAGGAAATCTCAACGTGAGTCCTTGTCTCGAGGTAAGGCCCTGAGTAGCCCTGCAGAAAGGGAGGCATGCAGCTCTTTCCATGAGCTCTTAGTGGAAGTCTGTTTTATTTAAAAGGAAGTACCCTTTTCTGGACGCCTACTCCCTTCGGGTGAGCATCATTTTGAATCCAAGATCCCTGACTCCCTCCACACCCCTGTTGGCCTGCTTAGCCGAACTGAGTCCCATACGTCCGACGGAGGCCCTCTGTGTCTGCAGAGTCTCGGGCAACACACTGTACGTTACTTCAGGAGAGCTACATTTCCACAGCACTCGAACAGCATCAGAACCACATTTCTAGGCAGTCCAACATGCCCTGGAAGTCTTCGACATTGCCCTCATCTGAGCTGCCCTGAGAAAACACTCTGCTTCGAATTTATCGAGGACCTCGTTCCTGAAGTCACTCTCTTCAAGGAGAAATACAGCATCTTAACATGCTGTGTCGCTCACAGGGCAAGAAATGTGAGAACATGCCTCGAGGTAAGGCCATGAAATGCTATGCAGAAGCAGAGGCGTGTAGCAGTTTCCATGAGGCCGCAGTCACTTATCTTCAGCATTTTAAAGCCAGTACGCTTTTCAGGACACCTAGGTGCCTCGCCTGGAAACCCTATTCCCTGCAAGAACACTGAGTACCCTCAGGCTCCCCTGGCCCTTCTAAGCAATAGCCAGGTCAGGAGCTTTCCGACTCACAGTGTGTATGCCGAGTGTAGGGCAACACAGTGCACTCTTATTGGAACATCTTGCTTTAGCCAGCAATCGCACAGGTTCACGAGCACCATTAAGCAAGTTCCAACAGGCCGTGGAAGTCGCTCTCATTCCCTAGTTTGAGCTGTACAGAGAGAAACAGTAAGCTTCTCCTTCCATTCAGGACCTCCTACCTGAAGTCACCCTGCCTCCTGAAGAAAGACGACCTCGTTTCTATTGCAACTAAAGCACAGTTTTTCCTGTAGCATGGCAGGCTTTTGAAGAGGCACGGGCCCAGAAGCCTAGCTAGGGCTTTCCTTGGTGAGGCCGTTCACTAGATGCAGAACACCCTGCCTTGAGAAGTTGATTCAGGGAAGCAACAACTGTGTACTCTGTGTCTCATTTGACTTGTTAAAAACCACAGAGATGTATGCTGCCTGTGCCCATGGAAATGGGGGCATGATGGGACTAGCCTTGCTTTCCATTTGGAAAGCTCCATTCTTGCTTTCGTGAAGCTCCCTGAAATTCTCTGCTGTTGACAGGCCCCTGGCCACTGTAGGCTTGGGTCTGGGAAGAAAATGAGTTTTCTCTGGCTACACACGGAGCTTCATTGGCCGGGGTGGGGCGCATCTTGCCATGCTCTAGAGCTAAAGGAAATCTCAACGTGTGTCCTTGCCTCGAGGTAAGGCCCTGAGTAGCCATGGGGAAAGAGAGGCATGCAGCTCTTTCCATGAGCTCATAGTCGCTGTTCTGCTTTATTTTAAAGGAAGGACCCCTTTTCAGCACTCCTAGGACCCTCGAGGGAGCATTTTCGTTCCAATATCCCTGACTACCTCCACACCTCTGTAGGCCTGCTGAGAACAACGTGGCCCATAGGTCCCTCGGAAGTCCTCTGTGTCTGCTGAATCATGGGCAACACACTGCACTCTTTCTTGTGATATCTTGATTCACAGCACTCGCACAGGTTCACGAGCACCGTTTTGGCAAGATCCAACTTGCTGTGGAAGTCTCACCCATTCCCTAGTCTGAGCTGAACTGAGAAAAACACTAGGCTTGGCCTTCCTTCCAGGACCTCCTACCTGAAGGCACCCAGCCTCCAGGAAAAAATCGGCTTGCGTTCGTATTGCAACTAAAGCACAGTCTTTCCTATAGCACTGCAAGCTTTTGAAGAGGCACCGGCCCCGAGGCCTAACTAGGGCGTTCCTTGGTTGAGGCCGTTCACTACATGCAGAACACCGTGCCTCGAGAAGTTGATTCAGGGAAGGAACTAGTGGGTACGCTGTGTCTCCTTTGTCTTTATAGAAACCAGAGGGATATATGCTGCCTGTGCACATGGAAATGGGGTCGTCACGGTACTAGCCTTGCTCTTGTATTTGGAAACCTCTATTCTTCCTGCCGTGAAGCTCCCTGAAATTCTCTGCTGTTGACAGGCGTCGACCCACTGTAGCCATGGGTCTGGGAATATAATGAGTTTTCTCTGGCAACACACGGAGCTTCAGTGGCCGGGGCGGAAATCATCATGCCATGCTCCTGAGCTAAAGGGAATCTCAACGTGAGTCCTTGCCTCGAGGTAAGGCCTTGAGTAGCCATGCAGAAAGGGAGGCATGCAGCTCTTTCCATGAGCTCTTAGTCGCTGTTCTGCTTTATTTTAAAGGAAGTACCCTTTTCAGCATTCCTAGGACGCTCGGGGGAGCACCATTTTCGTTCCAAGATCCCTGACTACTTCCACACCTTGTTGGCTTGCTGAGAAACAACGAAGCCCATAGGTCCCTCGGAGGTCCTCTGGGTCTGCTGAGTCATGGGCAACACACTGCACTCTTTCTTGGGACATCTTGATTTACCCAGCACTCGCACAGATTCATGAGCACCGTTCTAATAAATTCCAACATGCCGTGGAAGTCGCACTCATTCCCTAGTCTGGGCTGCACTGAGAAAAACACTAGGCTTCTCCTTCCATCCAGGACCTCCTAGCTGAAGTCACCCTGCCTCCAGGAGAAAGACGCCTTGCGTTCCTATTGCAACTAAAGCACAGTTTTTCCTACAGCACTGAAGGCTTTTGAAGAGGCACGGGCCTAGAGGCTTAGCTAGGGCGTTCCTTGGTTGATGCGGTTCACTACATGCAGAACACCCTACCTCGAGTATTTGATTCAGGGAAGCAACCAGTGTGTACTCTGTGTCTCTTTTGAGTTCTTTGAAACCACAGGGATGTATGCTGTTTTTGCCTATGGAAATGGGGTCATGTTGGTAGTAGACTTCCTTATCCATTTTGATAGCCCCATTCATGCTGCCTTGAAGCTCCATGAAATTCTCTGCTGTGGACAGGCCCCTGGCTATTGTAGGCATTGGTCTGGGAAGAAAATTTGTTTTCTCTGGCTACACACGGAGCTTTAGTGGCCTGGGCGGAACTCTTCATGCCATGCTCTAGAGCTAAAGGGAGCCTCAACCTGAGTCCTTGCCTCGAGGCAAGGCCCGGAGTAGCCATGGGAAAAGAGAGGCATGCAGCTCTTTCCATGAGCTCATAGTCGCTATTCTGCTTTATTTTAAAGGAAGGACCCTTTTCAGGACTCCTAACCCCCTCGGGTGAGCATCATTTTAGTTCCAAGATCACTGAGTACCTCCACACGTCTGTAGGCCTGCTCAACAACAACGTTGCCCATTGATCCCTCGGAGGTCCTCTGTGTCTGCTGAGTCATGGGCAACACCCTGCACTCTTTCTTGTGATATCTTGATTCACAGCACTCGCACAGGTTCAAGAGCAACGTTCAAGCAAGTTCCAACATGCCGTGGAAATCGCACTCAATCCCTAGTCTGAGCTGCACAGAGAAATACACTAGGCTTCTCCTTCCAATCAGGACCTCCTACCTGAAGTCACCCTGTCTCCAGGAGAAAGACGGCTTGCTTTCCTTTTGCAACTAAAGCACAGTTTTTCTTGTAGCACTGTAGGCTTTGAAAAGGCACGGGTCCAGAGGCCTGCCTAGGGCGTTCCTTGGTGACTTTTCCAGCACAGTGGTCTGGCTACGGCATTCCTTGGTGAGGCCGTTCACTAGATGCAGAACACCCTTCCTCGAGAAGTTGATTCAGGGAAGCAACCAGTGTGTACTCGGTATTTCTTTTCACTTGTTAAAAACCACAGAGATGTATGCTGCCTGTACCCATGGAAATGGGGGCATGATGGGACTAGCCTTGCTTTCCGTTTGCAAACCTCCATTCTTGCTGCAGTGAAGCTCCCTGAAATTCTCTGCTGTTGACAGGCCTCTGGCCACTTTAGGCATGGGTCTGTGAAGAAAATGAGTTTTCCCTGGGTACACACGGAGCTTCATAGGCCAGGGTGGGGCTCACCTTGCCATGCTCTAGAGCTAATGGGAATCTTAACGTGAGTCCTTGCCTCGAGGTAAGGCCCTGAGTAATCCTGCAGAAGGGAAGCATGCAGCTCTTTCCATGAGCTATTAGCGGAGGTCCGTTTTATTTTAAAGGAAGTACCCTTTTCAGGACGCCTTGGCCCTTCGGGTGAGCATCATTTTGGTTCCAAGATCACTGACTCCCTCCACACCCCTGTGGGCCTGCTGAGCAGCATTGAATCCCATACGTCCCACGGAGGCCCTTTTTGTCTGCAGAGTCTCGGGCAACACACTGTACTTTACTTCAGGAGGGCTATATTTCCAGAGAACTCGAACAGCATTAGAACCACATTTGTATGCAGTCCAACATGCCCTGGAAATCTTCGACATTGCACTCGTCTGAGCTGCCCTGAGAAAACACTTGCTTCGTATTTTTCGAGGACCTCGGTAGTGAAGTCACTCTATTCAAGGAGAAATACAGCATCTTAACATGCTGTGTCGCTCACAGGGCAAGAAAGGTGAGAACTTGCCTCGAGGTAAGGCCCTTAAAAGCTATGCAGAAGCGAAGGTATGTAGCAGTATCCACGGGGCCGTTGTCGCTTATCTTCAGCCTTTTAACGCCAGTACGCTTTTCAGGACACCTAGGTGCCTCGCCTGGAAACCCTATTCCCTGCAAGAACACTGAGTACCCTCAGGCTCCCCTGGTCCTTCTAAGCAATATCCAGGCCAGGAGCTTTCCGACTGACAGTGTGTATGTCGAGTGCAGGGCAACACAGTGCACTCTTATTGGGACATCTTCATTTAGCCAGCAATCGCACAGGTTCACGAGCACCGTTCTAGCAAGTTCCAACATGCCGTGGGGGTTGCACTCATTTCCTAGTCTGAGCTGCACAGAGCAAAACACTAGGCTTCTCCTTCCAATCAGGACCTCACCTGAATTCACCCTGCCTCCAGGAGAAAGACGGCTTGCGTTCCTATTGCAACTAAAGCACAGTTTATCCTGTAGCACTGCAGGCTTTTGAAGAGGCACGGTCCCAGAGGCCTAGCTAAGGCTTTCCTTGGTGAGGCCTCGGGCCCAGTGGCCGGGCTAGGGCTTTCCTTGGTGAGGCCGTTCACTAGATGCAGAACACCCTTCCTCGAGAAGTTGATTCAGGGAAGCAACCAGTGTGTACTCGGTGTCTCTTTTGACTTGTTAAAAAACACAGAGATGTATGCTGCCTATGCCCATGGAAATGGGGGCATGATGGGACTAGCCTTGCTTTCCGTTTGGAAACCTCCATTCTTGCTGCGGTTAAGCTCCCTGATATTCCCTGCTGTTGACAGGCCTCTGGCCACTGTAGGCATGGGTCTGGGAAGAAAATTAGTTTTCTCTGGGTACACACGGAACTTCATTGCCAGGGGTAGGACTCAACTTGCCATGCTCTAGAGCTAAAGGAAATCTCAACGTGAGTCCTTTTCTCTAGGTAAGGCCCTGAGTAGCCCTGCAGAAAGGGAGGCATGCAGATCTTTCCATGAGCTCTTAGTGGAGGTCTGTTTTATTTAAAAGGAAGTACCCTTTTCTGGACTCCTACTCCCTTCGGGTGAGCATCATTTTGAATCCAAGATCCCTGACTCCCTCCACACCCCTGTGGGCCTGCTTAGCAGCATTGAGTCCCATTCGTCCCACGGAGGCCCTCTGTATCTGCAGAGTCTCGGGCAACACACTGTACGTTACTTCAGGAGAGCTACATTTCCAGAGCACTCAAGCAGCATCAGAACCACATTTCTAGGCAGTCCAACATGCCCTGGAAGTCTTCGACATTGCCTTCGTCTGAGCTGCCCTGAGAAAACACTCTGCTTAGAATTTATCGAGGACCTCCTTCCTGAAGTCACTCTATTCAAGGAGAAATACAGCATCTTAACATGCTGTGTCGCTCACAGGGCAAGAAACGTGAGAACTTGCCTCGAGGTAAGGCCATGAAAAGCTATGAAGAAGCAGAGGCGTGTAGCAGTTTCCATGAGGCCGTAGTCGCTTATCTTCAGCATTTTAAAGCCAGTAGGCATTTCAGGACACCTAGGTGCCTCGCCTGGAAACCCTATTCCCTGCAAGAACACTGAGTACCCTCAGGCTCCCCTGGTCCTTCTAAGCAATAGCCAGGCCAGGAGGTTTCCGACTCACAGTGTGTATGTCGAGTGTAGGGCAACACAGTGCACTCTTATTGGGACATTTTGATTTAGCCAGCAATCGCACAGGTTCACGAGCACCGTTCTAGCAAGTTCCAACATGCCGTGGAAGTTGCACTCATTCCCTAGTCTGAGCTGCACAGAGAAAAACACTAGGCTTCTCCTTCTAATCAGGACCCTCTACCTGAATTCACCCTGCCTCCAGGAGAAAGACGGCTTGCGTTCCTATTGCAACTAAAGCACAGTTTATCCTGTAGCACTGCAGGCTTTTGAAGAGGCATGGTCCCAGAGGCCTAGCTAGGGCTTTCCTTGGTGAGGCCGTTCACTAGATGCAGAACACCCTGCCTTGAGAAGTTTATTCAGGGAAGCAACAACTGTGTACTCTGTGTCTCATTTGACTTGTTAAAAACCACAGAGATGTATGCTGCCTGTGTGCATGGAAATGGCTGCATGATGGGTCTAGCTTTGTTTTCCGTTGGAAACCTCCATTCTTGCTTCCGTGAAGCTCCCTGAAATTCTCTGCTGTTGACAGGCCTCTGGCCACTGTAGGCTTGGGTTTGGGAAGAAAATGAGTTTATCCTGGGTACACACGGAGCTTCATTGGCCGGGGCAGGGCTCACCTTGCCATGCTCTAGAGCTAAAGGAAATCTCAACGTGAGTCCTTGTCTCGAGGTAAGGCGCTGAGTAGCCCTGCAGAAAGGGAGGCATGCAGCTCTTTCCATGAGCTCTTAGTGGAAGTCTGTTTTATTTAAAAGGAAGTACCCTTTTCTGGACGCCTACTCCCTTCGGGTGAGCATCATTTTGAATCCAAGATCCCTGACTCCCTCCACACCCCTGTTGGCCTGCTTAGCCGAACTGAGTCCCATACGTCCGACGGAGGCCCTCTGTGTCTGCAGAGTCTCGGGCAACACACTGTACGTTACTTCAGGAGAGCTACATTTCCACAGCACTCGAACAGCATCAGAACCACATTTCTAGGCAGTCCAACATGCCCTGGAAGTCTTCGACATTGCCCTCATCTGAGCTGCCCTGAGAAAACACTCTGCTTCGAATTTATCGAGGACCTCGTTCCTGAAGTCACTCTCTTCAAGGAGAAATACAGCATCTTAACATGCTGTGTCGCTCACAGGGCAAGAAATGTGAGAACATGCCTCGAGGTAAGGCCATGAAATGCTATGCAGAAGCAGAGGCGTGTAGCAGTTTCCATGAGGCCGCAGTCACTTATCTTCAGCATTTTAAAGCCAGTACGCTTTTCAGGACACCTAGGTGCCTCGCCTGGAAACCCTATTCCCTGCAAGAACACTGAGTACCCTCAGGCTCCCCTGGCCCTTCTAAGCAATAGCCAGGTCAGGAGCTTTCCGACTCACAGTGTGTATGCCGAGTGTAGGGCAACACAGTGCACTCTTATTGGAACATCTTGCTTTAGCCAGCAATCGCACAGGTTCACGAGCACCATTAAGCAAGTTCCAACAGGCCGTGGAAGTCGCTCTCATTCCCTAGTTTGAGCTGTACAGAGAGAAACAGTAAGCTTCTCCTTCCATTCAGGACCTCCTACCTGAAGTCACCCTGCCTCCTGAAGAAAGACGACCTCGTTTCTATTGCAACTAAAGCACAGTTTTTCCTGTAGCATGGCAGGCTTTTGAAGAGGCACGGGCCCAGAAGCCTAGCTAGGGCTTTCCTTGCTGAGGCCGTTCACTAGATGCAGAACACCCTGCCTCGAGAAGTTGATTCAGGGAAGCAACAACTGTGTACTCTGTGTCTCATTTGACTTGTTAAAAACCACAGAGATGTATGCTGCCTGTGCCCATGGAAATGGGGGCATGATGGGACTAGCCTTGCTTTCCATTTGGAAAGCTCCATTCTTGCTTTCGTGAAGCTCCCTGAAATTCTCTGCTGTTGACAGGCCCCTGGCCACTGTAGGCTTGGGTCGGGGAAGAAAATGAGTTTTCTCTGGCTACACACGGAGCTTCATTGGCCGGGGTGGGGCGCATCTTGCCATGCTCTAGAGCTAAAGGGAATCTCAACGTGTGTCCTTGCCTCGAGGTAAGGCCCTGAGTAGCCATGGGGAAAGAGAGGCATGCAGCTCTTTCCATGAGCTCATAGTCGCTGTTCTGCTTTATTTTAAAGGAAGGACCCCTTTTCAGCACTCCTAGGACCCTCGAGGGAGCATTTTCGTTCCAATATCCCTGACTACCTCCACACCTCTGTAGGCCTGCTGAGAACAACGTGGCCCATAGGTCCCTCGGAAGTCCTCTGTGTCTGCTGAATCATGGGCAACACACTGCACTCTTTCTTGTGATATCTTGATTCACAGCACTCGCACAGGTTCACGAGCACCGTTTTGGCAAGATCCAACTTGCTGTGGAAATCTCACCCATTCCCTAGTCTGAGCTGAACTGAGAAAAACACTAGGCTTGGCCTTCCTTCCAGGACCTCCTACCTGAAGGCACCCAGCCTCCAGGAAAAAATCGGCTTGCGTTCGTATTGCAACTAAAGCACAGTCTTTCCTATAGCACTGCAAGCTTTTGAAGAGGCACCGGCCCCGAGGCCTAACTAGGGCGTTCCTTGGTTGAGGCCGTTCACTACATGCAGAACACCGTGCCTCGAGAAGTTGATTCAGGGAAGGAACTAGTGGGTACGCTGTGTCTCCTTTGTCTTTATAGAAACCAGAGGGATATATGCTGCCTGTGCATATGGAAATGGGGTCGTCACGGTACTAGCCTTGCTCTTGTATTTGGAAACCTCTATTCTTCCTGCCGTGAAGCTCCCTGAAATTCTCTGCTGTTGACAGGCGTCGACCCACTGTAGCCATGGGTCTGGGAATATAATGAGTTTTCTCTGGCAACACACGGAGCTTCAGTGGCCGGGGCGGAAATCATCATGCCATGCTCCTGAGCTAAAGGGAATCTCAACGTGAGTCCTTGCCTCGAGGTAAGGCCTTGAGTAGCCATGCAGAAAGGGAGGCATGCAGCTCTTTCCATGAGCTCTTAGTCGCTGTTCTGCTTTATTTTAAAGGAAGTACCCTTTTCAGCATTCCTAGGACGCTCGGGGGAGCACCATTTTCGTTCCAAGATCCCTGACTACTTCCACACCTTGTTGGCTTGCTGAGAAACAACGAAGCCCATAGGTCCCTCGGAGGTCCTCTGGGTCTGCTGAGTCATGGGCAACACACTGCACTCTTTCTTGGGACATCTTGATTTACCCAGCACTCGCACAGATTCATGAGCACCGTTCTAATAAATTCCAACATGCCGTGGAAGTCGCACTCATTCCCTAGTCTGGGCTGCACTGAGAAAAACACTAGGCTTCTCCTTCCATCCAGGACCTCCTAGCTGAAGTCACCCTGCCTCCAGGAGAAAGACGCCTTGCGTTCCTATTGCAACTAAAGCACAGTTTTTCCTACAGCACTGAAGGCTTTTGAAGAGGCACGGGCCTAGAGGCTTAGCTAGGGCGTTCCTTGGTTGATGCGGTTCACTACATGCAGAACACCCTACCTCGAGTATTTGATTCAGGGAAGCAACCAGTGTGTACTCTGTGTCTCTTTTGAGTTCTTTGAAACCACAGGGATGTATGCTGTTTTTGCCTATGGAAATGGGGTCATGTTGGTAGTAGACTTCCTTATCCATTTTGATAGCCCCATTCATGCTGCCTTGAAGCTCCATGAAATTCTCTGCTGTGGACAGGCCCCTGGCTATTGTAGGCATTGGTCTGGGAAGAAAATTTGTTTTCTCTGGCTACACACGGAGCTTTAGTGGCCTGGGCGGAACTCTTCATGCCATGCTCTAGAGCTAAAGGGAGCCTCAACCTGAGTCCTTGCCTCGAGGCAAGGCCCGGAGTAGCCATGGGGAAAGACAGGCATGCAGCTCTTTCCATGAGCTCATAGTCGCTATTCTGCTTTATTTTAAAGGAAGGACCCTTTTCAGGACTCCTAACCCCCTCGGGTGAGCATCATTTTAGTTCCAAGATCACTGAGTACCTCCACACGTCTGTAGGCCTGCTCAACAACAACGTTGCCCATTGATCCCTCGGAGGTCCTCTGTGTCTGCTGAGTCATGGGCAACACACTGCACTCTTTCTTGTGATATCTTGATTCACAGCACTCGCACAGGTTCAAGAGCAACGTTCAAGCAAGTTCCAACATGCCGTGGAAATCGCACTCAATCCCTAGTCTGAGCTGCACAGAGAAATACACTAGGCTTCTCCTTCCAATCAGGACCTCCTACCTGAAGTCACCCTGCCTCCAGGAGAAAGACGGCTTGCTTTCCTTTTGCAACTAAAGCACAGTTTTTCTTGTAGCACTGTAGGCTTTGAAAAGGCACGGGTCCAGAGGCCTGCCTAGGGCGTTCCTTGGTGACTTTTCCAGCACAGTGGTCTGGCTAGGGCATTCCTTGGTGAGGCCGTTCACTAGATGCAGAACACCCTTCCTCGAGAAGTTGATTCAGGGAAGCAACCAGTGTGTACTCGGTATTTCTTTTCACTTGTTAAAAACCACAGAGATGTATGCTGCCTGTACCCATGGAAATGGGGGCATGATGGGACTAGCCTTGCTTTCCGTTTGCAAACCTCCATTCTTGCTGCAGTGAAGCTCCCTGAAATTCTCTGCTGTTGACAGGCCTCTGGCCACTTTAGGCATGGGTCTGGGAAGAAAATGAGTTTTCCCTGGGTACACACGGAGCTTCATAGGCCAGGGTGGGGCTCACCTTGCCATGCTCTAGAGCTAATGGGAATCTTAACGTGAGTCCTTGCCTCGAGGTAAGGCCCTGAGTAATCCTGCAGAAGGGAAGCATGCAGCTCTTTCCATGAGCTATTAGCGGAGGTCCGTTTTATTTTAAAGGAAGTACCCTTTTCAGGACGCCTTGGCCCTTCGGGTGAGCATCATTTTGGTTCCAAGATCACTGACTCCCTCCACACCCCTGTGGGCCTGCTGAGCAGCATTGAATCCCATACGTCCCACGGAGGCCCTTTTTGTCTGCAGAGTCTCGGGCAACACACTGTACTTTACTTCAGGAGGGCTATATTTCCAGAGAACTCGAACAGCATCAGAACCACATTTGTATGCAGTCCAACATGCCCTGGAAGTCTTCGACATTGCACTCGTCTGAGCTGCCCTGAGAAAACACTTGCTTCGTATTTTTCGAGGACCTCGGTCCTGAAGTCACTCTATTCAAGGAGAAATACAGCATCTTAACATGCTGTGTCGCTCACAGGGCAAGAAAGGTGAGAACTTGCCTCGAGGTAAGGCCCTTAAAAGCTATGCAGAAGCGAAGGTATGTAGCAGTATCCACGGGGCCGTTGTCGCTTATCTTCAGCCTTTTAACGCCAGTACGCTTTTCAGGACACCTAGGTGCCTCGCCTGGAAACCCTATTCCCTGCAAGAACACTGAGTACCCTCAGGCTCCCCTGGTCCTTCTAAGCAATATCCAGGCCAGGAGCTTTCCGACTGACAGTGTGTATGTCGAGTGCAGGGCAACACAGTGCACTCTTATTGGGACATCTTCATTTAGCCAGCAATCGCACAGGTTCACGAGCACCGTTCTAGCAAGTTCCAACATGCCGTGGGGGTTGCACTCATTTCCTAGTCTGAGCTGCACAGAGCAAAACACTAGGCTTCTCCTTCCAATCAGGACCTCACCTGAATTCACCCTGCCTCCAGGAGAAAGACGGCTTGCGTTCCTATTGCAACTAAAGCACAGTTTATCCTGTAGCACTGCAGGCTTTTGAAGAGGCACGGTCCCAGAGGCCTAGCTAAGGCTTTCCTTGGTGAGGCCTCGGGCCCAGTGGCCGGGCTAGGGCTTTCCTTGGTGAGGCCGTTCACTAGATGCAGAACACCCTTCCTCGAGAAGTTGATTCAGGGAAGCAACCAGTGTGTACTCGGTGTCTCTTTTGACTTGTTAAAAAACACAGAGATGTATGCTGCCTATGCCCATGGAAATGGGGGCATGATGGGACTAGCCTTGCTTTCCGTTTGGAAACCTCCATTCTTGCTGCGGTTAAGCTCCCTGATATTCCCTGCTGTTGACAGGCCTCTGGCCACTGTAGATATGGGTCTGGGAAGAAAATTAGTTTTCTCTGGGTACACACGGAACTTCATTGCCAGGGGTAGGACTCAACTTGCCATGCTCTAGAGCTAAAGGAAATCTCAACGTGAGTCCTTTTCTCTAGGTAAGGCCCTGAGTAGCCCTGCAGAAAGGGAGGCATGCAGATCTTTCCATGAGCTCTTAGTGGAGGTCTGTTTTATTTAAAAGGAAGTACCCTTTTCTGGACTCCTACTCCCTTCGGGTGAGCATCATTTTGAATCCAAGATCCCTGACTCCCTCCACACCCCTGTGGGCCTGCTTAGCAGCATTGAGTCCCATTCGTCCCACGGAGGCCCTCTGTATCTGCAGAGTCTCGGGCAACACACTGTACGTTACTTCAGGAGAGCTACATTTCCAGAGCACTCAAGCAGCATCAGAACCACATTTCTAGGCAGTCCAACATGCCCTGGAAGTCTTCGACATTGCCTTCGTCTGAGCCGCCCTGAGAAAACACTCTGCTTAGAATTTATCGAGGACCTCCTTCCTGAAGTCACTCTATTCAAGGAGAAATACAGCATCTTAACATGCTGTGTCGCTCACAGGGCAAGAAACGTGAGAACTTGCCTCGAGGTAAGGCCATGAAAAGCTATGAAGAAGCAGAGGCGTGTAGCAGTTTCCATGAGGCCGTAGTCGCTTATCTTCAGCATTTTAAAGCCAGTAGGCATTTCAGGACACCTAGGTGCCTCGCCTGGAAACCCTATTCCCTGCAAGAACACTGAGTACCCTCAGGCTCCCCTGGTCCTTCTAAGCAATAGCCAGGCCAGGAGGTTTCCGACTCACAGTGTGTATGTCGAGTGTAGGGCAACACAGTGCACTCTTATTGGGACATTTTGATTTAGCCAGCAATCGCACAGGTTCACGAGCACCGTTCTAGCAAGTTCCAACATGCCGTGGAAGTTGCACTCATTCCCTAGTCTGAGCTGCACAGAGAAAAACACTAGGCTTCTCCTTCTAATCAGGACCCTCTACCTGAATTCACCCTGCCTCCAGGAGAAAGACGGCTTGCGTTCCTATTGCAACTAAAGCACAGTTTATCCTGTAGCACTGCAGGCTTTTGAAGAGGCATGGTCCCAGAGGCCTAGCTAGGGCTTTCCTTGGTGAGGCCGTTCACTAGATGCAGAACACCCTGCCTTGAGAAGTTTATTCAGGGAAGCAACAACTGTGTACTCTGTGTCTCATTTGACTTGTTAAAAACCACAGAGATGTATGCTGCCTGTGTGCATGGAAATGGCTGCATGATGGGTCTAGCTTTGTTTTCCGTTGGAAACCTCCATTCTTGCTTCCGTGAAGCTCCCTGAAATTCTCTGCTGTTGACAGGCCTCTGGCCACTGTAGGCTTGGGTTTGGGAAGAAAATGAGTTTATCCTGGGTACACACGGAGCTTCATTGGCCGGGGCAGGGCTCACCTTGCCATGCTCTAGAGCTAAAGGAAATCTCAACGTGAGTCCTTGTCTCGAGGTAAGGCGCTGAGTAGCCCTGCAGAAAGGGAGGCATGCAGCTCTTTCCATGAGCTCTTAGTGGAAGTCTGTTTTATTTAAAAGGAAGTACCCTTTTCTGGACGCCTACTCCCTTCGGGTGAGCATCATTTTGAATCCAAGATCCCTGACTCCCTCCACACCCCTGTTGGCCTGCTTAGCCGAACTGAGTCCCATACGTCCGACGGAGGCCCTCTGTGTCTGCAGAGTCTCGGGCAACACACTGTACGTTACTTCAGGAGAGCTACATTTCCACAGCACTCGAACAGCATCAGAACCACATTTCTAGGCAGTCCAACATGCCCTGGAAGTCTTCGACATTGCCCTCATCTGAGCTGCCCTGAGAAAACACTCTGCTTCGAATTTATCGAGGACCTCGTTCCTGAAGTCACTCTCTTCAAGGAGAAATACAGCATCTTAACATGCTGTGTCGCTCACAGGGCAAGAAATGTGAGAACATGCCTCGAGGTAAGGCCATGAAATGCTATGCAGAAGCAGAGGCGTGTAGCAGTTTCCATGAGGCCGCAGTCACTTATCTTCAGCATTTTAAAGCCAGTACGCTTTTCAGGACACCTAGGTGCCTCGCCTGGAAACCCTATTCCCTGCAAGAACACTGAGTACCCTCAGGCTCCCCTGGCCCTTCTAAGCAATAGCCAGGTCAGGAGCTTTCCGACTCACAGTGTGTATGCCGAGTGTAGGGCAACACAGTGCACTCTTATTGGAACATCTTGCTTTAGCCAGCAATCGCACAGGTTCACGAGCACCATTAAGCAAGTTCCAACAGGCCGTGGAAGTCGCTCTCATTCCCTAGTTTGAGCTGTACAGAGAGAAACAGTAAGCTTCTCCTTCCATTCAGGACCTCCTACCTGAAGTCACCCTGCCTCCTGAAGAAAGACGACCTCGTTTCTATTCCAACTAAAGCACAGTTTTTCCTGTAGCATGGCAGGCTTTTGAAGAGGCACGGGCCCAGAAGCCTAGCTAGGGCTTTCCTTGGTGAGGCCGTTCACTAGATGCAGAACACCCTGCCTCGAGAAGTTGATTCAGGGAAGCAACAACTGTGTACTCTGTGTCTCATTTGACTTGTTAAAAACCACAGAGATGTATGCTGCCTGTGCCCATGGAAATGGGGGCATGATGGGACTAGCCTTGCTTTCCATTTGGAAAGCTCCATTCTTGCTTTCGTGAAGCTCCCTGAAATTCTCTGCTGTTGACAGGCCCCTGGCCACTGTAGGCTTGGGTCTGGGAAGAAAATGAGTTTTCTCTGGCTACACACGGAGCTTCATTGGCCGGGGTGGGGCGCATCTTGCCATGCTCTAGAGCTAAAGGAAATCTCAACGTGAGTCCTTGCCTCGAGGTAAGGCCCTGAGTAGCCATGGGGAAAGAGAGGCATGCAGCTCTTTCCATGAGCTCATAGTCGCTGTTCTGCTTTATTTTAAAGGAAGGACCCTTTTCAGCACTCCTAGGACCCTCGAGGGAGCATTTTCGTTCCAATATCCCTGACTACCTCCACACCTCTGTAGGCCTGCTGAGAACAACGTGGCCCATAGGTCCCTCGGAAGTCCTCTGTGTCTGCTGAATCATGGGCAACACACTGCACTCTTTCTTGTGATATCTTGATTCACAGCACTCGCACAGGTTCACGAGCACCGTTTTGGCAAGATCCAACTTGCTGTGGAAGTCTCACCCATTCCCTAGTCTGAGCTGAACTGAGAAAAACACTAGGCTTGGCCTTCCTTCCAGGACCTCCTACCTGAAGGCACCCAGCCTCCAGGAAAAAATCGGCTTGCGTTCGTATTGCAACTAAAGCACAGTCTTTCCTATAGCACTGCAAGCTTTTGAAGAGGCACCGGCCCCGAGGCCTAACTAGGGCGTTCCTTGGTTGAGGCCGTTCACTACATGCAGAACACCGTGCCTCGAGAAGTTGATTCAGGGAAGGAACTAGTGGGTACGCTGTGTCTCCTTTGTCTTTATAGAAACCAGAGGTATATATGCTGCCTGTGCACATGGAAATGGGGTCGTCACGGTACTAGCCTTGCTCTTGTATTTGGAAACCTCTATTCTTCCTGCCGTGAAGCTCCCTGAAATTCTCTGCTGTTGACAGGCGTCGACCCACTGTAGCCATGGGTCTGGGAATATAATGAGTTTTCTCTGGCAACACACGGAGCTTCAGTGGCCGGGGCGGAAATCATCATGCCATGCTCCTGAGCTAAAGGGAATCTCAACGTGAGTCCTTGCCTCGAGGTAAGGCCTTGAGTAGCCATGCAGAAAAGGAGGCATGCAGCTCTTTCCATGAGCTCTTAGTCGCTGTTCTGCTTTATTTTAAAGGAAGTACCCTTTTCAGCATTCCTAGGACGCTCGGGGGAGCACCATTTTCGTTCCAAGATCCCTGACTACTTCCACACCTTGTTGGCTTGCTGAGAAACAACGAAGCCCATAGGTCCCTCGGAGGTCCTCTGGGTCTGCTGAGTCATGGGCAACACACTGCACTCTTTCTTGGGACATCTTGATTTACCCAGCACTCGCACAGATTCATGAGCACCGTTCTAATAAATTCCAACATGCCGTGGAAGTCGCACTCATTCCCTAGTCTGGGCTGCACTGAGAAAAACACTAGGCTTCTCCTTCCATCCAGGACCTCCTAGCTGAAGTCACCCTGCCTCCAGGAGAAAGACGCCTTGCGTTCCTATTGCAACTAAAGCACAGTTTTTCCTACAGCACTGAAGGCTTTTGAAGAGGCACGGGCCTAGAGGCTTAGCTAGGGCGTTCCTTGGTTGATGCGGTTCACTACATGCAGAACACCCTACCTCGAGTATTTGATTCAGGGAAGCAACCAGTGTGTACTCTGTGTCTCTTTTGAGTTCTTTGAAACCACAGGGATGTATGCTGTTTTTGCCTATGGAAATGGGGTCATGTTGGTAGTAGACTTCCTTATCCATTTTGATAGCCCCATTCATGCTGCCTTGAAGCTCCATGAAATTCTCTGCTGTGGACAGGCCCCTGGCTATTGTAGGCATTGGTCTGGGAAGAAAATTTGTTTTCTCTGGCTACACACGGAGCTTTAGTGGCCTGGGCGGAACTCTTCATGCCATGCTCTAGAGCTAAAGGGAGCCTCAACCTGAGTCCTTGCCTCGAGGCAAGGCCCGGAGTAGCCATGGGGAAAGACAGGCATGCAGCTCTTTCCATGAGCTCATAGTCGCTATTCTGCTTTATTTTAAAGGAAGGACCCTTTTCAGGACTCCTAACCCCCTCGGGTGAGCATCATTTTAGTTCCAAGATCACTGAGTACCTCCACACGTCTGTAGGCCTGCTCAACAACAACGTTGCCCATTGATCCCTCGGAGGTCCTCTGTGTCTGCTGAGTCATGGGCAACACACTGCACTCTTTCTTGTGATATCTTGATTCACAGCACTCGCACAGGTTCAAGAGCAACGTTCAAGCAAGTTCCAACATGCCGTGGAAATCGCACTCAATCCCTAGTCTGAGCTGCACAGAGAAATACACTAGGCTTCTCCTTCCAATCAGGACCTCCTACCTGAAGTCACCCTGCCTCCAGGAGAAAGACGGCTTGCTTTCCTTTTGCAACTAAAGCACAGTTTTTCTTGTAGCACTGTAGGCTTTGAAAAGGCACGGGTCCAGAGGCCTGCCTAGGGCGTTCCTTGGTGACTTTTCCAGCACAGTGGTCTGGCTAGGGCATTCCTTGGTGAGGCCGTTCACTAGATGCAGAACACCCTTCCTCGAGAAGTTGATTCAGGGAAGCAACCAGTGTGTACTCGGTATTTCTTTTCACTTGTTAAAAACCACAGAGATGTATGCTGCCTGTACCCATGGAAATGGGGGCATGATGGGACTAGCCTTGCTTTCCGTTTGCAAACCTCCATTCTTGCTGCAGTGAAGCTCCCTGAAATTCTCTGCTGTTGACAGGCCTCTGGCCACTTTAGGCATGGGTCTGGGAAGAAAATGAGTTTTCCCTGGGTACACACGGAGCTTCATAGGCCAGGGTGGGGCTCACCTTGCCATGCTCTAGAGCTAATGGGAATCTTAACGTGAGTCCTTGCCTCGAGGTAAGGCCCTGAGTAATCCTGCAGAAGGGAAGCATGCAGCTCTTTCCATGAGCTATTAGCGGAGGTCCGTTTTATTTTAAAGGAAGTACCCTTTTCAGGACGCCTTGGCCCTTCGGGTGAGCATCATTTTGGTTCCAAGATCACTGACTCCCTCCACACCCCTGTGGGCCTGCTGAGCAGCATTGAATCCCATACGTCCCACGGAGGCCCTTTTTGTCTGCAGAGTCTCGGGCAACACACTGTACTTTACTTCAGGAGGGCTATATTTCCAGAGAGCTCGAACAGCATCAGAACCACATTTGTATGCAGTCCAACATGCCCTGGAAGTCTTCGACATTGCCCTCGTCTGAGCTGCCCTGAGAAAACACTCTGCTTAGAATTTATAGAGGACCTCCTTCCTGAAGTCACTCTATTCAAGGAGAAATACAGCATCCTAACATGCAGTATCGCTCACAGGACAAGCAACGTGAGAACTTGCCTCGAGGTAAGGCCCTGAAATGCTATGCAGAAGCGGAAGCGTGTAGCAGTTTCCATGAGGCCATAGTCGCTGCTCTTCAGCATTTTAATGCCAGTACGCTTTTCAGGACAGCTAGGTGCCTCACCTGGAAACCCTATTCCCTACAAGAACACTGAGTACCCACAGGCTCCCCTGGCCCTTCTAAGCAATATCCAGGCCAGGAGCTTTCCGACTCACAGTGTGTATGTCGAGTGTAGGGCAACACAGGGCACTCTTATTGGGACATCTTGATTTAGCCAGCAATCGCACAGGTTCACGAGCACCGTTCTAGCAAGTTCCAACATGCCGTGGAAGTTGCACTCCTTCCCTAGTCTGAGCTGCACAGAGCAAAACACTTGGCTTCTCCTTCCAATCAGGACCCTCTACCTGAATTCACCCTGCCTCCAGGAGAAAGACGGCTTGCGTTCCTATTGCAACTAAAGCACAGTTTATCCTGTAGCACTGCAGGCTTTTGAAGAGGCATGGTCCCAGAGGCCTAGCTAGGGTTTTCCTTGGTGAGGCCGTTCACTAGATGCAGAACACCCTGCCTCGAGAAGTTGATTCAGGGAAGCAACAACTGTGTACTCTGTGTCTCATTTGACTTGTTAAAAACCACAGAGATGTATGCTGCCTGTGTGCATGGAAATGGCTGCATGATGGGTCTAGCTTTGTTTTCCGTTGGAAACCTCCATTCTTGCTTCCGTGAAGCTCTCTGAAATTCTCTGCTGTTGACAGGCCTCTGGCCACTGTAGGCTTGGGTTTGGGAAGAAAATGAGTTTATCCTGGGTACACACGGAGCTTCATAAGCCAGGGTGGGGCTCACCTTGCCATGCTCTAGAGCTAAAGGGAATCTCAACGTAAGTACTTGCCTCGAGGTAAGGCCCTGAGTAGCCCTGCAGAAAGGGATTTATGCAGCTCTTTCCATGAGCTCTTAGTGGAGGTCTGTTTTATTTTAAAGGACGTACCCTTTTCTGGACTCCTACTCCCTTCGGGTGAGCATCATTTTGAATCCAAGATCCCTGACTTCCTCCACACCCCTGTGGGCCTGCTTAGCAGCACTGAGTCCCATACGTCCCACGGAGGCCCTCTGTGTCTGCAGAGTCTCGGGCAACACACTGTACGTTACTTCAGGAGAGCTACATTTCCAGAGCACTCAAACAGCATCAGAAACACATTTCTAGGCAGTCCAACATGCCCTGGAAGTCTTCGACATTGCCCTCGTCTGAGCTGCCCTGAGAAAACACTCTGCTTAGAATTTATTGAGGACCTCCTTCCTGAAGTCACTCTATTCAAGGAGAAATACAGCATCCTAGCATGCTGTATCGCTCACAGGACAAGCAACGTGAGAACTTGCCTCGAGGTAAGGCCCTGAAATGCTATGCAGAAGCGGAGGCGTGTAGCAGTTTCCATGAGGCCGTAGTCGCTGCTCTTCAGCATTTTAATGCCAGTACGCTTTTCAGGACAGCTAGGTGCCTCACCTGGAAACCCTATTCCCTACAAGAACACTGAGTACCCACAGGCTCCCCTGGCCCTTCTAAGCAATATCCAGGCCAGGAGCTTTCCGACTCACAGTGTGTATGTCGAGTGTAGGGCAACACAGGGCACTCTTAGTGGGGCATCTGGATTTAGCCAGCAATCGCACAGTTTCATGAGCACCGTTCTAGCAAGTTCCAACATGCTGTGGAAGTCCCACTCATTCCCTAGTCAGAGCTTCACAGAGAAAACACTAGGCTTCCTCTTCCGTTCTGGACCTCCTACCTTAAGTCACCCTGCCTCCAGGAGAAGATGGCTGCGTTCCTATTGCAACTAAAGCACAGTTTTTCCTGTAGCATTACAGGCTTTTGAATAGGCACGGGCCCAGTGGCTTACCTAGGGCTTTCCTTGGTGAGGCCGTTCACTACATGCAGGACACCCGGCCTCGAGAAGTTGATTCAGGGAAACAACCAGTGTGTACTCTGTGTCTCTTTGACTTGTTAGAAATCACAGAGATGTATGTTGCCTGAGCCCATGGAAATGGGGGCATGATGGGACTACCCTTGCTTTCCGTTTGGAAAGCTCCATTCTTGCTGCCGTGAAGCTCCCTGAAATTCTCTGCTGTTGACAGGCCTCTGGCCACTGTAGGCATGGGTCTGGGAAGAAAATGAGTTTTCCTGGGTACACACGGAGCTTCATAGGCCAGGGTGGGGCTCACCTTGCCATGCTCTAGAGCTAAAGGGAATCTCAACGTGAGTCCTTGCCTCGAGATAAGGCCCTGAGCAGCCCTGCAGAAAGGGAAACATGCAGGTCTTTCCATGAGCTCTTAGTGGAGGTCTGTTTTATTTTAAAGGAAGTACCCTTTTCAGGAGGCCTAGGCCCTTCGGGTGAGCATCATTTTGGTTCCAAGATCACTGACTCCCTCCACACCCCTGTGGGCCTGCTGAGCAGCATTGAGTCCCATACGTCCCACGGAGGCCCTTTGTGTCTGCATAGTCTCGGGCAACACACTGTACTTTACTTCAGGAGGGCTACAATTCCAGAGCACTCGAACATCATCAGAACCACATTTCTAGGCAGTCCAACATGCCCTGGAAGTCTTCGACATTGCCCTCGTCTGAGCTGCCCTGAGAAAACACTCTGCTTCGAATTTATCGAGGACCTCGTTCCTGAAGTCACTCTCTTCAAGGAGAAATACAGCATCTTAACATGCTGTGTCGCTCACAGGGCAAGAAATGTGAGAACCTGCCTCGAGGTAAGGCCATGAAATGCTATGCAGAAGCAGAGGCGTGTAGCAGTTTCCATGAGGCCGCAGTCGCTTATCTTCAGCATTTTAAAGCCAGTACGGTTTTCAGGACACCTATGTGCCTCGCCTGGAAACCCTATTCCCTGCAAGAACACTGAGTACCCTCACGCTCCCCTGGCCCTTCTAAGCAATAGCCAGGCCAGGAGCTTTCTGACTCACAGTGTGTATGCCGAGTGTAGGGCAACACAGTGCACTCTTATTGGAACATCTTGCTTTAGCCAGCAATCGCACAGGTTCACGAGCACCGTTAAGCAAGTTCCAACAGGCCGTGGAAGTCGCTCTCATTCCCTAGTTTGAGCTGTACAGAGAGAAACAGTAAGCTTCTCCTTCCATTCAGGACCTCCTACCTGAAGTCACCCTGCCTCCTGAAGAAAGACGACCTCGTTTCTATTGCAACTAAAGCACAGTTTTTCCTGTAGCATGGCAGGCTTTTGAAGAGGCACGGGCCCAGAAGCCTAGCTAGGGCTTTCCTTGGTGAGGCCGTTCAGTAGATGCAGAACACCCTGCCTCGAGAAGTTGATTCAGGGAAGCAACAACTGTGTACTCTGTGTCTCATTTGACTTGTTAAAAACCACAGAGATGTATGCTGCCTGTGCCCATGCAAATGGGGGCATGATGGGACTAGCCTTGCTTTCCATTTGGAAAGCTCCATTCTTGCTTTCGTGAAGCTCCCTGAAATTCTCTGCTGTTGACAGGCCCCTGGCCACTGTAGGCTTGGGTCTGGGAAGAAAATGAGTTTTCTCTGGCTACACACGGAGCTACATTGGCCGGGGTGGGGCGCATCTTGCCATGCTCTAGAGCTAAAGGGAATCTCAACGTGAGTCCTTGCCTCGAGGTAAGGCCCTGAGTAGCCCTGCAGAAAGGGATTTATGCAGCTCTTTCCATGAGCTCTTAGTCGCTGTTCTGGTTTACTTTAATGGAAGTACCCTTTTCAGGACTCCTAGGCCTTTCGGTTGAAAATCATTTTTGTTCCAAGATCTCTCAGTACCTCCACACCCCTGTAGGGCTGCTGAGCAACAAAGACGCCCATTGGTCCCTCAGAGGTCCTCTGTGTCTGCTCAGTCATGGGCAACACACTGCACTCTTTCTTTTGATATCTTGATTCACAGCACTCGCACAGGTTCAAGAGCAACGTTCAAGCAAGTTCCAACATGCCGTGGAAATCGCACTCAATCCCTAGTCTGAGCTGCACAGAGAAAAACACTAGGCTTCTCCTTCCAATCAGGACCTCCTACCTGAAGTCACCCTGCCTCCAGGAGAAAGACGGCTTCCTTTCCTTTTGCAACTAAAGCTCAGTTTTTCCTGTAGCGCTGTAGGCTTTTGAAAAGGCACGGGCCCAGAAGCCTGCCTAGGGCGTTCCTTGGTGAGGCCTCGGGCCCAGTGGCCTGGCTAGGGCGTTCCTTGGTGAGGCCGTTCACTAGATGCAGAACACCCTTCCTCGAGAAGTTGATTCAGGGAAGCAACCAGTGTGTACTCGGTGTCTCTTTTGACTTGTTAAAAAACACAGAGATATATGCTGCCTATGCCCATGGAAATGGGGGCATGATGGGACTAGCCTTGCTTTCCGTTTGGAAACCTCCATTCTTGCTGCGGTTAAGCTCCCTGAAATTCCCTGCTGTTGACAGGCCTCGGGCCACTGTAGGCATGGGTCTGGGAAGAAAATGAGTTTTCTCTGGGTACACACGGAGCTTCATTGGCCGTGGTAGGGCTCACCTTGCCATGCTCTAGAGCTAAAGGAAATTTCAACGTGAGTCCTTGTCTCGAGGTAAGGCCCTGAGTAGCCCTGCAGAAAGGGAGGCATGCAGCTCTTTCCATGAGCTCTTAGTGGAGGTCTGTTTTATTTAAAAGGAAGTACCCTTTTCTGGACTCCTACTCCCTTCGGGTGAGCATCATTTTGAATCCAAGATCCCTGACTCCCTCCACACCCCTGTGGGCCTGCTTAGCAGCACTGAGTCCCATACGTCCCACGGAGGCCCTCTGTGTCTGCAGAGTCTCGGGCAACACCCTGTACTTTACTTCAGGAGAGCTACATTTCCAGAGCACTCAAACAGCATCAGAACCACATTTCTAGGCAGTCCAACATGCCCTGGAAGTCTTCGACATTGCCCTCGTCTGAGCTGCCCTGAGAAAACACTCTGCTTAGAATTTATAGAGGACCTCCTTCCTGAAGTCACTCTATTCAAGGAGAAATACAGCATCCTAACATGCAGTATCGCTCACAGGACAAGCAACGTGAGAACTTGCCTCGAGGTAAGGCCCTGAAATGCTATGCAGAAGCGGAAGCGTGTAGCAGTTTCCATGAGGCCATAGTCGCTGCTCTTCAGCATTTTAATGCCAGTACGCTTTTCAGGACAGCTAGGTGCCTCACCTGGAAACCCTATTCCCTACAAGAACACTGAGTACCCACAGGCTCCCCTGGCCCTTCTAAGCAATATCCAGGCCAGGAGCTTTCCGACTCACAGTGTGTATGTCGAGTGTAGGGCAACACAGGGCACTCTTATTGGGACATCTTGATTTAGCCAGCAATCGCACAGGTTCACGAGCACCGTTCTAGCAAGTTCCAACATGCCGTGGAAGTTGCACTCCTTCCCTAGTCTGAGCTGCACAGAGCAAAACACTTGGCTTCTCCTTCCAATCAGGACCCTCTACCTGAATTCACCCTGCCTCCAGGAGAAAGACGGCTTGCGTTCCTATTGCAACTAAAGCACAGTTTATCCTGTAGCACTGCAGGCTTTTGAAGAGGCATGGTCCCAGAGGCCTAGCTAGGGTTTTCCTTGGTGAGGCCGTTCACTAGATGCAGAACACCCTGCCTCGAGAAGTTGATTCAGGGAAGCAACAACTGTGTACTCTGTGTCTCATTTGACTTGTTAAAAACCACAGAGATGTATGCTGCCTGTGTGCATGGAAATGGCTGCATGATGGGTCTAGCTTTGTTTTCCGTTGGAAACCTCCATTCTTGCTTCCGTGAAGCTCTCTGAAATTCTCTGCTGTTGACAGGCCTCTGGCCACTGTAGGCTTGGGTTTGGGAAGAAAATGAGTTTATCCTGGGTACACACGGAGCTTCATAAGCCAGGGTGGGGCTCACCTTGCCATGCTCTAGAGCTAAAGGGAATCTCAACGTAAGTACTTGCCTCGAGGTAAGGCCCTGAGTAGCCCTGCAGAAAGGGATTTATGCAGCTCTTTCCATGAGCTCTTAGTGGAGGTCTGTTTTATTTTAAAGGACGTACCCTTTTCTGGACTCCTACTCCCTTCGGGTGAGCATCATTTTGAATCCAAGATCCCTGACTTCCTCCACACCCCTGTGGGCCTGCTTAGCAGCACTGAGTCCCATACGTCCCACGGAGGCCCTCTGTGTCTGCAGAGTCTCGGGCAACACACTGTACGTTACTTCAGGAGAGCTACATTTCCAGAGCACTCAAACAGCATCAGAAACACATTTCTAGGCAGTCCAACATGCCCTGGAAGTCTTCGACATTGCCCTCGTCTGAGCTGCCCTGAGAAAACACTCTGCTTAGAATTTATTGAGGACCTCCTTCCTGAAGTCACTCTATTCAAGGAGAAATACAGCATCCTAGCATGCTGTATCGCTCACAGGACAAGCAACGTGAGAACTTGCCTCGAGGTAAGGCCCTGAAATGCTATGCAGAAGCGGAGGCGTGTAGCAGTTTCCATGAGGCCGTAGTCGCTGCTCTTCAGCATTTTAATGCCAGTACGCTTTTCAGGACAGCTAGGTGCCTCACCTGGAAACCCTATTCCCTACAAGAACACTGAGTACCCACAGGCTCCCCTGGCCCTTCTAAGCAATATCCAGGCCAGGAGCTTTCCGACTCACAGTGTGTATGTCGAGTGTAGGGCAACACAGGGCACTCTTAGTGGGGCATCTGGATTTAGCCAGCAATCGCACAGTTTCATGAGCACCGTTCTAGCAAGTTCCAACATGCTGTGGAAGTCCCACTCATTCCCTAGTCAGAGCTTCACAGAGAAAACACTAGGCTTCCTCTTCCGTTCTGGACCTCCTACCTTAAGTCACCCTGCCTCCAGGAGAAGATGGCTGCGTTCCTATTGCAACTAAAGCACAGTTTTTCCTGTAGCACTACAGGCTTTTGAATAGGCACGGGCCCAGTGGCTTACCTAGGGCTTTCCTTGGTGAGGCCGTTCACTACATGCAGGACACCCGGCCTCGAGAAGTTGATTCAGGGAAACAACCAGTGTGTACTCTGTGTCTCTTTGACTTGTTAGAAATCACAGAGATGTATGTTGCCTGAGCCCATGGAAATGGGGGCATGATGGGACTACCCTTGCTTTCCGTTTGGAAAGCTCCATTCTTGCTGCCGTGAAGCTCCCTGAAATTCTCTGCTGTTGACAGGCCTCTGGCCACTGTAGGCATGGGTCTGGGAAGAAAATGAGTTTTCCTGGGTACACACGGAGCTTCATAGGCCAGGGTGGGGCTCACCTTGCCATGCTCTAGAGCTAAAGGGAATCTCAACGTGAGTCCTTGCCTCGAGGTAAGGCCCTGAGCAGCCCTGCAGAAAGGGAAGCATGCAGGTCTTTCCATGAGCTCTTAGTGGAGGTCTGTTTTATTTTAAAGGAAGTACCCTTTTCAGGAGGCCTAGGCCCTTCGGGTGAGCATCATTTTGGTTCCAAGATCACTGACTCCCTCCACACCCCTGTGGGCCTGCTGAGCAGCATTGAGTCCCATACGTCCCACGGAGGCCCTTTGTGTCTGCATAGTCTCGGGCAACACACTGTACTTTACTTCAGGAGGGCTACAATTCCAGAGCACTCGAACATCATCAGAACCACATTTCTAGGCAGTCCAACATGCCCTGGAAGTCTTCGACATTGCCCTCGTCTGAGCTGCCCTGAGAAAACACTCTGCTTCAAATTTATCGAGGACCTCGTTCCTGAAGTCACTCTCTTCAAGGAGAAATACAGCATCTTAACATGCTGTGTCGCTCACGGGGCAAGAAATGTGAGAACCTGCCTCGAGGTAAGGCCATGAAATGCTATGCAGAAGCAGAGGCGTGTAGCAGTTTCCATGAGGCCGCAGTCGCTTATCTTCAGCATTTTAAAGCCAGTACGGTTTTCAGGACACCTATGTGCCTCGCCTGGAAACCCTATTCCCTGCAAGAACACTGAGTACCCTCACGCTCCCCTGGCCCTTCTAAGCAATAGCCAGGCCAGGAGCTTTCTGACTCACAGTGTGTATGCCGAGTGTAGGGCAACACAGTGCACTCTTATTGGAACATCTTGCTTTAGCCAGCAATCGCACAGGTTCACGAGCACCGTTAAGCAAGTTCCAACAGGCCGTGGAAGTCGCTCTCATTCCCTAGTTTGAGCTGTACAGAGAGAAACAGTAAGCTTCTCCTTCCATTCAGGACCTCCTACCTGAAGTCACCCTGCCTCCTGAAGAAAGACGACCTCGTTTCTATTGCAACTAAAGCACAGTTTTTCCTGTAGCATGGCAGGCTTTTGAAGAGGCACGGGCCCAGAAGCCTAGCTAGGGCTTTCCTTGGTGAGGCCGTTCAGTAGATGCAGAACACCCTGCCTCGAGAAGTTGATTCAGGGAAGCAACAACTGTGTACTCTGTGTCTCATTTGACTTGTTAAAAACCACAGAGTTGTATGCTGCCTGTGCCCATGCAAATGGGGGCATGATGGGACTAGCCTTGCTTTCCATTTGGAAAGCTCCATTCTTGCTTTCGTGAAGCTCCCTGAAATTCTCTGCTGTTGACAGGCCCCTGGCCACTGTAGGCTTGGGTCTGGGAAGAAAATGAGTTTTCTCTGGCTACACACGGAGCTACATTGGCCGGGGTGGGGCGCATCTTGCCATGCTCTAGAGCTAAAGGGAATCTCAACGTGAGTCCTTGCCTCGAGGTAAGGCCCTGAGTAGCCCTGCAGAAAGGGATTTATGCAGCTCTTTCCATGAGCTCTTAGTCGCTGTTCTGGTTTACTTTAATGGAAGTACCCTTTTCAGGACTCCTAGGCCTTTCGGTTGAAAATCATTTTTGTTCCAAGATCTCTCAGTACCTCCACACCCCTGTAGGCCTGCTGAGCAACAAAGACGCCCATTGGTCCCTCAGAGGTCCTCTGTGTCTGCTCAGTCATGGGCAACACACTGCACTCTTTCTTTTGATATCTTGATTCACAGCACTCGCACAGGTTCAAGAGCAACGTTCAAGCAAGTTCCAACATGCCGTGGAAATCGCACTCAATCCCTAGTCTGAGCTGCACAGATAAAAACACTAGGCTTCTCCTTCCAATCAGGACCTCCTACCTGAAGTCACCCTGCCTCCAGGAGAAAGACGGCTTCCTTTCCTTTTGCAACTAAAGCTCAGTTTTTCCTGTAGCGCTGTAGGCTTTTGAAAAGGCACGGGCCCAGAAGCCTGCCTAGGGCGTTCCTTGGTGAGGCCTCGGGCCCAGTGGCCTGGCTAGGGCGTTCCTTGGTGAGGCCGTTCACTAGATGCAGAACACCCTTCCTCGAGAAGTTGATTCAGGGAAGCAACCAGTGTGTACTCGGTGTCTCTTTTGACTTGTTAAAAAACACAGAGATATATGCTGCCTATGCCCATGGAAATGGGGGCATGATGGGACTAGCCTTGCTTTCCGTTTGGAAACCTCCATTCTTGCTGCGGTTAAGCTCCCTGAAATTCCCTGCTGTTGACAGGCCTCGGGCCACTGTAGGCATGGGTCTGGGAAGAAAATGAGTTTTCTCTGGGTACACACGGAGCTTCATTGGCCGTGGTAGGGCTCACCTTGCCATGCTCTAGAGCTAAAGGAAATTTCAACGTGAGTCCTTGTCTCGAGGTAAGGCCCTGAGTAGCCCTGCAGAAAGGGAGGCATGCAGCTCTTTCCATGAGCTCTTAGTGGAGGTCTGTTTTATTTAAAAGGAAGTACCCTTTTCTGGACTCCTACTCCCTTCGGGTGAGCATCATTTTGAATCCAAGATCCCTGACTCCCTCCACACCCCTGTGGGCCTGCTTAGCAGCACTGAGTCCCATACGTCCCACGGAGGCCCTCTGTGTCTGCAGAGTCTCGGGCAACACCCTGTACTTTACTTCAGGAGAGCTACATTTCCAGAGCACTCAAACAGCATCAGAACCACATTTCTAGGCAGTCCAACATGCCCTGGAAGTCTTCGACATTGCCCTCGTCTGAGCTGCCCTGAGAAAACACTCTGCTTAGAATTTATAGAGGACCTCCTTCCTGAAGTCACTCTATTCAAGGAGAAATACAGCATCCTAACATGCAGTATCGCTCACAGGACAAGCAACGTGAGAACTTGCCTCGAGGTAAGGCCCTGAAATGCTATGCAGAAGCGGAAGCGTGTAGCAGTTTCCATGAGGCCATAGTCGCTGCTCTTCAGCATTTTAATGCCAGTACGCTTTTCAGGACAGCTAGGTGCCTCACCTGGAAACCCTATTCCCTACAAGAACACTGAGTACCCACAGGCTCCCCTGGCCCTTCTAAGCAATATCCAGGCCAGGAGCTTTCCGACTCACAGTGTGTATGTCGAGTGTAGGGCAACACAGGGCACTCTTATTGGGACATCTTGATTTAGCCAGCAATCGCACAGGTTCACGAGCACCGTTCTAGCAAGTTCCAACATGCCGTGGAAGTTGCACTCCTTCCCTAGTCTGAGCTGCACAGAGCAAAACACTTGGCTTCTCCTTCCAATCAGGACCCTCTACCTGAATTCACCCTGCCTCCAGGAGAAAGACGGCTTGCGTTCCTATTGCAACTAAAGCACAGTTTATCCTGTAGCACTGCAGGCTTTTGAAGAGGCATGGTCCCAGAGGCCTAGCTAGGGTTTTCCTTGGTGAGGCCGTTCACTAGATGCAGAACACCCTGCCTCGAGAAGTTGATTCAGGGAAGCAACAACTGTGTACTCTGTGTCTCATTTGACTTGTTAAAAACCACAGAGATGTATGCTGCCTGTGTGCATGGAAATGGCTGCATGATGGGTCTAGCTTTGTTTTCCGTTGGAAACCTCCATTCTTGCTTCCGTGAAGCTCTCTGAAATTCTCTGCTGTTGACAGGCCTCTGGCCACTGTAGGCTTGGGTTTGGGAAGAAAATGAGTTTATCCTGGGTACACACGGAGCTTCATAAGCCAGGGTGGGGCTCACCTTGCCATGCTCTAGAGCTAAAGGGAATCTCAACGTAAGTACTTGCCTCGAGGTAAGGCCCTGAGTAGCCCTGCAGAAAGGGATTTATGCAGCTCTTTCCATGAGCTCTTAGTGGAGGTCTGTTTTATTTTAAAGGACGTACCCTTTTCTGGACTCCTACTCCCTTCGGGTGAGCATCATTTTGAATCCAAGATCCCTGACTTCCTCCACACCCCTGTGGGCCTGCTTAGCAGCACTGAGTCCCATACGTCCCACGGAGGCCCTCTGTGTCTGCAGAGTCTCGGGCAACACACTGTACGTTACTTCAGGAGAGCTACATTTCCAGAGCACTCAAACAGCATCAGAAACACATTTCTAGGCAGTCCAACATGCCCTGGAAGTCTTCGACATTGCCCTCGTCTGAGCTGCCCTGAGAAAACACTCTGCTTAGAATTTATTGAGGACCTCCTTCCTGAAGTCACTCTATTCAAGGAGAAATACAGCATCCTAGCATGCTGTATCGCTCACAGGACAAGCAACGTGAGAACTTGCCTCGAGGTAAGGCCCTGAAATGCTATGCAGAAGCGGAGGCGTGTAGCAGTTTCCATGAGGCCGTAGTCGCTGCTCTTCAGCATTTTAATGCCAGTACGCTTTTCAGGACAGCTAGGTGCCTCACCTGGAAACCCTATTCCCTACAAGAACACTGAGTACCCACAGGCTCCCCTGGCCCTTCTAAGCAATATCCAGGCCAGGAGCTTTCCGACTCACAGTGTGTATGTCGAGTGTAGGGCAACACAGGGCACTCTTAGTGGGGCATCTGGATTTAGCCAGCAATCGCACAGTTTCATGAGCACCGTTCTAGCAAGTTCCAACATGCTGTGGAAGTCCCACTCATTCCCTAGTCAGAGCTTCACAGAGAAAACACTAGGCTTCCTCTTCCGTTCTGGACCTCCTACCTTAAGTCACCCTGCCTCCAGGAGAAGATGGCTGCGTTCCTATTGCAACTAAAGCACAGTTTTTCCTGTAGCACTACAGGCTTTTGAATAGGCACGGGCCCAGTGGCTTACCTAGGGCTTTCCTTGGTGAGGCCGTTCACTACATGCAGGACACCCGGCCTCGAGAAGTTGATTCAGGGAAACAACCAGTGTGTACTCTGTGTCTCTTTGACTTGTTAGAAATCACAGAGATGTATGTTGCCTGAGCCCATGGAAATGGGGGCATGATGGGACTACCCTTGCTTTCCGTTTGGAAAGCTCCATTCTTGCTGCCGTGAAGCTCCCTGAAATTCTCTGCTGTTGACAGGCCCCTGGCCACTGTAGGCTTGGGTCTGGGAAGAAAATGAGTTTTCTCTGGCTACACACGGAGCTACATTGGCCGGGGTGGGGCGCATCTTGCCATGCTCTAGAGCTAAAGGGAATCTCAACGTGAGTCCTTGCCTCGAGGTAAGGCCCTGAGTAGCCCTGCAGAAAGGGATTTATGCAGCTCTTTCCATGAGCTCTTAGTCGCTGTTCTGGTTTACTTTAATGGAAGTACCCTTTTCAGGACTCCTAGGCCTTTCGGTTGAAAATCATTTTTGTTCCAAGATCTCTCAGTACCTCCACACCCCTGTAGGCCTGCTGAGCAACAAAGACGCCCATTGGTCCCTCAGAGTTCCTCTGTGTCTGCTCAGTCATGGGCAACACACTGCACTCTTTCTTTTGATATCTTGATTCACAGCACTCGCACAGGTTCAAGAGCAACGTTCAAGCAAGTTCCAACATGCCGTGGAAATCGCACTCAATCCCTAGTCTGAGCTGCACAGAGAAAAACACTAGGCTTCTCCTTCCAATCAGGACCTCCTACCTGAAGTCACCCTGCCTCCAGGAGAAAGACGGCTTCCTTTCCTTTTGCAACTAAAGCTCAGTTTTTCCTGTAGCGCTGTAGGCTTTTGAAAAGGCACGGGCCCAGAAGCCTGCCTAGGGCGTTCCTTGGTGAGGCCTCGGGCCCAGTGGCCTGGCTAGGGCGTTCCTTGGTGAGGCCGTTCACTAGATGCAGAACACCCTTCCTCGAGAAGTTGATTCAGGGAAGCAACCAGTGTGTACTCGGTGTCTCTTTTGACTTGTTAAAAAACACAGAGATATATGCTGCCTATGCCCATGGAAATGGGGGCATGATGGGACTAGCCTTGCTTTCCGTTTGGAAACCTCCATTCTTGCTGCGGTTAAGCTCCCTGAAATTCCCTGCTGTTGACAGGCCTCGGGCCACTGTAGGCATGGGTCTGGGAAGAAAATGAGTTTTCTCTGGGTACACACGGAGCTTCATTGGCCGTGGTAGGGCTCACCTTGCCATGCTCTAGAGCTAAAGGAAATTTCAACGTGAGTCCTTGTCTCGAGGTAAGGCCCTGAGTAGCCCTGCAGAAAGGGAGGCATGCAGCTCTTTCCATGAGCTCTTAGTGGAGGTCTGTTTTATTTAAAAGGAAGTACCCTTTTCTGGACTCCTACTCCCTTCTGGTGAGCATCATTTTGAATCCAAGATCCCTGACTCCCTCCACACCCCTGTGGGCCTGCTTAGCAGCACTGAGTCCCATACGTCCCACGGAGGCCCTCTGTGTCTGCAGAGTCTCGGGCAACACCCTGTACTTTACTTCAGGAGAGCTACATTTCCAGAGCACTCAAACAGCATCAGAACCACATTTCTAGGCAGTCCAACATGCCCTGGAAGTCTTCGACATTGCCCTCGTCTGAGCTGCCCTGAGAAAACACTCTGCTTAGAATTTATAGAGGACCTCCTTCCTGAAGTCACTCTATTCAAGGAGAAATACAGCATCCTAACATGCAGTATCGCTCACAGGACAAGCAACGTGAGAACTTGCCTCGAGGTAAGGCCCTGAAATGCTATGCAGAAGCGGAAGCGTGTAGCAGTTTCCATGAGGCCATAGTCGCTGCTCTTCAGCATTTTAATGCCAGTACGCTTTTCAGGACAGCTAGGTGCCTCACCTGGAAACCCTATTCCCTACAAGAACACTGAGTACCCACAGGCTCCCCTGGCCCTTCTAAGCAATATCCAGGCCAGGAGCTTTCCGACTCACAGTGTGTATGTCGAGTGTAGGGCAACACAGGGCACTCTTATTGGGACATCTTGATTTAGCCAGCAATCGCACAGGTTCACGAGCACCGTTCTAGCAAGTTCCAACATGCCGTGGAAGTTGCACTCCTTCCCTAGTCTGAGCTGCACAGAGCAAAACACTTGGCTTCTCCTTCCAATCAGGACCCTCTACCTGAATTCACCCTGCCTCCAGGAGAAAGACGGCTTGCGTTCCTATTGCAACTAAAGCACAGTTTATCCTGTAGCACTGCAGGCTTTTGAAGAGGCATGGTCCCAGAGGCTTAGCTAGGGTTTTCCTTGGTGAGGCCGTTCACTAGATGCAGAACACCCTGCCTCGAGAAGTTGATTCAGGGAAGCAACAACTGTGTACTCTGTGTCTCATTTGACTTGTTAAAAACCACAGAGATGTATGCTGCCTGTGTGCATGGAAATGGCTGCATGATGGGTCTAGCTTTGTTTTCCGTTGGAAACCTCCATTCTTGCTTCCGTGAAGCTCTCTGAAATTCTCTGCTGTTGACAGGCCTCTGGCCACTGTAGGCTTGGGTTTGGGAAGAAAATGAGTTTATCCTGGGTACACACGGAGCTTCATAAGCCAGGGTGGGGCTCACCTTGCCATGCTCTAGAGCTAAAGGGAATCTCAACGTAAGTACTTGCCTCGAGGTAAGGCCCTGAGTAGCCCTGCAGAAAGGGATTTATGCAGCTCTTTCCATGAGCTCTTAGTGGAGGTCTGTTTTATTTTAAAGGACGTACCCTTTTCTGGACTCCTACTCCCTTCGGGTGAGCATCATTTTGAATCCAAGATCCCTGACTTCCTCCACACCCCTGTGGGCCTGCTTAGCAGCACTGAGTCCCATACGTCCCACGGAGGCCCTCTGTGTCTGCAGAGTCTCGGGCAACACACTGTACGTTACTTCAGGAGAGCTACATTTCCAGAGCACTCAAACAGCATCAGAAACACATTTCTAGGCAGTCCAACATGCCCTGGAAGTCTTCGACATTGCCCTCGTCTGAGCTGCCCTGAGAAAACACTCTGCTTAGAATTTATAGAGGACCTCCTTCCTGAAGTCACTCTATTCAAGGAGAAATACAGCATCCTAACATGCAGTATCGCTCACAGGACAAGCAACGTGAGAACTTGCCTCGAGGTAAGGCCCTGAAATGCTATGCAGAAGCGGAAGCGTGTAGCAGTTTCCATGAGGCCATAGTCGCTGCTCTTCAGCATTTTAATGCCAGTACGCTTTTCAGGACAGCTAGGTGCCTCACCTGGAAACCCTATTCCCTACAAGAACACTGAGTACCCACAGGCTCCCCTGGCCCTTCTAAGCAATATCCAGGCCAGGAGCTTTCCGACTCACAGTGTGTATGTCGAGTGTAGGGCAACACAGGGCACTCTTATTGGGACATCTTGATTTAGCCAGCAATCGCACAGGTTCACGAGCACCGTTCTAGCAAGTTCCAACATGCCGTGGAAGTTGCACTCCTTCCCTAGTCTGAGCTGCACAGAGCAAAACACTTGGCTTCTCCTTCCAATCAGGACCCTCTACCTGAATTCACCCTGCCTCCAGGAGAAAGACGGCTTGCGTTCCTATTGCAACTAAAGCACAGTTTATCCTGTAGCACTGCAGGCTTTTGAAGAGGCATGGTCCCAGAGGCCTAGCTAGGGTTTTCCTTGGTGAGGCCGTTCACTAGATGCAGAACACCCTGCCTCGAGAAGTTGATTCAGGGAAGCAACAACTGTGTACTCTGTGTCTCATTTGACTTGTTAAAAACCACAGAGATGTATGCTGCCTGTGTGCATGGAAATGGCTGCATGATGGGTCTAGCTTTGTTTTCCGTTGGAAACCTCCATTCTTGCTTCCGTGAAGCTCTCTGAAATTCTCTGCTGTTGACAGGCCTCTGGCCACTGTAGGCTTGGGTTTGGGAAGAAAATGAGTTTATCCTGGGTACACACGGAGCTTCATAAGCCAGGGTGGGGCTCACCTTGCCATGCTCTAGAGCTAAAGGGAATCTCAACGTAAGTACTTGCCTCGAGGTAAGGCCCTGAGTAGCCCTGCAGAAAGGGATTTATGCAGCTCTTTCCATGAGCTCTTAGTGGAGGTCTGTTTTATTTTAAAGGACGTACCCTTTTCTGGACTCCTACTCCCTTCGGGTGAGCATCATTTTGAATCCAAGATCCCTGACTTCCTCCACACCCCTGTGGGCCTGCTTAGCAGCACTGAGTCCCATACGTCCCACGGAGGCCCTCTGTGTCTGCAGAGTCTCGGGCAACACACTGTACGTTACTTCAGGAGAGCTACATTTCCAGAGCACTCAAACAGCATCAGAAACACATTTCTAGGCAGTCCAACATGCCCTGGAAGTCTTCGACATTGCCCTCGTCTGAGCTGCCCTGAGAAAACACTCTGCTTAGAATTTATTGAGGACCTCCTTCCTGAAGTCACTCTATTCAAGGAGAAATACAGCATCCTAGCATGCTGTATCGCTCACAGGACAAGCAACGTGAGAACTTGCCTCGAGGTAAGGCCCTGAAATGCTATGCAGAAGCGGAGGCGTGTAGCAGTTTCCATGAGGCCGTAGTCGCTGCTCTTCAGCATTTTAATGCCAGTACGCTTTTCAGGACAGCTAGGTGCCTCACCTGGAAACCCTATTCCCTACAAGAACACTGAGTACCCACAGGCTCCCCTGGCCCTTCTAAGCAATATCCAGGCCAGGAGCTTTCCGACTCACAGTGTGTATGTCGAGTGTAGGGCAACACAGGGCACTCTTAGTGGGGCATCTGGATTTAGCCAGCAATCGCACAGTTTCATGAGCACCGTTCTAGCAAGTTCCAACATGCTGTGGAAGTCCCACTCATTCCCTAGTCAGAGCTTCACAGAGAAAACACTAGGCTTCCTCTTCCGTTCTGGACCTCCTACCTTAAGTCACCCTGCCTCCAGGAGAAGATGGCTGCGTTCCTATTGCAACTAAAGCACAGTTTTTCCTGTAGCACTACAGGCTTTTGAATAGGCACGGGCCCAGTGGCTTACCTAGGGCTTTCCTTGGTGAGGCCGTTCACTACATGCAGGACACCCGGCCTCGAGAAGTTGATTCAGGGAAACAACCAGTGTGTACTCTGTGTCTCTTTGACTTGTTAGAAATCACAGAGATGTATGTTGCCTGAGCCCATGGAAATGGGGGCATGATGGGACTACCCTTGCTTTCCGTTTGGAAAGCTCCATTCTTGCTGCCGTGAAGCTCCCTGAAATTCTCTGCTGTTGACAGGCCTCTGGCCACTGTAGGCATGGGTCTGGGAAGAAAATGAGTTTTCCTGGGTACACACGGAGCTTCATAGGCCAGGGTGGGGCTCACCTTGCCATGCTCTAGAGCTAAAGGGAATCTCAACGTGAGTCCTTGCCTCGAGGTAAGGCCCTGAGCAGCCCTGCAGAAAGGGAAGCATGCAGGTCTTTCCATGAGCTCTTAGTGGAGGTCTGTTTTATTTTAAAGGAAGTACCCTTTTCAGGAGGCCTAGGCCCTTCGGGTGAGCATCATTTTGGTTCCAAGATCACTGACTCCCTCCACACCCCTGTGGGCCTGCTGAGCAGCATTGAGTCCCATACGTCCCACGGAGGCCCTTTGTGTCTGCATAGTCTCGGGCAACACACTGTACTTTACTTCAGGAGGGCTACAATTCCAGAGCACTCGAACATCATCAGAACCACATTTCTAGGCAGTCCAACATGCCCTGGAAGTCTTCGACATTGCCCTCGTCTGAGCTGCCCTGAGAAAACACTCTGCTTCGACTTTATCGAGGACCTCGTTCCTGAAGTCACTCTCTTCAAGGAGAAATACAGCATCTTAACATGCTGTGTCGCTCACGGGGCAAGAAATGTGAGAACTTGCCTCGAGGTAAGGCCATGAAATGCTATGCAGAAGCAGAGGCGTGTAGCCGTTTCCATGAGGCCGCAGTCGCTTATCTTCAGCATTTTAAAGCCAGTACGGTTTTCAGGACACCTATGTGCCTCGCCTGGAAACCCTATTCCCTGCAAGAACACTGAGTACCCTCACGCTCCCCTGGCCCTTCTAAGCAATAGCCAGGCCAGGAGCTTTCTGACTCACAGTGTGTATGCCGAGTGTAGGGCAACACAGTGCACTCTTATTGGAACATCTTGCTTTAGCCAGCAATCGCACAGGTTCACGAGCACCGTTAAGCAAGTTCCAACAGGCCGTGGAAGTCGCTCTCATTCCCTAGTTTGAGCTGTACAGAGAGAAACAGTAAGCTTCTCCTTCCATTCAGGACCTCCTACCTGAAGTCACCCTGCCTCCTGAAGAAAGACGACCTCGTTTCTATTGCAACTAAACCACAGTTTTTCCTGTAGCATGGCAGGCTTTTGAGGAGGCACGGGCCCAGAAGCCTAGCTAGGGCTTTCCTTGTTGAGGCCGTTCACTAGATGCAGAACACCCTGCCTCGAGAAGTTGATTCAGGGAAGCAACAACTGTGTACTCTGTGTCTCATTTGACTTGTTAAAAACCACAGAGATGTATGCTGCCTGTGCCCATGGAAATGGGGGCATGATGGGACTAGCCTTGCTTTCCATTTGGAAAGCTCCATTCTTGTTTTCGTGAAGCTCCCTGAAATTCCCTGCTGTTGACAGGCCCCTGGCCACTGTAGGCTTGGGTCTGGGAAGAAAATGAGTTGTCTCTGGCTACACACAGAGCTTCATTGGCCGGGGTGGGGCGCATCTTGCCATGCTCTAGAGCTAAAGGGAATCTCAACGTGAGTCCTTGCCTCGAGGTAAGGCCCTGAGTAGCCATGGGAAAAGAGAGGCATGCAGCTCTTTCCATGAGCTCATAGTCGCTGTTCTGCTTTATTTTAAAGGAAGGACCCTTTTCAGCACTGCTAGGACCCTCGAGGGAGCATTTTCGTTCCAATATCCCTGACTACCTCCACACCTCTGTAGGCCTGCTGAGAACAACGTGGCCCATAGGTCCCTCGGAAGTCCTCTTTGTCTGCTGAATCATGGGCAACACACTGCACTCTTTCTTGTCATATCATGATTCACAGCACTCGCACAGGTTCACGAGCACCGTGTTGGCAAGATCCAACTTGCTGTGGAAGTCTCACACATTCCCTAGTCTGAGCTGAACTGAGAAAAACACTAGGCTTGGCCTTCCTTCCAGGACCTCCTACCTGAAGGCACCCAGCCTCTAGGAAAAAATCGGCTTGCGTTCGTATTGCAACTAAAGCACAGTCTTTCCTATAGCACTGCAAGCTTTTGAAGAGGCACCGGCCCCGAGGCCTAACTAGGGCGTTCCTTGGTTGAGGCCGTTCACTACATGCAGAACACCGTGCCTCGAGAAGTTGATTCAGGGAAGGAACTAGTGGGTACGCTGTGTCTCCTTTGTCTTTATAGAGACCAGAGGGATATATGCTGCCTGTGCACATGGAAATGGGGTCGTCACGGTACTAGCCTTGCTCTTGTATTTGGAAACCTCTATTCTTCCTGCCGTGAAGCTCCCTGAAATTCTCTGCTGTTGACAGGCGTCGACCCACTGTAGCCATGGGTCTGGGAATATAATGAGTTTTCTCTGGCTACACACGGAGCTTCAGTGGCCGGGGCGGAAATCATCATGCCATGCTCCTGAGCTAAAGGGAATCTCAACGTGAGTCCTTGCCTCGAGGTAAGGCCTTGAGTAGCCATGCAGAAAGGGAGGCATGCAGCTCTTTCCATGAGCTCTTAGTCGCTGTTCTGCTTTATTTTAAAGGAAGGAACCTTTTCAGCACTCCTAGGACCCTCGAGGGAGCATTTTCGTTCCAATATCCCTGACTACCTCCACACCTCTGTAGGCCTGCTGAGAACAACGTGGCCCATAGGTCCCTCGGAGGTCCTCTGTGTCTGCTGAATCATGGGCAACACACTGCACTCTTTGTTGTGATATCTTGATTCACAGCACTCGCACAGGTTCACGAGCACCGTTTTGGCAAGATGCAACTTGCTGTGGAAGTCTCACACATTCCCTAGTCTGAGCTGAACTGAGAAAAACACTAGGCTTCGCCTTCCTTCCAGGACCTCCTACCTCAAGTCACCCTGCCTCCAGGAAAAAATCGGTTGCGTTCGTATTGCAACTAAAGCACAGTCTTTCCTGTAGCACCCGGGCGTGTAGCAGTTTCCATGGGGCCGTAGTCGCTTATCTTCAGCATTTTAACGCCAGTACGCTTTTCAGGCTTTTGAAGAGGCACCGGCCCCAGGTCTAACTAGGGCGTTCCTTGGTTGAGGCGGTTCACTACATGCAGAACACCCTGCCTCGAGAATTTGATTCAGGGAAGGAACCAGTGTGTACTCTGTGTCTCTTTTGAGTTCTTTGAAACCACAGGGATGTATGCTGTTTGTGCCTATGGAAATGGGCTCATGTTGGTAGTAGACTTCCTTATCCATTTTGATAGCTCCATTCATGCTGCCTTGAAGCTCCCTGAAATTCTCTGCTGTTCACAGGCCCCTGGCTATTGTACGCATTGGTCTGGGAAGAAAATGTGTTTTCTCTGGCTACACAGTGTGCTTCATAGTCCGGTGTGGGACTCATCTTGCCATGCTCTAGAGCTAAAGGGAATCTCAAATCTGTCCTGTCCTCGAGGTAAGGCTCTGAGTAGCCATGCAGAAAGGGAGGCATGCAGCTCTCTCTATGAACTCTTAGTTGCTGTTCTGCTTTATTTTAAAGGATGTACCCTTTTCAGGAATCCTAGGGCCCTCGGATGAGCATCATTTTAGTTCCAAGTTCACTGAGTACCTCCACAAACTGTGGCCTGCTGAACAACAACGAGGCCCATAGGTCCCTGGGAGGTCCTCTGTGTCTGCTGATTCATGGGCAACACACTGCACTCTTTCTTAGGATATCTTGATTTCACAGCACTCGCATAGGTTCACGAGCACCGTTTTGGCAAGTTCCAACTTGCTGCGGAAGTCGCACACATTCCCTAGTCTGAGCTACACTGAGAAAAACACTAGGCTGCGCCTTCCTTCCAGGACCTCCTACCTGAAGTCACCCTGCCTGCAAGAGAATGACGCCTTGCGTTTCTGTTGCAACAAGAGCACAATTTTTCCTATAGCACTGCAAGCTTTTGAAGTGGCACGGGCCCAGAGTCCTAGCTAGGGCGTTCCTTGGTTGTGGCAGTTCTCTAGATGCAGAACACGCTGCCACGCGATTTTGATTCAGGGAAGGAACTAGTGGGTACGCTGTGTCTCTTTTGTCTTGTTAGAAACCAGAGGGATGTATGCTGCCTGTGCCTATGGAAATGGGGGCATGTTGGTAGTAAACTTCCTTATCCATTTTGATAGCTCCATTCATGCTGCCTTGAAGCTCCCTGAAATTCTCTGCTGTTGACAGGCCCCTGGCTATTGTAGGCATTGGTCTGGGAAGAAAATGTGTTGTCTCTGGCTACACACGGAGCTTTAGTGGCCTGGGCGGAACTCATCATGCCATGCTCTAGAGCTAAAGGGAGCCTCAACCTGAGTCCTTGCCTCGAGGTAAGGCCCTGAGTAGCCATGGGGAAAGAGAGGCATGCAGCTCTTTCCATGAGCTCATAGTCGCTGTTCTGCTTTATTTTAAAGGAAGGACCCTTTTCAGCACTGCTAGGACCCTCGAGGGAGCATTTTCGTTCCAATATCCCTGACTACCTCCACACCTCTGTAGGCCTGCTGAGAACAACGTGGCCCATAGGTCCCTCGGGGGTCCTCTGTGTCTGCTGAATCATGGGCAACACACTGCACTCTTTCTTGTGATATCTTGATTCACAGCACTCGCACAGGTTCACGAGCACTGTTTTGGCAAGATCCAACTTGCTGTGGAAGTCTCACACATTCCCTAGTCTGAGCTGAACTGAGAAAAACACTAGGCTTGGCCTTCCTTCCAGGACCTCCTACCTGAAGGCACCCAGCCTCCAGGAAAAAATCGGCTTGCGTTCGTATTGCAACTAAAGCACAGTCTTTCCTATAGCACTGCAAGCTTTTGAAGAGGCACCGGCCCCGAGGCCTAACTAGGGCGTTCCTTGGTTGAGGCCGTTCACTACATGCAGAACACCGTGCCTCGAGAAGTTGATTCAGGGAATGAACTAGTGGGTACGCTGTGTCTCCTTTGTCTTTATAGAAACCAGAGGGATATATGCTGCCTGTGCACATGGAAATGGGGTCGTCACGGTACTAGCCTTGCTCTTGTATTTGGAAACCTCTATTCTTCCTGCCGTGAAGCTCCCTGAAATTCTCTGCAGTTGACAGGCGTCGACCCACTGTAGCCATGGGTCTGGGAATATAATGAGTTTTCTCTGGCTACACACGGAGCTTCAGTGGCCGGGGCGGAAATCATCATGCCATGCTCCTGAGCTAAAGGGAATCTCAACGTGAGTCCTTGCCTCGAGGTAAGGCGTTGAGCAGCGATGCAGAAAGGGAGGCATGCAGCACTTTCCATGAGCTCTTAGTCGCTGTTCTGCTTTATTTTAAAGGAAGTACCCTTTTCAGCATTCCTAGGACGCTCGGGGGAGCATCATTTTCGTTCCAAGATCCCTGACTACTTCCACACCTTGTTGGCTTGCTGAGAAACAACGAAGCCCATAGGTCCCTCGGAGGTCCTCTGGGTCTGCTGAGTCATGGGCAACACACTGCACTCTTTCTTGAGACATCTTGATTTACCCAGCACTCGCACAGATTCATGAGCACCGTTCTAATAAATTCCAACATGCCGTGGAAGTCGCACTCATTCCCTAGTCTGGGCTGCACTGAGAAAAACACTAGGCTTCTCCTTCCATCCAGGACCTCCTAGCTGAAGTCACCCTGCCTCCAGGAGAAAGACGCCTTGCGTTCCTATTGCAACTAAAGCACAGTTTTTCCTACAGCACTGAAGGCTTTTGAAGAGGCACGGGCCTAGGGGCTTAGCTAGGGCGTTCCTTCGTTGATGCGGTTCACTACATGCAGAACACCCTACCTCGAGAATTTGATTCAGGGAAGCAACCAGTGTGTACTCTGTGTCTCTTTTGAGTTCTTTGAAACCACAGGGATGTATGCTGTTTTTGCCTATGGAAATGGGGTCATGTTGGTAGTAGACTTCCTTATCCATTTTGATAGCCCCATTCATGCTGCCTTGAAGCTCCATGAAATTCTCTGCTGTGGACAGGCCCCTGGCTATTGTAGGCATTGGTCTGGGAAGAAAATTTGTTTTCTCTGGCTACACACGGAGTTTTAGTGGCCTGGGCGGAACTCATCATGCCATGCTCTAGAGCTAAAGGGAGCCTCAAACTGAGTCCTTGCCTCGAGGCAAGGCCCGGAGTAGCCATGGGGAAAGAGAGGCGTGCAGCTCTTTCCATGAGCTCATAGTCGCTGTTCTGCTTTATTTTAAAGGAAGGACCCTTTTCAGGACTCCTAACCCCCTCGGGTGAGCATCATTTTAGTTCCAAGATCACTGAGTAACTCCACACGTCTGTAGGCCTGCTCAACAACAACGATGCCCATTGATCCCTCGGAGGTCCTCTGTGTCTGCTGAGTCATGGGCAACACCCTGCACTCTTTCTTGTGATATCTTGATTCACAGCACTCGCACAGGTTCAAGAGCAACGTTCACGCAAGTTCCAACATGCCGTGGAAATCGCACTCAATCCCTAGTCTGAGCTGCACAGAGAAATACACTAGGCTTCTCCTTCCAATCAGGACCTCCTACCTGAAGTCACCCTGCCTCCAGGAGAAAGACGGCTTGCTTTCCTTTTGCAACTAAAGCACAGTTTTTCCTGTAGCACTGTAGGCTTTGAAAAGGCACGGGTCCAGAGGCCTGCCTAGGGCGTTCCTTGGTGATTTTTCCAGCCCAGTGGTCTGGCTAGGGCGTTCCTTGGTGAGGCCGTTCACTAGATGCAGAACACCCTTCCTCGAGAAGTTGATTCAGGGAAGCAACCAGTGTGTACTCTGTATTTCTTTTGACTTGTTAAAAACCACAGAGATGTATGCTGCCTGTACCCATGGAAATGGGGGCATGATGGGACTAGACTTGCTTTCCGTTTGGAAACCTCCATTCTTGCTGCAGTGAAGCTCCCTGAAATTCTCTGCTGTTGACAGGCCTCTGGCCACTTTAGGCATGGGTCTGGGAAGAAAATGAGTTTTCCCTGGGTACACACGGAGCTTCATAGGCCAGGGTGGGGCTCACCTTGCCATGCTCTAGAGCTAATGGGAATCTTAACGTGAGTCCTTGCCTCGAGGTAAGGCCCTGAGTAGCCCTGCAGAACGGAAGCATGCAGCTCTTTCCATGAGCTATTAGCGGAGGTCCGTTTTACTTTAAAGGAAGTACCCTTTTCAGGACGCCTTGGCCCTTCGGGTGAGCATCATTTTGGTTCCAAGATCACTGACTCCCTCCACACCCCTGTGGGCCTGCTGAGCAGCATTGAGTCCCATACGTCCCACGGAGGCCCTTTGTGTCTGCAGAGTCTCGGGCAACACACTGTACTTTACTTCAGGAGGGCTATATTTCCAGAGAACTCGAACAGCATCAGAACCACATTTGTAGGCAGTCCAACATGCCCTGGAAGTCTTCGACATTGCACTCGTCTGAGCTTCCCTGAGAAAACACTTGCTTCCAATTTTTCGAGGACCTCGTTCCTGAAGTCACTCTATTCAAGGAGAAATACAGCATCTTAACATGCTGTGTCGCTCACAGGGCAAGAAAGGTGAGAACTTGCCTCGAGGTAAGGCCCTTAAATGCTATGCAGAAGCGAAGGCATGTAGCAGTATCCACGGGGCCGTAGTCGCTTATCTTCAGCCTTTTAACGCCAGTACGCTTTTCAGGACACCTAGGTGCCTCGCCTGGAAACCCTATTCCCTGCAAGAACACTGAGTACCCTCAGGCTCCCCTGGTCCTTCTAAGCAATATCCAGGCCAGGAGCTTTCCGACTGACAGTGTGTATGTCGAGTGCAGGGCAACACAGTGCACTCTTATTGGGACATCTTCATTTAGCCAGCAATCGCACAGGTTCACGAGCACCGTTCTAGCAAGTTCCAACATGCCGTGGGGGTTGCACTCATTTCCTAGTCTGAGCTGCACAGAGCAAAACACTAGGCTTCTCCTTCCAATCAGGACCTCACCTGAATTCACCCTGCCTCCAGGAGAAAGACGGCTTGCGTTCCTATTGCAACTAATGCACAGTTTATCCTGTAGCACTGCCGGCTTTTGAAGAGGCACGGTCCCAGAGGCCTAGCTAGGGCTTTCCTTGGTGAGGCCTCGGGCCCAGTGGCCGGGCTAGGGCTTTCGTTGGTGAGGCCTTTCACTAGATGCAGAACACCCTTCCTCGAGGAGTTGATTCAGGGAAGCAACCAGTGTGTACTCGGTGTCTCTTTTGGCTTGTTAAAAAACACAGAGGTGTATGCTGCCTATGCCCATGGAAATGGGGGCATGATGGGACTAGATTTGCTTTCCGTTTGGAAACCTCCATTCTTGCTGCGGTTAAGCTCCCTGAAATTCCCTGCTGTTGACAGGCCTCTGGCCACTGTAGGCATGGGTCTGGGAAGAAAATGAGTTTTCTCTGGGTACACACGGAGCTTCATTGGCCGGGGTAGGGCTCACCTTGCCATGCTCTAGAGCTAAAGGAAATCTCAACGTGAGTCCTTGTCTCGAGGTAAGGCCCTGAGTAGCCCTGCAGAAAGGGAGGCATGCAGCTCTTTCCATGAGCTCTTAGTGGAGGTCTGTTTTATTTAAAAGGAAGTACCCTTTTCTGGACTCCTACTCCCTTCGGGTGAGCATCATTTTGAATCCAAGATCCCTGACTCCCTCCACACCCCTGTGGGCCTGCTTAGCAGCACTGAGTCCCATACGTCCCACGGAGGCCCTCTGTGTCTGCAGAGTCTCGGGCAACACACTGTACGTTACTTCAGGAGAGCTACATTTCCAGAGCACTCAAACAGCCTCAGAACCACATTTCTAGGCAGTCCAACATGTCCTGGAAGTCTTCGACATTGCCCTCGTCTGAGCTGCCCTGAGAAAACACTCTGCTTAGAAATTATCGAAGACTTCCTTTCTGAAGTCACTCTATCAAGGAGAAATACAGCATCTTAACATGCTGTGTCGCTCACAGGGCAAGAAACGTGAGAACTTGCCTCGAGGTAAGGCCATGAAATGCTATGCAGAAGCGGAGGCGTGTAGCAGTTTCCATGAGGCCGTAGTCGCTTATCTTCAGCATTTTAAAGCCAGTAGGCTTTTCAGGACACCTAGGTGCCTCGCCTGGAAACCCTATTCCCTGCAAGAACACTGAGTACCCTCAGGCTCCCCTGGTCCTTCTAAGCAATATCCAGGCCAGGAGCTTTCCGACTGACAGTGTGTATGTCGAGTGTAGGGCAACACAGTGCACTCTTATTGGGACATCTTGATTTAGCCAGCAATCGCACAGGTTCACCAGCACCGTTCTAGCAAGTTCCAACATGCCGTGGAAGTTGCACTCATTCCCTAGTCTGAGCTGCACAGAGAAAAACACTAGGCTTCTCCTTCCAATCAGGACCCTCTACCTGAATTCACCCTGCTTCCAGGAGAAAGACGGCTTGCGTTCCTATTGCAAGTAAAGCACAGTTTATCCTGTAGCACTGCAGGCTTTTGAAGAGGCATGGTCCCAGAGGCCTAGCTAGGGCTCTCCTTGGTGAGGCCGTTCACTAGATGCAGAACACCCTGCCTCGAGAAGTTGATTCAGGGCAGCAACAACTGTGTACTCTGTGTCTCATTTGACTTGTTAAAAACCACAGAGATGTATGCTGCCTGTGTGCATGGAAATGGCTGCATGATGGGTCTAGCCTTGTTTTCCGTTGGAAACCTCCATTCTTGCTGCCGTGAAGCTCCCTGAAATTCTCTGCTGTTGACAGGCCTCTGGCCACTGTAGGCGTGGGTCTGGGAAGAAAATGAGTTTTCTCTGGGTACACACGGAGCTTAATTGGCCTGGGTGGGGCTGACCTTGCCATGCTCTAGAGCTAAAGGGAATCTCAACGTGAGTCCTTGCCTCGAGGTAAGGCCTTGAGTAGCTCTGCAGAAAGGAAGGCATGCAGCTCTTTCCATGAGCTCTTAGTGGAGGTCTGTTTTATTTTAAAGGAAGTACACTTTTCAGGACGCCTAGGCCCCTCGGTTGAGCATCATTTTTGTTCCAAGATCTCTCAGTACCTCCACACCCCTGTAGGCCTGCTGAGAAACAACGAGGCCCATTGGTCCCTCGGATGTCCTCTGTGTCTGCTGAGTCATGAGCAACACACTGCTCTCTTTCTTTTGATATCTTGATTCACAGCACTCGCACAGGTTCAAGAGCAACGTTCAAGCAAGTTCCAACATGCCGTGGAAATCGCACTCAATCCCTAGTCTGAGCTGCACAGAGAAAAACACTAGGCTTCTCCTTCCAATCAGGACCTCCTACCTGAAGTCACCCTGCCTCCAGGAGAAAGACGGCTTGCTTTCCTTTTTCAAATAAAGCACAGTTTTTCCCGTAGCACTTCAGGCTTTTGAAAAGACAAGGGCCCAGAAGCCTAGCTAGGGCTTTTCTTGGTGAGGCCGTTCACTAGGTGCAGAACACCCTGCCTCGAGAAGTTGATTCAGGGAAGCAACAACTGTGTACTCTGTGTCTCATTTGACTTGTTAAAAACCACAGAGATGTATGCTGCCTGTGCCCATGGAAATGGGGGCATGATGGGACTAGCCTTGCTTTCCATTTGGAAAGCTCCATTCTTGCTTTCGTGAAGCTCCCTGAAATTCTCTGCTGTTGACAGGCCCCTGGCCACTGTAGACTTGGGTCTGGGAAGAAAATGAGTTTTCTCTGGCTACACACGGAGCTTCATTGGCCGGGGTGGGGCGCATCTTGCCATGCTCTAGAGCTAAAGGGAATCTCAACGTGAGTCCTTGCCTCGAGGTAAGGCCCTGAGTAGCCATGGGGAAAGAGAGGCATGCAGCCCTTTCCATGAGCTAATAGTCGCTGTTCTGCTTTATTTTAAAGGAAGGACCCTTTTCAGCACTCCTAGGACCCTCGAGGGAGCATTTTCGTTCCAATATCCCTGACTACCTCCACACCTATGTAGGCCTGCTGAGAACAACGTGGCCCATAGGTCCCTCGGGGGTCCTCTGTGTCTGCTGAATCATGGGCAACACACTGCACTCTTTCTTGTGATATCTTGATTCACAGCACTCGCACAGGTTCACGAGCACTGTTTTGGCAAGATCCAACTTGCTGTGGAAGTCTCACACATTCCCTAGTCTGAGCTGAACTGAGAAAAACACTAGGCTTCGCCTTCCTTCCAGGACCTCCTACCTGAAGTCACCCTGCCTCCAGGAAAAAGTCGGTTGCGTTCGTATTGCAACTAAAGCACAGTCTTTCCTGTAGCACCCGGGCGTGTAGCAGTTTCCATGAGGCCGTAGTCGCTTATCTTCAGCATTTTAACGCCAGTACGCTTTTCAGGCTTTTGAAGAGGCACCGGCCCCAGGTCTAACTAGGGCGTTCCTTGGTTGAGGCGGTTCACTACATGCAGAACACCCTGCCTCGAGAATTTGATTCAGGGAAGGAACCAGTGTGTACTCTGTGTCTCTTTTGAGTTCTTTGAAACCACAGGGATGTATGCTGTTTGTGCCTATGGAAATGGGCTCATGTTGGTAGTAGACTTCCTTATCTATTTTGATAGCTCCATTCATGCTGCCTTGAAGCTCCCTGAAATTCTCTGCTGTTCACAGGCCCCTGGCTATTGTACGCATTGGTCTGGGAAGAAAATGTGTTTTCTCTGGCTACACAGTGTGCTTCATAGTCCGGTGTGGGACTCATCTTGCCATGCTCTAGAGCTAAAGGGAATCTCAAATCTGTCCTGTTCTTGAGGTAAGCCTCTGAGTAGCCATGCAGAAAGGGAGGCATGCAGCTCTCTCTATGAACTCTTAGTCGCTGTTCTGCTTTATTTTAAAGGATGTACCCTTTTCAGGAATCCTAGGGCCCTCGGATGAGCATCATTTTAGTTCCAAGTTCACTGAGTACCTCCACAAACTGTGGCCTGCTGAACAACAACGAGGCCCATAGGTCCCTGGGAGGTCCTCTGTGTCTGCTGAGTCATGGGCAACACACTGCACTCTTTCTTAGGATATCTTGATTTCACAGCACTCGCATAGGTTCACGAGCACCGTTTTGGCAATTTCCAACTTGCTGCGGAAGTCGCACACATTCCCTAGTCTGAGCTACACTGAGAAAAACACTAGGCTGCGCCTTCCTTCCAGGACCTCCTACCTGAAGTCACCCTGCCTGCAAGAGAATGACGCCTTGCGTTTCTGTTGCAACAAGAGCACAATTTTTCCTATAGCACTGCAAGCTTTTGAAGTGGCACGGGCCCAGAGTCCTAGCTAGGGCGTTCCTTGGTTTTGGCAGTTCTCTAGATGCAGAACACGCTGCCACGCGATTTTGATTCAGGGAAGGAACTAGTGGGTACGCTGTGTCTCTTTTGTCTTGTTAGAAACCAGAGGGATGTATGCTGCCTGTGCCTATGGAAATGGGGGCATGTTGGTAGTAAACTTCCTTATCCATTTTGATAGCTCCATTCATGCTGCCTTGAAGCTCCCTGAAATTCTCTGCTGTTGACAGGCCCCTGGCTATTGTAGGCATTGGTCTGGGAAGAAAATGTGTTGTCTCTGGCTACACACGGAGCTTTAGTGGCCTGGGCGGAACTCATCATGCCATGCTCTAGAGCTAAAGGGAGCCTCAACCTGAGTCCTTGCCTCGAGGTAAGGCCCTGAGTAGCCATGGGGAAAGAGAGGCATGCAGCACTTTCCATGAGCTCATAGTCGCTGTTCTGCTTTATTTTAAAGGAAGGACCCTTTTCAGCACTGCTGCTCCCTCGAGGGAGCATTTTCGTTCCAATATCCCTGACTACCTCCACACCTCTGTAGGCCTGCTGAGAACAACGTGGCCCATAGGTCCCTCGGGGGTCCTCTGTGTCTGCTGAATCATGGGCAACACACTGCACTCTTTCTTGTGATATCTTGATTCACAGCACTCGCACAGGTTCACGAGCACTGTTTTGGCAAGATCCAACTTGCTGTGGAAGTCTCACACATTCCCTAGTCTGAGCTGAACTGAGAAAAACACTAGGCTTGGCCTTCCTTCCAGGACCTCCTACCTGAAGGCACCCAGCCTCCAGGAAAAAATCGGCTTGCGTTCGTATTGCAACTAAAGCACAGTCTTTCCTATAGCACTGCAAGCTTTTGAAGAGGCACCGGCCCCGAGGCCTAACTAGGGCGTTCCTTGGTTGAGGCCGTTCACTACATGCAGAACACCGTGCCTCGAGAAGTTGATTCAGGGAAGGAACTAGTGGGTACGCTGTGTCTCCTTTGTCTTTATAGAGACCAGAGGGATATATGCTGCCTGTGCACATGGAAATGGGGTCGTCACGGTACTAGCCTTGCTCTTGTATTTGGAAACCTCTATTCTTCCTGCCGTGAAGCTCCCTGAAATTCTCTGCTGTTGACAGGCGTCGACCCACTGTAGCCATGGGTCTGGGAATATAATGAGTTTTCTCTGGCTACACACGGAGCTTCAGTGGCCGGGGCGGAAATCATCATGCCATGCTCCTGAGCTAAAGGGAATCTCAACGTGAGTCCTTGCCTCGAGGTAAGGCGTTGAGCAGGCATGCAGAAAGGGAGGCATGCAGCTCTTTCCATGAGCTCTTAGTCGCTGTTCTGCTTTATTTTAAAGGAAGTACCCTTTTCAGCATTCCTAGGACGCTCTGGGGAGCATCATTTTCGTTCCAAGATCCCTGACTACTTCCACACCTTGTTGGCTTGCTGAGAAACAACGAAGCCCATAGGTCCCTCGGAGGTCCTCTGGGTCTGCTGAGTCATGGGCAACACACTGCACTCTTTCTTGGGACATCTTGATTTACCCAGCACTCGCACAGATTCATGAGCACCGTTCTAATAAATTCCAACATGCCGTGGAAGTCGCACTCATTCCCTAGTCTGGGCTGCACTGAGAAAAACACTAGGCTTCTCCTTCCATCCAGGACCTCCAAGCTGAAGTCACCCTGCCTCCAGGAGAAAGACGCCTTGCGTTCCTATTGCAACTAAAGCACAGTTTTTCCTACAGCACTGAAGGCTTTTGAAGAGGCACGGGCCTAGGGGCCTAGCTAGGGCGTTCCTTGGTTGAGGCGGTTCACTACATGCAGAACACCCTACCTCGAGAATTTGATTCAGGGAAGCAACCAGTGTGTACTCTGTGTCTCTTTTGAGTTCTTTGAAACCACAGGGATGTATGCTGTTTTTGCCTATGGAAATGGGGTCATGTTGGTAGTAGACTTCCTTATCCATTTTGATAGCCCCATTCATGCTGCCTTGAAGCTCCATGAAATTTTCTGCTGTGGACAGGCCCCTGGCTATTGTAGGCATTGGTCTGGGAAGAAAATTTGTTTTCTCTGGCAACACACGGAGCTTTAGTGGCCTGGGCGGAACTCATCATGCCATGCTCTAGAGCTAAAGGGAGCCTCAACCTGAGTCCTTGCCTCGAGGCAAGGCCCGGAGTAGCCATGGGGAAAGAGAGGCATGCAGCGCTTTCCATGAGCTCATAGTCGCTGTTCTGCTTTATTTTAAAGGAAGGACCCTTTTCAGGACTCCTAACCCCCTCGGGTGAGCATCATTTTAGTTCCAAGATCTCTCAGTACCTACACACATCTGTAGGCCTGCTCAACAACAACGATGCCCATTGATCCCTCGGAGGTCCTCTGTGTCTGCTGAGTCATGGGCAACACCCTGCACTCTTTCTTGTGATATCTTGATTCACAGCACTCGCACAGGTTCAAGAGCAACGTTCACGCAAGTTCCAACATGCCGTGGAAATCGCACTCAATCCCTAGTCTGAGCTGCACAGAGAAATACACTAGGCTTCTCCTTCCAATCAGGACCTCCTACCTGAAGTCACCCTGCCTCCAGCAGAAAGACGGCTTGCTTTCCTTTTGCAACTAAAGCACAGTTTTTCCTGTAGCACTGTAGGCTTTGAAAAGGCACGGGTCCAGAGGCCTGCCTAGAGCGTTCCTTGGTGATTTTTCCAGCCCAGTGGTCTGGCTAGGGCGTTCCTTGGTGAGGCCATTCACTAGATGCAGAACACCCTTCCTCGAGAAGTTGATTCAGGGAAGCAACCAGTGTGTACTCGGTATTTCTTTTGACTTGTTAAAAACCACAGAGATGTATGCTGCCTGTACCCATGGAAATGGGGGCATGATGGGACTAGACTTGCTTTCCGTTTGGAAACCTCCATTCTTGCTGCAGTGAAGCTCCCTGAAATTCTCTGCTGTTGACAGGCCTCTGGCCACTTTAGGCATGGGTCTGGGAAGAAAATGAGTTTTCCTGGGTACACACGGAGCTTCATAGGCCAGGGTGGGGCTCACCTTGCCATGCTCTAGAGCTAATGGGAATCTTAACGTGAGTCCTTGCCTCGAGGTAAGGCCCTGAGTAGCCCTGCAGAAGGGAAGCATGCAGCTCTTTCCACGAGCTATTAGCGGAGGTCTGTTTTATTTTAAAGGAAGTACCCTTTTCAGGACGCCTTGGCCCTTCGGGTGAGCATCATTTTGGTTCTAAGATCACTGACTCCCTCCACATCCCTGTGGGCCTGCTGAGCAGCATTGAGTCCCATACGTCCCACGGAGGCCCTTTGTGTCTGCAGAGTCTCGGGCAACACACTGTACTTTAGTTCAGGAGGGCTATATTTCCAGAGAACTCGAACAGCATCAGAACCACATTTGTATGCAGTCCAACATGCCATGGAAGTCTTCGACATTGCACTCGTCTGAGCTGCCCTGAGAAAACACTTGCTTCGAATTTTTCGAGGACCTCGTACCTGAAGTCACTCTATTCAAGGAGAAATACAGCATCTTAACATGCTGTGTCGCTCACAGGGCAAGGAAGGTGAGAACTTGCCTCGAGGTAAGGCCCTGAAATGCTATGCAGAAGCGGAGGCATGTAGCAGTATCCACGGGGCCGTAGTCGCTTATCTTCAGCCTTTTAACGCCAGTACGCTTTTCAGGACACGTAGGTGCCTCGCCTGGAAACCCTACTCCCTGCAAGAACACTGAGTACCCTCAGGTTCCCCTGGTCCTTCTAAGCAATATCCAGGCCAGGAGCTTTCCGACTGACAGTGTGTATGTCGAGTGCAGGGCAACACAGTGCACTCTTATTGGGACATCTTCATTTAGCCAGCAATCGCACAGGTTCACGAGCACCGTTCTAGCAAGTTCCAACATGCCGTGGGGGTTGCACTCATTTCCTAGTCTGAGCTGCACAGAGCAAAACACTAGGCTTCTCCTTCCAATCAGGACCTCACCTGAATTCACCCTGCCTCCAGGAGAAAGACGGCTTGCGTTCCTATTGCAACTAAAGCACAGTTTATCCTGTAGCACTGCAGGCTTTTGAAGAGGCACGGTCCCAGAGACCTAGCTAGGGCTTTCCTTGGTGAGGCCTCGCGCCCAGTGGCCGGGCTAGGGCGTTCCTTGGTGAGGCCGTTCACTAGATGCAGAACACCCTTCCTCGAGAAGTTGATTCAGGGAAGCAACCAGTGTGTACTCGGTGTCTCTTTTGGCTTGTTAAAAAACACAGAGATGTATGCTGCCTATGCCCATGGAAATGGGGTCATGATGGGACTAGCCTTGGTTTCCGTTTGGAAACCTCCATTCTTGCTGCGGTTAAGCTCCCTGAAATTCTCTGCTGTTGACAGGCCTCTGGCCAGGGTAGGCATGGGTCTGGGAAGAAAATGAGTTTTCTCTGGGTACACACGGAGCTTCATTGGCCGGGGTAGGGCTCACCTTGCAATGCTCTAGAGCTAAAGGAAATCTCAACGTGAGTCCTTGTCTCGAGGTAAGGCCCTGAGTAGCCCTGCAGAAAGGGAGGCATGCAGCTCTTTCCGTGAGCTCTTAGTGGAAGTCTGTTTTATTTTAAAGGAAGTACACTTTTCAGGACGCCTAGGCCCCTCGGTTGAGCATCATTTTTGTTCCAAGATCTCTCAGTACCTCCACACCCCTGTAGGCCTGCTGAGAAACAACGAGGCCCATTGGTCCCTCGGAGGTCCTCTGTGTCTGCTGAGTCATGGGCAACACACTGCTCTCTTTCTTTTGATATCTTGATTCACAGCACTCGCACAGGTTCAAGAGCAACGTTCAAGCAAGTTCGAGCATGCCGTGGAAATCGCACTCAATCCCTAGTCTGAGCTGCACTGAGAAAAACACTAGGCTTCTCCTTCCAATCAGGACCTCCTACCTGAAGTCACCCTGCCTCCAGGAGAAAGACGGCTTGCTTTCCTTTTTCAACTAAAGCACAGTTTATCCCGTAGCACTGCAGGCTTTTGAAAAGGCACGGGCCCAGAGGCCTGCCTAGGGCGATCCTTGTTGAGGCCTCGGGCCCAGTGGCTTGGCTAGGGCTTTCCTTGGTGAGGCCGTTCACTAGATGCAGAACACCCTTCCTCGAGAAGTTGATTCAGGGAAGCAACCAGTGTGTACTCGGTGTCTCTTTTGGCTTGTTAAAAAACACAGAGATGTATGCTGCCTATGCCCATGGAAATGGGGTCATGATGGGACTAGCCTTGGTTTCCTTTTGGAAACCTCCATTCTTGCTGCGGTTAAGCTCCCTGAAATTCTCTGCTGTTGACAGGCCTCTGGCCACTGTAGGCATGGGTCTGGGAAGAAAATGAGTTTTCTCTGGGTACACACGGAGCTTCATTGGCCGGGGTAGGGCTCACCTTGCCATGCTCTAGAGCTAAAGGAAATCTCAACGTGAGTCCTTGTCTCGAGGTAAGGCCCTGAGTAGCCCTGCAGAAAGGGAGGCATGCAGCTCTTTCCATGAGCTCTTAGTGGAGGTCTGTTTTATTTAAAAGGAAGTACCCTTTTCTGGACTCCTACTCCCTTCGGGTGAGCATCATTTTGAATCCAAGATCACTGACTCCCTCCACACCGCTGTGGGCCTGCTTAGCAGCATTGAGTCCCATACGTCCCACGGAGGCCCTCTGTGTCTGCAGAGTCTCGGGCAACACACTGTACGTTACTTCAGGAGAGCTACATTTCCAGAGCACTCGAACAGCATCAGAACCACATTTCTAGGCAGTCCAACATGCCCTGGAAGTCTTCGACATTGCCCTCGCCTGAGCTGCCCTGAGAAAACATTCTGCTTAGAATTTATCGAGGACCTCCTTCCTGAAGTCACTCTATTCAAGGAGAAATACAGGTTCTTAACATGCTGCGTCACTCACAGGGCAAGAATCGTAAGAACTTGCCTCGAGGTAAGACCATGAAATGCTATGCAGAAACAGAGGCGTGTAGCAGTTTCCATGAGGCCGCAGTCACTTATCTTCACCATTTTAATCCCAGTACGCTTTTCAGGACTCCTAGGTGCCTCGCCTGGAAACCCATTTCCCTGCAAGAACACTGAGTACCCTCAGGCTCCCCAGGGCCTTCTAAGAAATATCCAGGTGAGGAACTTTCCGACTCACAGTGTGTATGTCTAGTGTAGGGCAACACTGTGCACTCTTACTGGAACATCCTGATTTAGCCAGCAATTGCACAGGTTCACGAGCACCGTTAAGCAAGTTCGAACAGACCATGGAAGTCGCTCTCATTCCCTAGTTTGAGCTATACAGAGAGAAACAGTAAGCTTCTCCGTCCATTCAGGACCTCCTACCTGAAGTCACCCTGCCTCCTGAAGAAAGAGGGCTGCGTTCCTATTGCAACTAAACACAGTTTTTCCTGTAGCATGGCAGGCTTTTGAACAGGCATGGGCCGAGAGGCCTAGCTAGGGCTTTCTATGGTGAGGCCGTTCAGTAGATGAAGAACACCCTGCCTCGAGAAGTTGATTCAGGGAAGCAACAAGTGTGTACTCTGTGTCTCATTTGACTTGTTAAAAACCACAGAGATGTATGCTGCCTGTGCTCATGGAAATGGCTGCATGATGGGTCTAGCCTTGTTTTCCGTTGGAAACCTCCATTCTTGCTGCCGTGAAGCTCCCTGAAATTCTCTGCTGTTGACAGGCCTCTGGCCACTGTAGGCTTGGGTTTGGGAAGAAAATGAGTTTTTCCTGGGTACAGACGGAGCCTCATAGGCCAGGGTGGGGCTCACCTTGCCATGCTCTAGAGCTAAAGGGAATCTCAACGTGAGTCCTTGCCTCGAGGTAAGGCACTGAGTAGCCCTGCAGAAAGGGAAGCATGCAGCTCTTTCGATGAGCTCTTAGTGGAGGTCTGTTTTATTTTAAAGGAAGTACCCTTTTCAGGACGCCTAGGCCCTTCGGGTGAGCATCATTTTGGTTCAAAAATCACTGACTCCCTCCACACCCCTGTGTGCCTGCTGAGCAGCATTCAGTCTCGTACGTCCCATGGAGGCCCTCTGTGTCTGCAGAATCTCGGGCAACACACTGTACGTTACTTCAGGAGAGCTACATTTCCAGAGCACTCAAACAGCATCAGAACCACATTTCTAGGCAGTCCAACATGCCCTGGAAGTTTTCGACATTGCCCTCGTCTGAGCTGCCCTGAGAAAACACTCTGCTTAGAATTTATCGAGGACCTCCTTCCTGAAGTCACTCTATTCAAGGAGAAATACAGCATCCTAACATGCTGTATCGCTCACAGGACAAGCAACGTGAGAACTTGCCTCGAGGTAAGGCCCTCAAATGTTATGCAGAAGCGGAGGCGTGTAGCAGTTTCCATGAGGCCGTAGTCGCTGCTCTTCAGCATTTTAATGCCAGTACGCTTTTCAGGACAGCTAGGTGCCTCACCTGGAAACCCTATTCCCTACAAGAACACTGAGTACCCACAGGCTCCCCTGACCCTTCTAAGCAATATCCAGGCCAGGAGCTTTCCGACTCACAGTGTGTATGTCGAGTGTAGGGCAACACAGTGCACTCTTATTGGGACATCTTGATTTAGCCAGCAATCGCACAGTTTCATGGGCACCGTTCTAGCAATTTCCAACATGCTGTGGAATTCGCACTCATTCCCTAGTCAGAGCTTCACAGAGAAAACACTAGGCTTCCTTTTCCGTTCTGGACCTCCTACCTTAAGTCACCCTGCCTCCAGGAGAAAGACGGCTGCGTTCCTATTGCAACTAAAGCACAGTTTTTCCTGTAGCACTACAGGCTTTTGAATAGGCACGGGCCCAGTGGCTTAGCTAGGGCTTTCCTTGGTGAGGCCGTTCACTACATGCAGGACACCCGGCCTCGAGAAGTTGATTCAGGGAAGCAACCAGTGTATACTCTGTGTCTCTTTGACTTGTTAGAAACCACAGAGATGTCTGCTGCTTGAGCCCATGGAAATGGGGGCATGATGGGCCTAGCCTTGCTTTCCTTTTGGAAACCTCCATTCTTGCTGCGGGTAAGCTCCCTGAAATTCCCTGCTGTTGACAGGCCTCTGGCCACTGTAGGCATGGGTCTGGGAAGAAAATGAGTTTTCTCTGGGTACACACGGAGCTTCATTGGCCGGGGTAGGGCTCACCTTGCCATGCTGTAGAGCTAAAGGAAATCTCAACGTGAGTCGTTGTCTCGAGGTAAGGCCCTGAGTAGCCCTGCAGAAAGGGAGGCATGCAGCTCTTTCCATGAGCTCTTAGTGGAAGTCTGTTTTATTTTAAAGGAAGTACACTTTTCAGGACGCCTAGGCCCCTCGGTTGAGCATCATTTTTGTTCCAAGATCTCTCAGTACCTCCACACCCCTGTAGGCCTGCTGAGAAACAACGAGGCCCATTGGTCCCTCGGAGGTCCTCTGTGTCTGCTGAGTCATGGGCAACACACTGTTCTCTTTCTTTTGATATCTTGATTCACAGCACTCGCACAGGTTCAAGAGCAACGTTCAAGCAAGTTCCAACATGCCGTGGAAATCGCACTCAATCCCTAGTCTGAGCTGCACAGAGAAAAACACTAGGCTTCTCCTTCCAATCAGGACCCTCTACCTGAATTCACCCTGCCTCCAGGAGAAAGACGGCTTGCGTTCCTATTGCAAGTAAAGCACAGTTTATCCTGTAGCACTGCAGGCTTTTGAAGAGGCATGGTCCCAGTGGCCTAGCTAGGGCGTTCCTTGGTGAGGCCGTTCACTACAATGCAGGACACCCAGCCTCGAGAAGTTGATTCAGGGAAACAACCAGTGTGTACTCTGTGTCTCTTTGACTTGTTAGAAACCACAGAGATGTATGCTGCCTGAGCCCATGGAAATGGGGGCATGATGGGACTAGCCTTGCTTTCCATTTGGAAAGCTCCATTCTTGCTGCCGTGAAGCTCCCTGAAATTCTCTGCTGTTGACAGGTCTCTGGCCACTGTAGGCGTGGATCTGGGAAGAAAATAAGTTTTCTCTGGGTACACACGGAGCTTAATTGGCCGGGGTGGGGCGCATCTTGCCATGCTCTAGAGCTAAAGGGAATCTCAACGTGAGTCCTTGCCTCGAGGTAAGGCCCTGAGTAGCTCTTCAGAAAGGAAGGCATGCAGCTCTTTCCATGAGCTCTTAGTGGAGGTCTGTTTTATTTTAAAGGAAGTACACTTTTCAGGACGCCTAGGCCCCTCGGTTGAGCATCATTTTTGTTCCAAGATCTCTCAGTATCTCCACACCCCTCTAGGCCTGCTGAGAAACAACGAGGCCCATTGGTCCCTCGGAGGTCCTCTGTGTCTGCTGAGTCTTGGGCAACACACTGCTCTCTTTCTTTTGATATCTTGATTCACAGCACTCGCACAGGTTCAAAAGCAACGTTCAAGCAAGTTCCAACATGCCGTGGAAATCGCACTCATTCCTAGTCTGAGCTGCACAGAGAAAAACACTAGGCTTCTCCTTCCAATCAGGACCTCCTACCTGAAGTCACCGTGCCTCCAGGAGAAAGACGGCTTGCTTTCCTTTTACAACTAAAGCACAGTTTTTCCCGTAGCACTGCAGGCTTTTGAAAAGGCACGGGCCCAGAGGCCTGCCTAGGGCGATCGTTGGTGAGGCCTCGGGCCCAGTAACCTGGCTAGGGCGTTCCTTGGTGAGGCTGTTCACTAGATGCAGAACACCCTTCCTCGAGAAGTTGATTCAGGGAAGCAACCAGTGTGTACTCGGTGTCTCTTTTGACTTGTTAAAAACCACAGAGATGTATGCTGCCTGTGCTCATGGAAATGGAGGCATGATGGGTGTAGCCTTGTATTCCGTTGGAAACCTCCATTCTTGCTGCCGTGAAGCTCCCTCAAATTCTCTGCTGTTGACAGGCCTCTGGCCACTGTAGGCTTGGGTCTGGGAAGAAATGAGTTTATCCTGGGTACACACGGATCTTCATAGGCCATGGTGGGGCTCACCTTGCCATGCTCTAGAGCTAAAGGGAATCTCAACGTGAGTCCTTGCCTCGAGGTAAGGCCCTGAGTAGCCCTGCAGAAAGGGAGGCATGCAGCTCTTTCCATGAGCTCTTAGTCGCTGTTCTGGTTTACTTTAAAGGAAGTACCCTTTTCAGGACGCCTAGGCCCTTCGGTTGAGCATCATTTTTGTTCCAAGATCTCTCGGTACCTCCACACCCCTGTAGGCCTGCTGAGCAACAACGAGGCCCATTGGTCCCAAGGAGGTCCTCTCTGTCTGCTGAGTCATGGGCAACACACTGCACTCTTTCTTGTGATATCTTGATTCACAGCACTCGCACAGGTTCAAGAGCAACGTTCAAACAAGTTCCAACATGCCGTGGAAATCGCACTCAATCCCTAGTCTGAGCTGCACAGAGAAAAACACTAGGCTTCTCCTTCCAATCAGGACCTCCTACCTGAAGTCACCCTGCCTCCAGGAGAAAGACGGCTTCCTTTCCTTTTGCAACTAAAGCCCAGTTTTTCCTGTAGCGCTGTAGGCTTTTGGAAAGGCACGGGCCCAGAAGCCTGCCTAGGGCGTTCCTTGGTGAGGCCTCGGGTCCAGTGGCCTGGCTAGGGCGTTCCTTGGTGAGGCCGTTCACTAGATGCAGAACACCCTTCCTCGAGAAGTTGATTCAGGGAAGCAACCAGTGTGTACTCGGTGTCTCTTTTGACTTGGTAAAAACCACAGAGATGTATGCTGCCTATGCCCATGGAAATGGGGGCATGATGGGCCTAGCCTTGCTTTCCTTTTGGAAACCTCCATTCTTGCTGCGGGTAAGCTCCCTGAAATTCCCTGCTGTTGACAGGCCTCTGGCCACTGTAGGCATGGGTCTGGGAAGAAAATGAGTTTTCTCTGGGTACACACGGAGCTTCATTGGCCGGGGTAGGGCTCACCTTGCCATGCTGTAGAGCTAAAGGAAATCTCAACGTGAGTCGTTGTCTCGAGGTAAGGCCCTGAGTAGCCCTGCAGAAAGGGAGGCATGCAGCTCTTTCCATGAGCTCTTAGTGGAAGTCTGTTTTATTTTAAAGGAAGTACACTTTTCAGGACGCCTAGGCCCCTCGGTTGAGCATCATTTTTGTTCCAAGATCTCTCAGTACCTCCACACCCCTGTAGGCCTGCTGAGAAACAACGAGGCCCATTGGTCCCTCGGAGGTCCTCTGTGTCTGCTGAGTCATGGGCAACACACTGTTCTCTTTCTTTTGATATCTTGATTCACAGCACTCGCACAGGTTCAAGAGCAACGTTCAAGCAAGTTCCAACATGCCGTGGAAATCGCACTCAATCCCTAGTCTGAGCTGCACAGAGAAAAACACTAGGCTTCTCCTTCCAATCAGGACCCTCTACCTGAATTCACCGTGCCTCCAGGAGAAAGACGGCTTGCGTTCCTATTGCAAGTAAAGCACAGTTTATCCTGTAGCACTGCAGGCTTTTGAAGAGGCATGGTCCCAGAGGCCTAGCTAGGGCTTTCCTTGGTGAGGCTGTTCACTAGAGGCAGAACACCCTGCCTCGAGAAGTTGATTCAGGGAAGCAACAACTGTGTACTCTGTTTCTCATTTGACTTGTTAAAAACCACAGAGATGTATGCTGCCTGTGTGCATGGAAATGGCTGCATGATGGGTCTAGCCTTGTTTTCCGTTGGAAACCTCCATTCTTGCTGCCGTGAAGCTCCCTGAAATTCTCTGCTGTTGACAGGCCTCTGGCCACTGTAGGCGTGGGTCTGGGAAGAAAATGAGTTTTCTCTGGGTACACACGGAGCTTAATTGGCCTGGGTGGGGCTGACCTTGCCATGCTCTAGAGCTAAAGGAAATCTCAACGTGAGTCCTTGTCTCGAGGTAAGGCCCTGAGTAGCCCTGCAGAAAGGGAGGCATGCAGCTCTTTCCATGAGCTCTTAGTGGAAGTCTGTTTTATTTTAAAGGAAGTACACTTTTCAGGACGCCTAGGCCCCTCGGTTGAGCATCATTTTTGTTCCAAGATCTCTCAGTACCTCCACACCCCTGTAGGCCTGCTGATAAACAACGAGGCCCATTGGTCCCTCGGAGGTCCTCTGTGTCTGCTGAGTCATGGGCAACACACTGTTCTCTTTCTTTTGATATCTTGATTCACAGCACTCGCACAGGTTCAAGAGCAACGTTCAAGCAAGTTCCAAAATGCCGTGGAAATCGCACTCAATCCCTAGTCTGAGCTGCACAGAGAAAAACACTAGGCTTCTCCTTCCAATCAGGACCCTCTACCTGAATTCACCCTGCCTCTAGGAGAAAGACGGCTTGCGTTCCTATTGCAAGTAAAGCACAGTTTATCCTGTAGCACTGCAGGCTTTTGAAGAGGCATGGTCCCAGAGGCCTAGCTAGGGCTTTCCTTGGTGAGGCTGTTCACTAGAGGCAGAACACCCTGCCTCGAGAAGTTGATTCAGGGAAGCAACAACTGTGTACTCTGTTTCTCATTTGACTTGTTAAAAACCACAGAGATGTATGCTGCCTGTGTGCATGGAAATGGCTGCATGATGGGTCTAGCCTTGTTTTCCGTTGGAAACCTCCATTCTTGCTGCCGTGAAGCTCCCTGAAATTCTCTGCTGTTGACAGGCCTCTGGCCACTGTAGGCGTGGGTCTGGGAAGAAAATGAGTTTTCTCTGGGTACACACGGAGCTTAATTGGCCTGGGTGGGGCTGACCTTGCCATGCTCTAGAGCTAAAGGAAATCTCAACGTGAGTCCTTGTCTCGAGGTAAGGCCCTGAGTAGCCCTGCAGAAAGGGAGGCATGCAGCTCTTTCCATGAGCTCTTAGTGGAAGTCTGTTTTATTTTAAAGGAAGTACACTTTTCAGGACGCCTAGGCCCCTCGGTTGAGCATCATTTTTGTTCCAAGATCTCTCAGTACCTCCACACCCCTGTAGGCCTGCTGAGAAACAACGAGGCCCATTGGTCCCTCGGAGGTCCTCTGTGTCTGCTGAGTCATGGGCAACACACTGTTCTCTTTCTTTTGATATCTTGATTCACAGCACTCGCACAGGTTCAAGAGCAACGTTCAAGCAAGTTCCAACATGCCGTGGAAATCGCACTCAATCCCTAGTCTGAGCTGCACAGAGAAAAACACTAGGCTTCTCCTTCCAATCAGGACCCTCTACCTGAATTCACCGTGCCTCCAGGAGAAAGACGGCTTGCGTTCCTATTGCAAGTAAAGCACAGTTTATCCTGTAGCACTGCAGGCTTTTGAAGAGGCATGGTCCCAGAGGCCTAGCTAGGGCTTTCCTTGGTGAGGCTGTTCACTAGAGGCAGAACACCCTGCCTCGAGAAGTTGATTCAGGGAAGCAACAACTGTGTACTCTGTTTCTCATTTGACTTGTTAAAAACCACAGAGATGTATGCTGCCTGTGTGCATGGAAATGGCTGCATGATGGGTCTAGCCTTGTTTTCCGTTGGAAACCTCCATTCTTGCTGCCGTGAAGCTCCCTGAAATTCTCTGCTGTTGACAGGCCTCTGGCCACTGTAGGCGTGGGTCTGGGAAGAAAATGAGTTTTCTCTGGGTACACACGGAGCTTAATTGGCCTGGGTGGGGCTGACCTTGCCATGCTCTAGAGCTAAAGGAAATCTCAACGTGAGTCCTTGTCTCGAGGTAAGGCCCTGAGTAGCCCTGCAGAAAGGGAGGCATGCAGCTCTTTCCATGAGCTCTTAGTGGAAGTCTGTTTTATTTTAAAGGAAGTACACTTTTCAGGACGCCTAGGCCCCTCGGTTGAGCATCATTTTTGTTCCAAGATCTCTCAGTACCTCCACACCCCTGTAGGCCTGCTGAGAAACAACGAGGCCCATTGGTCCCTCGGAGGTCCTCTGTGTCTGCTGAGTCATGGGCAACACACTGTTCTCTTTCTTTTGATATCTTGATTCACAGCACTCGCACAGGTTCAAGACCAACGTTCAAGCAAGTTCCAACATGCCGTGGAAATCGCACTCAATCCCTAGTCTGAGCTGCACAGAGAAAAACACTAGGCTTCTCCTTCCAATCAGGACCTCCTACCTGAAGTCACCCTGCCTCCAGGAGAAAGACGGCTTGCTTTCCTTTTTCAACTAAAGCACAGTTTTTCCCGTAGCACTGCAGGCTTTTGAAAAGGCAAGGGCCCAGAAGCCTAGCTAGGGCTTTTCTTGGTGAGGCCGTTCACTAGATGCAGAACACCCTGCCTTGAGAAGTTGATTCAGGGAAGCAACAACTGTGTACTCTGTGTCTCATTTGACTTGTTAAAAACCACAGAGATGTATGCTGCCTGTGCCCATGGAAATGGGGGCATGATGGGACTAGCCTTGCTTTCCATTTGGAAAGCTCCATTCTTCCTGCCGTGAAGCTCCCTGAAATTCTCTGCTGTTGACAGGCCCCTGGCCACTGTAGGCTTGGGTCTGGGAAGAAAATGAGTTTTCTCTGGCTACACACGGAGCTTCATTGGCCGGGGTGGGGCGCATCTTGCCATGCTCTAGAGCTAAAGGGAATCTCAACGTGAGTCCTTGCCTCGAGGTAAGGCCCTGAGTAGCCATGGGGAAAGAGAGGCATGCAGCCCTTTCCATGAGCTAATAGTCGCTGTGCTGCTTTATTTTAAAGGAAGGACCCTTTTCAGCACTCCTAGGACCCTCGAGGGAGCATTTTCGTTCCAATATCCCTGACTACGTCCACACCTCTGTAGGCCTGCTGAGAACAACGTGGCCCATAGGTCCCTCGGGGGTCCTCTGTGTCTGCTGAATCATGGGCAACACACTGCACTCTTTCTTGTGATATCTTGATTCACAGCACTCGCACAGGTTCACGAGCACTGTTTTGGCAAGATCCAACTTGCTGTGGAAGTCTCACACATTCCCTAGTCTGAGCTGAACTGAGAAAAACACTAGGCTTGGCCTTCCTTCCAGGACCTCCTACCTGAAGGCACCCAACCTCCAGGAAAAAATCGGCTTGCGTTCGTATTGCAACTAAAGCACAGTCTTTCCTATAGCACTGCAAGCTTTTGAAGAGGCACCGGCCCCGAGGCCTAACTAGGGCGTTCCTTGGTTGAGGCCGTTCACTACATGCAGAACACCGTGCCTCGAGAAGTTGATTCAGGGAAGGAACTAGTGGGTACGCTGTGTCTCCTTTGTCTTTATAGAGACCAGAGGGATATATGCTGCCTGTGCAAATGGAAATGGGGTCGTCACGGTACTAGCCTTGCTCTTGTATTTGGAAACCTCTATTCTTCCTGCCGTGAAGCTCCCTGAAATTCTCTGCTGTTGACAGGCGTCGACCCACTGTAGCCATGGGTCTGGGAATATAATGAGTTTTCTCTGGCTACACACGGAGCTTCAGTGGCCGGGGCGGAAATCATCATGCCATGCTCCTGAGCTAAAGGGAATCTCAACGTGAGTCCTTGCCTCGAGGTAAGGCGTTGAGCAGCCATGCAGAAAGGGAGGCATGCAGCCCTTTCCATGAGCTCTTAGTCGCTGTTCTGCTTTATTTTAAAGGAAGTACCCTTTTCAGCATTCCTTGGACGCTCGGGGGAGCATCATTTTCGTTCCAAGATCCCTGACTACTTCCACACCTTGTTGGCTTGCTGAGAAACAACGAAGCCCATAGGTCCCTCGGAGGTCCTCTGGGTCTGCTGAGTCATGGGCAACACACTGCACTCTTTCTTGGGACATCTTGATTTACCCAGCACTCGCACAGATTCATGAGCACCGTTCTAATAAATTCCAACATGCCGTGGAAGTCGCACTCATTCCCTAGTCTGGGCTGCACTGAGAAAAACACTAGGCTTCTCCTTCCATCCAGGACCTCTTAGCTGAAGTCACCCTGCCTCCAGGAGAAAGACACCTTGCGTTCCTATTGCAACTAAAGCACAGTTTTTCCTACAGCACTGAAGGCTTTTGAAGAGGCACGGGCCTAGGGGCCTAGCTAGGGCGTTCCTTGGTTGAGGCGGTTCACTACATGCAGAACACCCTACCTCGAGAATTTGATTCAGGGAAGCAACCAGTGTGTACTCTGTGTCTCTTTTGAGTTCCTTGAAACCACAGGGATGTATGCTGTTTTTGCCTATGGAAATGGGGTCATGTTGGTAGTAGACTTCCTTATCCATTTTGATAGCCCCATTCATGCTGCCTTGAAGCTCCATGAAATTTTCTGCTGTGGACAGGCCCCTGGCTATTGTAGGCATTGGTCTGGGAAGAAAATTTGTGTTCTCTGGCTACACACGGATCTTTAGTGGCCTGGGCGGAACTCATCATGCCATGCTCTAGAGCTAAAGGGAGCCTCAACCTGAGTCCTTGCCTCGAGGCAAGGCCCGGAGTAGCCATGGGGAAAGAGAGGCATGCAGCTCTTTCCATGAGCTCATAGTCGCTGTTCTGCTTTATTTCAAAGGAAGGACCCTTTTCAGGACTCCTAACCCCCTCGGGTGAGCATCATTTTAGTTCCAAGATCACTGAGTACCTCCACACATCTGTAGGCCTGCTCAACAACAACGATGCCCATTGATCCCTCGGAGGTCCTCTGTGTCTGCTGAGTCATGGGCAACACCCTGCACTCTTTCTTGTGATATCTTGATTCACAGCACTCGCACAGGTTCAAGAGCAACGTTCAAGCAAGTTCCAACATGCCGTGGAAATCGTACTCAATCCCTAGTCTGAGCGGCACAGAGAAATACACTAGGCTTCTCCTTCCAATCAGGACCTCCTACCTGAAGTCACCCTGCCGCCAGCAGAAAGACGGCTTGCTTTCCTTTTGCAACTAAAGCACAGTTTTTCCTGTAGCACTGTAGGCTTTGAAAAGGCACGGGTCCAGAGGCCTGCCTAGAGCGTTCCTTGGTGATTTTTCCAGCCCAGTGGTCTGGCTAGGGCGTTCCTTGGTGAGGCCGTTCACTAGATGCAGAACACCCTTCCTCGAGAAGTTGATTCAGGGAAGCAACCAGTGTGTACTCGGTATTTCTTTTGACTTGTTAAAAACCACAGAGATGTATGCTGCCTGTACCCATGGAAATGGGGGCATGATGGGACTAGACTTGCTTTCCGTTTGGAAACCTCCATTCTTGCTGCAGTGAAGCTCCCTGAAATTCTCTGCTGTTGACAGGCCTCTGGCCACTTTAGGCATGGGTCTGGGAAGAAAATGAGTTTTCCTGGGTACACACGGAGCTTCATAGGCCAGGGTGGGGCTCACCTTGCCATGCTCTAGAGCTAATGGGAATCTTAACGTGAGTCCTTGCCTCGAGGTAAGGCCCTGAGTAGCCCTGCAGAAGGGAAGCATGCAACTCTTTCCATGAGCTATTAGCGGAGGTCTGTTTTATTTTAAAGGAAGTACCCTTTTCAGGACGCCTTGGCCCTTCGGGTGAGCATCATTTTGGTTCCAAGATCACTGACTCCCTCCACACCCCTGTGGGCCTGCTGAGCAGCATTGAGTCCCATACTTCCCACGGAGGCCCTTTGTGTCTGCAGAGTCTCGGGCAACACACTGTACTTTAGTTCAGGAGGGCTATATTTCCAGAGAACTCGAACAGCATCAGAACCATATTTTAGGCAGTCCAACATGCCCTGGAAGTCTTCGACATTGCACTCGTCTGAGCTGCCCTGAGAAAACACTTGCTTCGAATTTTTCGAGGACCTCGTTCCTGAAGTCACTCTATTCAAGGAGAAATACAGCATCTTAACATGCTGTGTCGCTCACAGGGCAAGAAAGGTGAGAACTTGCCTCGAGGTAAGGCCCTGAAATGCTATGCAGAAGCGAAGGCATGTAGCAGTATCCACGGGGCCGTAGTCGCTTATCTTCAGCCTTCTAACGCCAGTACGCTTTTCAGGACACGTAGGTGCCTCGCCTGGAAACCCTATTCCCTGCAAGAACACTGAGTACCCTCAGGCTCCCCTGGTCCTTCTAAGCAATATCCAGGCCAGGAGCTTTCCGACTGACAGTGTGTATGTCGAGTGCAGGGCAACACAGTGCACTCTTATTGGGACATCTTGATTTAGCCAGCAATCGCACAGGTTCACGAGCACCGTTCTAGCAAGTTCCAACATGCCGTGGGGGTTGCACTCATTTCCTAGTCTGAGCTGCACAGAGCAAAACACTAGGCTTCTCCTTCCAATCAGGACCTCACCTGAATTCACCCTGCCTCCAGGAGAAAGACGGCTTGCGTTCCTATTGCAACTAAAGCACAGTTTTTCCTGTAGCACTGTAGGCTTTGAAAAGGCACGGGTCCAGTAGCCTGCCTAGGGCGTTCCTTGGTGAGGTTTCGAGCCCAGTGGCCTAGCTAGGGCGTTCCTTGGTGAGGCCGTTCACTACAATGCAGGACACCGAGCCTCGAGAAGTTGATTCAGGGAAACAACCAGTGTGTACTCTGTGTCTCTTTGACTTGTTAGAAACCACAGAGATGTATGCTGCCTGAGCCCATGGAAATGGGGGCATGATGGGACTAGCCTTGCTTTCCGTTTGGAAACCTCCATTCTTGCTGCAGTGAAGCTCCCTGAAATTCTCTGCTGTTGACAGGCTTCTGGCCACTGTAGGCGTGGATCTGGGAAGAAAATAAGTTTTCTCTGGGTACACACGGAGCTTAATTGGCCGGGGTGAGGCTGACCTTGCCATGCTCTACAGCTAAAGGGAATCTCAACGTGAGTCCTTGCCTCGAGGTAAGGCCCTGAGTAGCTCTTCAGAAAGGAATGCATGCAGCTCTTTCCATGAGCTCTTAGTGGAGGTCTGTTTTATTTTAAAGGAAGTACACTTTTCAGGACGCCTAGGCCCCTCGGTTGAGCATCATTTTTGTTGCAAGATCTCTCAGTACCTCCACACCCCTGTAGGCCTGCTGAGAAACAACGAGGCCCATTGGTCCCTCGGAGGTCCTCTGTGTCTGCTGAGTCATGGGCAACACACTGCTCTCTTTCTTTTGATATCTTGATTCACAGCACTCGCACAGGTTCAAAAGCAACGTTCAAGCAAGTTCCAGCATGCCGTGGAAATCGCACTCAATCCCCAGTCTGAGCTGCACAGAGAAAAACACTAGGCTTCTCCTTCCAATCAGGACCTCCTACCTGAAGTCACCGTGCCTCCAGGAGAAAGACGGCTTGCTTTCCTTTTACAACTAAAGCACAGTTTTTCCCGTAGCACTGCAGGCTTTTGAAAAGGCACGGGCCCAGAGGCCTGCCTAGGGCGATCGTTGGTGAGGCCTCGGACCCAGTGACCTGGCTAGGGCATTCCTTGGTGAGGCTGTTCACTAGATGCAGAACACCCTTCCTCGAGAAGTTGATTCAGGGAAGCAACCAGTGTGTACTCGTTGTCTCTTTTGACTTGTTAAAAAGCACAGAGATGTATGCTGCCTGTGCTCATGGAAATGGAGGCATGATGGGTGTAGCCTTGTATTCCGTTGGAAACCTCCATTCTTGCTGCCGTGAAGCTCCCTCAAATTCTCTGCTGTTGATAGGCCTCTGGCCACTGTAGGCTTGGGTCTGGGAAGAAATGAGTTTATCCTGGGTACACACGGATCTTCATAGGCAAGGGTGGGGCTCACCTTGCCATGCTCTAGAGCTAAAGGGAATCTCAACGTGAGTACTAGCCTCGAGGTAAGGCCCTGAGTAGCCCTGCAGAAAGGGAGGCATGCAGCTCTTTCCATGAGCTCTTAGTCGCTGTTCTGGTTTACTTTAAAGGAAGTACCCTTTTCAGGACTCCTAGGCCCTTCGGTTGAGCATCATTTTTGTTCCAAGATCTCTCGGTACCTCCACACCCCTGTAGGCCTGCTGAGCAACAACGAGGCCCATTGGTCCCACGGAGGTCCTCTCTGTCTGCTGAGTCATGGGCAACACACTGCACTCTTTCTTGTGATATCTTGATTCACAGCACTCGCACAGGTTCAAGAGCAACGTTCAAGCAATTTCCAACATGCCGTGGAAATCGCACTCAATCCCTAGTCTGAGCTGCACAGAAAAAAACACTAGGCTTCTCCTTCCAATCAGGACCTCCTACCTGAAGTCACTCTGCCTCCAGGAGAAAGACGGCTTCCTTTCCTTTTGCAACTAAAGCCCAGTTTTTCCTGTAGCGCTCTAGGCTTTTGGAAAGGCACGGGCCCAGAAGCCTGCCTAGGGCGTTCCTTGGTGAGGCCTCGGGCCCAGTGGCCTGGCTAGGGCGTTCCTTGGTGAGGCCGTTCACTAGATGCAGAACACCCTTCCTCGAGAAGTTGATTCAGGGAAGCAACCAGTGTGTACTCGGTGTCTCTTTTGACTTGGTAAAAACCACAGAGATGTATGCTGCCTATGCCCATGGAAATGGGGGCATGATGGGCCTAGCCTTGCTTTCCGTTTGGAAACCTCCATTCTTGCTGCGGTTAAGCTCCCTGAAATTCTCTGCTGTTGACAGGCCTCTGGCCACTGTAGGCATGGGTCTGGGAAGAAAATGAGTTTTCTCTGGGTACACACGGAGCTTCATTGGCCGGGGTAGGGCTCACCTTGCCATGCTCTAGAGCTAAAGGAAATCTCAACGTGAGTCCTTGTCTCGAGGTAAGGCCCTGAGTAGCCCTGCAGAAAGGGAGGCATGCAGCTCTTTCCATGAACTCTTAGTGGAGGTCTGTTTTATTTTAAAGGAAGTACCCTTTTCTGGACTCCTGCTCCCTTCCGGTGAGCATCATTTTGAATCCAAGATCCCTGACTCCCTCCACACCGCTGTGGGCCTGCTTAGCAGCATTGAGGTCCATACGTCCCACGGAGGCCCTCTGTGTCTGCAGAGTCTCGGGCAACACACTGTACGTTACTTCAGGAGAGCTACATTTCCAGAGCACTCAAACAGCATCAGAACCACATTTCTAGGCAGTCCAACATGCCCTGGAAGTCTTCGACATTGCCCTCGTCTGAGCTGCCCTGAGAAAACACTCTGCTTAGAATTTATCGATTACCTCCTTCCTGAAGTCACTCTATTCAAGGAGAAATACAGCATCCTAACATGCTGTATCGCTCACAGGACAAGCAACGTGAGAACTTGCCTCGCGGTAAAGCCCTGAAATGCTATGCAGAAGCCGAGGCGTGTAGCAGTTTCCATGAGGCCGTAGTCGCTGCTATTCAGCATTTTAATGCCATTACGCTTTTCAGGACAGCTAGGTGCCTCACCTGGAAACCCTATTCCCTACAAGAACACTGAGTACCCACAGGCTCCCCTGGCCCTTCTAAGCAATAACCAGGCCAGGAGCTTTCCGACTCACAGTGTGTATGTCGAGTGTAGGGCAACACAGTGCACTCTTATTGGGACATCTTGATTTAGCCAGCAATCGCACAGTTTCATGAGCACCGTTCTTGCAAGTTCCAACATGCTGTGGAAGTCGCACTCATCCCCTAGTCAGAGCTTCACAGAGAAAACACTAGGCTTCCTCTTCCGTTCTGGACCTCCTACCTTAATCACCCTGCCTCCAGGAGAAGGACGGCTTGCGTTCCTATTGCAAATAAAGCACAGTTTATCCTGTAGCACTGCAGGCTTTTGAAGAGGCACGGTCCCAGAGGCCTAGTTAGGGCTTTCCTTGGTGAGGCCGTTCACTAGATGCAGAACACCCTGCCTCGAGAAGTTGATTCAGGGAAGCAACAACTGTGTATTCTCTGTCTCTTTTGACTTGTTAAAAACCACAGAGATGTATGCTGCCTGTGCGTATGGAAATGGGGGCAAGATGGGACTAGACTTGCTTTCCGTTTGGAGAAATCCATTCTTGCTGCCGTGAAGCTCCCTGAAATTCTCTTCTGTTGATAGGCCTCTGGAGACCGTAGGCTTGGGTCTGGGAAGAAAATGAATTATCTCTGTGTACACACGGAGCTTCAATGGTCGGGGTGGGGCTCACCTTGCCATGCTCTACAGCTAAAGGGAATCTCAACGTGAGGCGTTGCCTCGAGGTAAGGCCCTGAGTAGCCCTGCAGAAAGGGAGGCATGCAGATCTTTCCATGAGCTCTTAGTGGAGGTCTGTTTTATTTTAAAGGAAGTACCCTTTTCAGGACGCCTAGGCCCCTCGGTTGAGCATCATTTTTGTTTCAAGATCTCTGAGTACCTCCACACCCCTGTAGGCCTGCTGAGCAACAACGAGGCCCATTGGTCCCTGGGAGGTCCTCTGTGTCTGCTGAGTCATGGGCAACACACTGCTCTCTTTCTTGTGATATCTTGATTCACAGCACTCGCACAGGTTCAAGAGAAACGTTCAAGCAAGTTCCAACATGCCGTTGAAATCCACTCAATCCCTAGTCTGAGCTGCACAGAGAAAAACACTAGGCTTCTCCTTCCAATCAGGACCTCCTACCTGAAGTCACCCTGCCTCCAGGAGAAAGACGGCTTGCTTTCCTTTTGCAACTAAAGCCCACTTTTTCCTGTAGCACTGCAGGCTTTTGAAAAGGCACGGGCCCAGAGGCCTGCCTAGGGCGTTCCTTGTTGAGGCCGTTCACTAGATGCAGAACACCCTTCCTCGAGAAGTTGATTCAGGGAAGCAATCAGTGTGTACTCTGTGTCTCATTTGACTTGTTAAAAACCACAGAGATGTATGCTGCCTGTGCCCATGGAAATGGGGGCATGATGGGACTAGCCTTGCTTTCCATTTGGAAAGCTCCATTCTTCCTGCCGTGAAGTTCCCTGAAATTCTCTGCTGTTGACAGGCCCCTGTCCACTGTAGGCATGGGTCTGGGAAGAAAATGAGTTTTCTCTGGGTACACACGGAGCTTCATTGGTCGGGGTGGGGCTCACCTTGCCTTGCTCTAGAGCTAAAGGGACCCTCAACGTGAGTCCTTGCCTCGAGGTAAGGCCCTGAGTAGCCCTGCAGAAAGGGAGACATGCAGCTCTTTCCATGAGGTACTAGTGGAGTTTCTGCTTTATATTAAAGGAAGTACCCGTTTCTGGACTCCTAGGCCCTTCGGGTGAGCATCATTTTGATTCTAAGGTCACTGACTCGCTCCACACCCCTTTCGGCCTGCTGAGCAGCATTGAATCCCATACGTCCCTCAAAGGCCCTCTGTGTCTGCCGAGTCTCGGGCAACACACTGTACATTACTTCAGGAGAGCTACATTTCCCGAGCACTCGAAAAGCTTCAGAACCACATTTCTAGGCAGTCCAACATGCCCTGGAAGTCTTCGACATTGCCTTCGTCTGAGCTTCCCTGAGAAAACACTCTGCTTAGAATTTATCGAGGACCTCGCTTCTGAAGTCACTGTATTCAAGAAGAAGTACAGCATCTTAACTTGCTGTGTCGCTCACAGGGCAAGTAACGTGAGAACTTGCCTCGAGGTAAGGCCCTGAAATGCTATGCAGAAGCGGAGGGGTTTAGCAGTTTCCATGAGGACGTAGTCGCTTATCTTCAGCATTTTAACGCCAGTACGCTTTTCAGGACACCTAGGTGCCTCGCCTGGAAACCCTATTCCCTGCAAGAACACTGAGTATCCTCAGGCTCCCCTGGCCGGTCTAAGCAATATCCAGGCACGTAGCTTTTCGACTGACAGTGTGTATGTCGAGTGTAGGGCAACACAGTGCACTCTTATTGGGACATCTTGATTTAGCCAGCAATCGCACAGGTTCAGGAGCACCGTATTAGCAAGTTCCAACATGGCGTGGATGTCGCACTCATTCCCTAATCTGAGCTGCATAGAGAAAAACACTTGGCTTCTCCATCCATCCAGGACCTCCTAGCTGAAGTCACCTTGCCTCCTGGAGAAAGACGGCTTGCGTTCCTATTGCAACTGAAGCACAGTTTTTCCAGTAGCACGGCAGGCTTTTGAAGAGGCACGGTCCCAGAGGCCTAGCTAGGGCTTTCCTTGGTGAAGCCGTTCACTAGATGCAGAACACTCTTCCTCGAGAAGGTGATTCAGGGAAGCAACCAGTGTGTACTCTGTGTCTCTTTTGACTTGTTAAAACCACAGCGATGTATGCTACCTGTGCCCATGGAAAGGGTTGCACGATGGGACTAGCCATGCTTTCCATTTGGAAAGCTGCATTCTTGCTGCTGTGAAGCTCCCTGAAATTCTCTGCTGTTGACAGGCCCCTGGCCACTGTAGGTATGGGTCTGGGAAGGAAATGAGTTTTCTCTGGCTACACACGGAGCTTCATTGGCCGGGGTCGGGCGCACCTTGCCATGCTCTAGAGTTAAAGGGAATCTCAACGTGAGTCCTTGCCTCGAGGTAAGGCCCTGAGTAGCCCTGCAGAAAGGGAGGCATGCAGCTCTTCCATGAGCTCTTAGTCGCTGTTCTGCTTTACTCTAAAGGAAGTACCCTTTTCAGGACTCCTAAGCCCCTCGGTTGAGCATCATTTTTGTTCCAAGATCTCTGAGTACCTCCACACCCCTGTAGGCCTGCTGTGCAACAACGAGGCCCATTGGTCCCTCGGAGGTCCTCTGTGTCTGCTGAGTCATGGGCAACACACTGCACTCTTTCTTGTGATATCTTGATTCACAGCACTCACACAGGTTCAAGAGCAACGTTCTAGCAAGTTCCAACATGCCGTGGAAGTCGCACTCATTCCCTAGTCTGAGATGCACAGAGAAAAACAATAGGCTTCTCCTTCCAATCAGGACCTCCTACCTGAAGTCACCCTGCCTCCAGGAGCAAGACGGCTTGTTTTCCTATTGCAACTAAAGCACAGTTTTTCCTGTAGCACTGCAGGCTTTTGAAGAGGCATGGGCCCAGAGGCCTGGCTGGGGCGTTCTTTGTTGAGGCCGTTCACTAGATGCAGAACACCCTTCCTCGAGAAGTTGATTCACGGATGCAACCAGTGTGTACTCTGTGTCTCTTTTGACTTGTTAGGAACCACAGAGATGTATGCTGCCTGTGCCCATGGAAATGGGGACATGATGGGACTAGCCTTGCTTTTCATTTGGAAAGCTCCATTCTTGCTTTCGTGAAGCTCCCTGAAATTCTCTGCTGTTGACAGGCCTCTGGCCACTGTAGGCATTGGTCTGGGAAGAAAATGAGTTTTCTCTTGCTACACAGGCAGATGAGTGCAGGGGTCCCTGAACAGAACAGTTTACACTCCCTCCCCAGAGACACCTAGCAACGTCTGGAGGGTGGGTTAGTGGCAGTTCGCCGGGGACGTTGCTAAATATACTACAATGCCGAGGACAAAGCCCAACACAGGGAACGATTCAGCCCAGAATGTCAGCAGTGCTGAGAATGAGAAACCTATGCATGTGGCAATGCTGGCCTCCAGGAGAAGCTCAGGAGACAGCCCAGGCCTCTTCCTGCCCACAGGGGGGCGATGGTCCTCTCCTGTAGCTTGCTCCAATTTAAGGACCTTTTGCTGTCCGCTGTTGGTGAGTGACCCGGTGCCCTGGCTTTAGGAGTCGGGGCCTGAGGGCCTCGTTAGCTCCCCGAATTCTGTGCACGCAGAGTGAGCTTCACCCCCGCACTTCCCACTGTTGTAGAGCAGGGTCTGCAAAGCCAGGAGGAGGGATTGCTGGATTTTGCGCTAGCAGGCTTGGTGTTGGCGTCACTGGTAATGTACAGGGTGATATTTGGGGTAGAAAGAGACACATCAGGCCGATTAGTAGCGAGGTGGCGGCTGCTGTGGGGAGCGCCCCTGAGTCGCGAGGCTCCGGGACCCGCTGGTCAGCAGCAGAGGTGTGACGAAGACGCAGCCTCACACCGTGCCCCGCGGCCTGGGCCTTTCGGAGTTGCCCTCTTCAGAGGGCTCTCCCAGGCGCAGACCACCCCATCCCCAAGCCCCAGCACGCTGGCCACTCTGCACTGGACATCGAGGGGTAGTGCGGGGTGTGGTGTCCACGCCAGACTGAAGTCCAGGTCAGAGGGGCTCATCCTGAGGCTGAAAGGAGATGGATGGGTCAGTAGGTTAGTGGCGGTATCTCTTGGGATGGAATCACAGGGAATTTTTAGTTCTCAGTTATCTTCTGCAGTTTAAAAACTTCTGCCATGCGTATGCATTTCTGTAACCAAAACCTTATTAGAGTGGAAGCTTAGCGGGGCAGCTTTGCAAAAGGACCCTGCCTGACTCTTGACCCACCTGTGTGCCTAAATGTGCATGCAGCTGGGGCTTGGTCAGCAGTGGTGACCTCCTGAAGCTATTTACAACCTGTAAACGGTGTGTGCTCCTCCATGGGATACCTCAGTTCTCTGACTCTCAGGTTCTTCTTCTGTGGAGAAAAAGGGTAGATATGTTCTACAAATGTCCAGAGTTCCCCGTGGAGAAGGTACCTCTGGGCATGGACATGTGCTGGAGTGGCATGATGCTGGGGTCTGCCCCTCGCAGCTCAATCTCAAAGACTCCAAGCAGAGCTACCTACTTTATATTTTTCTTCCCTTCTGAAGACATTGGCTGGCACTTGGCCTTGGTCCAGGGTGTACACCTTCTTCAACCTGTTGACTGCAGAGTCCTCACATTGCTTTGGGCTCGGTCCAAGTGTGTGCTTGAGTGGAGGACGGGGCTTTGAGAGGGTCCACACGCCCCTCCTTCCCAGCCACGCACCTTCTTTTCCTTGCCAAGCTCTCCCTTCTCCTACTGTGCCAACGAAGCAGCTGCTTCAAGCTCTTCTGTAACCTGGGCTCTCCCATCTGTCTTCAGTTTTTCCCGTGCTCATAGCTGGTTAGAAACCTGCCAGGGGGTGTTTTTCAGACGAACTTGAGTAACTTGCCCTCGTAGATTAGTTAAGGCCTGTAGGTGTCGAAGGGATTTGTGGAAAAGACCCAGCAGAGTCTGCGAGAACCCGAGGCGGCTGTGGCTGGAGCCAGGTGAGCCACAGGTTAGGGGCGTCTGGGCCTCATCCTGTGTGAGGGTGGATGCGCTACTGCTGTCCTCTGCCTCGGGTCCTCATCTGTGAAATGGGGGAACAGTGAGGACTGCCCTCCCGAGGTTGTCATGAGGCTTAATGTGTGAACGCACCGACCACTCAGAGCAGCCCTCACCGCAGGGAGCACTGTGTGTGTGTGTGTGTGTGTGTGTGTGTGTGTGTGTGTGTGTGTCATTGTAGCCTCCGGGCTTCGCTTTTCTCCACCAGCTCATTCTTCACGGGGAAGCAAGGAGAGGCATGGGAGGGAGGGAGGGAGAAGACTAGAAAAAGGAGGCAGAGGGAGGTCCCTGGGGAAGGGTTTCTGCCACTCATGCATGGGTGGCCTGGGGTCCAAACTTGGGGTTTTACACCAGGGCGTGTGAGCAAGGGGCTGCGGCCAGGGGCAGAGCATTTACAGACCACGCGTAGGTCTGGACACAGCAGGAAGACGCCAAGGCTCTGCTTCCTCCCAGCTGTCAAGGCCCGAGGCAACAGGTCACCCCTTCTGAGTCCCTGAGAAATTGGGAGGTGCTAGTGCAAGGGCACAAAGTTTCAGTTATGCCATATGAAAACAAGTTCTGGAGTTCTGCTGTATAATATGGTGCCTGTAGTTAACAATACTGTATTGTGTGCTTAAAATTTACTGAAGATGGCTCCTATCTTAAGCGTTCTTACCATACACACAAAGAATGATGATAATAGCAATAATAATAAATAAAGGAATGAATCGGTCGGGAGGACACCTTTGGAGTGACACATATGTTTACGGTGTAAATTGTGGTGATGGTTTCATGGGTGTAATCTGTCTCCATACTCACAAAGTTGCATGTATTACTCATGTACAGCTTTCTGTATGTCAATGATACCTTCATAAAGTGGTTTAAAACAATAAAATGGGGGGGAATATAGTCACTCCAAGTACTGAGCACGTTGCCTGTCCCAGTAAATAAGTAAATAAATGTAATTATGGTTTAAGCTTAGCTCAGGACTGAGAGTGGGTCCCACAGGTACTTGGCAGGTGGTGTCTGTGGCCAGCTCCTCCACCCTGGCTCAGCACTGCTTCTGTGAAGCACAAGGGCTCCCCAAACACAGAGACCAGCCCCAGGTGCACACTCGTGACAGAGAAGGTGGGCTGGTCGCAGACACCTTGTTTTGGTTACTTGCTATTCCTTCCCCCACACGCCCTTTCATTGTCCTGGTCCTTAACCTTTAACTCCTGTAAGAAGCTGGGTTTGCAGATTTCTGAAGACATTTTGCAGTGTGCAGACCTGTTTCACCTTTGTTCCCCATCCTTAGGTCTGGAGATAAAGGCGGAAGACAGTACTCCATGAATGCAACAATCACAAACCTCAGGTATGCTCACCCTCAGGTACCTCAGACTTCAAAGAAATGGCAAACGAGGCATCTCATTTTATACATGGCCCTCTTTAAGTACACTTGTATGTACATAAAATGAAATTGTACTGAAGTAAATCTTATTGCTGAACGTTTGCTTTCCGGAAGACACTTTGGTGTAAAAGTTCCTAAGAAAATTTGTTTTTTTAAAGGACCAAAAGTGGGGTGAATGTTTCATGGGTAAAGACCTTTTTCGTAACGAGTGAAGGTGAAATGAGCAGACTGTGCAACTCAGATTCCAGCTGCATCCCCGTTACTACCCTCGGGAGTGTGCCGGAAGGACCCCAGAGAGCTGGCCCGCTGGGATGAGCTTATAGCCTTGGGGCCCCAAACTGGAAGGATGGTCAGCATTCCTGGTGCTCTGGGTTCAGCAAGACCTGACTGAGGTGGGTGGGAGGCGAGTGGGAACACAGTTTTGCCCAGAGCTATCTCCTTGGCCTGTGTTAGAGGGGGAACAGAAGGTCAGAGCAGGCCTGGGTGAACCCAAGGTGCTGGTTGAATGTCTTTTTTTTTTTTCTTTTTTTAATAAAGGGACTCTCTTTTCTGGTTGTTGGCTGAGTATGTAATGTCCACTCTGGGTCATCTAAGGGCCGAGACCAAGTACTCTGTTCCTGCTGTGATCCGTGCTTCTGCTACCACATGCTGCACAAGGTAGGTACCTCAAAGTCCTAGCTGAATAGCTAATAGAGAGGTCTCACCCTTGCTTCTCCACCTGCATCTTACAGAGGTGGAAAGTAGGAACTGCAGCCCGGCAAGCCATGGACGCAGGTAATCCTAAAACTGCAAAGTCACCTGTGTTGATTCCAGCCAGCTTTTAGTAAGTAAATCCGTGACTCTTGTAAGAAGAGATTTCAGATGTGTACCTTCTACAGAATTCACATTTAGTGAGGGGCGTGTGAAAAGGTATACACAATTTTAATCTTTTTATTTTACTAATAACGTATCTTAATGATTGAAAAATAGAAATTCCTGTAAATAAAAAGAAAACCAGAAAGTACTCATACTTTACACACCTAGTGTTCACGATCTAATGGGCCTGCTTCGCCTTCCCCTCTCTCTTCTATCTGAGCCTCCACGATGGACGGGACTCACCTGGTACAAGTGACACGGGGTCGAGCTGGACTGTTGGTTTTCTGCTCCGCCTCTGCTTCCTCTCCGCATCCTGGACTTTAAAGAAGATGAATGAAATGTCTGCTCTGGTTGCTGGCTGTTTCATCTCCAAGTTAACCTCAGTCTGTGGTTGTGGAGGGCCTCAGAAGTCAGGAAGGTCCCCCGCCGCCAACATGGGGAGGGTGGGGCTGGACCCAGGTTCCAGCCCAGCCCTGACACACAGTGCACTCAGTGGGACATGTTGGCATGCATGCAAGGCTGTAGCGCTGCCAGCCCCCATATGCAATTGAACAGCTACCTGGGCAGCGTAGACGGCCCCTTGGGATGTTTCAGTTCCCTACATCCATGTGATTGAGAAAAGGGCCTCCTCCCTCATAGCCTCTCAGCCTTCCGAGAGGAAATAACCCTGCAGACATTGAGTGTGGCCCTGGCCACAACCAGCATACAGCAGACCGTGGCCCTGCAATACTTTGGCCTTCGGGTTGTTGCAAACCTTTGACATTCATACTCATTAAAAATCAAAGGTATGGGAGCAAGTGGCTTCTCAGCTGGTGTTTTCACTCTGAGGCCACGTGGTCTCCAGGAGCCACGTGCATCCGGGACCCAGTCCCTGCGGCCTCCGGAAAGCCAGCCAACTGTGGATTCCACGGTATAGAATCATCCTTGAGACACTGCTCCGTTGAGTAACAGCTTCCTTACCAACTACCATTTGGTTTCTGTTCTCTCTAAAGGAGAGAGCAGAGACTGGGAAATGAGTAAATGTGTTCTGTGGAGATGGGTGATTAATATAGTCAGAGGGGAGGTGTGACTCCTGGGCTCCCACCTCCCAGGGACACAAATGAAGTCTGTGTGCCTTTAGAGGTACATAGGTAATCAGGGCCAGCCTCTGCTGTGAGGCCCTGATGCCCAAAGCAAGAGTCTTGAGTTTACCACCAACAGCAAAGTTGCTATTTTAGCTAGTGGAAGAGCTTCCTGCCATCAAGGGAGGACAGCAAGAGCCCTGGATGGGTGACCACAGTCACTGACCTTAACTGAACCTCTTCTTTTCTGTTAAAATGGACATTGAGTGGGTGTCGCCTGCAGTTTCTGGAAGCCCTGGATGCAGTGAGAGAGTGTTCCTGTGCATGGGGCCAGCCAAAGGCATTTAGCAGGACAAAGGATTGGAGGGAGACCAGATCACACTGCAAGAGAGTGAGCCACCAGAACTGCCAGGTCCAAATCCACTCTTAAACCTGTCTCTTGCAGTTATTAATTTATTTCTATCGTTTAAAAATAATGTTTTATTTTACTTTCGTAAGTGTGTCCAGTCCATTGGAATCAAAAAAGTCATAGCTGATACATCAGAACCAATAATCCCTGAGACTCCCTTGGGTGCCCTACTGGATGGGGCATGGCTGGGAGAGATGAAGACACTGAGTAGGGTCCGAACTTAGGGGAACTGCCAGACTGCTGTGTCTCTGTTCCTTCCCTGTCCCAGGAGAGCGAAATCCCGGAACAATGAAAGGAGAAGCAAAATGGGGAAGAGGTCTTTTGGTGGCTTAACTGTTGTGTTTGTATTTTCCTTTGTTATGTTCCGTTTTGTTAATGTGTGTTTTTACTAGGAAGTTACCTATTTCCTCTAGATTTCTAGTGTGATGCAATAGGTTTCTCATTCTAGTTTTCAACCGAATTGTCACGTATTAACTGACATCCATATTTCATTTGGGTTTCCTTCATTCCAACTTTTTGTCTTCCAGGATGCCATCCAGTGTATCACGTGACATTTAGTCATCATGTCTGTTTAGGCTCTTCTGGGCTTTCACGGTTTCTCAGACTGTCCTTGTTTCTATGACCTTGACATTGGTGAGGAGTACTGGTCAGATATTTTGTTGACTGTCCCGCATTGGAATTTACTTGGTGTTTTTCTCAGGATTGGGCTTGAGTTATGGGTTTTGAGTAAGCAGATCACAGAGGTAAAGTGCTTTCTCATCACTTTGTATCAAGGGAACAGGCTCTCAAGGCAACTTATCACTGTTACTATTAACTTTGGTCACCTGGCTGACCAAATAAGTTTGTCAGATTTCCCCACAAGGAAGTTAAGTTTTTCCCATTTCCGTGCTGTGTGTCTTCTTTAGGAGGAAGCTACTTTGGGAAGCAGCACTTATGGAGACAGGAGTTATCTCCACCTCCACAATCCATGGATGGCTGAGTGTCCACATCAATTATTTGGACTTCCACATAGGAGATTTCTATTCAACCTTATTGATTAAAACAAACAAACAAAACCCTGTGCAGTTACTTATTTTTACCAGCATGGACACCTGTGGACAGTTTTTTTGTTTGTGTGTTTTCTTTGTTTTTTTAACTTTTTGTTATAATCCAGCAGTCCAGATTTTGTTGCTAAGTTCATTCCTACTTTGGCTATTGAGAGCTCTTTCCATTGGCTCCTGTTTTCCTTTGACATCATTCCACTCTGTGGATTTTTTTTCTTGATACTTCCTTATTTTCTGATATAAGATTCAAGATTCTCCTGGCTCATATATTTACTGTGTCAGTCCTAGTGCCAGCCATTATTTCAAAGACTCTGGTTCCTTTTACTAGAGAATGTTATGAAAAAGTTACATATAGGAGCTAAAAGTGCTCAGCTGACAATGCAAGGAAATATATGCATGTATTCCCACCTCTGTGTATTGTTGGGTCTCAGGGAGGGCTGCTCCACAATGGCATATCAATTATTTTGAATTACAGTTCCTTAATAAATGGCTGATGCAAGAGCGACACTCTGACTCTCTATCTCCTTGAAAGCAGGAAATAAGTCTCTCATGTGAAAGGTGCAGAAGCCTATATGAACAACCCTTGGTACTTCTTTAATTTACTGCTCCAAGCCCAAACTCTGTTTAGATTCTTCACTAATTTAGTATCCCAAGCCTAAGTTTCTTTGGCCTGTAAATTCCCCATAACTTTATTCTGTGATGAAATTAAGCCTCACTTTCTGTTATAGCTGGGGAGGGATCTGTAAAGCACCTTGGTTTTTAAAGCAAAAGTTTGTTACTGGAACAAAGTGTCCCCCCAAAATAGTCTGATGCTCAAGATGTCTGTGTTCCCTTCATGTGATAGTTCAGGGCAGGTGGGGGTCGGGGCCCAGGCTCTGTCCTCCTTGTTTCTCTTCCCTGCTTTCAGGTGGAGGGCTCCAACCAGCAGGGGATGGGGTGACCACATGGCACCGTGCCCTCCATCGTAGGACACAGGCTGGCCAAGGCCCTCACCACCTCCAGCACTTCCATTTGGAGCTGCAATGGGTGGGAAGGCTGGGAGGTGCAGGCTGGCTGTGAACAGGAGAAAGGGACGTGGGTTCTGGTGGACAGCTGGGCGGCTCTGCTGTGGCAGGGTCACCCGGAAGCTGGCGCACAGCCTCTGGTCCTGTGAAACATGATTACACAGCAGCATGCAGTCTCTGATGCTTTGTGGTTCTGGAAATCCTATAGGAGGTGGTTCAGAGCAGATTAAGGTAATGCTCTCAGTGGAGGTGGTGAAGACAAATGTCTGCCCTTGAGACTGAAGGTGCTAATGTGGGTGTATATACAGGACAAAACCATCTCGTGTGAATGTAGATTAGGCTCGTTTAAGATCAGTGCAGTCGTGGGGTTTCCCTGATGGTGTAGTGGTTGATAATCTGCCTGCTGATGCAGGGGACACGGGTTCGAGACCTGGTCCAGGAAAATCCCACATGCCGCAGAGCAGCTATGCCCCTGTGCCACAACTACTGAGCCCCCACGCCTAGAGCCCGTGCTCCGCAACAAGAGAAGCCACCGCAATGAGAAGCCCGCGCACCGCAGTGAAGAGAAGCCCCCCTCGCCGCAACTAGAGAAATCCCGTGTGCAGCAATGAAGACCTAACGCAGCCAAAAATAAATAAAGATTTTAAAAATCTTTAAAAAAGGAAAAAATATCAGTGCAGTCGTGTTATGCCTAAAATCTCATATCTTGTGCCTTTCCTCGGGCACACCTTCCTCAGTTCCTGAGGCTACTGTAACTCACATACAGGGCAATGGAGAGTGGGCTATCTAGTGTGAGACCTTCTTTACCCTGTGTGTGAGTCTGCTCGGGGCTGCCATAACAAACACCACAGACCGGGGAGCTTGAACAACAGACCTACCTCCTAGTCCTGGATGCCGTCTGAGATCAAGGTGTCTGCAGGCTGGTTTTTCCTTGAGGCTTCTCTTCTTGGTGTGTAGACAGCCATCTTCTCACATGATCTTCTGTGTCCTAATCTCTTCTGGTAGGACATCAGTCTTATTGGATTAGGATCCACCCTAGTGACCTCATTTTACCGTGATCACCTCTTTAAAAACCCCATCTCCGAATACAGCCACATCCTGGGGTCCTGGGGGTTAGGGATTCAGCATGTGAATTTTGGGGGGCACAACTGAGCCCACAGCATCCTGCTTAGGAACTAACGTGCCTGGGTCCTTCTTTCCCTCAAGTCCCATGGGTATCATGCGATAGCTAAGGGAGAGGCCACTCGTGCAGAGTTTGTGTCCCAGTTGGGGAACCCTTCTCTGCTCTCTTTGATCAGGCAGCAGCAGTGCCAGCCCCATCCTGCGGTGAGCAGTTCTGGGGTTTCCTGCCGTGTCTCCTGGCCTGCTGAGGTGCTCAGTATCAGGGAACCAAGAGCCACCAGCCTAGTAGGGATGCCGGAGACTCTCAGGGCCTTGGCAGATGTTTCTCCCAGCTGATACCCTAGCGAAAGTGGGGAAACATTTGGGGATTACATGTGGGAGAGAGTCACAGTCTCGTTTATGCTTCAGAAAGACCACGTTGGGGTGGGATGTGAGACGCACCGTGGGAGCAGGGAGATTTGTCAGGGCCTGATGGAGGAACCAGGCACTAGATCGGGCTTGGGCCAGGGCTGTGGGTGTAGAGGGGAATTAGTGTGAATTTGGAGGAGGGGGTCGCAGGGTATGAGATCAGCTGGTGCACAATTCTCTGGTTGGTTGATGGTGAGGTAACAGGGTGGTGAACAGTATCAATCCTTAGGTGCCAGTAGGTCTGGGGGCTCTTGATCATCAAGTACAGTAGTTAATGTCTTCCATCTGGTAGAAGTCTGTAAAACAACTCAGGAAGCGTGCATCAGATGCTGTTATCCAGGTACTTCAGAGAGGAGTTACAGCAGAGGATATGGGGGGGGTGGGTCTGTCCTGGGAAGGCCCCGTAGGGTCCTTCTCGGTTACACCCCGTGTCTGGGCTCAACAACCAGGGAAGGTGGGGCTGCTCCTGGGTGTGGGGAGCTGCAGGATCCCGGTCCCCTGAGGGCCCTGTTAGCCCCCAAGGTGAGATGGGGGTGCAGTGACTGGACAGAGGCGTCTGGCCTGGGAGAGGGGTCCGGGCTGGAAATGTCACGGGACTCATCACAGGGAGGGAGAGGAAAGACCAGGCTGGGGAAGGTGGGTTACAGCAGACTCCACGGATGTGTCTGTGGGCCTGACAGAAGCAACTCAGAGCCAGAAGAAGTGGCCGTCAGGAGCTCAGCTTCATTCTCCTGTTCCTTTGTAAAACTGCTGTGTCAGTTTGAAACACCACCAGGAGACTTCTGGGCCCATTGCTGCCATGGTTTCATCAAAGGGGCCCGGGTGGAAAACAGAACCACTGCAGGCCCCACCCATGTCCCCACTGGGGGTGAATCCGATCAAGGCTCCAGGGCTCACAGACTTGAGGGAACCTCTGTCCTCCGGACTGGTCTTCCTCCTTCCTCTCACCTGCTGGTCAGGAGCCCAGGCACCCCCATCCTGGCTCCATCCCCCAGGGCCTGGATTCTGGGACAGCTTAGAGGTAATGCAAGACCCTCAGGCTCCTTTATGTGCCTGGGGGCAAGAATGTCATAAAAGATGCAACTGGCTGATTACAGAGGGCTGAGTGTTTGCAGCAGGTATGGTTGGAAAGATGGGGTGTGAGTTTCCAATGTCTTCACAGCCTTCCCAGTGTAAAGATCTGTGCATGTCCTATGGCCAGTGAACTCCCCACACCATCCTCCCAGGAAGCTCAGCCAAGTATTATAAGGGCAGAGGCTCTCCCCTTGCTTATCTGTAACTTCCCACTCCCACAATGAGGAGCTTGGTGCCCACTATCTGCCGTTTACCTATGCATTGCTCCTTTCCAGATTACATGTGCAGAGGTTTCAGAATTGTTAGCTGCTACACCCTGGAAAGAACTCCATAAAATAAAGTCCACTGTTTGTGTACATTTTGCATTTAGTTTAGAGATTGCGTTCATTTCCACAGTTAACTTAGGTCAGCACCTTTTATCCCATCCCCTACAGTGAGATTTTTCCATGCATTTCTAATACAGTTAGATTCGGTCACCTTGAGTATTCCATCCTGTAATACCCCTACACTGTAAATAACTAAATTTGAATAGAGTTTGCCTGACCCCTTGGGCTATACACATCTATGGGCTTAGACAAATGCATAGTGACAGGTATCCATCCTAGAGTGTCACATGGAATACTTCAAATCCCCCACCCCATGATCTGCTTATCATCTATGTAGCTTTGCCTTTCCCAGAATGTCACCAATGGGGTCATACTGTGTGCAGCCTCCTCAGACTGGATTCTTTCACTTAACAATATATACTGGGGATTTATCCATGTCTTTCCATGGGTTGATGGTGCATTCCTTTCTGCTGCTGAGTAGTATTCCATTGCATGTGTATGGGAGGAAAAACAATTTTCACTCTGTCCTTCTAAGTTCTTGGTTGAGCCCCACCCCCGCCCTGTAATAAAAGCCAGATTAACAGGAGAAAAACAGAAGTTTAACAGCATGTATACCTCCCGTATACAGGGGAGCTACCCAGAAAAATTGAGTCAGTCCCTGAAATGGCCAAAGCCATCACCTTAAATACCAAATACCATCTTCAGATAAAAACAGACCTTGGGGAAGGGGGGAAGCCATTAGTGGCAGCTTATCATTCAAAGCACAGTAAACAAAGGTATTGTATGCAGATTTAAGTCTGGACTTCTCCGTTGATAAGAGTGACTTGAGATTTAATCATCCTTCTATTTCTGGTGCAAAGAGGGACACTCGGTTACAAATGGAGATTTCCTTATAAATGTCCTTCATAAAAGGTCAGTCTCTACTCAGTTTTTTCTATCTTTCTTTTTTTGAATGAGACTGAAATAATCCTTATGCCAGAGAGACATATATTGGCGTGGTGTATTCTGCTCGCCTTGACATGGATGTCCTCCACTTTGCTTATGCAATCATCTAGTGAAGGATATCCTGATTTCTTCAGCTTTTTAGCCATTATGAATAGTGCTGCTGTGCATAATTGCATCCTTGTCTGCTTTTAGACAAAGATTTTCAAAGCAGTTGCCTATATACTGGACGCATAATTGTTGGACCCTGAGGGGAGGCTTGATTTGTTGTGGAAAAAAGCTGCGGAACTGTCTTGCCTCGTGGCTGTGCCTGCACCCCAGCCATGAGGAGGGGTTGCTTCTCACCCTCCAGCAGTCGGTGTTGCCATGGTTTTGTTGGAGTTCAGCCATCCTAGTAGGTGTGCTGTGATGGCTCACGATTTTAATTTGGAAATCCCTAATAGTATATGCTTTTTTGTATAATTTTTGTATGGTTTTTATTATCTGTATATCTTTTTTGGCCAGGTGTGTGTTCAAATCCTTACCCATTTTTAAAATGGGGTTGTTCTAGAGGTCTTTGTCCATTTTGAGTCGAAGTCGTTTACTGGATATGTGGTTTACAAGTATTTTTCTCCCAGTTTGTGGCTTGTCTTTTTTATCTTGGAGAGGCAGCAGTGAGTGGTGGCATGAAGCGAGATCTTCATTCCCTGCGCAGGAATTGAACCTGTGTAGCCTGGATGAAAACCAGGAACCCTAGCCACCACCCCAGCTAGCTCTTGCCCCCAGTGAAAAATGCATTTCTCATAGAGGTAAAAACTGTAAAAACAGGTACAAAGTTTATTATTAGAGACATAGCACAGCAACAAGTGGGAGAGCACACAGAGAAACAGTTTGTTTAGTTAAGACAGAAGCAAGGCAGAGATGCACACCCAGAGAGAAAGGGTGTGGACACCCTCCCTAATGAGGAGGAGTGCAGTAGAGAGGCGGTTAAGTCACTTATATAGGGCAGTTCTTCCGGGTCTCTGTTCACCTCTGGCCAATTATCTGGTTTCTTTTTCCACACCTGCCCTGCCCTAGGACCCTCCCCAACATGCGTGCGCAACTTTTTTCCAACATGGATTACCACCCAGAGGCCTGTGGGACGACCTTAGCATCACCTATTTTGGGGTGGTGCCCCTTCCTTTTTGACCCCCAAGGAACCTTTCTGCACATGTGCAATGTTTCCCTTGCCCCAAGGATGAGAAATGTATGACCTCTTGATCTTTTAACAGGGTTTAGTGTCACTCTGTCCCTCCCATAAAAATGTCCAATGTCTGGTTATTTACCCTATTTCTGTTGCTGGTTTTCATATCGAGGTGCAGACCCCGAAATATAGACAGGAGTCCGGTCATAAATATGTAGTCCTAGAGCCCGTTTGTCTCTTGCTTCAGGAAATGTAAACAGGGGGTTGGGAATGAATGTCCAGCCTGGAGCCCATTTTTTCTCACCCCAGGAAGTGTGAACCGGAGGCCAGTTGTAAATGCGTAGGCTGGAGACCGTTTATCTCCTGCCTCATTTTGACTTTGTGAATAAGGTCTTTGAGAGTAGAAATCTTTAATTTTATAAAGTCCACCATATTTTTTTCTTTTGTGATTGGCCTTGTATGTTAAAACTCAAAGCTCGTGATCTATAGACGAAACCCAAGGTCATGTAGATTTTCTTCTATGTTTCTCTGTAATTTTCATAGCCTTGAATTTATAATGTCTGTGAATAAATTTGTGTGAATTTGGCATAAGTTTTACAGTTCGTGTCTAGGGACTTCCCTGGTGGTCCTGTGGCTAAGGCTCCGTGCTCCCAGTGCAGGGGGCCTGGGTTCCATCCCTGGTCAGGGAACTAGATCCCACGTGCCTCAACTAAGAGTTCGCATGCTGCAACTTAAAAAAGAAAAAGGTCCCGTGTGACACAGCTAAGACCCAGCGAAGCTAAATAAATAAATATTAAAAAAAAAAAAAATAAGTAAAGTCTGTGTCTATAATCATTTCATTTCTTACAGTTTCTAGTTAATTGCTCCTTAACTATTTTGGAGAATTCATGGGTCATTTGGCTCTATTTCAATTTGAATTTCCACAGCAGAATGGATGTAGCAGAAGCCGGGTCTCCTCAGGACCCACTGGGGCTTTGGGACACTGTGGGGTCCGGTTCACGCTGACAGGAGCCAGGTCTCCTCTGGACCTGCTGGGAGGTGACGCTGCTAAAGGAAAAGGTGAGGAAAAGTGGGGGAGAAGCTTCTTGTGTCTGGTTGAGTGCTGAGGGTGTCTGTCCTCAGAGGACCCAGGAAAGGAAGGGCTTCATGTGGAACACTGGGTTTTTAGCCAGTTTTTGTGTGGTGTAGACAGACTGCAGTGTTCTTTGGTGTGTGGTGTCCAGTTTTGCCAGCACCATTTATTGAGGGGACTGTTGTTTCCCCAGTGTATGTTCTTGGCTCTTTTCTTGTGAATTAACTTACCGCATAACCATAGGTTTATTTCTTGGGTCTCTGTCCTGCTCCTCTGGTCTGCGTGCCTGTTTTTGTGCCAATTGCACACTTTTTGGTGACTGTAGCTTCGTAATGTAGTGTGAAGTCAGGGAGGGAGATGTCTCCAACCTGTTCTCCTTTCTCAGACTCCCTTTGGCTATTCAGGGGCCTTTGTGTTTCCACACAAATGATAGGAACGATTGCTATATTTCTGTGAAGAATGCCATTGGAGTTCTGACCAGGCTTGCTTTGCATTTGAACATTGCTTTTGGTAGAATGGACATTTTAACAGTGTTCTTTGCATCCATGAACACGGGATAGCTTTCCATTCATTTGTGTCTGTTCAGTTTCTTTTATCAGTGTTTTACAGTTTTCAGTGTGCTTTCACATCCTTGGTTCAATTTATTCCCAGGTATTTTTTAGATGCAATTGTAAATGGGATTGTTTTCTTCATTTCTCTTTCTGATGGCACATTATTAGTGTATAGAAAGACAAGTGATTTTTAGGGCTTCCTTTGTGGCTCAGTGGTTAAGAATCTGCCTGCCAATACAGGGAACACGGGTTCGAGCCCTGGTCTGGGAAGATCCCACATGCTTTGGAACAACTAAGCCCGTGCGCCACAACTACTGAGCCTGTGCTCTGGAGCCCGCGAGCGACAACTGCTGAGGTCGTGTGCCACAACTACTGAAGCCTGCTGTCTTACAGCCCGTGCTCCACAACAAGAGAAGCCACCGCAATGAGAAGCCCGTGCACCGCAACGAAGAGTAGCCCCTGCTTGCCGCAGCTAGAGAAAGTCCGTGCACAGCAACGAAGACCCAATGCAGCCAAAGATAAATAAAGAAATAAATATTTTTTAAAAAATTTATAAAAATAAAAAGAAAGAGAAGTGATTTTTGTGTACTGATTTTTTACGCTGCAGCTTTACTGAATTCGTTTATTAGTTCTAACAGGGTTTTGGTGGTTTGATGTGGGAAACTAGAATTCAGAAATCCCACTGTTTCTACTACAGCCAGGTCATCCACAGCACCCAAGACACAGTGGCTCCTAATATAACCTTCCCATGGTGCCTGTTAATAACGTGTGGACCCTACAAGAATGATGAGCGTCACCACTTTAGGTGAACCGCATCTGGTTAAGGCTTGGCCTCTATTATGAAGTTTGATGTCTTCTCTGCTTTTTTTGGGCATGGTTTTGACCTGGTTCTTTTGAAAAGTAATGTACTCCCCAGTAATTTCAAGTGTATAAAAAAACTATAAGTAGCAGTACAAAATACACCACCTCACATAAACTACTCCAGTGTGTTTTATGCAATACTGGGGTCCTCTCCCAGGGAACCAGCACATAAAGACCCAAAGACGAAATTTTATGGTTCCACCTTATAATCCTATCCACGGGCCCACTTCAACATTCACCATCTCCGCAACTCTATGGAAATGTCTTTTCCCATTCTGATCCAGTTTTCTTTTTCTGAAACCATTATTGAGACTTTCCCTCATTTTCAAAACCTTTATGGATTTAAAACACACGAGCTAAGTATGATCTGGGTGACCTTTTCTGCATGAGCTCTTTGACTTTGAATGTTTTCAGTGTTCATCCGTGTTCTAACACATATCATCAGTGCTTCATTCATTCTTTTCATTGTGATTAAAAGTAACATTTACCATTTAAACCATTTTGAGTATACAGTTCTGTGGCATTAACTACATTCACATTGTTGTACAAATATTCTCACCATCCATCTCCTGGACCGATTCATTTTCTCCATGGGAAACTCTGTATCAATGTCTCTACATTTTTGCCAAAATTTGTTATTTTTAATTCTCTTGATTATAGGCCTTCTAGTGTTTGTGGAGGGGTATGGCGTTGTGGTATTAATGTGCCTTTCCATCGTGACTAACGATGTTTAACACCTCTTCAGGTGTTTGTTGACCATTTGTATGTCTTATCTGGAGAAGGGTCTTTTCAAGTCCTTTTTCCATTTAAAAAACTGGGTTGTTTGCGGGGGCCTGCAGCTCCGCCGCCCGAGCCGGGTCCCGGCAAGCGATCGTCCTGGCGGCCTTGGCCTCGCTGAGTCCAGCCTGGAGCGGTCTCCGCGCCACAGGGGGCTGCGCGCCAGGGCATCGCTAGCGGTCTTGCAGGGGCGCCGCTTCCTGCCTCGCGCTCGCAGGAGAGGGGACGCCCGGCCCCAGGCGCCCGTGCCCGGAGTGCCGAGACTGTGCTGTGCCGCGCGGACGCGGCGCCGGCGGGGCGGGTCTCGCTCGGCATTGGCTGTGGCTCACCTGAGCGCGCCGGCGGTCCGCGCGCCTCTCCCGGAAGTGGGCGTCCCGGCCAGAGCGCACCTGGCGCGGGGCGTCCTGGGGGTCCTCGCCGTCGGCCCCCGGCGAGCCGGCGCGTGTCCGGGGAGCTAGGGCGCGGCGGCCAGGAACGACCCCTCCCGTGGGTCCCTGGCATCCCAGCGGCATCCGAGCGTGGAGCGGAGGGCCGCGGGCCACAGGTAAGGGGACGGGGGCTCGTGGGGTGGGTGGAGGAGGGAACCACGACTCACACCAGAGCTGTTCGGCACAGTCGCGGAGCCCCGTAACCTGGCGGCCGCAGGAAGGGCTCGCCTTTGAGTAGAGGCTTTGAGGACAGGCCCGAGCCTACCCCGTCCAATTTTACAAAACATCTGCTGGTGTAAAGCTCGCTCTCGCGTGGTTTTCCCAAGTAGCCAAGTGCCCCACGCGAGGTCTCTGCAAGGAGAACCTGAGAGGGCCCGTAGCCCTGAGAGACTTGCCCTTGGCTTATGGCAAGGCCAAGGGATTTATCCTGCATGGTGATTTCTCCTGCTGAGAACCCCCAAACCCCACTCTGACCAGCTGGCCCAGCTCTGCTTCCTGTACGTCTCCAGCCCGGGCTGGCCCTTGGCCACCTGCTGGGATGGGAAAGGGAAGGGTCTCAGAATTGCACCTTAAAAACTTGCCAGGGGGCATGGATTGAAAAACATGGGTGCCATCCAGGCAGCAGAGAAGGGAGAAGGGCACCTTGCTGCCCTTTCATTGTGGAATCGGTGGCGCCTCTGCTGAGAGGGGCCTTCCCATGGGAACCCCATGCAGTGTGTTTGGTGTCTTGGAACTGAAGAATTAGAACCTATACAATTTTCAAATTATGTGGTCCTTTAATTTAAAAACAAAACCCCTAGAACCTTTGCTTTATAAATTGAGGTCTGAAAATTGAAGGTCTGTTTTGCTTCCACTGTGACACTATATTAAGAAATGTGGATTTATTGAGAAAAGAGTCAGAATAGAGAAGGAAACAGAGAACTCAGAGGTACCACTGTAGTTTGGCAAAGGCTGGGGGGAGTTAATTTGTCAATGCTGCTGGCTTTCAGTAGCCTGCAGCCATTCTCCTCCTGCGGCTGAGGGGGTATAAAGCTGTACTGGGTTGCTCTACTCTTCTTTTGTAGAATTCCAGCTCAGAGCCATCTCTTGATGTATAAGTGTTTCGCAGACTAGGTTCCCAGGCAACTCCTGGAGGGCCAGAGGGATTCCTTCCTTCATTATACCTGTCTGTTTGAATGAAAACCAGCAATGACATATTTTTCTTTAAATCTGGTTTATGGTCTATCATCCAAAAACCAGATTAGCTATTTCCTCACTCTCTCAATAGGCTCGAGTTCCTGGAAACTGAAACCTAGAGAGGGTGGAAGAGTGCCCGAGGGAGAACGGGAGAGCCTGCCGGGAACCGTGACTCCTGGGTTTTTAATGAGCTTCCTAAACAGCATGGTCATTAATTGGCAAGTGATGACCTTACGGAGAAACTACTGGTGAAAATGTAAAAGCCTTTTGTTAACAATGTGCCCACCAGGTGCGCATCTTATGGAGTATTTTCATTGCATTTCCAACACCTGGGAGGGTGTTGGGCAGAGGGCAGGTGTTTAATAGATTTATTGAATAAGTTCAATTACATACAATTATATCAATGGAAGGGTCAGCAACACTATGAGGTTAGGGTTAGGGTTAGGGTCAGGGCCAGGGCCAGGGTCAGGGTCAGGGTCAGGGTCAGGGTCGTTAGGGTTAGGGTTAGTGTTAGGGTTTAGGGTTTAGGGTTAGGGTTTAGGGTTTAGGGTTAGGGTTTAGGGTTTAGGGTTAGGGTTAGGGTTTAGGGTTAGGGGGTTAGGGTTAGGGTTTAGGGTTAGGGTTAGGGTTTAGGGTTAGGGTTAGGGTTTAGGGTTAGGGTTTAGGGTTTAGGGTTAGGGTTAGGGTTGAGGGTTAGGGTTAGGGGTTAGGGTTAGGGTAGGGTTAGGGTTAGGGTTAGACAATTAGGGTAGGGTTAGGGTTAGGGTTAGACAATTAGGGTTAGGGTTAGGGTTTAGGGTTTAGGGTTAGGGTTTAGGGTTAGGGTTCGGGTTTGGGTTAAAAATGCAAATTCTGGGGTTGGGCAGATCTGGGTTCAGACCTTTGATTACAAACTGTCTTCGTGCAAATCGTGTGTTTTTTTCCTAAGACTCAGCTTCTACCTTTATGAATCGAGGGTAGCAGTGGTGCTGTTCCCAGAGGTTTTGTTGAGGCAAATCTGTTTTCTCAGTTCCTAGCATGCGTGAGTGCTCAATGCACTTAGTTAATATTATGGTTACTGACCCTGTAGATACTCCCCAAAGCTAAAGGCCATAGGCTTGACAGGTATGTTGAGGAGGTGGGTGCCTACTGTGAGCCCAAGGTGGCAGGTAGCCGGAGGAATGGAATGGCTGCTGCAGAGCGGGACTGTTTTTCTCCTGCTTTAGACTTTTCTGTATTTTCTAGATTTTCTTAAAAGAACCATGTAGATGGTTTTGTACCCTGAAAACTTCCAACAAAATCTTTAAAGACCTTATCCATGCAAACATTTACTCTAAAAAGCTAGAGAATGGAACTGAAGGCCTATTTTGGAGAACTTTCTATATTCCCATTTCCTGGAATCTTCTGAAATGGAACCAAGTGGGGGAGGGTTGTGATCTGTACTAATTCTCTGAGCTCTTGGGTCTAATCACTGAGCATCTCTGCATCCCAGCTTCCTCCTGAGATCATGGGTACCTCTCAGTTCATAAATTCAACAATTCCTTACTTAAGTAAATAAACACACAAAATACTTACATCAGTGGCCAACAATTCCTCACTGTCATCAATACTGGCCACGGTGACCTCTTCTTGGCTCACAAAGGGGAAGTCAAAGGGGTTGGTTGAAATGGGAAGCAGGTCTGTGAAGCAGAAGGATTCCTTTAGCATCTTATGCACAACTGACTCTGAGTTTTTTTCCAATGTGATCGATTTGGAAGATGAGAATGATAACCAAGGAACTTACCCATAAGTTCCGGCTTCTTGTTTGACATGATTTGGTAAAAAATATGATAGCCTCTCTCACGGGATAACTGAAATGTCACCCTGGATTTTTCTAAGAGATCTAAGATAACAAAAAACGATGTGATTTTAGGGTCCCCAGGAGATGCCTCTGTGGCCAAATCCAAGGTGCCAGATAGAGTGTTTGGACTCACAGGTTTCAATGTCCGCTGACACCAGCTTTCCTGTGGCTCCAAAGTGAATGCGAATGAACGTCCCCTGTCCAAAGACAGATTGAAAAACACAGTTATTTTCTTTCTATGGTACTGTAGCCAGCTTCTGTTAGGTACTACTGAGGATGGGTGGGCTGTGTAGGCTCACGGAGGAGGTGATGCCAGAAGCATGAGGACCTTCCTCCTCTCTGTTTGCTTGGCATCTGGTCCCCACGCCGGCTCAGCCAAGACTCAGGTAGCTCTGCCCAAAGCACCTGGCCCTGTTCCCACAGCTCTGGGGATGCCTGCAGGCTCCCTCTCAAGTCTCGGTTTGGGACCACCTCACACCTGACTGTCTCCTTGGTCTTTATCCTGCTCAAACTCTTTGTAACACCTTTGAACTGATAACCTGGTTGGACTATCTGACTTCTTTTTTGCCTCTGGATGTTACTTCTGAGATTTCTTGCTTCAGTTTTCCTTACTACTTACTACATGCAAACCTAGCTCCCAGGCCAGGCCTCCTGGCTCCCCAAAGACCCACACAGCACTTGGGTTCCCCCAATCTTGGGGAGTGAGGAGTGAAATTATATATAGTATATATGTGTGTGTGTATACTCCCTTCTTACATCATCTGCTTAATTGGTCGCTACCACTCTGTGAGCCAATTGGAGGGCAAAAATATTGCCTTGCTTGTTCACCCACAGACCCTGGAATGTAGTACATCCTCAGTAGTATTCTCAGTATTCTCTGAATGAAGCCTAAGAAGAGTTAATGAAGGACCAGTGTAGGTTTATGTGAATTATGTGTTCGCTCTTCAGGAGTTCTAGCTGCTGAATGCAAGTGCCTCTGGGTACTTGCTCTACTGGCCAGTGAAATTAGAAAGGAGACTGGATACTTGTTTATTTGCCAGTGTCGGAAGTAAATGCCTCTTTGGTTGAGCTAATCCTAAGTGAAACACTGAAGGATGGGACATATCCTTCAATATCTTCCGTATCAACTTCTTCCCAATTTTTGAGCTCTGCTGCCTCCACCAGGTTTTCCCTCCTCCCAGCACCTCCTGACTTGGAGAAGGTCAGATCTGCTAACTAACTTCACACTAAGGTTTTCATGGCTAATAAGTCAGTGGATACTGTTCAATGGACTTATGTATTTTAAAATGCTTCCACCTGAAGAGACCAATTTTAGCATAGAGAAGTCATTTTGTACTTGTGGAATTTGAATCTTGAATCCTTGTGACTTCAGGAGGCTCTGAGGTGATGCTGATTAGTTAGGGAAGGACAGCTAAATCTTCCTTTGGCTGGGAATAAGACAAAATGTTCTTTGAAGGGTTATCAGAATATCCCGGTTGGGCAGCTTGATCTGAAGTGCTTGGGGGTAGACTAAGGCCAGGTATATCCTAGTTTATGTGGCCATTTTTCATATTCAGCATTGGAGGAGAGGGTTTTCTTTCTGGGGGTCATAGACAATTGGACTGAGTCTTAACGAATCTCAAAGAGTTGTCATTCCTCACGGTCTTGGCATTTCCAAAGGCCTCCAGGAGGGGGTTGGCCTGGATGATCTGGTCTTCCAGGGTTCCCTAATAATATGTGAGAAGAGGAAAAGAGAGGACTTCGGACGTCTTCCGAAGTAACTTCCCAGTGACTCAAAAGTGTGGATGCTCTGGGAAGGTCCCAGGGAGAGATGTCGCCCAGCTCAGGCTGGTGGCAGGTACAGTTGTGCTGAGTACCCACAGGCCCATCCCCACCCCACCCAAGGAGGCTTCAAGGTCCCATCGTAGAAGGAGTCTTAGCACAGCATCAAAGTGGCTTCTGGCCACACCAGATTCCAGGTTGGAGCCCTACCCGCTACCTCTCAATCTCCCAGATAGCCTTTCTTCTCTGATAACATTTTATTATAAATTATGGATTTGTAAAATATAGACCTCTGTTCCTGCATGCACCAGGACCCATTTATACAGATATTCGGGTTCAGAAGTAGAAACAGACTGTGAGCAGTGAAAGTGACCCATATGCTAGAAACAGTGGTTCTCAAAAAACTCTTTAAGTTGCATAAAATATTTTGTGAGAATTATTACGTAGAAATCCACTTATAGAAAGCAGAGTTTTTACCTTTTCCCCTTCCCCACATGATTGCTTGCCTTTCTGACTTCAGAGCTGTTTGGAAACTACTGTCCAGCCCAGTGGTTCTCAAAGTGTGATCCCTGGACAGGGCATGAACAATGGGAACATGACAGAAATGCAACATGCCAGGATTTTGAATGTGAGACAGGAATTTCAGTCAGAAATTCTGGGCCTGGGGACCAGCAATCCGTTGTTAACGAACCCTCCTGGTGATTCTGACGTGCACTCCAGTTTGAGAACCACTGGCCTAAACCATTCCTTAGCCAAAGGAGGATGTGGAGTTGTTCAAGGTCACTCGGCTGTTGCTGATGGAGCTGGTGCTAGAGCCCGAGTCCACAAGGTGGAGCCATTTCCTGCCTTGCCCCGTAAACACCCCCTGGGGCAGGACCTCGTGCTGTGCATCTCTGCTGAGCACAAAGCCCTGCGGACACTTGGGGCTCACCTGGGGTTTCAGTTATACTCATTCCAGCAAGCCTTCCAGGTGCAGGAAGCTGCTCACCTGCATCTTGCCCGGCCGCTGCGCCTTCCTCTTCTCCCCAGTGACCGCAATTGCTGCAAAGTACTGGATCACACGCTTGGTGTTCACTGTCTTCCCAGCCCCAGATTCTCCACTGTTGATTTAAAAGTAAGTGAGAGGGACTTCCCTGGTGGTCCAGTGGTAAAGAACCCGCCTTGCAATGCAAGGGACGCGGGTTCAATCCCTGGTCAGGGAACTAAGATCCCACATGCCGCGGGGCAACCGAGCCCGCACGCCATAACTACTGAGCTTGCGCGCCTCAATTAGAGCCCACGTGCCACAAACTATAGAGCCCACGTGCTCTGGTGCCCGCGTGCCACAACTAGAGAGCCCACGCACTCTGGAGCCTGTGTGCCACAACTAGAGAAGAGAAAACCCGCCTGCCACAACTAGAGAGAAGCCTGTACACCACAGCGAAGAGCCCGCATGCCCCAACAAAAGATCCCGAGTGCTGCAACTAAGACCCGACGCACCCAAAAATAAATAAAATATAATAAAGTAAAATAAAATAAAATAAAGTGAGATACACAGACATAGAGAACAGACTTGTAATTGCCAAGGGGACCAAGGAAAGGGGAAATGGAGGACAAATGGATTGAGAGTTTGGGATGAGTAGATGCAAACTATTAGATATAGAATGCATAACCAGCAAGGTCCTACTGCATTGCACAGGGAACTATATTCAATACCTTGTGATAAAACAAAATGGAAAAGAATATGAAAAGGAATATATGTGTATAACTGAATCACTTTGCTGTACAGCAGACATTAATACAACATTGTAAATCAAGTATACTTCAATAAAATAATTTTTTTTTTAAAAAGTAAGTGAGCTAAAGGAGAGCAGAAGGAATGGACAGCCCCTTCCAAGTCATCATGGCAACAACACAGGTTACTCACGCGATGAGGACGGACTCGTTGTCTCGATCTAGAAATGCAGAAGGAAGCAGGACAGAATAAATAAACAACATACAGGCAGGATATACAAATCAGGCAACATTGGTGGTAGACAGAGCCCATGAGTTCTAGTTCTGGCTTTGCCATTAACTAGTGGTGTGATGATTTGGGCATGTCGAATCTTCTTTGAGACAATTTGTGCAGATTTCCCAAATGCTGGATGTGTAATGTGGGCAGCATGAGAAGTGAACGGTGAGTCCCACAGTGTGGAAGTTATTCGTGTTCACAGATCTTTACCTCCTCAATAGCACTTTCTTATCTCCCTTTTCAACAAAGAAAGCAAGTCTCAGACTTAGAACTTGTAAGAAGCCACAGCTTCTAATTAGAATTTATGGACACTGATTTGTTGTCATTGCCTTTTTCTTTCACCTTTACTTTCTACTTGTGGACAGTGACCGTGATTTTCCATTTACAAGAGTGTTATAGGTTGAATTGTGTTCCCCCCAACAAACTAATATGTTGAGGCCCTAACTAACCCCCAGTACCTCAAAATGTGACCTTATTTGGAAATAGGGTCATTGCAGATGTAATTAGTGAAGATGAGGTCATACTGGAGTAGGTGGGCCCCTAATCCAATATGACTGGTGTCCTTATAAAAAGAGCAATTTGGAGACAGATGAGAACACAGTGTGAAGATGAAAGTGCAGATCAAGGTGATGATTCTATAAGCCAAGGGATGGCAAGGTTGGCCAGCAAACCACCGGAAGCTGGGAGAGTGGCCTGGACCACATTCTCCCTCTCGGCCCTCAGAGGGAACCAACTCTGCTGACACCTTGATCTCAGACTTCCAGGTTCCAGAGCTGTGACACAATGCATTTCTGTTGCTTAGGCCACCCAGTGTGTAGTACTTGGTTACGGCAGTCCTAAGAAACTAATACTAATAGTGATATTATTCTTCCTTTTTTTAAAAAATAGTTTTCCTCCAGATCAAAGGGCAGATTTGTTCGGTTCCTATTTTATTTTTATTTTTGGCCACGCCACGTGGCATGTGGGATCTTAGTTCCCTGACCAGGTATCGAATCCGTGTCCCCTGCAGTGGAAGCACAGAGTCTTAACCATTGGACCGCCAGGGAATTCCCTATTCTTCCTTTTTGAAATGGACGGAACTTCAGTCACTGTAAGGAAAGATTTTAAATATGCAGAAATGGCCAGGATTGCGAATGTGACATTGGAATGGCTGAAGTTTGGGCCACATTGTCCTGGATGACTTTTAAGCATCTTCAGATCTCAGATGCTTGCTTCTACTTCTTCTCTCTGCACCAAGTCAAATCAGGTGAAAGCTGAACAGACCGAAGTGATGTTAGGCATGACAAGGGTGACAGTATTACCACATCTCTGTTATTTCATCTGCTATCCTGGAAATTTAAGGAGGAGAAAGAGGGAACCTGAGAAAACAGGTGAAGGGAAGTTGCTGTGCCCATTTCTCCAACTTTGCATTCCTAAGTGGCTACTAATATAGTCTCTCTTCCAAGTGTGTTACTGTTGGGGGTTTCTTTGGAGGTGGGGGCAGCGCATCTCCTTGTGCTTCACATCCACCCTCAGAGAAGCATGTACTTAGTGTGGCTTCAGTCCCAAGCTCTGGCTTAAGAACCGTGACTGGTAATGGAAGATACTGCGCCCCTGGCTTTCCATCCTGACATCCTCTGAATCTACTGAGGTCACTTTGGTCATTGCACCGTTTGGATGACCAAAGCCTGTGAAGGGCTCGAGTAATTACCTAAGAACCAGTGCAGTTAAAGGACTTGAATACTTCACTAAAACTATTTTTTAAAATATGGATTAAAGAAATTACTCACCAGTCAACATGAACTGATAGGCATTGTCAGAGATGGAGAAGATGTGGGGCGGGGCCTCCTGGGTGCTTTTTGCCTCTGTAGGCCGTCACCACCTCAGGGTTGTACACCGGCAGCCACTGGTAGGGGTTGACGGTGACACAGAAGAGGCCTGAGTAGGTCTGAGAAAATCAGAAAATTCAACCTATGGATCTTGACTTTACTAAGAGAAGGAAATGGAATAAAGAGAGGTTGAAGGGTACTCACGTAGATCATCCAGGCTGTGTAACGCTCTTTGAGGTTGTACAGCACTCCTGGCTCGTGTAGGTGGGTCATCATGGCCATGTCCTCGATCTTGTCAAATTTGGGAGGGTTCATGGGGAAGACTTGGTCACTGTTCAGAGTGAGTGTCTGGATATTGAGAGGAAAAATCACATGATGAGTGGGAGAGCCGATGTGGTGACCTACCAGTGGGGTGAAAATGGTGAGATATTGTGGTGAGATTACCCCATTACCGTGGTTAACTTTATGGATCATTTCTGTGCCCAGAGATGATCCGTAAATAACTGTTGTTGATAAATCGAAGACTGGTCAAACTGTATAACCAGTTCTGGTCTGATGCCCCCAAGTCAGCATGCCATTCTGTGTGCCAGAAGAGGGTTACAGGTGTGCAAAGTTATAGAGCCCTTCAGCCTCAGGGTGGCCAGGTGGAACTCAGGATGGCCAAGGCCACAGCAGCTTGCCTCTGTTTACCCCATTTGCTATGAGTGCTGCAATGAGATCAAGCTTGGAAGATTGGAAAAAACTCTTCCAGTGTGTTCTGTAAATCTCCACCTCAATACCTCTGCTCATGTGGGTCCCTTTGTCTGGAATATATCTACATTGAAATTACATCTAGCAACCTTCAAAGCTCTTCTGAAGTGCCACCTCTTCCATGACCTGTTTCTGCTCTCCCCTGTCTTTTCAAGGCTTCCAGAATTCCTTGCACCGCTGCCCTAATAGTTAAAACATTTGGACTTGAAGCATGGTCCATGCCTGAAAACAGTATTTTGAGACTATTACCTAATTTTCCCCTCTCTGTTTTCCCTCCCCTTTAAGCATACAACTGGCACTCCATTACTCAGGAAAGGTAGAAAATAGGGCATAAAAGCGAGAGAGCCTGTAAGCCTTTCTAGAGTTTGTTTTCCAAAAGCCCGAATCCTCAGAAGAGCTTTGAGGGTTTTACCGAAAAGATAAAAGGGAGGAGATTTGTTGATATAGACCAAATCTCTTGAGGAAAGGAAGCCCTTCTGCCCCACCGCCCTAAACTAGAGAGAGAGGGACATCCAAAATAGCATAAGGGAGATGGAAAAATCTGTGTTTCCTGAAGGTTCAGAAACTGGGGAGCTCCTTCCACTTCCGGGACTGCAGGGCCTGCGGTCTCCCGGGCTCCCGCACGCACCGACTTGCCAACGAGACAAAGGACGGGGGCGCGCTGCCAACGGCGACGCGTGGCGTCATGCGTCGCGGGGCGCGCCTCGGCCTGCGCGCTTGCACGCGTCCTGGGAGCCGCTGACGGGCCTGCAAGCCGGTGCGGAGCCGGAGGCGGGCCGCGGGGGCCCAAAGACGGAGAGGGCGGGGCCGGCTCCGGGACCGAGGCGGCAACACGCCGAGCGAGCGCCTGTGCCCGAGGGCAGCGATGCTGTGGTTCCAGGGCGCCATTCCAGCCACCATCGCGTCGGCCAAGAGGAGCGGCACGGTCTTCGTGGTGTTCGTGGCAGGTGATGATGAACAGGCTACACAGATGGCTGCAAGTTGGGAAGATGAGAAAGTGACAGAAGCATCTTCAAACAGTTTTGTTGCTGTGAAAATCGATACCAAAAGTGAAGCCTGCCTACAGTTTTCACAGATCTATCCTGTAGTGTGTGTTCCATCCAGTTTCTTTATTGGAGACAGTGGAATTCCCTTGGAAGTAATAGCAGGAAATGTTCCTGCAGATGAACTTGTTACCAGAATCCACAAAGTCCGGCAGATGCACTCGTTAAAAAGTGAAATATCAGTGGCAAATAGTGGCCATTGAGAAAGTCAGTCTCTACTCCATCCACCTCATTTGATCAGAACAACACTTCTGAAAACTGTCAGTCCAGAAATGTAGAGCTCTGTGAGACACCACCCACTTCTGATACAAAGTCAGATTCTGCAACAGGAGGAGAAATTTCAGGCCAGGCCACTGTGTCTCCAGAGCCTGGTGGATGTTCAAATCAGAGACCTACAGAGGAGCTCACCGTCAGAGTGGAAAGACTAACCAAACACCTTGAAGAAAAGAGAGAAGAGAAAAGGAAAGAGGAAGAACAGAGAGAGATTAAGGAGGAAATTGAGAGGAGGAAAACTGGAAAATAAATGTTGGATTATAAAAGAAAGCAAGAAGAAGAATTAACAAAAAGAGTGTTAGAGGAAAGGAACAGAGAAAAGGCAGAAGATAGGGCAGCTCGAGAGCGTATAAAACAGAAGATTGCACTGGACCGTGCAGAGAGAGCTGCTTGTTTTGCAAAGACAAAGGAAGAAGTAGAAGCTGCTAAAGCTGCTGCCCTGCTGGCCAAACAGGCAGAAATGGAAGTCAAGAGAGACTCTTCCACAACAGAAAGAAGCAGTGTTGCGAGAATTCAATTCCGTCTTCCTGATGGTTCTTCCTTCACAAATCAGTTCCCTTCTGATGCTCCTCTAGAAGAAGCAAGGCAGTTTGCTGCACAGACTGTTGGCAACACTTACGGTAATTTTTCATTAGCAACAATGTTTCCCAGGAGGGAATTTACCAAAGAAGATTATAAAAAGAAATTACTGGATTTGGAACTTGCCCCAAGTGCTTCAGTGGTACTGTTGCCAGCAGGAAGACCAACTACATCCATGGTACATTCTTCCAGTGGCGACTTTTGGACATTCTTGGGGACAGTACTTTACCCATTCCTTGCCATCTGGAGATTGATTAGCAACTTCTTATTTGGTAATCCTCCTCCTGCACAGACCTCGGTGAGAGCAGCATCATTGGAATCCTCAAACCTTGCATCCTCTAGCAACTCAGAAAAAACGGAACCAGTCAGAAAAAGAGTGCTGGAGAAACGGGGGGAAGACTTTAAAAAGGAGGGCAAGATATACAGATTGAGGACTCAAGACGATGGTGAAGATGAAAACAACACTTGGAATGGAAATTCTACTCAACAGATGCAGTGTGACAAGGACAATATGTGCAGCAATCATTGTTTCTCTTATGATTTAATTCAACTGAAATTCTACTGGAGAAGTGGGCCTGCTTTATGTTTTCCAACTCATCTACAAAGTGTCTCTTTATTCCTGCTTAGTGGGTTAAAGTTGTTTAACCTCAGATAAGTCAAGAGATAAAATAACTGGCTGCTAGGTCCTTGTATATGGTAACCAACTGCTAGAAGCCTAAAATAGCAAAAGGTCTGCGACAGCCTCCCTTTATCAGCTTTCTTGTTTAGTATTTCATATGCCCATTAGCCCTGTGCTCTCAGATGATATGTTTTGTTTAGGGCTGTTTTGCTCCAGAACTCCTCAGCCCACACAAAGTAACTGGTGTGTCACTGAATAATTTGATCTTGAGTCAGAGCATTTTAACTAGCCAATCAGATGATAATTTGGGTTTAACTTTTCTCTTCTTGCTCATCAGCTGCAAGCAAAATCTTGTAGTTTTTAATCTTACTTAAACACTGGATAAAAAAAATCTTTTCCAAAAAAAAAAAAAAAAGAAACTGGGGCTTGTTTCTTAGCAATCCTTCAGGGGGGCAGTGACACCCCATGTGGTATTACTGAAAATGTGGCATGGCTCTGGGGAGGGGACCCCAATAGTAACTCCAGAAAATTTATTTCCGGCCCTGTGAAAAGAGGCTGACACCAGAGGTTAAGTTTAATAATAACAATCATCATCATCATCATCGTCATCATCATCTGTCTTGTATGCTTGAATTTGTGAACTGCGATTCATACCTACCATGTACTCTTTTTTTAAAAAATTAGTTTATTTATTTATTTTTGGCTGCGTTGGGTCTTCCTTACTGCACACGGGCTTTTCTCTAGTTGTGGCGAGTGGGCGCTACTCTTCGCTGCGGTGCACGGTCTTCTCACTGTCATGGTTTCTCTTGTTGCAGAGCACAGGCTCTAGGCACACGGGCTTCAGTAGTTGTGGCGCACGGGCTGAGTAGTTGTGGCTCGCGGGCTCTAGAGTGCAGGCTCAGTAGTTGTGGCGCACGGGCTTAGTTGCTCCGCAGCATGTGGGATCTGCTGGGACCGGGGATTGACCCCGTGTCCCCTGCATCGGCAGGCGGATTCTTAACCGCTGTGCCACCAGGGAAGTCCCCATACCCACCATGTACTCTTGATTCCTACACTAGATGATAAACTTTGGGGAAGCGGGACTGAGATTTGCTCATATTTGCAGAGTGATAGACACTGTGACCTAGACATGGTGGGTGTCCAGTAAGGATTGAATTGAATGGTGCTCTGTAATTCTCTGCATTAAATTAGGCATTGCCTCTGGAGCTCCCTCTGTAAGTCACTCTGCAGCCTAGAGAGTTCTATTTGGTATATTCGCCCATCCAGCAGCAATCTGTATCAATCTCTCCCTTAAACAGTCCAAACTCTTCCACCACCACTTTCCCCTTTCTCCAAAGCAAACATCATAAAAACTCTCAAAGCCCAAGTCCTCGAAGGAAAGAGCCAGAGGAAAGGTATGTGCCATGGCAGTTTTTACCTGTGACTTCACTCAGAGTAGATCAATGTGAGTCTTGTTCTATCTTCAGATTCCTATGGGCCAGCATGCAATTTCTACTATTCTACTCCAAAGGCAAAGGGGAATGCCCATGTTAGCAAGGACATCTGAGATCAACACTTACCCGGTTGTCGAGGGTCTCGACTGTGACTTTGTCATTTTCCTTGCTCTGGATCATACCTTTCACATAAAATTCCTTATCATCCACTGCAAAGCAAGCTTTCTTAGAATCAAATGGGCGATTTTGAGCCTCGATTCTCTCCTTCTCTGATTTCCACAGGTAGGGAGCTGCTTCTCCAAAAATGGCCATCTCTGCATCAGAGCTCATGACTGCAGGGGCTGGGAAGACCAGGCCTGCTGAGTCTGGAGCTTTGGGGAGCTCCATCCTGTTATTTCCATTCAGACAGGGGGCCAGATTCAAAAGTTCCTGGGATTAACTTACGTTCTGAGGAATCCAGGACCTGGTATAGGGGCCTAGAGTGGGCAAGTGGGGGTGAGCTAAAGGAGATATTTTACTCCAAGAAAAAAGTTTGAGGGGACATCTCTTAGTCCAGCTCCAGGTGTGGAAGTCTAAACCAATTAGAGGAAGCCAAGCTGAGCCTAATAAAGGAGGCCTCAGAAAATACTTCCTTAATTACACATCACATTTGAGCCTCATGATCTCGGTGTCATTCCCAAATCTTAAGGGTGTCTGAAAAGAATTACTGGAATGTTGATAATTCCTAGTAGAAAGTTCAGATAGCCCAGTGAAAAGTAATGACTTGAACATAAAGTACTGCCACACTTGTTTAGCCAATTACAGGCAACAAGGTGATAGGAGACGTTATGGCCTAGTGCAATGGTTCCAAACTTTAATATGCGCCAGAATTACCTGGAGAGCTTGTTAAAACACAGATTTCTGGGCCTCACCCCCAGAGCTTCTGATTCAGTAGGTATGGGATGGGGCCTGAGAATATGCATTTCTAGCAAGTTATTAGGCAATGCTGGTGGTGCATTCATCAGCTGATGGTGAATTCATCATTGTGGTCCAGGGACCACACTCTGAGAACTGCTGGTGTAGGGCCTTCTGACTCTAAGAGTGGTCCTTGAACACGTTGCATCAGCATCACCGAGGAGTTGTTAGACATTCAGAATCTCAGAACCACCCCGCATTACAAAACGAGAATCTGCACTTTAACAAGATCTCCAGGTGATTTCTAGGCATAGTAGAGTTGAGAAGTACTGGGCTTAAGGCAGGGGTCTCCAAACTTTAGTTATGTGTAGCAGTGTCGGGGTGTGACAAACAGTGTTTAATTAAATACCTGCTTTAGAACTCACTGCTTAGCGTGTGTGTGTGTGTGCATGTGCGTGTATGGTGTGTTTATGTATCTTTCTGCCTCTCTCTCTCTGTCCACCCTCCCGCTCATACCCCCCGTCACTTCTTTCCAAACCATCCCCTTTCACAGACCTTCTCTTTATGTGTTTTCCTTGCTTAGAAGCTAGAAAAATTTGGCTTAAAGTCCCGGCTCTGAACTTGGTCGAACCACTTAACTTCTTTGGGCCACTAATTTCACTTAAAATGAAGAAGCAAGCCTAGCTCATTTCTAAGGCCCCTGCAGGTTGTGTGACTTTTCTGGTTCCTTTTCCTCATCTGCATTTGCTTTTCCTGTTCCCGCTGGACCTCTTCCCGTATCCTTCCTGACCCTCTACTTTTTTTCCCCACAACTCTTCCCCTTCTCCCTTTCTTTCTCTGCTTTTTCCTTTCCATACATTCTTCTGTAAGTGACCATAAAATGGAGTTCAATTACACACATGTATCCCCATATCTCTCTTAAGAAATAGTTCATATGTTTTGAATAAAGCCTTTTATGTTTCCTATTAAAAGTGGGAAAATTGAATATTTTATGGTTGTCTCTTGGAACTTTCCCCGCCCTCAATCTTAAACTTTATGAAATTACTCTTCATTGGTAACTGACTGTTGTTTCAATATCCCTCCTTGAGATTCTGGGGGGATCTAGTCCTACAGAAAGAGGAGCAACTGCTTCCCTCTGGATCTTATTCAGGATAAGTTGCATTTCGATGTTACTTTGGCCAGCGGCTCTGCTGAACCATCTGTGTGCTCGTGGTTAAGTTTTCATAGTTAAGAGATTGGAACTCAATATAGCACCGCAAAGAGGACCTCTGGCTTGCAGGCTTCATGCGGTTTAAATTTTCTCAGTTACTGCCTGGTGGAGAGGAAGAATTCATCCATATTGTTTCCTCATCTGTGAAGATAGTCCCTACTTTTGTGGCTTAAGTGAGTTTTACGACAGCAGCAGTTCTCAAGCTTTGTTTTCTCAGAACCCCTTCACACTCTTAAAAACCATTGAGAACCCAGTGAGTTTGGTTTATGCAGGTCATATCTACCAATATTTATGGTATTAGAAGTCAAAATTGAGAAAATCTAATTCATTTAAAGTTCCTATCAAATTCATTGCATGTTAACATTAATGACATATTTTTATGAAAATGACTATATTTTCCAAAACAAAAAAATTAGTGGCAAGAGTACCATTGTTTTTCATTTTTGCAACTCACTTTAATGTCTGCTGAGTAGAAGATGGATGGGTTTTCATGCTTGCTTCTGTATTCTGTCTGTTGCTGTATGGTTTTTTGTTTTTTGTTTTTTGTTTTTTGGTTAAAGTAGATATAGAAAATCTTTCACAGATATATAATTTGGAAAAGGAAAGAGTATTTTAATTGCCCTTTCACATAATTGTGGAAATTCTTTTTAGATACTATACCAAAACTTGACACGTGGTAGTTTCTGTGGTAGTTCCTTAAAGGCTAGTTGCAATGTGGAATCTGAAACCATATCAACAAACATTATGATCTGTTGGTCTGTGCTGAACTTTGAATGAAACTTTTACCCATGTGTAAACATCATACTTTGATCATTTGGAAAATATTGTTCACTGAATTATACAGAACTTCCAAATATTGGCACGTTTCATTATACAGTATAAAAAATCACAATCATTAATATCAGTACTGATCTCATTAGAAAATTAAAATATTAGGACGTTGTCAAGCTAATGATAGTAGATACAAGTCTTCCAAAGTTTTAATTTTTGCTTGAAAACTCAACTATATCATTAGTAAAAAATACTGTCAGTAGTTTTCCTTGAAAGGATAAACACACTTCACTGCTTTTTGAGAAACTGTGTGCCAGATATACAAGTCTGAGAAACAATAGTTTGTCCTCTAGTCATTCTTTCAAGTAAAAATGGTGCTTCATGAATCAAGTGGCTGGTTCATCTTGCAACTCAGACAACTGCACATGTGTTTTTCCTTGAGACAAATGTCAAAGTCCAGTGTGCAGAAGGAGTGCTTTTCATGGACTTCCTGTTTGATCATGTAGAATATTACAAAGATGTGGATAAATTTGAGATGTAATCAAATTAATACTCTCCACTGCTGCAAATTTTAGGTCATTTTTCAATGAAGCTGGCTTTTTAAAAAAATTATTTATTTATTTATATTTATTTTTGGCTGCGTTGGGTCTTTGTTGCGCGTGCAGGCTTTCTCTAGTTGCGGCGAGCGCTACTCTTCGTTGTGGTGCGCGGGCTTCTAATTGCGGTGGCTTCTCTTGTTGCGGAGCACGGGCTCTAGGCGTGCGGGCTTCGGTAGTTGTGGCACACGGGCTCAGTGGTTGTGGCTCACGGGCTTCGTTGCTCCGCAGCATGTGGGATCTTCCCGGACCAGGGCTCGAACCCGTGTCCCCTGCATTGGCAGGCGGATTCTTAGCCACTGTGCCACCAGGGAAGTCCTGAAGCTGGCTTTTTAAATTAAAAAAAATTCTTTTTCACTGTCAGTGTATGGCTGTGAAGAATACTATGACTATTAGTACAGCTTGGTGCCATGTCTTGATTTGTAATAAAGTGTCAGATCGTCTATCCATCCTTGCTTTTGCATCATTAAGTCAACACAGTGAAGAAAGCACATGGCATCTGGATATTATGAAAATTGTTTTGACCTCATGTACCTCTTGAAAAGTTCTTAGGAATCTCCAAGGATCCATGGGCCACAGTTTGAGAATGGTTGCACTATAGTGTGAGGGAATCTCATCAGGCTGCAAGTGTATGATCTGATGTCATTTAGCTTGACTTAGTGTTCAGCCTGCTACCAAAAGTGTTGAAAGTTGATCCACATCAAAATCATCTGCAACAGAATCTCTGTGGTTGGGACTGAGGAAACTGAATTGTTCTCAAGGGCCTCAAACACAGTGATGTTTGGGAACATTATTTTGCTTTTATAAAGCCACTCTTTCCAAAACCATGGCATAGTCCCAATGGTCAAATACAAAATGATTTTAGGCAAATATTTCTTAATTTTAATAGTTATATTAAAGTCTATTACCTTATTTTAGCAAAATGTAAGATGCCATCGATTGTAAGATAACCTATTTTGTGTCCCACTAATAAAGGAAAACACCCTGCTAATTACAGTACTCCTTTCATTGATTATAAGATGCATCCCAAGTTTAGAGATAATATTTTGTGAAAATGTGAAGAAAGTTAGAATAAAATAGAATAATATGGGCTAACGACTTAGAGACAGTGAAATATCTGTTTATAGTAGTGATATAAAGCAGTGTTTCTCAAACTTTGGTGGGCATAGGAATCCAACTGGGAATCTTGTTGAAATAGATATTCTGATTCAGCAGAGCTGGAGTAGAGTTTGAGATTCTGAATATCTAAATGTCTCAGCTGATGCTGAGATAGACGGTCCAGACTTTCATAGCAAGCATATAGGGTAACTTTGAAAAACACATCTAAGAAGGAAAAGGAATCAAGGTAAATCAAAATATTAAGTGAATTAGCAGTACTGGTCTTAAATGGGTATTGCAAAATTTGTGATAGTAGTATAAGAATGAAGTCTGAAGTTGGGGAAAGACTACAATGACTCATGGTCAAACTATACCTTTAGGTCTCTTAGAAAAACAAGACTTTCCATCTGGGATTCAAGTCACTGCGTGTGTTCAGGTGAAGATTTTTCTTCTTCCACCCACAGCTCTAACCATGACTCAGAATCCAGTATCTCCTACTTTTACTGCCTAGATGATGCATGAGTTGTCTCAGCGATATTCTTGCAAATGTGTTGTCCAGCCTACTCAAATGCCTTCAAGATGACTTTTTTCCCTTTTGAAAATTTTGGAAAATCATTTGGGGTAGTTTCTGCAGGCCAAAGATACTTCTTGCTTTAAACTGAAATCTGGCTCTCTGTGACTTCAGGATGTTTGATCCTCCTTTCGGCTCTCGGTAACAACAGAAAGAGTTCAAACCTTCTACCCACAAGACAACACTTCACCCATTTGATGGCTGCTCTGGGTTCTCCTTAGCTTTTTTTTTTTTTTTTTTTTTTTTTTAATGTGGACCATTTTTCAAGTCTTTATTGAATTTGTTACAGTATTGCTTCTGTTTTATGTTTTGGTTTTCTGGCTGCAAGGCATGTAGGATCTTAGCTCCCCGACCAGGGATTGAGCCTGGAAGGCGAAGTCTTAACCACTGGACCTCCAGGGAAGTCCCTCCTTAGCTTTTTCTTTTCCAGGCTAAGTAGCCCCAGTGCTGTCTTCATCTGTTTCTTCCGTGATGTGCTTCTGCATCTCCTTTACCATCACAGTAAGCACACTCCTGTTAATCTCTTAAGTGTGACATCCAGACCACATGTTGTCCTCCATCAGCATGTGCCCTCACCTCTCCTGACCTAGGTGTCATGCCCGAGGTGGTGACTGCCCTCTGGCAGCCTCCTTACACCGATGGCTCACCACTCACTGTCAAGCAAAGCCCCTCAACGCACGCTGTGTGCGTCCGGTTGCTAAGTCAGATCTTGTCCCCATATTTATACAACTGTACTCTGGGACCCAGGGCTAAAACCATGTATTCTTGGCTGATAAAACTTTCCCTTGTTAGGTCTCATCCAACTCTCTTGGCATGACTCATGGTGTCCCTGGAAACTCTACCCCCCGAAAGTCCCCTAATTATCTGCTTCTTGGTTTTGAGAGCTTGACCTGCTTCCAGCCCTACACAGCTGTGTCCCTCCAACCATTCCCTCTGTTCCTGTCTTTAGGGGTCTTCCAATGGGGATGGCCATCCCAGTCTCCCTGACCTCCAGCACCACCTTCTGAGTGCCCCCCAACCCCTCTTACTGCTGTCAGTGCGCTATGACACTGCTCTCAACTTTCAGCCCTCTCCTGGGAATTTCTCAGCTACTGCATCTTGTCAGCAATGGTGTGGTCATGACTTAATTATACTTTGGTTTCCTTGGTCCTAATTCATTTAGAATTACTTCCAATAAATACAAATCTTGAGGTGGGGGAGTAATTTTTTTTTATTACTACAGTGGACATAGGTTTGAATCCATTTCTCCTTATTCTCTCAGCATCATTTGTGAGTAAAGACACAGCTCAGGGGATTCACGGGTGCGGCCTCTGCTCAAAAAACAGCAAAGTTAGACTTGTGTGAAGACTGAATCTTGAGCCTACGAACATCATGTTTGGGGCCAACCTAAGTATATTGACCTGGAGCTTGTGTGTCAAAGTTCTGCAGTGTGTTTTATTCCTGTTAGTGTGATGAGCAAATTTGCGAAGCCCTGCTTCCTTAGCTGCATATTTTGTAATCTGCCTTTAGAAATACTTAAGTAATGGATTTTAATTTCATCAGTTTCAGATTCCTATGAGTGTGGCAAGAATGAGAATGTGTAAAACACTGTTTGCTAATTTCAATTATTGTATTCTCAATCAAGATGAAAGTGACTCTTACCTTCTTGGTTTCCAAAGCAATGGTTAGTGTCCTTCAGGAATGAAGTGGCTTCTGAGAGAGTGATTCCGGAAATCAAAACTAAACAAAACAAAGAACAAATGAACTATGAAGAGTTTAAATAAATCTAGAAATTGTACTTTTCTAAGTTTAGCTACATTTAAATAGTACACAGTGGATGGTGTGGGATGGAAATAGATTTTCCATTTTTCCCTTCGGTTAAGTCATCATTCTTTAAATAATTGGGTAATTACAGCACTGATTAACAATTTTTTTGAGTATCTTCTGTGTGTGCAAAGTACCATGTCAGCTCCTTAAGGCGGTATAAAAAAGGATAAAGACAGGCTCTACCCTAAAGGAATGCAAAATTTAGGAACAGTTAAGAGAAATGCTCAAATAAATCTTTGAACAAGGACGAATAATACAAATTCTGTAAGCGTCTAAATGAAGTGTTATGGGGACTTAGAGAGATGATGCTTCCGGCTGAGGGTAGGGGGCCGTGAGGGGTCAAAAAAGAAAGGAGGGAGGGAGGGGAATGATCCGGATTGTAACTTGGATGCTTTTAGACCAGAAGTTGAATTCTTTGGCAATGAGAGAAAAGTTGTGAATTATGGGCAAGACTTCTTTAAGAGGTCTAGGAAGGGCACTCTCTTAAATATCCTATATTCTCTTGGAGAAGATGAAGGTAGGGTAGCTGATAACTTATTTGGGACTAAGGAATCTCAGTCCAGAAGTTGATAACCTACATGAAGATCTCAGGATACCATAAGAGTCTGAATAATTTTCAATATCATATTTAACTTAAACTTCCCATTTACCACACAGTACTTTTATGGAACCTGGGGAACATGTCGTGAAATACCATTTAGGCAGGAAGAGACATTTCAACGCTTGCTTTCCTACTTTGGTCGCGTACTCTTGGTCTCTTCCTTTTATGAGTCTCTAATAATCTCCAGCTATATCCTAAAATTCTCACAACTTTCTCAGGAAAAGATTAAATGATTAAGTATCATATTCTGAATCCTTGGTTCAAACGAAATCACACTTGGAGGCAGAACCTCGGTTTTCTAATGCCAGCTCTGTAAAGTAGCTGTTGTAATTTCCTTGAGCTTTGGTTTCCTTCTGTAAATGAGACAGATGGACCAGAAAATCCCCAAGATTTCTCTTAACCCTGTGAATGTACAACAGAAGGTATTCTGGTGAAGATGGTGGCCAGAAATCAAAGCATCGCAAGCTCCTAAAGCTATAGAATCCCTCTGAGGGATGCTCCTGCAGTGTCAGACATGACCCAGCCCAAAGTCCACAAGGCATGCCATGCATGAGCAGTCTGGAAACTGGTCATTAATAAGCAAACTAGGATGCATTCTGAGATGGATAAAATGCATGGGAGAATTTCTTCCCGCAATCATCTCCCAGAAATCCTGACATAAGAAAAAAATTTACATAACCAACCACAAAAATTTCAAATAATACTTCAAGGCAATCACAGAAGAGATATCACAAACTAGCATGTTTATTTGCTAACTGCAATTATAATATTGACCTAAACAATTAGAGGGGTAAGCACGTATTATATTCAGCTTTATATCCTGCAGGTTAGTTTGTGTTTTTTTGGTGTCATAATTGCTTATATTCTTGTCTTTTTACTCTTTGTAGAAGCTTCTTGAAAGGCCTCGCCATCTTGTCTCCCATATTGCCCTTAACACAGTTCCTTACGCTTAGTAGGCCCTCAGCAAAGGCTGCTGTGTTGCCTTCTCTCCTCTCCAGGTAACCTGATCAGGTATAATCACAGCTACATGGAGCAAAAAAGCGGGCACTTGTGAGCACTTACCTTGCGATGCTGTGGTCGAAGCAGTTTCGAAAGTGTGGCCCCCCAGCTCCCTTTATACTCCCAAATGCGCAAGCCCAGCACTCTAACGTGGATGTATTGGGGGATCACCATTTACTCCTTAGATGTAAATGCATCGTAGCCCTGATCTTTCACTCTTGTTAAGTTACTTGGATAAATGACCAGCGGAGGCTGTATAATGCCAAGTCAGCTGCGTAGGGATTTTGACGTTGGACACAGATCTTTGAGACTTAGAGAGTCCTAGAGGCCGAGCAGAACTGGGGCAGAGTGTGCTAAGAAGGTCAGCGAAGGGCAGAGCCACAGGGTGAATTGTCAAGCAAGGGAGGATCAATAGCATGGATACTAAGTACGTCAGTTACCCAGCATCGTAAACATGAGGTGCTGTGCGCCTCTTCTCAGAAATCTCCGGAAAACATAAGATTGGCCATTTAACACATCCATTCTTTTTTTAAAACATTATTTTTTAATTGAAGTATATTTGATTTACAATGTTGCGTTAGTTTCAGGTGTACAGCAAAGAGATTCATGTATGTGTGTGTGTATATATATATATATATATATATATATATATATATATATATATATACTCACACGCACACACACACACACATATATATCTATATATTCTTTTTCAGATTAATTTCCCTTATAGGTTATTACAAAATACTGAGTATAGTTCCCTGTGCTATACAGTAGGTCCTTGTTGTTTTTCTATTTTATATATAGTAGTGTGTATGTGTTAATCCCAAACTCCTAATTTATCCCCCACCTCCCTTTCCCCTTAGGTAACCATAAATTTGTTTTCTATATGTGTAGGTCTACTTCTGTTTTGTAAATAAGTTCATTTGTATCATTTTTTTTTTAGATTCCACATATAAGCGATATCGTATATTTGTCTTTGTCTGGCTTACTTCACTTAGTGTGATAATCTCTAGGTCCATCTAACCCATCTATTCTTAGCCATTAATTTATTTTGTTAAAAAATCCATTGTAGATGGAAAACTTTCTAAAATGTATTATATATTATCTTGATTTATTTAATCTAGTATCTTGAATAGACTTCAACTTTTCCTTGATCACTCAGGGGCCTGGGAGGTGATGTAATAAAGTCGTCAGGGATATTATAGTTTCTTCGCGGATTTTATCCTGCACTAATTGTTCCTAGGTTGCAATGAATTTTTGTGTCACCTTTCTAGTTTTTATATCTACACCTTCACGGCAAGGTACTCAGCTGTATTCTGTCTGTGGTTAGTGTGTTTGCCTCTGTGAGCCCAATCTTCCTTTTGCTAATCTGCTATAGAATGGGAAACAGATGAGCAAGCTAAAGGAAAAAACAAACAAAAAAAAGGAGTCATAAGTTCCATGGGAAGTTCTAGAAGTTCTAATGGAAATACATGGTCTTTGTGACAACTCTTATGGTTGCTCGGGGTTGTTTTTTGGCTGAAACATAAGTAATGTTTGACTATGTAGGAATTACCATACATTTTAGAAGTTAGAGCCATTTATAGCAATACAGTCTGACTTGTTTATGTTGTATATGATCAATGTGTACTGAATTATACTCAATATTTTGTAATAACCTATAATGGAATATAATCTGAAAACAATATAACTGAGTCACTTTTCCGTACACCTGAAACTAACACAATATTGTAAATCAACTATACTTTAATTAAAAAGAAAAAAAGATTCTCTAGTCTTCCAGTGGGTAGTCTCATATAGGTGAGGCATTTCCAAGGACAGTTTGCATTAGTCAAAATGAAATTGTGGACAAAGGAGAAACAGATAGGAATAGGACTTCCACGTAGCATTTTCCAAAGTAGATTTGACAGAATGCTGATTCTGAGAGAAACTGTGAAATAAAAGGTCCCGTGGCTAAATGAGTTCAGGAAATGTGGCCAACTCTATTCCCTGTTGCTGGAGATTCACCATAAATACTAGCATGTTAAGGGGCCTGAGAAGCCTTTCAGTAAAAAAATATGAAGAACTTTTTTGTACCTGGTGATCTGATGTTAGAACACCATCTTACTCCCTGCTTGAGAAAACAAGAGAAGGCTGAAGGCTGCAATCCACAGAGAACTTGTCTCATTTTTAGTACCATTTGGCCCAGAAGAAAGCAACAGAAAGTGATCAGGCATAAACACAGCTGCTTTTATCCAAGGGACAGTCTTTTGTATGTAACAGATGCTCAGTAGATTTTGTTCCTGTGTATAAATGAATAAGGACGATTCATGGGGAATCTGTGTTGAAAGAGGGCTGAAGTGATAAGGCAGAAAAGAATGGAATCAGACTCAGTCTCACTTAATAGTAATAGTTTATATTTATTAAGAACTCACTACGTGCCAGGCTTTATCCATATTGGCTCACTTAAGCATCATAATAATTTTGTGGGGAAGGTGCTAACATCATTCCCATTTTATGGCTGAAGAAATTTGGGCCACTGAGAGTTTAAATAAACTGCCTAAGGCCACACAACTAGTAAGTGGCAGAAATGGGATTCAAATCCTCTCTGGCTCTAGAGCCAATGCCTATAACCTTTCACTTTTGCAAGCCCATCACTTTTGAGTGCTGGCAATGGGGAAAGGAGATATGAAATAGGGACACTGCTCCAAAGGAGGAGATAATGGACATGGGAAGAGAGTACATAGACACGAAAAGATAAATTACTTTTCGAAGGTTAAGTGCCAAGATGAGTAAGATGCACAGTGGACTAGATGTATGGACAAGGTATTTAAAACCCGTAAGGTATGTTGTTTATGTAAAATATTCTCAGAATTGTTATTAATGATAATGATACTGCTTTGGAGGAGAGAAGAGATCTGAAAGGGATGGTGACTGTGGAGGTAATAATAATAATAAAAAATAATAATAATAATGCTTTTTGTAGTTCTTTCCAGTTTACATAGCACTTTTGTATATTTTATTATGTTTATTTTTCTCTGCAAGCCTTAGGGGGTTATACTGTTTATATTCTTATTATTCCCATTGTCCATATGGGGAACTGAGGCCTAAGGGAGTTAAGTGATTGACCAAAAGGCCCCACAGCTAGTAGGCAATGGAGCCAGAATTGGAATCCCAGGTTGTTGATTCCAAAGCCTCGCCTTTTCCTCTATCCTCTACTCTCTCTTAAAGGAGGCAGATTTTAAGAGTACAGGGAGGAGGTTCCAGGCTTAGGTAACATAGGGATTGTGGTTAGAAACAAGACTTCCCAGGGTGTGTTTCAGGAAGGTGGAATGGGCAAGCCTGGATGGAAGGGTTGGGGGTAACACGGAGGTGAGGCTGGAGAAGTGGGCTGGGCTTGTCTGTGATGGGCTCCCAATGCCCATGGAAGGAGTCAGGACATTATTCTGAGATCATTGGGGAACCTTTCAAGGTTTTAAGCAGAAAAGTGAACGTGTGTGTGTGTGTGTGTGTGTGTGTGTAGACACACACATATATCTGAAGATTAGTATAGAACTGATGGTGGGATATAATGGAGAGCGAGAACCTGAGGTCCTAGAACCACTTAGCAACTATTTAGAAAATCTTGGTGTACAACTTGCCAAGATGATTATACAGGCTCTGATATGATTTATGGGAGTAGGTGGGCAGTTAGAATTAACCCCTGGATGACCCTATAAATTCAGATGTGTGTTAAAATTCTCCATAGCACCAGAGGGCTGGCTTTCCCAGTGATTGTCCCCTGATATCTCCGGGTCCATCCCGTAGGTTCAAGAAGAGTATTGTGTGGGCTTGAAGTTGTCTGCCTCACTGTCCCGTTTAGGCCTGGCAAAAAGAGAACCCCAGGAGGTGAAAGGAATATGTTTCTCTCATTTAAGACCTCTCTGAGCTCTAGACTTATTATTATTATTTTTAACATTTATTTATTTATTTAGGCTGCTCCAGGTCTTAGTTGCGGCATGTGAGATCTTCGTTGTGGCATGCGGGATCTTTAGTTGTGGCATGCACGTGGGATCTAGCTCCCCGACCAGGGATCGAACCCGGACCCCCTGCATTGGGAGCGTGGAGTGTTACCCACTGGACCACTGGGAAGTCCTCTAGACTTATTTTTCGAGGCCCTATCCCACATTAATATATTACAGTCCTCTCAACATGATATTAAACATGCAAGTGATATCTATTTGCATTGAATATAAAAATAATCATGGTGTAAAATGAAGAGGGCCTTGATTAAGCAGTACAGAAATGAGATGTAAAAGGAAAGAGAAAACCCAAGGGATACCCTGAAGGCAGGATCCACAAGACTTTGATGATGCCGAGTTTGAGGAGGAAAAAGGAATCAGAGGATCCTACCTTTCATCCAGCCCTCATTGCAGCCTAGAAATCTAGGGGCATGATACCTGCCCAGGAGAAATAGTGAAGGGGGGGAAATAGGAATTTCGATTTTGGACAGATTGAGATTGAGATGATGGTGATATCCAGCTAAGTAGGTAGAGATAAGGATTCAAAGTTTACATACAGGAGACATTAAGACTGAAGATGTAGGTCTGTGAGTATGAGGGTGTCACCTGTATGCAGTTGATAGTTGAACTTATTAAGGAAGCTGGATTCTCAGAGAAAGGCTGCATGTTGAGGAGGTGAGAGGCGGAAATGAAGACAAAAAGAGTGGGAAAAAAAAAGGTTATTCTTCAGGTAAACAAATACCTGAGTGAGATCTTGCTGGAGTCAATAGAGCCACGTGGATCCATAATTTACTTCTGTCATTTTACTGCCATAAATGGCAAGTCCCATCACCTCTCTTCGCAGCTGTGATGTTTTCTCCTTCCGCTGCAAAATCAGAAACATAATTCTGTTTCTGCCCAAGTCATGAGGACAGTGTGGGGATCAAATGAGATACGGTCAAGATGTGGCTGTCTCCGCAGTCAGTCTCTTTCCAGCCAGTGCCAAACAGTATGCTTCAATCTGTATCAACCTTGACACAGACCTTGGCAAATAATCCACTAGCAGAAAAAACATAGGTGAGCAATGCAGGCTTTACTGAAGATTTTGTAGAGCAGACTAGAAGAGGATTATATTACATCCCCTAAAGTATTCAGTTTCCATCAGCAATGACTTCCACGAAGACCATTTTCCTTCACACTGATGCAGGTGGTTGATTTCCTTTCTTCCCCTGAGGTGTCTGCCCGACCCCTACAGGTACTCAGTTGTTCCTCTGTTACATGGGGCCCTTTAGCTCTGCCATTGACCTTCATGCCTACTCATCTGGTTACTCAACAAAATAAAAGTCCTCAAGTAAAGAACACCACTTTTATCCTTAGAAAGTTTGGTGATCACCTATTTTTACTCACATATTCCCCTTGGGAGCTTCATCTTTATCCCACCACTATGCCCTGTAGTCCCCAGCTCACACCCCACACCATCATTCCATCTCTCCCAACCCTGAGAGGAGTTCTGTCAATGAGGGTTTTCTCCAGTCTTGTTACAAAATCATTTTGTCAACTCTAAAGTGATGGGAACTTCATTATTAGTGTCAGAAGAAGTCAAGGGAAGTGGTATCTTCGAGAGGGTGGTATTTTCAAGAGAGAGGATATAGTAAAAAGCTCTACAGAGAAGATGGAGAAAAGGAGGACCATGAAAAGGGCATTGGGTCAGTGAGAGAGGTGATCCTGACATTAATGTCAGCAGGATGGTGGGGGTGGAAGCTTTGAAGGCAAGGATTAAGGAGTGAGCAGGTGTTAAGGAGGAGGAAAAAGTTTTCCTGATTTCCCCAGGAGCAAATCTCTCCACCAATCACTATATAAGGCGCATTCAGAGGAAATGCAGATTTGGATGGAGAAAGCAGCAGCAGGGCCAAATAGAGAGGCCCAGGAAACAAGTGTAATCAAGTTCATTCCGCAGAGGGCTACTTGAGAAGAAAGGGCAGTTAATTGTGCTGCGAGGAGGATCATCCCTTACCCGTTACAACTATCTAAGAGCTATGTAACAGATGAAATTTCCAAAAGCAGCAAGAAGTTCCCCAGCCAGAAACAGAAATTTCTGGGCAAAAGTCACAGGACAGGTATATTAGTGAATGATACAAATTTATATTTAATCGCCTAATTAAAAATATTGAGTGAGAATATTAGATCCAGGACTAGAGGGGAACCTTGAATATTACCTAATCTAACCCTGATGTTACAGAATCAGAAACTGAGGTTCTGGACAGGTTACCTAATTAATGCTAATTAATTAGACAGACCCACTTCCCATTCTACTCTCAGATCCAAGAGCGCTAGTTCAGAACTCTTTCAAGTGCAATACATAAACTTCCATACTGCTAGCATTTCTACACTACAGTTTTGCAAAGCAAAAAGTTGATGGGGGGTTATCCAGAGAAATATTTAAACTGATTTTCCTTCAATCAGTGAGGACATAGATTTATCAGTTTTACAGGTTGGAAAACTGAGGCTTGGCAAGATTAAGTGACTAGTCATACAGCTAGTAAGTGGCAGAATGGGAGCTAGAACAAGTCTGGTTTGAATCCAAGTCCAGTTTGTGTTTTCGTTACAAGACAGCTGTTGCTGGCTTTGCAAGATCCTGTTAAGACACTAACGCTCTCAGAATTATACATGCTTCTCAGAATTACACGCAAACGAGGCATCCTTCTCTGAAGATATCATGGAGAGAGTGTGTGCATGGCCTGGGAACATTGTGTTCAGAGAAGAACTTCTACCAGTTAGGTCTGTCCAGTAAACTGGCGACTTTCTTATCTGGCCTCATAATCTTGACTGATGCCTGTGAGACTTAGGGTCCATGTCATTTGCCCTTTTTTGTCTAGTAGTTGTATTTTTTTTGTTGGTTTCTTCAGTGCTTAAAGCCTCATTAGAACTAAGAAACGCGTGATCAATTACTTTTAATTTCAACTGTTGGGGTATGAAACAACATAGCCTAAAAAAAAAAAAAAAAGATTTTATGCCCTTGGCTAGGCATAGCCCAAATGCATATTTACATTGTTAAGAGCTGCATGATAATGTAGTGACTAAGAGTGGACTTTGAGAGTCAGAATACTGAGGTTCAAATCCTGACTTCACTATTTAAACTATTTGAATTTGTGCAACTTATTCTACTTTTCTGAGCCTCAGTTTCTTCATCTGTAAAATGGGGATAATAACAATACCTAACTCATGGGGTTCTTGTGACAACTGAGTTAATAAATGCATGATAGGCTACTTTTTGAAAGTGACATGGAGTGGGTGAGGCCATGTCAACAGCAGAGCCTGAGACTTAGAAGCCAGGAACTTTCTCTAGAGAATGTACCAACCATTGCCTGTGCCAGAGGGCTCCGGAAGCCAGGACAGCATCTTCTATGTTGTTCTTTCATCTCTTTTTTGTTGCTGTTTGGTAAGGCCCATCAGCTGACCACAGCCTCACTACTGGCCATCCAGCCCTCCCATTCTACCCACTACATATAGCCAATTTCCTCTCCAGATGGCCCAGAACACTCTTAAGTCACCGCCACCCCCCACCCCCCACCCCCTCATTCCACACACTCACAATAATAAAACAAGACGAGGAAGATGGAGCCTAGATACCTCAAAGCAGGGTGACCAACCTTCCTAATTTGCTTGGAATTGAAGAGATTCCTGAGACTTCAGTTTTAAAATCAGGACAGTCCTGGGCAAACCCAGATAAATTTATCACCTTACCCAAAAGGTGGTTGGGGGTATGATGGTAAAATCCTCAAACTTGACCAAGATGGGGCTAGATGGAACCAGCTTGAGATCTCTCACAAAACCAGGATGGTGATGAAATTCACATATGGAATTGCTAATTTTGAAGCTGTAATGCACAGAGCCGGTAACAGGGAGCATGCACGTATTCAATTGTTTATTCATCAAACATTCATTGAGGGCTTACTACATGCTGGGAAGATTTTAAGCACTAGGGAACAGAACAGGCAAAGTCTCTGCCCTCATGGAAACTCTATTCTAGTGTGTGTGTATGTGGGGACAGACAACAAACAAACAGATATCAGATGTCAATGAGTGATAAATTCTCTGAAGGAAAGGAAAATTAGGATAAGGAAACAGTGGCTGTGTGGGTTTGAAATGGATCAATCAGGATAAGTTTCTCTAAAGAGATGGTATTTGAGCACTTAGAGGAAGAGCAATCCAGGAGAATATCAACGGGGCACAGTATTCCAGGCAGAGGAAACAAATGCAAAGGCTCTGGGAGGGGAACTTGCCTGCACAGGAACAGAATAAAGGCCAGTAGGGCAGGAATGAACGGAGCCAGGGATACAGTAGCAAGGAATGAAGTGGCAGAAGCGGCTAGGGGCCAGATGCTTAGAGCCTTGCAAACTAAGGTAAGGATTTAGGGTTTTAAATGCCAGCTGTTATTATAAAGGTAACGCTATTCTTCCATATTCTCTGCTGAGCGTTGGCTCTGTTATCTGCTGTTTTTCTACTCAGCTTTGCTTCACTCTGTCAAACAAAAAGTTTAGCTGCCCTTCATTTAGCAAATGGCTTATAAAGACACCGTTCCAGGCATTGGGGATTAGAAGTTGGTTCTCTCAAACAGCTTACCATCTAGTTCGGGGAGGGTGGGTGGATCACAGTATTGAAAACATGTGAAAAAATCAGCAGCCGTCGACTTCCAAGGAAACACACGGTAACTACCGAGAAGAAAGGCGGTTTCAATTTCCCAGAGAGGTGAGGAGTTGCTTCCGTTGCGCCCTGGGGCATCATGGGAGGGGTGCGCCCCGGGGCATCATGGGAGGAGTGCGCCCTGGGGCATCATGGGAGGGGTGCGCCCCATGGCATCATGGGAGGAGTGCGCCCTGGGGCATCATGGGAGGGGTGCGCCCTGGGGCATCATGGGAGGAGTGTGCCCTGGGGCATCATGGGAGGGGTGCGCCCCGGGGCATCATGGGAGGGGTGCGCCCCGGGGCATCATGGGAGGAGTGCGCCACCGGGGAAGGAAAGGCTGGAAGTGATTCCGCCAGGGTTGGGACCAGCTTGGAGACGGTGAGGGGCCCTGACCGGTGAGTGTACGTTTGGAGTTTGTGAGAGAGGCAGGCCTTTCTCGTCAGCTCCGCGATTCCAGAGCTTAACTGTGCGTGTGGTGGGAGGGTGTGAAGCCGGAAGTGGCGAGGGAATTCGAACCCCCGGCTCTTGACGTGACTGGGCCGCAAGGAAATTTCTGAAAATTCTCAAGTCGCCAAATTCCATTTGAAGTTTTTCAGTACGTTTGTAGGCGTTTTATTACATTGCATATACATGTACTTATGTAATATATAGGGCTAAATCCATTTTTGGGTACTAAAAACTGTGGGTATCAATAGAATTATTTTTCAGACTATACCGGAAAAAAATATGATTCTGTTGCTCCAAAGATACCACCTTTCTCATCCATCCTCTTAACACATTTTTCATAATTTGAGGGCTCCCCCTGTGTTGTACCTCAGTTTCCCCGAGAGAGAGCCATAAGCCGTTGTTTCTGTGAGGAGCTGAGAAAATAGCCCGCCCTCTTGGGAAGGTCAGGCTACTATAATATAAGAAAAGCCCTGTTTTGGGTGTGTTCCCCAAGGGGAATGTTTTTCTCCTTCATCAGCAAAGAGGCTTTCTTTTTCTCTCGTGGGCTCTGGAAGCAGCATCTTGGTGGCGCTTGGAGCCAGGAGGGAGGAATCAGGCTGGTAAATTCCATCCTTAAGGAAGTAAGGTTCTTTGCAGCTGCCCACAGCTGATTCTTCAGCCTCCCACTTAGGAAAATGGGACCGACTAAGTCCGCAGTGAAGGTGCCTGGGGACACTGGTGTCAACGTAACATGTGCCCAAACCTCTGTCACAGCCAGGAGGCAGAATTTAAGTTTGCTCACCGACAGCTGCTGTGTTAGCCCTGGAATGGTAATGCTTACGGAAAACTTGGCTGAAAGGCAACAGCTTTTAGTAGTTGTGCTAATGGTCTCGTCCATCAAATGACCCTCTCCTCTGCACCTTTCTCTTGTCAGTTATACCCATGTCTTTGATGAGAATTGGATATGAAGTCCTCTTAAGAAGCACGTTCCTTTTATTTATTGTATTTAAAAAATACGAGCCTTTAAAAAAATTCCCAAAGTGAGGTACACATTGTAGAAAGATTGAAAAACATAATCAAACATACTGAAGGAAAAATTTCAATCACTCCTAAGATTTTAGCATAGAAGTAATCTCTACCGGAATTTGGATTAAGTCCTTTTACACTTTTTTTTATGTTTGTAAACACATACACAGTTTTGTTTTGTTTTTTTAAACACGTGCTTTAAACAAGTACACAATTAGGGTATCAGCCTGTAAGCATGGTTTTGTATTCTGCCTTTGCAACTTAACAGATTATGGGAAATTTTACCATGATATTAACTCTTCTTCTACATCATGATTTTTAATAGTTACATATCGTTCCATCCTATGACTGTACTTAGTTTTCTATTTTGGGGCACTTAGGGTGCGCTAATTTTTTTTTCTTTTAAATATTCCTGTAAACATATGTGTGCATATGTTTATGCATATCTTGACGATATTTATAGAATAGACTTTCTGGGTATGACTGTTTTAAGGTTTTAAGGTTTGCAGTAGTACAATGCCTGTTATTAGAGTCTCCACAGTAGTGATGTGGCATAAGAAAACAATAAGTATTCTCTAATGATCGTTATGGAGCCCAAGCTCATATTGCTTGCCGCACAACAGGTCAACAAATCGAGAGACGAGTGGTTGGGGCAAGGAATAGTGACTTTATTCGGAAAGCCAGCAGACCGAGAAGATGGTGGGCTAGGGTCCTCAGGTAAGATGGGCTAGAACCATCTTCCCCGAGGTAGAATTCAGGCTTTTTTTATACTAAAAGGGGAGGGAGTGTTGTTAGCTGTTGCAAACTTGGTGTCGGAATCCTTTGTTCTTGTAGCTGTCCACTTAGGTCAGGTCACGGTGTTCCTGTAAACCTCCAACAAGACAAACGTTATTCTCTGTTCTGCAACTTTTTATCTCTCTATGAATGGAAAAGTGTTACACCTGTAAAGGCCAGAGCCTTGAGAATTGGCTATCCTGTATATTTCAGGCTATAGGCAACATTAAGTTGTAGCAAAAACAAAGTACAAAGGTTAAAGTAAAAGAAACAGATCTGATATGGAGTCAGTTTTGTTATTCCCTAGTACATGAGCATACTGATTATCAGGTGTTGTAAATATGCAATAGTCAGTGCAACATGACTGCAAAATAAAATGGCAAATACTGCAAAATTTTCAGAATTTAATGAAGTTGATGAAAGTGGTATTAGAAACCTGCTTGAATTTTGCAAAGCCACTGGCCAGGGTGATGCAGCAGCACTGAACTAGTTAATAATTATAAAATTCTGAACATGGACAATGATGATACAATAAGTGCTTCAAGGGAGTGAGTTTAGGATCAAAGGATTAGGAAGACCCCTAAAATATCAATGAACATCATACAGTTTTTGCAAAAAAGGACATTCTTTATGATTGCATTGCAAAAGTTAAACGTAAAGGGTGCCACATCATACAAGATTGTGAGAAGGATGTTCCTTTCCTCCCAACTCCAACATTGATTCATTCTTTGTTCTAAGAATTAACAGAGATGCAGTTATAACATAAATCTTGTGAAGTATAAGAGAAACTAAATTTATTTCAGTAGTTCTGGCTTGATTTTTATGATAAAATCCCAATCATACTTTTTCCCCACAGTTTACTGTGTAATTTTGGACTTCATTTTAATTAATTTAGATTCACCTTAAGTGGTTGTTTTCTGAGGTACATGATTGTTGATGTAGAAAATCCCAAAGAATTTCCCCCCAAACTCAGAACTATGAAGTGAGTTCAGTAGGGTTTCAGGGTATGACATAAACATACAAAAATCAGTTGTATTTCTTTAGGCTGTATGCTAGCAGTGAACATGTGGACACCAAAATTAGAAATACAGGGACTTCCCTGGTGACGCAGTGGTTAAAAATCTGCCTGCCAATGCAGGGCACACAGGTTTGATCACTGGTCTGGGAAGATCCCACATGCCGTGGAGCAACTCAGATCGTGCACCACAACAACTGAGCCTATGCTCTAGAGCCCGAGAGCCACAACTACTGAAGCCCGTGTGCCTAGAGCCCGTGCTTCACAACAAGAGAAGCCACCGCGGTGAGAAGCACGCGCATCGCGATGAAGAGTAGCCCCCGCTCGCTGCAACTAGAGAAAGCCTGCGTGCAGCAACAAAGGCCCAATGCAGCCAAAAAACAAAAAAACAAAAACAAGAAGTACAATACAATTTACAATTACTTAAAAACAAAAAGAAAAATAAAGAAGAATTTAGGTGTAAATCTAACAAAACATGTACAGGACTTGTATGCTGGAAACTGTAAAACAAGGAAGACAGAAATTGAAGAGGATCTGAATAAATGGAAAAACATACTTTATTCACGAATTGGAAGAATCAACATAGTAAGTAAGCTAATTTTCCCCAAACTGGTAAATAGATTTAATGTAATTCCTATCAAAAATTATAACTCTGGCTTTAAAGTTGGACATACAGTATCCTAATTATTATTTTCCCAAAGCACTATAATTGTAGTATTTCCCCCAATGAAAAATTTTAACAGCTTTATGGAGATATAATTGATGTATAACGAACTGTACATATTTAAAGAGTCTCGACATACGTAGACACTGTGACACCATCATCTGAATCAAGATAATGAACATGTCCATCACCCGCAAAGTTTCCTCCTGGTCCTTTGTAATACATCCTACTGTCCTTCTGTGCCTCCCATAAATCCTGCCTCTCTATCCCTAGGCAACCACTAGTCAGCTTTCAGTCACTATAGATTCATTTTTTTTCCCTAGAATTTTATATAAATGGAATAATAGAGTCTACACTTTTTTGGTCTGGCTACTTTCCATCAGCATTATTATTTTGAGATCCATCCATGTTTTTGTGTGTGTTAATAGTTTATTTTTATCATTTTTTTTAAAAAAAATTATTTATTTTATTATTTTATTTATTTATTGTTTCTGGCTGCATTTGGTCTTCGTTGCCGCGGGCGGGCTTTTCTCTGGTTGCGGCGAGCGGAGGCTACTCTTCGTTGCAGTGTGTGGGCTTCTCATTGCGGTGGCTTCTCTTGTTGTGGAGCACGGGCTCTAGGTGCGTGGGCTTCAGTAGTTGTGGCTCTCGGGCTCTGGAGTGCAGGCTCAGTAGTTGTGGTGCATGGACTTAGTTGCTCCACGGCATGTGGGATCTTCCTGGACCAGGGCTCGGACCCATGTCCCCTACATTGGCAGGCGGATTCTTAACCACTGAGCCACCAGGGAAGCCCAATAGTTTATTTTTATCATTTTGTAGTATTACATTATATGGATTTACCACAATGTGTTTATCCATTCACCTGTTAATGGCCATTTGGGTGGTTTTCAGTTTGGGGCTATTACAGATAAATATGCTGTGAATATTTGTGTGGACATACATTTTCATTTTTCTTGAGTAAATACCTAGAAGTGGAACGACTGGAACAAATGGGTAATTTCTTAACTTAAGAGGCTGCCAAACTATTTTCCAAAATGGTTATGCTGTTTTACATGACCACTAGCTGGTGTGAGAGGTCCAGTACCTCCACCTCTTGGCCAACACTTGGACTTTTAGTCATTGTAATAGGTGTGTTGTGATATCTCATTATGTTTTAATTATTAGTCCCCTAATGATTCATGATGAGCATTTTTCATGTGCTCTGTGTATATCTTCTTTGGTGAAATGTTTGTTTAAATCTTTTGGCTCTTTAAAAATTGGGTGATTTGTTTTCTTTTTAGTGAAGATATAGATTTCTGTATGTGTTCTGGACACAAGTCCTTTATCAAGGGTATAATTTGCAAATACTTTTTCTCAGTCGGTGGCTTGTCCTTTCATTCTGTTTAACAGTGTTTTTCAAAGTGCAGAAACTGAATTTTGATGAAATCCAGTTTATCAATTTTTTCTCTCATGGCTTGTGCTTTTGGTGTTGGCATCTAAGAAATCTTTGTGTAAACCAAGGTCACAAAAATTTACTCTTATGTTTACTTCTAGAAGTTTTTGTGATTCTACTTTTGGTTTCCTCTTTGATCCAAAATTTAATTTAGGAGAGTATTTTGAATTTTTTTGTTTTAAACTGTTATTAATTTTAGACATTTTTGCGATTGAGGCCTGTGCAGTTTATACTGTAAAGGAGTGAGGCTGATAGGGGTTGGGAGACAAGGGAGTGTGGATGGTAGAAGGTGGAAGAGGGACAGGAGTGCATAAAGTACAATTTTTGTCAGGATTGCATTTTTGTTCTACTGCTTCCTCTCTTTCTAGATACCAAACTCCTCATGTTTATACTGCACTAAATCTTTCTTGTTTTATTCTTCCTCTTTTCATAAGTCCTTTCTCTCTCTCTCTCTCTCTCTCTCTCACCCACTCATCCATCCAATGTGTCAGAAAACCCTATGTGCGCTAGGGCTACCTTCACAGTACATCTAGAATCCATCTGCTTCTCGTGATCTCCCAGTGCCTATCTCTCTGGTCTAAGCCACTGTCATTTTTTATCTTTTATTTTGCAGTAGGCTCCTAACTGGTCTCACAGTTTCGACCTCTGCCCCCTTCAGTGTATTCTCAATGCAGCAGAGTGACTCTTTTTTTTTTTTTTTTTTAAAGACTTATTTATTTATTCATTTTGGCTGTGTTGGGTCTTCTTTGCTGAGCACGGGCTTTCTCTAGTTGCGGCGAGAGGGGGCTACTCTCCTTTGCGGTGCAGAGGCTTCTCATTGCGGTGGCTTCTCTTGTTGCGGAGCACGGGCTCTAGGTGTGAGGGCTTCAGTAGTTGCAGCATGCGGGCTCAGTAGTTGTGGCTTGCGGGCTCTAGAGCACAGGCTTAGTAGTTGTGGTGCATGGGCTTAGTTGCTCCGTGGCATGTGGGATCTTCCAGGACCAGGGCTCGAACCCGTGTCCCCTGCATTGGCAGGCAGATTCTCAACCACTGCGCCACCAGGGAAGTCCCCAGAGTGATTCTTTTAAAATGTGTGTTAATATCACTCCTCTGCTCGAAACACTCCAAAGATTTCCTATCTCACTCTGAGTGAAGAAAAAAGTCCTCAGGTGGCCCTGAAGCCCTACATGATCCCTGGGGTCCCAGGTTCCTCTCTTATGCCGTAACTATCTTGTTCATTCTCCTCTAGTCCTGCTGGCCTCCTTCCTGTCCCTGGGACATGCCAAACTGCCCCTGCCTCAGGGCCTTTGCATTTTCTTTTGTTCCCTCTGCCTGGAATCCTCTTGCTTCCTTCAGGTCTCAGCTCAAATGTGTTTTTCTTAGAGAGGCCTTGCTTGACTCCTCTCTACATAGTACTAACTGCCTCCCTCTTACTTTTTTTATTTCTCATGAGCACTTACCTGACACATTACACAGCCTCTTATATTTTTGTAGATCTTTTTACAAAAATTTTATGTTGGAGTGTAGTTGATTAACAATGATGTGTTAGTTACAGGTGTACAGCAGAGTGATTAACTTATACCCATACAAGTATCCATTCTTTTTCAAATTCTTTTCCCGTTTAGGTTATTACAGAATACTGAGCCGAGTTCCCTGTGCTATACACTAGGTTCTTGTTGATTATCTATTTTAAATATAGTAGACACAGCTTCTTATTTGTTGACTGCCTTTCTTTCCTTGCAGAATATAAGTTCCCAGAGGGAGGGAACTATGCTTTGTTCACTGCTATTCCCATAGTACTGAGAGCAGTGCCCGGCGCATAGTAGATGCTCAGTAACCACCTGTGGAGTGAGTGCATGAGTGTGTCCTGTCTGAAGGGGTAACCTCAGTGAGTGGTTTCCTTAGTAATTTGTAACAATCTAGAGAGACTTAATAAAATTAAGTCCAGTAAAAGATAATTGTGTGTGTGTGTGGTGGAGCTGGAAATGGGAAAGGGGATGCGGGGTGGTGAGGGAGGTACAGATATTGAATGTCCCACAAAGCCATATATAATGTTAGAATAATAATAGCTAGGTGAGAACTGTGTTTGAGAATAAGTAATTTTGGAAGTAAATGAGTCTGGTTCAGTTTATCAGTTCACTGTAGTTTTTATTTATTCAACATGAAGAGAAAAACATCACAAAGCAAGTGACCCAAAATAGCACATTTTGTGCATTTCTTCAGCCCCTTGGCAGCATCAGGCAGATGTGTTCGCTCTGCACTGACTTGTGTGTGAATCTCCCGGCTCTTCACCCGCAGCTTGTTGACCTGGGACTCGGCAATGTCAGCCCGTTCCTCGGCCTCCTCCAGCTCGTGCTGGAGCTTGCGGAATCTGGCAAGATTAGCATTGGATTGTTCCTCCTAAGAATAAAGTTGTGAGAGTTAGACTTTGTGGTTCTCATTGCACTTGTCACAAACAGGATTATTTCCTCAACTCAGATATTTCCTTCTTACGGTTTGTTTCTCATATCTGATTTCAAATCCAGGCAGAACTTGTAACTTCAGTTACATTTTTTACTCTAAAGAATGAAAGAAGAAATAGTTTTGAAATGGAAGAGACGAGCTCATTATGTCAAACCCATGTATACGTGAAGTCTATTTATGATGTATGGACTGAGTGGAAAGGAGGAAGAGACCCATGTGCGCTCGCTCACAGAGGTTAGACAGTAAATGTAAGGTCAAATTCTAACTTTGGGAAAATCCCAGTTGAAGTGTTTTTGCCATATATTTTGACTCTGGTATACAGAGACGCTGCGGGTGGGGGGATGGGGATAGGAAGAAAGTATGCCCTTTGTTGGTTGCACTTACTACCATTCGTGCCTCTCCCTTTCGTGTTCCCTTTTCTTACCTCTTACCCACTACATTGTGTCTGGAAGAGTGGGGAACAACCAGGAAAAGTGAAGCTGGAGAATCTTCCAACACATCCTAATTTGCTACAGCGAATGTGCAGAGATAAGTCCCTGCTGATGACAGTGGTAGTGAGGGAAGGAGTCAGCTGGGGTAAAAGATTTCTGTTTGGCTTTTGGGAACAATTGATTTTGTGCATTTCTAGAGGGAGAGGAATATTTATCATGGTGTTAGATTTTCTGCTGGATATTCTTTGCAGCTATCAAGTAAGGTGGGTTATTTGGAATTTTCTTTTTTTCCCCCAACCCCTACAAATTGCTTAATAATAAAAATATCTCATCTTGAGGTCTTATTCTATAATTAGGATTTGGGGGTAAATTCATATTTATATCATCTCTCTTAAAATAAGAATGACATATTCTTACTTGGTCTCTTTCTTTCTCATTAACACATTCTCTTAATATACTTTCTAACCCCAACGAAGTTTCCTTCTTCCCTCAAGGGCTTAAAGATACTTACAGCCTCCTCAGCTTGTCTCTTGTATCATTTCACCTTTGCCTGTAATTTATCTACCAGGTCTTGCAGCCTGAGAACATTCTTGCGGTCTTCCTCAGTCTGGAAGTTTGAAAAAAATGGTCTGCATTGAATCCAACAAAATCAACCCACTACAGGTGGTGAAGTAAATCACTTTGATATGATGGCAGGTGGGCCTGGGGTAAATGTGGTCAACTCTGAGGCTTCCTTCATAGTATTAACAGTAGCCACTCTTGTTAAATGTCCACTGTGTGCAGGCACTATATTGGAGAGTTATACACGTCTCTAATCCTTACCTCCCTACTCTGGTGAGTAGATGTTTTTATTCTATTTTACAGGTGATGAATTAAGGTTGAGAGTGTTAGGTAACCTATCCGAGTTTAAAAAGTAAGAGGCCAAACTAGGACTAATACCAGTTTATCTGTCTTTGAAACCTGTATTCGTTCCTCACTTACACGATTTTCTAAAGGCCTTCCTGATTTTCCTAGCTTAGGAAAGGGTCTGTGATAGATGATTGTGTCATTTGCCCCTTATGTATATCGAGTTAACATGTAGCTATTTGTGAGTACCACATAGTCACCAGGTTTTCAATTTCCCTTTGTGCAGGAAGTCTGGATATTCTAGAAAGCTCTTCCCCTTACCTGGTAGGTGAGTTCCTTTACTCTTCTCTCGTGTTTCCGCAAACCTTTAACAGCCTCAGCATTACGTTTCTGCTCACTTTCAACCTCTCCTTCAAGCTCACGTACCTACAATCAAGAAAGATACTTATATAGTCAGTTTTGGGGGATGTTAATTAACTCAGGACCTACTGACGATATTGGGTGGCTGTCCCCAGCCACAGGATAAGGATGGGAATCAATATACAAGAAGAGAGAAGGATGGGGGAGTGCCGTTTTCACTTCCCGGATTCAGAGAGATTGAGAGACCCACCCTGGCCTCCAGCTTCTGGATGTGCTTCTTGCCGCCCTTCAGGGCCAGCTGCTCAGCCTCGTCCAAGCGGTGCTGCAGGTCCTTCACCGTCTGCTCCAGGTTCTTCTTCATCCGCTCCAGGTGGGCGCTGGTGTCCTGCTCCTTCTTCAGCTCCTCGGCCATCATGGCCGCCTAATTAGTAAATAAACCAGTATAATAAACCTGGTAATGGCAGGTAACACACAGTGTCGTTAAACAAATGCTCATTTGCTCACGTCAGTGATGGCCTTCTCGGCCTTCTCTTCTGCATTGCGTGATTCTTGAATTACTTCTTCCACTTCACTCTGGAGTTGTGAAACATCATTTTCCAATTTTTTCTTGGTGTTGATCAGGCTGGTGTTCTGTTAAAAGTAGTGGAAATTTACAAGACCTGCAGTTTGCACACTTGGGATTTTACAAATGTCTTACTCGTTGGCTTATGCAGGGGACTAATGGCAAAATTTCACTGAACTTTAAATATTTGTTCAGTGCAAAATGTTAATCTTTGCAAGGTTGGTTACCCCGCCCCGCCACTGCCCCAATGTCCATCTGATTTATGCATAAGGACATGGAGGTTCAAGAATGTCTATATTAGTTAATTGCTCTTTCAATTATATGTCAACCAGACATCGCTAGTGTTCTGTCCTTAAAAGGTTGGAAATATTAGAAAAGAGTCGATTCTTTTTGTGAGAGCCTGGCACTGAGAGTTTCTCAGTTAGAAGGAATCTATTCTCTGTTAGCTTGAATGGTTTGCTCCCTTGGGGAATACTGAATTACTCTTACGAAACATTTTCTTAAATTTCAACCCAGTGGTTCTCTAAGGGAAGCAATATCACCTCAGTGGGTATTTGGAAATGTATGGGGGTGGATATTTGTGGTTGTCAGAATAACTAGGGCGTGCTACTGCATTTAACGCCCGGGCTGGTCAGCGATGCTGAGTGTCCTGCAAGGCACAGGGACTGTGAACATAGCAGTGCTGAACGCTGAAGCGCTCCTGATGGGAAACGCTACGCGGAACATTTTCAGATTTTGGAGTCAACAGATATCTTTATTCAAGTTTATTCCACACCATGGTTTTCAAAATAATCTAGTCAAATCTTTTTAAGTAAAAAAAGTAATACCCCTGCCCCGTTTTGGTAGAAAATCTTAAAAAGAACACACAGCAAAAAATCATCTATAATCGCATCACTTCTAGGTAATTGCAATTAATATTTTAAAGCATCTCCCCCATCCTTTTAAATATACACATATATATAAAAATAGCATACTTCCATATTATAATTCTGATTCGTCACTTTACAGTACACCAGCATTTGTTTGATGTGAGGGTCCCACCTGGGTGTGCAGGAGCTGGACGTGCTCGCTGGTGTCCAGGAGCTCCTGCTCTGCCATCTTCCTGCTCCACTCCGTCTGCTCCAGGGTGGCCGGCAGCTCCTCGATCTCGGCCTGCAGCAGGTTGGCTCTGCGCTCCACGATCGCCAGCTGCTCCTTCAGGTCCTCTTGGCCCCGGAGAGCATCATCCACGTGGAGCTGGGTATCCTGTTAAGTTAATAAAAAGGCTTAGACACTCTGAAGAGGATGTGAACATCCCAGGAGATGAACTGGAAGAATGGGTTGGTGCCAGGAACGGGAAATGACAGGCCTGTCATTTGAAGGAGCATGAAAATGGGGATGTCACCTGCTTAGGTGAGAGAGGATTATCAGGAGACTGATTCTTGTTGTGTTTTATGCCATCAACTTGTTATTTTTCATGTGTGAGTCACCAGTATCTATAATTTATGGAGCATTTTCCATATGCTGTACCCAGCACTTGACATCTGTCTTCTCACTTCATCCTCACAAGTAACCCTATGAGGTGGGTAGTTTCATTCTTAATTAGTAGAAGAAACAGAGGTTCTGAGAGGTTATAATAACTTGCCTAAAATCAGGCAGCTAGTAAGTGACAAAACTAAGACTTGACCTCAGGCCTATTGGTGCCAAAGTCTTTTAATTTCTCTCATATCATAGCTTATCTCTGGGCTTCTGTTTGTTCTTTTATAGAACGTTTCTTTAAAAATAATATATTCGGACTTCCCTGGTGGTGCGGTGGTTAAGAATCTGCCTACCAATGCAGGACACATGGGTTCGAGCCCTGGTCCGGGAAGATCCCACATGCCACGGAGCAACTAAACCCGTGTGCCACAACTACTGAGCCTGCGCTCTAGAGCCCATGCTCCGCGACAAGAGAAGCCACCGCAATGAGAAGCCCACACACCGCAACGAAGAGTAGACCCTGCTCGACGCAACTAGAGAAAGCCTGCGTGCAGCAACAAAGACCCAATGCAGCCAAAAATAAATAAATATATATTCTATGTGTATTTATTTTTAGCTACCTCCATACTATGAACTGTATAATTTGTTAAAAGAAAAAAAAAAAAGGATGGTGTAACAAGAAGGTGTTGTGATGAATGGGAGACGGGTCACTTCCCTGACTTGTCTGGGCTGTTAATGTGGACCCATCTACCTTCAGGATCCCTTGGGTGTTCCTGTAGTTCCTCAAGCTCTCTGCTGCCAAGCGGTTGGCGTGGTTCAGCTGGATTTCCATTTCATTCAGATCTCCTTCCATCTTCTTCTTGACTCTCAGGGCATCATTCCTGCTCCTGATCTCAGCACCCAGTGTGCTCTGCATGGTCTCCACGACTCTAATGTGGTTCCTCTTCAGCTGGTCAATTTCCTCATCTTTTTCAGCAATTTTCTTATCAACTTCAGACTTGACTTGGTTCAACTCCAGCTGGATACGCAGGATCTTTCCCTCTTCATGTTCAAGAGGTGCCTTAACAAAACAGTGATCAATTAATTAATAATCAATTAATAATGGAAAATGAATATTTGGAGGGTATTCCCTTGTGAGCCAAACTCTTATTAATATCAGTTTGTCTAATATTACAAAGTATAATAAAACAGCTCTAGGACCCTACTAGGTAAATCATCCTTTAATTTATTCAGTCATAGACTTTATTGGGCAACTCTGTAATAAGGGTGCTTTGTAAAGTATAAAGTGCTATACAAATATTATTCATATGAGTAGTAACAAAAATTATATGATTAAACTTATGTGTAGTAAACAGGAATTCTCTCCCGTTCTATAAATTAAAATGTTCATGTGATTCCTGTTGTAGAAATTCTCAGTTTTAAAACATATCCATATTTTTGATTACAAAATATGTGTCCATTGTGGAATGTGGGGTAATTTATAAAAACAAAACCTTCTTATTTTGCCTCCACTTAGAGGCACAATTTTAATGTGGTACATTTTTTTCTAGTTTTTTTCCTATTTATATATATTTATACATGATAAAGTTCTATTATATATGCAAATGTGTGTCTTGCTTTAAAAATTATCCTCTACCATAAATATTTCCCCATATTAACTACATTTAATGGCTGTAGAAAATTGCATCATATGGATGTTCTATAGTTTGCTTTACCTTGTTTTTGGATTGGACATCTTGTGTGTAAGCTTTGCCTACATTTAGGATAATTTTCTTGGGATAGATTCTTAGAAATAGAACTGATAGGTCATATTATTACATTTTTAAGACTTTTGATAACTATTGCCAAATTGCCCTTCATAAAGGTTATATGAGTTCAGATTCTCACCTGCTCTGTAATAATGGATCCATCTCATAGTACCATTGCCCAATGAAAACAGTGGTGTTTCCACCAATGTTTATCTTTGATTTTCCCCCCACAACATCAATATACATACCTCTGCTTCCTCTAAGGCAGCCTGAATTTCACATTTCTCTTGTTCCACTTGCTTCTTTATTTTCTCCAGTTCATGGATTTGCTTCCCTCCCTCAGCAATCTGCCCAGTGAGGTCCGAAATCTCCTCTGTGGGTGAACAGAAGGGAGAAGTGGTCAGACTGATATAACATGGAAAGGTCTTTCCAGGGCCATATAGGGTAGGGAAGTTCAAGAGCACTCATGCTGCAAGTTCTTATTTTCTCTCTTTAGCATTTCAAGTTGTTCCAGGGATTCCTCGTAGGCATTCTTGACCTTGAACAGCTCAGTACTGAGAGAACAGGACTCCCTCTGGGAGGCCTCAAGTTCAGCCTGGGTTTCCTCATACTTCTGTTTCCATTCTGATAGGACCTGAAAAGCGGTAAACTGTCAGCTAATGGAAGGAGAAAGGGAGACTAAGTAAAACATCGGTGGAGTTTGAGCAGGTTGGGCCACCTTGTCAAAGTTCCTTTGCTTCTTATCGAGAGCCGCGCAGGCAGCATTAGACCGCTCCACATTAAGCATGAGGTCCTCCACTTCATTCTGGAGCCGCTGCTTGGTCTTCTCAAGGGAAGCGCATTTGGCGTTCACGGCTTCTACGTGTTCCTCGGCTTCCTGCAGACGCTGGGCCAGTTTCTTCCTGAAAAGTTAGCCAGGCAGTTAAGGAGAGAGGTCAGGAACAGGGGCAAGTGCTAAACTCCTCAACCCCCTTTCATAGTCCTTTTTCTACAATGTCAAGTAGCATGGTTTTCAAAACTGTGGTAGCCAGAACTGCTTTCCAGATGGATTAAACTGTGAAAAGGTCCAAAGTGGTGAACAACTGGACTCAAGTCCTTTTTGTTTTTGAATTGTTAGAGGCCATTGTTGGAGCTGACATTGTATGTATCTTACAGCATATGATTTCAGGATTTTCAGGGCTTCTGATTGAGTATGGTATGGAGAATGATTAGCCAGAGCAGTTCTATTGATTGATTTATATCTCATCTCATTCCAAAAAGGATTTGAGACTAACTAGATATTTTATTGGTCACAGATATACTGGGCATATTCTTTTGCTTTCTCAGACTTTACATTTTATTTTATATACTTTTCTTCCTAGAGAAAAATAGCCAGTTTCTTCTAATAATATATATTTGGTCAGTCTCACCTGAGAGAGGAATGGATAAATAAATCAGGATAATTCATGTAGTCTAAGCAAAGGCAGGTTTTTCTTTTTATCCCTTCTGAATTGTCTACATTCTTGCTTTACTCCCAATTGTGTGCCAACTATACATGCCTAAGGTACACAAAAACCTTTAGCCGTAATGCTCTAGAAGATCTACCTGAAGGTCTCCTTTGGTCTGTACCCAGACTAAGGCTTTACTTTATTCAGACTAACCCTGAACATTATGCACAGTTCAGATGGCCTCCAACATGAGTTTTAAGAGATCTGTCTTTGTACTACAATACTTAAGAAGGTGGTCTCTGGAATCAGAATGTCTGGTTCTAATCCCAGCTGTACTATTTATTAATCATATGCTCTTGTGTTAGTTGGTTAACCTCTCACAGTCTCAATTTCCTCATCTGTAAAACAGGGATACGAATAATAATACAATGTAATGTTGCTATGAAAACTAAATGAGTTAATAATAGGATAGTATTTGACACAGTATGGCACTTAGGGTAGCTTCTGCTTTTGTTATGTTATCATCATCATCACAGCTGTTTCTGGGAGTTGCTGAGTTGGGCAGCTGGGAAACCATGTCATGTCCCTCCTCTAGAGTTCACAGTACACACTTGGCCTCCTCCAGCTCCTCTGTGCGCTGGATGGCGTCCGTCTCGTATTTGGTTCTCCACTGGGCCACTTCGCTGTTGGCCTTGGACAGCACCCTCTGCAGCTCGGCCTTGGCTTCCTGCTCCTCCTCATACTGTCCCCGCAGCAGGTCACAGTCGTGGCGGGAGGACTGCAGGGCGTGGGCCAGGGCGTTCTTGGCCTGTGGAAGTATGAGTTCAGTGACTTAAATTCATTTCTTCAGTGATATTTAATTTATACACTTAAAGGAGAACCTAACTGAATATGTTTAGATTTGATCAGTCGAGAATACTTTTGGTAAAACTTACTTTAGTTTCTTCCTCTAGCTGACATTTCAGCTCCTCAGTCTGCTGCGTAGATGCTTGTTTGGTCCTTGAAAGCTGAGAGACCAAAGCATCTTTCTCATCCAATTGTCGGGAATATTCACCTAAGAATTACCGAAGTAAAGGAATTTGTTCATGGCATAAACAAACAAGCCTAAAGTTTGTATATATAATTATATGTATATGACAAATATATACTTTATCTAATTATAAATATTGTTACATAATTGGCTAGATTAAAAAGCAGCATTGCTATTGTAGTGTAACAAATAAACTAGTCTGCTGATTCTTTCTTGCTTTTTTTTATTTCTTCTAACCCGCTCAGCAAATTCCTATAGTTGATTACTCCCCTCTAATATGGGAGTATTGCTGTTAATTCAGAACCCCTGGGATTGCTTTTGTCTAGTACATAATTGCGGGACTGAGGGAAATCTCTACCCGCTTCCGTCTGCAGGCGTGCTCTCTGAGCCGTCAGGTCATTGATCAGCCGCTGCTGCTCTTCCTCCTTTGTCTTAAGTTCACTCACTTGATCTTCTAAAGCGTGGCACATCTTTTCAAGGTTTCCCTACAGCACATGTACCCGTGAAAGATGAGACATTGAATACAGTGAAAAAAAAAAAAAAGTTACCACTGGATTCTTAAAATATTTTTAGAGTGAATAAATTTATGTCAAGTGTGAGTAGAAACTTATGGCACCAACTCTATGGAACATGCTAGGATTCAAGTATGACGGGTGCATAATCTCCCTAAAGTGCTCATTGTTGGAACTCATTCATTTATCCCAGTGATACTTGACACTGATACTTAAAGTAGATTTGGAAATAATCTTAACAAATTATATCCAGTATTTTAAAAAAATGAAATAAAATGGAATAGATTAGAATACAAAATTTTAGATCAGTGCTATAAACTGCCTACAAACCAGTGTTTAATGCCAGAGAACAATGAGGGTTCTTGCAGGTTATTAACTCTGCTCATTTAAAGACAGTATTGGGTACCTTGGCTTTGGAAATGGTCTCTGAATTACTGCTAAGGTCGTCAGTCTCCATCTTCAGCTCACTCTTCTCCTTCTCCAGCTTCTGCTTGACCCTCTGCAGGTTGTCAATCTGCTCCCCCAGCTCGGCCACACTGTCCGCGTGCTTCTTCCTCAGCGTGGCCGCCGTGGCCTCGTGCTGCAGGGTGGCCTCCTCCAGGTCCCTGCGCATTTTCTGGAGCTCGGCTCCCGCTTCTCGTTCATCTCAGTCTGGGCCGAAGTGGCCCCACCGGCCTCTTCCAGCCGCTCGCTGATCTCCTCCAGCTCCCGGGAGAGGTCCGAGCGCTGCTTCTCTGCTTTGGCGCGGGAGGCCCGCTCCGACTCGATCTCCTCCTCCAGCTCCTCGATGCGGGCCTGGCAGTGACACAGCACATTAACATGAACTCATCTCAATTTCAGTTTTTTTGGGTGCAGAAACAAATGGAGGTGAGATGACTCACCTGCAACTCTTTGATTTTCTTCTGTAGTTGAATTTCTACTGCCTGCTCATCTTCAATTTTGCTTAGCAGATTGCTGATTTCAAATTCTTTCCTTTAGACAGAAGAACAAGGCGTATTAGTACCCATACGAATTGAAAGATGATGTTGCATAGAATCTTTTTTCTGGAGTTCCTACTTTTTAAGTTTCTCATCAAGTTGCTGTTTGTCATTTTCTATATCTACTATGGATTCTTGGGCCAATTTTAGGTCACCCTCCACTTCCCTCTTGGCTCTTTCTAGATCCGTTCGAAGTTTCTTTTCTTGTTCTAGAGACCCTTCAAGCTAATGAGAAAATAAACTTTGTTAAAAATTGAAAGTATATTAAAAAAAACTTTCAAATGGGTATTAAAAACACACATCATCCACTTGCTGCTCTAGCTTGGCTTTAGCTTTGTTCAGGGTGTTCACTTTGTCCTCTTCTGCCTGCAGGTCATCCAGGGTCCGCTGATGGGCCTCCTGGAGGGCCTTCTTCTCCTTGGTCAGCTTAGCTATGACTTCGTCCAGGCCTGCCATCTCTTCTGTGAGGTTTTTCACCTAGAAAGGTTAAGGAAGAGATTATCTCTGCTCTAAAGCAGCTTAGTTAGATGGCAGAGTCTCTATATGCTGTATACAAATATATTTCATACCTTGTTCTCTGTGGCATGTTTCTCCTTCTCAACCTTGGCCAGTGTCAGCTCAAGGTCATCTATGTCTTTCTTCAGTTCTGAACATTCGTCCTCCAATTTCCTCTTCTTGGCCGTCAGCTCAGCATTGATCTATCTCTTCCTCATCCTCAGCTCTCTCAGTCACTTCCTTGATCTTTGCCACCAGCTGGATTTTGTTTTTAATCAGTTGCTCACACCTCTCCTCTGCATCAGCCCAAGGCATCAGCTTCCTGTGGAGAGATTTGCTGAGCTGTTTAGAGAATTGTTACTTATTTTGAACTTGTTCTTTGCACAAAGTTGTAGTGTTTACTGAATGCTAATGAATTTTTCAGTATGAATATAAATTAATTGAACATCATTCCATTGTCTGGAGAAATGTAGCTAATTAGATATGGCACTATAGATTTAGAAGCAAATTAGGCTGAAAAATGACTGGATTGAAGCAATTGACTATTTTAAAAAGTATTGTGTAGAAGAGTGGAAGGACCAAAGGAAGCCTGGGTTCTTGTCCCAAATTTGCCTCCATATGTATGACCTTGTGCAAATTGATTTACTCCTCTTACCCTCAATTATCTCATGTAATTAAGAGGATTGGAATAAATGATTGCTAAGAGCATTTCAACTATAATATTCAAAGAATTTTGACTTAGTCAAATTGGTTAGTTTTGATCATTCCCTACTTGCCTCAAACAACTAGTTGCTACATTGAATTTTAAAAAGGAAAACTACGTAAGATTATGCCTATAAATACATTTCCATGAAGCATTTTTCATGTACTCAAAACCTCCCTGATAGACCATAACAGTGCTGTATAATTGTCCAAGGTTTCCATTTCCATTTTAAGAATTACCTATTAGTCTCAAAATGAATATTAGACTATATAAGAACTTGTAATTTTGAGAAACTACATAACTCAATGAGGTTTTTATAAATGATTAAAGGACTCATAAAAATCAGTTCAGCCACGACCTTATTACTCTGGGCTGGGGAATTTCTTTAACTTCTCAGTGTTTGTTTATATCTTAAGTTTTTAAAATGTTAAAACTTTTGATAATGAGGCCTTCCAGGGTTCCTTTGCTTTTATTTTTTTATTTTATTTATTTATTTTTTTTTAAATTTTAATTTATTTTTATGGCTGTGTTGGGTCTTCGTTTCTGTGCGAGGACTTTCTCTAGTTGCGGCAAGCGGGGGCCACTCTTCATCGCGGTGCACGGGCCTCTCACTATCGCGGCCTCTCTTGTTGCGGAGCACAGGCTCCAGACGCGCAGGCTCAGTAATTGTGGCTCACGGGCCCAGTTGCTCCGCGGCATGTGGGATCTTCCCAGACCCCGGCTCGAACCCGTGTCCCCTGCATTGGCAGGCGGATTCTCAACCACTGCACCACCAGGGAAGCCCCGCTTTTATTTTTAATAGTCATACACTCAGTATATATTTACTCACTGACTAATGATAATACCTATGAATAGAGGTTAAGATGAAGAGGCTGTGATTGGGAAAATGTAACCTTCATATAAGTGAACTTGTCAGAAGGAAAAGTTGAAAATAGCTTAAACATTTTAAGAAAACTATCCTTTTTTTTTTACAGATTTCTTCATGACATTGTTGGGCTTGTTGGACCAAGAAAATGGGAGGTTGTATTTGGCCAGAGTGCTGATGCCAAGCCTACCCCCACTCTGATTACAACTTCTTCTTTAACCAATAAACAGAGGCCTTGAGAACTCAGGATCAGTATCAAAGGAAGAATCACAGCGGTCACTAGCTCTGTCTTCCACCGTGGTAGTTCAGTTTAAGTAACTGCAAATGAATTTATTGAGCTAAATCCTGGGGATTGAGGAAAAGAGATACAGAGAGAAATAAGAATAACTGTCTTTTATGAGTTTAAGTACAATCTCATACACTTGTATTCAGGAAACAGGGCTCTTAAGACTGGGATGAAGCAGGCAAGGCAGATGAGTAAAATGACTGAGATTTGGGGGCTTGCCTTTAAACTGCTTCCTTCATGCCTATTGAATTTGTGATATTGTTAAATAAATTCTTCAATCTCCCATTTTCCATTTGCAATTTGGAAGTAGTTGGTGCCTTACTTCTTCACAGGAATATTGAAAGTTAAGTGAAATACTGAAAAAAGCAACTAGAAATTTTCTTTTTCAAGAAAAGGCCATTTGTAAATCCAGAGTGCATGTGAATTCCAGAAAAGCTTCCATGACATGGTGCATTCAGCACACAGAGTACTCACAGATTGAACCTGGAGCTGCAGCTCATTTTTCTCTTTCAAGAGAGTCACCATTTTTTCCTCCAGTTCCTTTCTTTTTGCCTCTGACTTGGCAAGTTCTTCTTTGGTTTTCTGGAACTCTTCCTTCATGGTGGCCATCTCCTTCTCTGTCTTCGCACTCTTCAGCAGAGGCTTGATCTTGAAGAAGAGTTTCATCCAGGGCCAGTGCTTGACGTTCATGAAGGCACGTACATTATACTGGATGCAGAAAAGGACTTCTCTGAAATGACCGAAAAGTATCAGTGTAGATTGATCCATTAGAGACAATGTTATTGTTAGTATTAATTTTTTTACATACAAACTCCCCTTTTAATGACCCCCCCCACATGTAAATGATGTGGCAAATTCTGTATATTTTATATGCAGGACACACACACACACACGCCCTCACACTCAGAGCGGTCCTCAGTATGACCACTTTGCTAATGTGCACTGCTCATACTGAACGATTGTGTGTTCTCAAGTCCCTGTCACATTAGCAAAGAAGCTGACTTTAGAGGAAGAATACTTTGTATATATGAGCAACACGTACCATTTTAAGAACATTTGAGAAATCACAATATTAGTGACTTGGGAGTGGCTGTGGCAGGTGTAAGTTAATTGTGCTGCTTGGCCTTCGGCACACTGACGTGACCTGTGAAAGGGCATGGCTTGCTTTCCTAATTGCCCACCTAAATTGAGCTTATGGTTTATCCTGTTTTCCTTGAAACCTCTCCTCTTATTTTAATTGCTGCCGAATTATCTACTCCATAAACAACTTTTGTTAGTTTCTTCACATAATAGACTGGCTTTTCTCAAGTCCTTTCAAATGCCTACTTCTTACCTGCTCAGTTAGATTGTTAATGTCTGAAGAGCATTTAGCTACAAAATTTGTTTTATTTAAATAACATTTTAAAATAGTAATAAAAGATATTCCTGCACACTGTAGCAATAGACTGGCAAGGTTTACCTGCCTTATAACAATGTGTGTGCCTCTTCAAGCTTGTTAAAATGGAGATTCTATTTCTGTAGGTCCAATTTATAAGAACCATATCTCTGAGAAGGCAGATATCATGACATAAACCATAATGTTGACACATGGAAAAGACTTGGGAACACTTATACCACAGAAGTAAATAAGTACAGATGAGCAAAATGAATGCAAAACGTGTGTGTAAGGACAGGGAATGCAGTAGTGCTGGGTGGATGGGTTGGATGAGGTTAATTAGAGGAAGCGGAAATGGAAGTCTTGAATTGGTAAAGAGATAAATTAGGCTGAGAGGGGAGGGCTTGTACAAACAGGAGAGAAGGAGATAAGCAAATTGTTTAGCCTGGCTGGAAAAGGCTGTGTGGTGGGAGATGATAGATGAGGTAGGGAATAGAGAGTGGCCTTGACAGACACACAGGCAACTTGGATTTGATGTGGGAGACCGTGGGGAACCGCAAACAGATACGGCATGATGAAAATAGTGCTTACTGCAAATGATTCCTGCTGCTGTATGTGAGATGAGAGAAACTGAGGGAGGAGAGAAGTTTTGAAGGGAATCCCAGTGTGAGGGGTTAAGCAGAGGCTGATGTGTTGTAAGAGTGAGTTCCGAACTGGGTGAGAAGTGCATGTTAACCACAAAATGAAAGAGTTACTGAGTAAGGAAGACCGATGTAAAGTCTCTAAGAGACCTTACAGTCCTTATCCTCTGCATGGTTACCTCCTTTGCAACATCTTCTGATATTCTACCCTCATTAGGAATCCCCTACAGATGGCTTGAGTTCTTGTTATAATCTGGACCAACTTTTCATCTCTCATTTCTTCCAGAAGACCCAGCAGGCCAGCTTTGAAGAAAACCTGGAGAGAGGGAGAGTTCCAAATCATCCCCAGACTACAGGAGATCCAGCCATGGCAGAGGACTTGGATCAGGTGTAAGTAATAGCCATACCTCTGTACGTCCAAATTTGTACTGGGTGTGATCAATATCAGTAGAGGCAAGAAGTTTCTCAGAAGCCTGCTTGCTGTCAATGAACTGTCCATCTGGAATAGCACTTGCATTTAAAGCTCTGTATCTGTTCAGTCGAAGAAAAGAAGAATGATTAGGAAGGTGTGATCATATATGAAAACCAAACGACACCAAAAAACGTCAGTAAAAAGAGAAAAAGCAAAAGTAGAAAATCCAGCTGTCCTTTTAGGTTCAGGTAGTGAAACAATATGATTTTTCCACAAGCTAATGCATGCTTCCGTCCTATTTTTAAGAAATGCCACCTTCTCTAGCCTGTATTCTGTTCTTGCACCACAAGACTATATTATTTGACTTAATTTCGTAGTATTGATGAAGCAGGATACATAAAAACAATGAACAGAGGACAACAGTGAAAATGATTAATTAGTCACAGCATTCAGTGAAATATGACAGAGGGAGACTGGCCTTTGTTTAAAATCCCCATATAAGATTCGGCTTGGGAACCCCTTCCTGCCGATGCGGATGGCCTCCAGCACACCGTTGCACCTCAGCTGGTGCAGGACAAGATCATGCTCCATGGCGCCTAAAAATAAATCAGAGTACTTACTACTGGGCACTGAATTTTCAAACTTGTGCCTGTTTGATTATTTCATGATCTTAGATCTTACCAGGAGTTTGGTTTCGTTGGGAATGATACACCGTACGAAGTGAGGGTGTGTGCTCCTCAGATTGGTCATCAGTTTATTTAAATATTCCTAGAAAACCAGGTAGAAGGGACTTGATGAGAAAGTTCTATTTCAGATTGCCTTTTTTGGTAATTATATGGAAGGAACCTAGGCACTTTCTTAACTATATTAGGTAAAAGTCTATGAGGCTTCAGTTGCTCTGTGTTTTAAAGGTCTCAAGAGTTCTAGCCTGCCAAATAACTGAAAGGCTAAAGTGCTGGGAAGAAATGCAGCTCTCCCTGGTATTCATTTATGACACCTAGGATCTATCCTGTAAACAAACTGCAAATTCAGTAGCCTTGACACACAGCAAGTATTCTTGACCGGGAATCAGAAGACAAAAGACTACAGTCTCGCTTTGCCACTAATGAGCTCCTTGACTCTATAAAATCCCTTTTCTCTTTCTGGGCCTCATCTGAAAATAGTTGAGATTACCTCTAAGGCCTCTTTCATCTCTCTCTGCGCTAATATGTTTCACAGTAGTAGTTTACAGTGGTAACCTAGGTTAGCCACTGTCCAATGTTTGCCATTCCTTCCTTGAGTGTATTATTCCCTGGGACCTGTAACCTCTTGTTTTTTGGTTTTTGTTTTTGAAAGAGTCTAAAATCATAAGACTACATGACCTTGTGTGAGTGGATCTTGGGTACCTGAGAATGATCACAGTCTGAAGCATATGGGGGGAGTTATTCCAGAAATAGAGTAACTGATTATGACAGACAGTGGTGTTTTACTCCACCACAGAAAATTAGCAAGTAGCTATTTCTCAGTATTTCTTAGGTATATTCGTTGAGAAGGCAGAGGTGTTTTATTTTTCATATCTCAGTTAACTATTAGGAAATAAAGTGAGTAATGTGAGTTTCTAATCTTGCAATTATGTACAAGGATAAGTTGATGAAACAAGGGCATATTTGGTGAAATAATGCAAATTGGTAGTGAGAAAAAAAGAACAGGGCTGTTTTCTTGTTTAGGTCATACATAGTATCTGCATTTTAGTTTTAAAAAGAACGAGACTTAGCCATAGAAATCCTGACAAAGCAACCATTAGACCAGATGCTCCATATGTTCCCCTTTAGAAGAGCCAGTTTTTAAGCCATCTAAGAGAATCACATTATTTGTAGTAATGTTATTATTACTGTTATTCTTAAGAGAGATTTTTCTATCTTAATCATCAATCTAAATCACTAGGTTTGGCTTTAGATAATTTTCAGCTATTACAAAAAATTAAATCCACCTCAGAGGACAAAGATGTGATTTGGTGGAAGGATGTCCTAAAGGGTGTGTCTCAGGCTCAATTCTCAAAGGGGAACTCAGGAACATTCTCAAAGGGCAACATTAGTGGAATAAAGATACGGCTTTCCACAGGGAGACCTTTGAAGTTCAGCTGTGCTTCCTTAAAAATCGGCCTTATTATATAGCGAGAAAGCTTCGAAGGGCATTTTGGAATTCCTGAATACATTAGATGAGCATAATAAGGAATAAGAGGTAAAACATTCAGCCCTACAGGAGGAGTATTGCTTTGGCTGTACCCTGACAAGAAGGAATATTTGAAGTAATTCCTGTTAACATTCCATTCCCTCCTAATTTATTCTAAATCCTTTATTCTTATCCTAATTATGATAAGTCATAGAAACTGAACAGATTTTTCGAATGAAATTTGTACTTCACCCTGAAAAGGGCTAACACAGTCTGGAAAGAAGAGCCCTTCTTCTTAGCACCTTTCTTTGCGCCGCTGTCTAAGATAAAAAGAAAACCCATCAACGAAAGTAGAGTCCCAGAGGCTGGAATGGTATGTGAACGTTCTGTGGGGAGAGGTTAATTTAGATCAGGGGCACAGAAAGTACCAGCTTCAGCACTAGCATATGTGGAAAAGAGACTGGCCAGAGTCTTCACTGCAGACGTCTGGTACAGCCCAACCACACTGCCGTTCAGGGGGTCCTTGTTCTTGTCCAGCCAGCCGGCGATGTTGTAATCCACGGTGCCCGCGTAGTGAACCAGTGAGAAGTGGGCCTCGGCCCTGCCCTTGACCACTTTGGGCTTCTGGAAGTTGGCACACTTGCCCAGGTGCTGGTCATACAGCTTGTTCTTGAAGGAGGTGTCTGTGGCCTTGGGGAACATGCACTCCTCTTCCAGGATGGAGAAGATACCCAGTGGCTGAATTCAGAAAAGTAGACATTGGTGTCAACCTATCTGGTCTCAAAAGATATAGACATAGTGGCTGTCGTTTGATTGAATTATGAGCACTCCTAATTAAATATATTTATAAAGTAAACCAGGGTCATAGCTCAAAGAGGTCCTTTTGTTATCACTAGAATGACTTTTCCACCATTCTTTCTCACATTCAATCCATAGCATTATTTTCAATTAAAAGAATAGCTGGATATAAACTCCAAATGTCAGCACTGCATAAGTGGGGGCGACTTATTAAAATGTTCTGTGATTATGTGATTACCACATTTTCCCCTGTTTGGTGAATTAATCTATTGTCAGAGTTTCATTTTTCTATGAAAAGGACTTACTGACTTAGAATGATGTTTACTTTATATGCAATAACTTAACGGTATAAATAATGCAAACCTTATTTAAGACATTTTGTGCATTTAATCCCTTAAAGATAGATTATGAAGAAGCATAGCAATTTGACTCTTGACTTCCAAACAGGTTACCTTTGATATAAGCCCTAGCTGTGTGACCTGTGCATTAATTTTGATTTAGAAAATAGTTATTTCTATTGTTGACATCTTGGATCATAGTGGAGATAGATTTAGAACAAATGAGGTAGTTCTTCTAGTGAAGCAGACCATCTCAATAGAGATGCTGCTTTAAACTTAGATCTGAGTCAGTGTTAGAACAGAACTTGTTACGACAAAATGAAGCTAAACACTCTCTGATTCTTCTTACGTAAAAGTTGAAAAGAGAAAGTCATTTCTAAAGTAATTTTCTAACTTGTTCTGATATCAGTCTATTTAAGATTACAGTAATACATTCTGGAGTTGCTTAAGGCACTTGGGAAAGTTATCCTTTCAGTTCGGGTTTCCTTTAGAAGTCAAACAGACCTTCTCGATGAGCTCAATGCAGGCGGCCAGGTCCATCCCGAAGTCGATGAACTCCCACTCGATGCCCTCCTTCTTGTACTCCTCCTGCTCCAGCACAAACATGTGGTGGTTGAAACACTGTTGCAGTTTCTCGTTGGTGAAGTTGATGCACAGCTGCTCCAGGGTGTTGAACTGCACAAAACCAAATTTCCAACATTAAGTGGATTTTTATAGCAGTAGAATTCATTACTGAAAAATCTTTTATTGAAAATATGTGGAATACAATAAAGAAATAAAGTTTAAACTGATTGTTGTCTCTTCAGAAATCCCAGGGAAAAAATAATCATTTTTGACATGAACCCTTTTCATGATTTCTGAGCATTATTTAAAGTCACAGCTGTCAATCACACAGCAAGAGTTCTGGTAGAATCTACCTCTTTCCACCTCTGAAGATTGCATGGGCAAAAATGTGCATTAAAATTATAACCATGATCCTATGAGTTATGGTTCAGATTTAAGGGTGAAAGTAATTCATTACAAAGCCTCACTTCTTTTACCCCCCCCCCCATTCAAGATAAAGGTCACATTTTCACTTTTGGCGTCACCTTATTAAGGAAAGCTTTTCTTAAGACCTTTAGTTGATGTGCAGAGTGAAATTAATAGGCTAATTGCTCTTCTATTCATATCAAACATTTGGTAAATCCTCATTGTCAGGTCTGTGAAAGTGGGGACCTGATGTGGTATAGAAATTGAAGATCTGATGGAGTCTTTATAATAATTGACACCCTCATTTTATAGATGAAAAAGCTGATGCCCCAGAGGGGAAATGGTGTGTGTCAGATGAATCTGGAAGAGGGAAGACTATGAACTGTCACTACGCTTCTACCTCTAGGCCGTTTCTCCTCCATGGGAGGTACCTTGTGTATGGACCAAACGTTACATAGCCAGGTTCCTGTCGTGGCTTTGCCTTATATAGCTGGAGGATCTTTAGCAAGTGTTTTGATTTTCTTGCATCTGTTTCTCCACATGTAATTAGAAGTAATATTAGTTACTCCTTCATGGGTTGTTGTGAAGATTAAATGAGGTAAGATTTTGAAGTGCTTAGTAGAGAAGCCAGAAATACAGGCTTCGTGATAAATGTTAGCTATTATTATTACTTCTGTTATTATCCAGTTACCTCCTAGCTGTTTCGTTCTAGGTGCCATGCTGGAGAGAGCAATGTAGACACTACAAGTGTAAATGAATAATAATACTCAGTATATCAAAACCCAAATTGCCTTTCTCCTACTTTTTATTAATATGAAGATAAACTCACATCAAAGATCTCAAAGCCAGCAATGTCCAAGACCCCGATGAAAAACTGCCTGGGCTGCTTGGTGTCCAGCTGCTGGTTGATGCGAGTGACCATCCACAGGAACATCTTCTCGTAGATGGCTTTGGCCAGAGCGCCCACTGCATTGTACACCTTCATAGACAGAGTAATGTTTGTTGGCACCATGAAAGGCCTGGGATGTGTGTGATTCATTGAGGTTGTGCGCTTACCTGCTGCACAGTCTGGCCTTTGGTGACGTATTCATTGCCGACCTTGACCCTGGGATAGCAAAGGGCTTTGAGTAGATCAGCAGAGTTCAGACCCTGGAGATAGGCAGCTTTGTCAGCAACTGCAGAGACACAATTCAAGGAATGTTGTTTAACAGCAGATACTTCTTCAAGGTAGTCTTTCCATTTTCCTCCATCCATTTTCGTTATTATATAAATAAAAAGCTTTAAATAATTCTACAGAAGATCAGGTGAGTCTCTCTGTATATTAGAGCATGTACTTGCTAATAAATGGTCAGTCAGTTACACTGGCCTTTGGTGATTTGTTGCAAGCAACTCCTGAGAAATTTAACAACAATAAAAATATGTCCAGTGTTTATGGAAATAATTTATGTAACACAAAAGCCAGAGTCCCTGCTCTTAAGACACAGTAGGTGGGGGTGGAAGGTAAGATAAATACACCTTATCTCAATTTAGCTCCTCCCAATTTAACCTCAACGAATTAGTTTCTTTATCTGAAAATGTGAGGATTAAATTTTAGTGCATGATTCCTACAGAGTCCCCTTCAAAAATTTTGTCAGTGACTATGATGTAAATGAGGGAGAGAGAATGTCGAGCCAGGGTGGTCAGGAAAGGCTTAAAGGAGCAGATAACTTTAGCTTCCGTGGTAGATCCTGTAAGTTCCATGTTCTTTCCATACATAGAGTATATGATTTTTCTTTCTCAGTTTCTTTTTTATCTTACTTGTTACCTAGATTGTCTGAAGGTTAAATGTAGACAACACACACACACATGTGCACAGATGTCCTGCAACCCCAGCTCTGTGTTTGGGCGAGACCCTGTATCCCTCCACTAGGTTTACCCAGCTGGTGCTGAAATAGACCAATATGCCAAGTTATCCTATATACCTTCTCGCCATTGCTAAGGCAAAGCAAGCTCATGGTTCTGTCTCATTCCCTCTCTAATGATCTGGCCCCAGGTTGTGCTTTTTAGATGTATCCTTGCAAGTGGCTATTAGGGTTCATTTGGGCTGCATAGAAAGATGGAGATATGGAGATGTGAGGAGGGAAAGGGGGTGAGGAAAGCATGCAGTGTGTGTAAATGTGTACCTGCCCCTCAGAAGTCCAGCTACAAAGGAAATGTGAGTTTAGAATAACCTTTTTTTTTTCTTGCCATATTCTCTAATTTAAACCCAGATGGAGGTTCATTTGGTACCTTCGGTGCCATCTGGCTCCGCTTGCTCCTCACGCTGCTTTTGCTTGAATTTCATGTTTCCATAATGCATCACAGCCCCTGTGAGCTTGTAGATGGACACTTTCTCCTCAGGAGTAAAGCCCAGGATGTCAATGGCACTCTGCCAGGAGAAATGACAGGACAAAGTTAAGGAAGAAGAGACTTAACATATTTTGGAGAATTTACTCTATATTCTAAGGTAACCGCACTTATAGTGTGGTTGCTATTGTCATTTCCATACATAATGGATTTTTAAAAAGTGAGTGTGTGTCTTACATCAGTGTCCATTAGCTCTTCTTGGTCATCAATGCTAGTGACTGTGATCTCCCCTTGACTGACGAAGGCATAGTCATATGGGTTGGTGGTGATCAGGAGCATTTCTGGATACATAGAATTCAGGGTGTATGTTTTACATTAGAAGTTGTTAACAAAAATATTAACTTTTGTCTGTGAACTTAAGTTCATCCTTACCAATCAGATCTGCCTTCTTATTGGAAGTGATCTGATAAAAAATATGGTAGCTTCTTTCTGCCTTTAACCAGAAAGTAACTCTAGACTTTTCTAGAAGATCTGGAAAGAGAGGGAAATAGACATTGAATTAGAAAAAAATATCAATGCTGCTGAGATATTAAATGAACTGCAGTGTCTTTGGCTAAAATTGGGGACATGACGTTCGGCTCCATTGAGATTTCAACGTGATGATGGATCCTGTTGGTACTACATGTAAGAATTCCAAATACGTATGGCAATTAGCCAAGGTTCTCACCATCTAAGAGCAGAGAGTGAAGTATGCATGCTCTAGTAAAAATCAACTTTGCATATGGATGACCTGCGACCTCTGTATTATAGTTGATCCTTAATATCCCCTCCTTCCTCAGATCACCTTAGATTCTTTGGTGAGGGACTTACCTTGGAAACACCTACCAAAGCTCAGATTGGGCTTCCCTGGTGGTGCAGTGGTTGAGAATCCGCCTGCCAATGCAGGGGACACGGGTTCGAGCCCTGGTCTGGGAAGATCCCACATGCCGTGGAGCAACTGGGCCCGTGAGCCACAACTACTGAGCCTGCGCGTCTGGAGCCTGTGCTCCGCAACAAGAGAGGCCGCGACAGTGAGAGGCCTGCGCACCACGATGAAGAGTGGCCCCGGCTCGCCGCAACTAGAGAAAGCCCTTGCACAGAAACGAAGGCCCAACACAGCCAAAAATAAATAAATAAATTTATTTAAAAAAAAAAAAAAAGTTCAGATCAAGAGCAAATCACAGGGGGCTTCCCTGGTGGTGCAGTGGTTAAGAATCCGCCCGCCAGTGCAGGAGACACGGGTTCGAGCCCTGGTCTGGGAAGATCCCACATGCCGCGGAGGAACTAGGCCCTTGAGCCACAATTACTGAGCCTGCGCATCTGGAGCCTGTGCTCCACAACAAGAGAGGCCGCGATAGTGAGAGGCCCGCGCACCGCGATGAAGAGTGGCCCCCACTTGCCGCAACTAGAGAAAGCCGTCGCACGGAAACGAAGACCCAACACAGCCATAAATAAATAAATAAATAAATTAAAAAAAAAAAAAAAAGAGCAAATCACAGAAATGTATTGTAAGCCTATAGATAACTCATAGGAGTCCATAGATAGTCCTACTGTTTTTCCTGGAGAAAATGTCATAGTTGCTTCTGAGGCAGGAATTGCAGAATGTGTTATAGAGCCATCAGTCTGAGACTGAGGTAAATAGAGCACGCAGCGATTATGGATAAGTTTGGCATTAGCTCACGGGCAACACCGCCAGCAGGCTCAGTGCTCAACAAGTGTTGCAAAATATCCCTGCAAATGACATCACTTGTTTCTCTGTTTGATTTTCAATGGACCTGTTACTCACATGTTTCAATATCAGCAGAAGCCAGTTTCCCTGTGGTACCGAAGTGGATCCTGATGAATTTACCCTTGCAAGTGAAAAAGATGATGTTATATACAAAACTGTTAGCACACGAGTAACAAGAGGTTGAGTTAATAACTCAGACATGCCTTTTTGGGCATTTAATACCTGAGAACACCCTTCTGTGACCCAGAGACTCACAAAGCGAGAGGAGTTGTCATTCCTCACAGTCTTGGCGTTGCCAAAAGCCTCCAGCAGGGGGTTGGCACTGATGATTTGATCTTCCAGAGTCCCCTGCAGAGGCAAGAACAGTCCTCACATCTGGGGCTTCCTGCACGCCCTGCCAGTCTTGATTCTGACACGCCAGTCAGACGCACTTGCATTTTGCCAGTTTCCTCCTTCTTCTTCTCTCCAGTAACTGCAATTGTTGCAAAGTACTGGATCACACGCTTCGTGTTCACAGTCTTTCCTGCCCCAGATTCTCCACTGTCAAAGAGAAACCAGAGAAGAGATCAGAACTACAGCTCACATTGTCGACATCTAAGACGATCATCACAAACCAGAGAAGAAGAAAAAAATCACATACGTGATCAGGATGGACTGGTTCTCACGTTCTGTAAAAAAGAAATCAAGACCATCAGTTTTTAAAGATAGTACACATTCAGTACAAAGATTATTGACTCTGTAAAGATTAATCAGTTTATCCTTTTTAACATTTTGAAGATGTTGCCTGTGATCTTGGTTTTGTGTGTAGCTCCCAGATAGTACTTGCCTCTTGGAGTAAAACTTATGAAAATGAGAGGCAAAGAATCATCTGTTTCTTCTTAAAATATTATTAATTTTAAAACCTATGGGAAGTTTCAAACGTATACAGAGGTAGAGGCAATAATGTATAAAGAGCTCCTATGTACCCATCATAAAGTTTCAACAGTTATTATTTGGCCAACTTTGTATAACCTGTACACCCATCCTAAACTCACTTGGTTATTTTAAAGAAAATTCCAGGCATCATATAATTTCATCTGTAACTACTTCAGTAAGAATCCTACAATTCTGAAGTTTCATTTAACAGATGAAGAAACAAACCCAGAGAGAAATAAGTGACTTTTCCAATAGTTACATAGCTTATCAAGATGTTTAGGTCTATTTGACTTCCAGTTTATATATTTTTCTGCTACCTGGCCTCCTCCTGGTTTTTCATATGAATTTGACAGCTGGTAATACTAAAAAAAGAAGGGATCTGGAACTGTAAATGTTGGTGTTCATTTACTTTTATTTTCCTTTTTATTTTATACACGTTTTTAAGTAATAAAAATAAAAATTGTCACTAGTTATATGACTGATATGTTGGATATATACCAATTTTCTGATTTGTTAAATCTTTAATTCTATACTGACACAGATTTTAGAGAATTCTCAAATCTAAAAAAATCTATTCAGAGAAATAGATGCTAATTTGGGTGCCATTTATATGTGGATATAGACTTTAGAGAACTTCAAAGCTCTATTCAGGGAAGTAGAGACAGATTTTGGAACATATTCAGCTTGATTTCTTTTTCCAATAGAAGAAAATACAAGAAAGATCATATCACATCTAGTGGGAGCATAGATAAGAAAACAATGTTCTAGTCTCTAACCTCGTCAAATGCCACAGTTTGGGGTGGTTTTTATACAAAAATCATGTTTGGAGATAACTAATCTTGAATTTGGAGCAGCCCCAAAACTTGGGGGAGTGGGGACCTCTGTAGGGGTGGTGGTGTACAGAGCAGTGTAAATGCAACTGCTAAGTGTTAAAACCTCTGGAATGAGCCCACATTTGGATAATTTCTGGAAGGTAGCTAGCTTCTGCTGACAACTAAACAACAGTTTCCTGGCATGATATCCTTGTAGAACTGCTGGCCAATTTGTAATGGAAGATTCCTATTTTATCCCTTTCTCTTCCCTCTTCTCCTTTAAAAGACAATTTAAAAACAGTGCAAAAAAACAAACAATCAAATAAAAAAAACAAAAAGGAACAAAATCTTCTCCAGTTTCTAATATCTCATGGAAGAACAGGAAACTCAGGAATTTAGAATATTTCCAAAGGCAACACATTTGGTGTGTGCCGATAAAAGGTTTCCATGCTGTATTTGGGCCTACAGTTCGCATCAAAGCCATTTGTTTATGCTTTGATAAGACAGGAATAACAGACTTTGATATAATTTTTAAAAAATATTTTCGGGACTTCCCTGGTGGTCCAGTAGTTAAGACTTTGCCTTCCAACGCAGGGGTTGCAGATTTGATCCCTGGTCAGGGAGCTAAGATCCCATGTGCCTCGCAGCCAAAAAACCAAAACAGAAAACAGAAGCAATATTGTGACAAATTCAATAAAGATTTAAAAAAAAATGGTCCACGTCAAAAAAAAAAAATCTTAAAAAAAAGTATTTTCAAAGAAAGAGGGATTTCTATTTTCTTCTATTCTTGTAGGAAAATGCTTCAAAATCTTTGAGAGGAAAGTCATAGCTCTTTCTTTACTCCTGTTCTACCCCAAAGGCTAGTGATATTAGCTGTGTCTTTTAAAGATAAAGAATTCACAAAGCTTTCCCGCTAGGGCTGGTAACTATTTTCCTTGATTGCTGTGGATGTGGATATTTTTTAAAAATCTACTTGAACTTTTTTTCTGTCCAAATCAGAAAGTAAAAAATGTGAGAAAGCAACAACAAATATGTTTACAGAGGTCTACTAATTATTTCAACTAGGTTTCTGGCTACCAGCTGGGTTAGCTTGGGTAGGTCAATGAATTCAGTGAGCTTCACTTTACTCATCTATAGAATGGCTGCAGGGAAGAATATGTGATATTACAGCTCTGAAAGTTTCTTGAAAGCAGTGAAGCCCCATGTGGCTGCAATGTATTATTGTAATCAAAGCCCAAAGTCTGTTTGTTCGTTAAAGATTCTATTTCCACATTTCTGTAAATAGATGCATCACTCACTCACCAGTCATCATGAACTGATAGGCGTTGTCAGAGACGGAGAAGATGCGGGGCGGGGCCTCCTGGCGCTTTTTGCCTCGGTAGGCAGCCCCCACCTCGGGGTTGTACACCGGCAGCCACTTGTAGGGGTTGACGGTGACACAGAAGAGGCCCGAGCAGGTCTGAGAAAATCAGAATATTCAACGTGTGGGATTTGTTTTTACTTGGAGAGATAGGTGGAATAAAGAGAGGTTGAAGGGCGCTCGCACAGATCATCCAGGCTGCGTAACGCTCTTTGAGGTTGTACAGCACTGCTGGCTCGTGCAGGTGGGTCATCACGACCATGTCCTCAACCTTGTCGTATTTGGGAGGGTTCATGGGGAAGACTTGGTCTTCTCTGACAGAGTCTGGCAAGTAAAGTAAGAGACAAGTTTGTATTAATGGTTGGAGGTAGGATTTATGTTTATCTGCTTTAATTATAAGACTACAGTTGTGGACACTTTCCATTATATTATTCGGTGTCTTTTAAATAAAGGCATGAAAATACATTCATCTTAGCGTTTGATGGTTAAGAAAATCTGTTTCCTCTGATGAGCTAGAATACGTACTACTCTTTAAAAAGTACTTTTTTCCTCCCACATTTCCTTGTCCCAGGTTTATTTATCAGTTTATTTCATTTTACTTAAATGGGTTTAATTTTTCATTTTCCTGGCCATTTATTACAAGAAACTTCAATTTGGGGGACAGTAATGGGGATATTAATACATTGTTTATCTAAGTAGATAGTAATTGTTTTGATAGGAGAAGCTAGTTTTTGTTTCTCCCAAGTTTGGGGATTTAGACTGGGAAGTGAGAAATTGAAGGGAAATGCTGGAGGCCAAGCCTAGTGGCTTTAAAGTCCTTTGGGTAGTTGGGAAAGGGAGAAATGAGGTTACTGCTGAGAATTTCTTCTACCTTCCAAATCTGATGTCTGTTAATGGACCAGAAGGGTGTCTGTATTGGCAGTAGGCTTAGAGATTCTGAGCAACGAAGGCTTCAACTTGAAGCGAGGAGGTGGAGGAATAAAGCAGGGAGTATTTTCTCCTTATGTTTTTACTTACTGCTCCACGTTCTGTCTTTACAGTTACTTTCCCTCCTTCTTTGCTTTGTATGATGCTCTTCACATAGGATTCCTTGGGCTCCGCCACAAAGACTGATGATTTAGCATTGAAGGGCCTGTTTTGGGCTTCAATCCGCTCCTTTTCCGATTTTCGAAGGTAGGGAGCAGCTTCGCCAAAAGCAGCCATCTCACCGTCCAAACTCGCACTCATGGCTGCGATTTATTTAGAGAGAATTTTGCCTTGGGGAAAAAATGAAGGATAGGAGAAATAGAACCCGGAATTTATGCATGTGAGCTAGGATTTGAAATGAAAGAAATGTTGAGGCTCCATCGCCTGCCTTGGCTGTAACTATTCTTCCAAGCTGTTGCTGACCAGTGTTCTCATACAGTAACCCTAGCACAGGGCTGGTTTGGCATGAGACTGCAGTTTGAGGCTTCATTTTTAGGGCTTTGAAAATTTCCTTCCCAGATGGTGTATCTTGATCTTCAGGGCTAGGGCATCTACAACTGAGTGAGAACGGAATCCTTGCATGTTTTATTCTCTAAACTGTAACAATATCTATAGCTAAGACTGTTGTTGATGGATTGTTTTATAGCAACTGTCATTCTTTAATCCCCACTTTTCCTTCTGCATAATGTTTGCATCTGCCATTTGCTAGGACAGTCATAGAGTTAGGAGGGAAGGTTTGTTTTGTGCAAATGGAGATTGATATCTTCCAAGCTATCGAAAACATCTTTGCCTTTTAGATGGCCATTTTTTCTCTCACAAGCCAAATAATTATTTTTAATGTCTACTTAATGTTAATATTTGGTGTTATATCTCTTGGTGGGTCATTAAAAAAACCCATAATAAATTCTTATCATTCTAGGTTTTTTGTTTTTTTTTGTCATTTGGCTTGTTACCAAGAGACTTAGCATTGCCTTAATTCCAAAATCTCTTTTAACATTCTCCTTTTGGCATGAGAGATTTCAACTGTCAGTTAACAGATCTAACCACAGAGAAATGAGAGCTTCAGCACGAAGAAGTTTCTTCATCCCACATAAATTCCACAGGCTTCTTTTCTTTCCGTCCAGAAAAAGAAAAGAGACAAAAATTTAAGAGTTCATCGCATGTATGTGAGCCATTGTCCTCCGTCGATAGGTATGTCTCTCAGTGTTGGTGTGTTACTTCGGTTGGGTCTTCCCTTTGCTCTCAGGCAGTGAATTACTTGGGGGGAGGGCCAGGATCTCTTCTAAATTAGGTATGATATTTAGCCCTCTGTGGGTGTAATACTTGTGATTTTTTAAACGAACAATAACAAACCTTTCTAAAAACTACAGTGAATCATGAAAAGGTAGCTAAAATACTATGGTTTTAACAAGATGTTTGTTTTTGTTTACATTTTTAGATTAAGAATTTTTCTGGGTATTTAAAAATTATTGGTAAAATGTATAAGTATTCAATGCTTGTCAGGAGGGGGAGGTTGGCCCTGGACAGTTCTAAGTGCAGCTGAGAACTCACTGTCAAAATTCATTCTTTCCTAAATGGTCCTTTAATCCTGGAATTCAGGTGAGGGTGGTCTCTGAGAATAAGACATTCTGAAAAAATGATTTCCCAGCATTTATAAGCAGACGTTTAGAAGCACAATCTATTTACATAACTGCAAAAATATGGAAATGGTGTACAGTGAAGAGCTGCCCCCAGCTTCGTTAGCCTAAATGAATCCCCTCTGTCATCAATGAATGAATAAAGCAGAGTCTTACCTCTGGCTTCCAAATGAAGATGCAGGTTCAGAAGCGTCTAACACTATAAAACAACAAGTTTCTTATTAGTGAAGCTCTGAAATTCCAGTAAGGTAGTTACAGAATTAAAGTATTTCCCTGGTCTGAAACTTGGCTGTATGAAAATAAAAGTCAAAGTTGGGAGGAACAGTCTCATGCTCAGAGATGGGCCACGGGGTAAGCTGTTTCTGCCCCCGGAGTCCTTCAGGTCCCAAGGCCCCCATCACTTACCTCTGGGTTCTTGGTGGAGACGAAGCAGGAGGGCTCCTTCGTGCTTATATAGGGGCTGATGTGCTGATGCTGCAGCTACCTCCTCTTTGTTAGAGCAAGACATTCGGCAGCATGAACCCTCAGAATAACTTGTACTGACGTTTGTCATATTTGGATATAATTAGAAGTATTCATATCACTTTGAGTATGTGAACCAATCTCCTATAAATAATTTGACAGCGACCAATTTGCTGGCAGAGATTGCTTTCTAGTCTGCTGGGAAGGTAATCTTTGACAGTGCCTGGTGGGGCCTCCTAAGAGCTATATTCATTTTGGCAAACTCTCTCGCACATGCCTGTGGTGACCCAGTGATCACATACTCAGCGACACATTGCTTTCAGGACCCTATAACCACTTTTCCTTCTTTGGTACCACAGGAACCCCCACCTCCTCCACACCCTTGGGCTGCTGCCAAGGCTCCCCCTTGGAGTCTGGGCTCGGGCAGCAGGGCCAAGGTGAGAGGAGATGCTATCCTGAGTCTCTACCGTCGGGTCAGTGCCCATCCACCCAACACTGAAAAAAATGATTATTTATTACAAAATTATATGTATTCATTGTAGGAAAAAATACAGATAAGCAAAGAGAAAAAAGCTCTATAATCCCAATATGCAGAGATAAGATATAGACATATAAGTACATATATGTCTTACAGCCTACTTTAAAAATTATATCACAGGTAATTTTCATACCACTAATGAAATTTACACCCTTATTCTTTCTTTTTTAAATTAATTAATTAATTAATTAATTTTGGCTGCGTTGGGTCTTCGTTGCTGCGCGCAGGCTTTCTCTAGTTGCGGCGAGTGGGGGCTACTCTTCGTTGCGGAGCACGGGCTCTAGGTGCACGGGCCTCACTAGCTGTGGCATGTGGGCTCAGTAGCTGTGGCTCGCGGGCTGTAGAGCGCAGGCTCTGTAGCTGTGGTGCACAGGCTTAGCTGCTCCGTGGCTTGTGGGATCTTCCCGGACCAGGGCTCGAGCCTGTGTGCCCTGCATTAGCAGGCGTACTCTTAACCACTGCGCCACCAGGGAAGTCCCTACACCCTTATTCTTTAGAGAAATTATATTATGATCATTCTTTTAAAATTAGAATCTTTTCTTTTTTTAATGGCTAGGGATATTGAGGTATAATTTATATACAGCAAAATTGACTCTTTTTAGCTGACGGTTATATGAAAGTTTTTCTGCTGCTATTTAAAAATTTTTTTTAATTTACAATAAAATTCACTTCTTTTGTTTTATAGTTCTATGAGTTTTTGCATGTGCACTCTTTCTTGTAACCACTGGTATAGACAGGATGCAGAACTTCATTTCTGTGAGTTTCGATAAACATGTGCTGTTGTGCAACCTCTTACGTTCTATTTATACGAAAAATTAAAGCCTTGTAGATTAGACTAAAATTAATTAGATTGCATCTAATGTCTCATCAAATATGATATTTGATGTATACTTTATATCTGGTTTTCTAATCATTGTAATCATAAATGTGAATTAAACTGTTCCATTTGTAGATATAAGGCCAAGAGAATTGAAAGCATACGCTTATACAAAGACTTGCACATAAATGTTCATAACAGCATTATCCATAATAGCTAAGTGGAAACAACCGACATGTCCATCAACAGACAAATGGATAAATAAAAGTGGTATATCCATACAGTGGTATATTATTCAGCCATGAAAAGGAATGAAGTACTGATACATGATACAACATGGATGAACCTTGACAACACTAATGCTAAGTAAACGAAGCTGGATGCAATGTGTTCATATTTGAATAACAAGAACAGGCAAATCCACAGAGACAAAAAGTAGATTAGTGGTTGCCAGACAATGGTCTGGAGAGGAGAGATTGGGGAATGACCGCTAATGGGGTTTCTTTTTGAGGTGATGAAAATGTTCTGGAATTAGATAGTGGTTATGGTTGCATAACTTTGTGAATCTACTAAAACCACTGAATTGTTCATTCAAATGGTGAATTTTATAGTATGTGAATTATATCTAAAAAAATGCATTGGATTTTACCAGTGTTTTTTCTGTATCTATTGAAATTATATTTTTTTCTCCTCTCACTTATTAATATAATGAACTGTGTTAGATTTCCTCACTTTTACTGTTCTGCAATTCATGAAATAAAACCTATTGATTTAATGTTTAATTTCCTGCTGCTTTAAGTTTACGCATTTTTTTTTTAAATGTGGGATTTCTGCATCTGAGTTCATGTGGGACTAGGCCATAGTTGTCTTTTCTTGTGCTATCCTTTTCTGGTTTTGATATAGGATCGTGCTAGTTTTGTAAAATGAGTGCCTCCCATTTGTTTCTATTTTCTTCAGCAGTGTGTTTAGGATGTGAATAATCTGTTCTATGAAGGCTTGGAACAGTTCCTTCAGGAAACTCTTTCTGCCTGTAGCCTCTTTGGAGGAGAAATCTTTCACTCTAATTTAAGGTTTTTCATGACTATTGATTAGTTTGTTCAGAGTTTCTACCTTTTTTTTTTTTTTTTTTTTTGCCCATTTGGAGAATTTATATTTTCCTAGAAAATTGCCCATTTCATGTGGGTTTTTAGATTTTTTTGTGCCTATCTTTTTATAGTTAAAAAAACTCCTGTGTAGGCATCTATTCCTTTTAATTTTTTTAACATATTTTAATTTTGTTCTTTTTATTTTAAACCGTATTTGCCAAAGTTTTGTCTTTTGTGTTGGTCTTTTTAATTTAGATTTAGCAAATAAGGTTTTTTCTATTTTATTATTTTCTGCTTTTAATCTTATCCATTCCTTTATTTCTTAGGTTTATTATATCGGTCTTTAATCTAGCATCTTGAACTGAAAGCTAACTTCATTTATTTTCATTCTTTCTTATGATCGTGCATGTTTATTTATGGTTATAAATTTTTCTTTGGTTACTACTTTGGCTAAATCCCATGGGTTGATATGTAGTACCCTTGTATGATTGTCCTTCAATTATAATTATTTTAAAGCTTCTATTTCCATTCCAACTCCCAAATTATCTAAAGTTTTTTTTTTTTTTTAATTTCCAGATGTATAAATTTGGGCTTTGGGGAGAGGATTCTCTTTTAGCTGATAGTTCTTTTTATCGTATGTGTGTGTGTGTGTGTGTGTTAGATTCTTCTATTGATATTTGCCTTTTAATATGTCATTATATTGTACATTAGTCATTTCCAATTCTGTTTGCAGTTAATTTTGAAAACATTGATTCAAGTTTATCTATCCACAGAGGATCTGATTGATTGAAGATGATGAAGGATGGTTTTGGGATGCAGAATTTTCTAAATCCTCCTGGAAGTCTGGCAACGTCTCCCTCCAGCCACAAGGCCCTGCCCCACACCCTGCAACAACCAATCTGGAAAACCAGACTTCAACCTCTGCAACAATAGGCCCCAAGGGTCAGGACTTGGCCAGTGACTCACAGCTTCGTCATTTTCAGTCTTTTCCATGTAGAACCAAATGCGGGGAAAGCCAAATATATTCCCCTAAGTAATCACTTAGGACGCCCCTCTTCCTATCAGCTTGTCTCCAGCCTCCCCCATCACAAGCTCTGGGCAGGACATGCCTTCCTTTTTTTGCCACCAGAAAGTGTCCCCACTCTTATGTGTGCCTGAGTCTCAGCCTGATGTGAGTGGTGGTGGCTGACTCCCGTGCTCTATAGACAAGTTCTGAGTAAATAGTGTCTGTTCTCATTTGGGGGGGTGTCTTTTTTCATATACACAGAGCTTAATATGACAGGAAGCAAATAAAACTCATGATAATGTTTCCCATATTATTTAAAAAACACATTTATTAATCACCATTTTTTAAGTTGAGACATAATTCACATACAATAAAATTCACCCTTTGAAAAGTGTAGAATTTAGTGCTTTATAGTCTATTCACAAAATTGTGCAACCATCGGCACTAATACCAGAACATTTCATCACCTCAGAAAGTCTGAAAACTCTAGGTAGGATTCAAGTCTCATGGTTTTCTTCTCTTTCCTTCGATTTGCCTGCTTAGAGTAAACAGTGTCTCTGAGAGAGAATACTAGCAGCTGAGTTCTTGGCAATTTGTCCCCAAGTGAGTGGGGACTTGCTTTTTCTCCTGAAACGGTAGCTCTGTTTCCACCACTTGAAGTGAGTGCTCTAAGTGTATCCAGGAGGGAGTCAAGGCTCTGAGCACTAGTCCTGTCATCTGGCATCTCTGTGAGGATCGTGGAGTAGGGCAAGCGCTAATACAGCAACCTTCTCCTTTCCAACATTTACACCGACGTGCTCCAGACTCCATGAAGGCAGTGATGGTAAAGAGGGCACATGAGAGGTTATATTTCTCTCCCCTCAGCCATGGTCTTGACGAGGCTGTGACTCACTCCATAAGCGAGTCTGCGATGCAGTGAGCTCTGTCATGTGATGGACACAAGTGGAGGGATGAGCAAGGGCAGAAGTTCAAGGCCTGGTAGGGGAGGAGGTGTGTGGACGGGTAAGTTCAATACGTCCAGGGTCAGAGGTGCTGGCTAGAGGGCTGTGCAGGGCTGAGGGGGCAGGAGAAAGAGAAGAAACCCTTCAGCAGGACTGGCCCAGAGGGCAGAGTGGAGCCAATTTTGCTTTTTTTTTTTTTTTTTTAATCCAATTTTTAATCTGTTTTCTCAGAATACAATTGACAATTTTGAAAACTCTAAAAAGTCAAAACAAAATACTCCCCTTCATTCTTGTTCCAAACCAGCCATTTTCCCCCTGTATAGGTAACTTTGTTCAGAAACTGGAAGCACTTTACAGAAAGCATTTTTCCCTTAATTGGTGCATTGAGGAGGATATAGTAGGTAGAGGAAAACTTAGGATACTATGGCCATATTTGAAGCTCTGGAGAGTCCTGAACCATCGAGAGTCTCCTATTAGTCTGTGAGCAGGGAAGACAGGAGGAAGCTACAGGAGACACAATGATAGTCAAAGTGGTGAGGTCCCAGGAAACGAGGAGGGAAAGAGGGACCTCAACCCACAGGAAAGGTCAGTCGGGGATCATCTTATCGTTTGGTAGCCCCGAGACCACTGGTTTGTGAAGTTGAGCCCGTCTGTCCTCATATCTGGTCATGAATGCATGGTATGTGTCGAGGTTAGGGAGGCAGCAACTGCGGACCCCAAGTTTGATATACACTCTGTTCACGCACACAAAATGGTGGACATTGCATCAAGGCTCTCTGACTTTTTAATGACTAATTCACCTGTAGCTTTTATTTATTGGGTTTTGTTATGTTCAGACATGTCATGTCAACTCATTTAATCACTCAACTCTCTTGAGAGGTTATTAAAGTATTTTCCACATGAGAACAGGGAGTTTTTTATTGGGGAATACTTTGCCTGTAGTCACTGCTGATAAGTGGAGGAAAATGTATATTGCCCGCCTTGTGCTAAGTCTGTAGATTTAACTGAAAGCATTGGGGAGAAGGGATATTTATGAATTCCCAAGTACACATTTTTGAATTGCCAGTCAGCTCACAATTAACATTCTGTTGTGGACTGTGCAGGTTATTTCACACCACCCTGCATGTGATGCTCCTTTATCATGAAAGTCACTCTGTATTCAGAGTGTGCCCAGTTCTGTGATGCATCTGAAAAACATACGCCAAGTCAGCCCAGAGGAACATTGGACTTGACATCAAACAGGGTTTGAGCTTTCGATACACACAGCTGCCTTTTCTCAGTACTGTCGCCCTCGACCATCACCTCTGGACATTTGGGGACATGGGGCAGCCTGAACCAGAATGTCCAGCATGTTTTTAGGAATCAGTGACTTTCAAGTCAGGTGACTGTGAACTTCATCCAGAATTGGGGTAATGTCAATTGCAGGTTTCTTTGAGTGAAATGTCTCTGGAATCTTGTTGAAGTCAATGTAGAACAATCCCTCCAATAGTGCCACAATTCTGTGAACGTATCAATCTTATTAATCTAACCTTCTGCATATTCCTTGGCCTTAGAGGAAACGATGGCTCTGTTGTTACTGGTGCTAAACTTCAACACAGCACCCACTGTTTCAGTCCCTCCCTTTCGGCGCTTTTCCTCATCTTGATCTCGCCAACATCCCACCCATTTTATTTTTCGTTTGTTTTACCCTTAAAGATATATTCTAATTGTCAATATCCTATAATATGTTTCCAATTACTGGTATATTCCTCCATTTCATACCTTTTCTCTGTGTTAAAGATCAATATTTTAAACATGTTCACAGACGGTAGCTTCAAGAAGAACCCATTTAGCTGAAGGTCAACAGTAAGTTTATGGGGATGAACCCCGCTGTCCACATTAGAGACATGATCTTAGGGTAAGAGGAATTCAGCACAACCACCTGACTGAAAGTGGACTTAAACGCTGGCCCCACAGAGGTTTTTGAATACTTTGCATTTGGAACCATATTGTCCCAAAGGCAAACTGTACCTTGAGTTTCAAAAGGGCAGTTGCTTAAATGTAACTCATGTATATAGTGTTTGAAAAACAAAGAAGACCTAAAAGTTAATCAGAAAACAATGGCAGTGAGAGGCTACGAAATAGAAAAATCTATGTGAATTCAGCAAAGTGAGACTCTGTGAATGTAAGTAACATGGGGGGTAGTTAGTGGAGACCATCACTGAGGGAGCATCCTAGAATTCATGTGTAGAGAACTAAAGAAATGAATTTTATGTGAGCAAACTTTTAACAGTCTTTCCTTTCCTTATCAGTAGCAGAGACTTCACACTGGAGAAGAGCCCACTGAATGTAACAAATATGAGGCGATTCACATAGAACTGAACTTTCACGCCACATGAGTGGCTTCTCACAGGACAGAAACCCTATGCTTGCAATCAATTCGGAAGAGCCTTCAGCCTTTATTCATCATTGAATTCGCATAAGCTAATTTATACTGGAGTGAAACCATGCAGGTCTCATCAATGTGGGAAGGCGTTCAGGCAATGCTGTAACCTTAGATGACATGAGAAAACTCACCCTGAAGTGAACCCCTATATAGGTTATAAATGTGGAAGATAGTTTAGCTGGAGCCTCACATTTAAATACACCGGAAACTCACACTGGAGAGAAACCTTAATGTGATAAATGTGGGACACACTTCAGCAGAGCCTTAACTTTTATTCACACTGATGAACTCACAAGGTGAGAAGCCCTCTCTCTCGAAACACTGTAAAATCTGGGGCTTCAATTATTTTATTCCTTTTATGTTTTCACTTAATGTGCCCCTCATAACTTAAAATTGAATTATAAATAAATTTAATTTTTCACAAGAGTCCTAGTCCTGGAGAATTTGTGGACCCTGCCATGAAAATCCCAAGAACTCAATCAGGCCGGGGTTTATTCCTTCATCAGTATTTTTTAGCCAAAATGTTTTTTTCCCCACCAAGAACAGATAGATATGTCAGGACCGAGAAGTTGGAAGATCATTCCATAAACACAAAAATGTAAAACAACTATACCCCAATAAATAAAATAAGGTAAGATAAAATAAAATAAATCATTGCAGACATGGAGCGTTCCATTTTCAGATTTGGAGAGGGTAGGGGCTGCATGATATGGTCTGGCTCCTCTTCAGATAAATTGCTTTTACTTTGTTGGCCTAAAAACATTCATTATAACCCTAAAGTCCACTGACGTCTAATGGGTGAAAGCATGGTATTGTAGGGGTCTCTAAAGCATGGGATATTGCCTGCAACCTTTGTGTGTCTGTGTTCCTGTCTGTGTACATGCACACGCACACACACAAACATGCAAGCAAGGGAGAGAGCATATAGCATCCATCTGATCCTGAAGAGAAAATATGAGTCTGGAATCAATGGCATAAATGTGTCATCAGGAGAAAGAGCATCTAAGTTACCTTATTCATTAATGTATCAAATTTTCAATTACTAACAAATATTTACTGAAAGCTTCCAGGATTTCAGAACTTGGCTTGTTATGAGGACTAAGTTGTAAATATTACAATGTTCCTATCTTCATAGAACTCTACATAATAACGCAGTCAATTCAAATATACTGCAAAATAAAATTTCTGATATTAAAAATCAACTATACATAAGGGTTTACAAATCGTGTAAGTACAAAATGTTTGCTACTAATTTACAAAGAAAAGTTGCCACTTTATAAAATAAAATTGAGGTTTATAACAGTGTCATTATAGAACTTTGGAAGGCCAAAAATTGTCAAAAAGACTGGGTTATTAAAAAATATTTTACAAAATTCTGAACCTTTGAAAAGCTATTCTGCAAGATTTGGGAAGAATAAAGATAGATTTCCATTTCTAACAGCCAAGATAATTGTTCAAAATATTATGAAATGAGTATTTTTAAATTAATTGTTCAATTACAAAATACACTTTTGAAAATCAATAATGGTTTTTATTAGAATACAAAAACTGCTGCACATGCCTATTAAAATACATTTAGCATCCATTTTATTCGAGATTCAGTGGGGCAACATTTTATTTATTCATTTATCTTCTTCCAGTTTTACTGAGATATAACTGACATAGAGCACAGTGTAACTTTACAGTGTATAATGATTTGACTTACATATGTTATGAAATGATTATCACACTAAATTTAGCGAACATTCAACATCTCATATAGACACAAAATTAGAGAAATAGAAAAAGGTGTTTTTCTTGTGATGGGAACCCTTAGAATTTATTCTCTTAACCACTTTTATGTATAGGAGACAGCAGTGTTAATTATCTTTATCATGTGCTATGTTGCATCCCTAGTACTTCATCTCTCTTATGGCTGGACGCTTGCAGTTTGGGCCACCTTTATCCAGTCCCACCTCTTCCCACGCCCTGCCTCTGGCGACCACAAATCAGACTGTTATTGGATGAGTTTGTTTGCTTGTTGGTTGGCTGTTGAAATATAACTGATCTACAACACTATGTTATTTCTTGTTACACAACAGAGTAATTTGGAATTTCTATACATTTCAAAAGGAGCACCGGGTCCTCTGCATGGGGAGGGGCCAGGGCACTGGCGCCTCTGAGGCCCTGGGCCCCGCCGCCAAGCTCAGGGACAGGCCCCTGTCTGCGGCGGAAGAGGTAGCCTCCAGGGGCCAGAGGAGATGCTGGGATCGCGCCCTTTCTCTCCGTCCTCCGACCCCAAGTTCCCGCGGCGGCGGCTGAGACCCCGGGCCGGGGTGTGCGCCGAGGGAGGGAAGCGGGTGCGGTTCCGGCCCCGCTGGGCTGAGCCCGGCTGGCGGGAAGCCCTCTGCCGGGCCGAGGAGCCGCTGTACCGCCCGTGGTGCTCCCATGACTGCCGCTTCCCCTGAGCCCGGAGGAGCGGGACCGTCTCCTGGGCCTGTAGGCCGCCCCGCTCCTCTCCTCGCCGCCTCCAGGGCTCCCGCCACGCATCCAGCACCTGCGACGTCAGCGAGTGGGCCAGGAGCTCGTGCGGGGATGGGGGGATGGGCCCAACCACGATCGCCGCCCCACCCAGGAGCCCTGCCGTGTGCTCCGCCCACCCCGCGGTCGCTCCTTCCCGGACCTGCCGGCCGAGCTGCAGGCGGAGGCAGGGAGACAAGGAAGCCAGAGGCGCCATTGGGGGTCTCCCGGCCGGTCCGGGGACACCGGGCCGCTTCCATTTCTGGCTCCAGCGGCTTCCCGGTCTGTAGCCTCTGAGGCGGAGGACGCAGCGCTGGGCCGCTTCGCTGTCTGCACGCTGCGCGCAGGGCCGGCACTGGAACAACAACGCGGGGGTCAACTACACACTGCACCCCGCGTGCTACTTCTTTGATCTTTGTCTCTGGTGTGAAAGGGCCCAGATTTCCCATCCTGGGCGAAAGAAATGTTCTTTATAAATATTTTGTAGAAGGTGTTCTGTCCCCTGCCAAAATAAGATGTTAGGTGACTTGAAGTGTCAGAGTCATCCGCTAGTGTTGGCCGTGAGGCTGAAGAACAGGTCATGGCCCCAACCCCCTTTGGGTGCACAGAACCCGCAACAGCTGCCAGACTCCGCTGGTCATTAGCCCTCAGAGAAGCTGGACCCTTAGCGGCTGGACTCCAAGCCAGGGGTGGGGCTGGAAAGGCGGCTTTCTGTCCTTCTGGGAGCCACAGAAGTTAGTGGTGAATTGATGGATGAGGAACTGTGCCCAGCGAGTAACTATTGCTCAGAACTCTTTGGGCCCCTGCACGCGGCCGGACAGGGAGCACAGGGACAGGGCAGTGTCACTCACTGCTGGTGGCTGGGGACGCCAGCACGAGGGGACCATACATGAGCACAGGCGGGCACCCTGGGGGAGGAATTTATCCCCTCACATCTTGGGCAGATTTTGGTAATTTGTTTTTTGTTTTGATTTTAGTTTTCATATTTTCTGGCGCAGGGCTAGTACAATCAATTCGTTTTGGAATGCTGGTCTCTAAGGAGGGATGTTTGCACTGTAACTCGAGAGAACAGGCCATTGCCTCCTACATCCCATCGACCAAATTCCACACCCAGCTTGTGCTGGTAGGAACTGCAAGCTAAGTATGGTTTTTATATTTTTAAATGGTTGAAAATAATTCATAAAAAGACTATTTGCAACACACGAAAATTATATAGCATTCAAATTTCCTTGTCTATAAATAATGTTTTATTGAATCACAGTTATACTCCTTTATTTACATTTTACTGTAGCTGCTTTTTGGCTACAATGACTGAGCTGAGTAGAAACGACAGACATCATATGGCGAATTTAAAATATTTACTCTCTGGTCCTTTACACAAGTTTGCCAACCCCTGTTCTAGAAAAGTGGGGAAAAAAAATTTTTTTGAAACATGTATGCTGGGATTTATACTTTTAAAACAGTTAAACTTTTAGCGAATTTTGTCCCTGGAAACAAACTTAGGTAGAAGTAAATATGTTACATTACTCTCAGTAATCTCAGTTATAACAAACACTAATTCACAATTATTCCTGCACTGAGGAAGGGAATCCACCTGCAGATTTTTTCATTTTCATCTAAGAAATAATCACAAATTAGTGTAACTAAAACCTAGCACCCATCTGAATTAGCATCAACTGCAAAAACTGCTAGATATTTCTGAGCCTCAAAATAGGACATTGTAAGCCATAAAAGTATTTACTTTACATTTTGCTTTGGTGACATCTCTTGACTGTGGCAGTGTTGTTTACTAAAGTTAATTGATCATGGAGAATTTCATCAAGAATCATTTTCTAGTAGAAAACTATCAAGAGTTAACGCACTATAATTCACACTAGAGTAAAATAAACTAGAAAACAATCACACTGATGAAGCAATGAATATGTAATTTACATAAGAATATAAAAAGATGTAACAACAAAAAAATCACTTATTACCTTATTTTCTGTTATTAAATATAAAAACATATTATGCATCTTCCAGGTATTCTTGCATGTGGTAAGCCATTTCTTTCTTAAAAGGGTATTATTGCATAATGAAACACATAGGTAAATGCATTTTTAGATTTTTATTTTGTATTTAGGAAAACACTTAAGTTCAAATTTACCAATAGTGTATATAATCGCATTGACACTATATACACTACAGAACACACTGGGAAATTCTGGATTTTATGATAATAATGTGTTATTCTGGATTGTTTTAGATTATCAAAAAAAATAGAAAGAAATTAAGAGTCCAATATAAAGAGCAAGATAGCAATCCTCTTCTCTGTTATCCTTTAAAATGGTAACCGGTTGAATTTTGAATAAAATGGATGATGGAAGGAATTTTAAGAGGCACGTGCAGCAGAATTTTTATCATTGTAAGAATCGTTACTGATTTTCAAACATATAGTTTTGAATTCTAACAATTTTAAAAGTACTTATTTTGGAATATAGAGAACAGCAAACCTGGATCTTAAGACAGGAAATCTAGCTTTGCTCTCCCCAATTCATGCAGACTAGCTTTTCCAAAATTGAGAATTTTGTAAAATATTTTTACTAACCAGTCTTTCTAAAAATATGTAACCTTTCAAAGTTCCGGAATTGAGACTGTTTTAAATGTCAATTTTATTTTATGAAGTGCCAACTTTTTATTGTAGACTGGTAGTGATATTTTGTAACTATACAATGTATGAACATGTCTTTTTTTTAAATGTCAGAAATTTTATTTTGCAATTTATTCTTATTGCCTGCATTAGAATACAGAGTTCTAGGAAGAGAAATGTGTTGTGTTATTTATAGTTTAATCATCATAACAATCCAAGTTCTGAAATGTTGGAAGTTCTCATTAAATATTTAATAACGGTAAAGTTGATAAATGAATGAACAAGGTGATTTAGCTTATTTCTCTCCTGCATGAATCCTTTATGCCAATAATTCCTGAGTCGCATTTTCCCTTTATGATCAGATAGTGGCTACAGTGTCCCTCCCTTGCATGGGTGTGTGTGTGTGTGCACTCAGATGCACGTACACACAGTAATGTTGCAGCTATCATCTTGGGCTTTAAAAAAATTTTGTTTTTAAAGATTTTTTTTTTTTGATGTGGACCATTTTTAAAGTATTTTATTGAATTTGTTACAATATTGTTACTGTTTTATATTTTGGTTTTTGAGCTGCGAGCCATGTGAGATCTTAGCTCCCCGACCAGGGATCGAACCCGCACTCCCTGCATTGGAAGGTGAAGTCTTAACCTCTGGAATGCTAGGAAAGTCCCCATGATGGGCTTTATAGGCCCTAGAATACCATTTCTCAACCCATTAGACTTCAATGGACCTCAGGGCTATAACGAATGTTTTGGCCAACAAAGAAAGAGAAATTGAACTGAAAAAGGGCCAGAACTCATCATGCAGCCTGTATGCTCTCCCTAGCTAGCCTTCTTGAAGGTTTAATTGACAAAATAGACATTGTCTCTATGCTGATCTTTCTCCCGGAATTTTTTTTTTTTTTTTTAATCATCAACTTTTGTGACCAGGATTCTTTCTTTATTTATTTACGGCTGTGTTGGGTCTTCGTTTCTGTGCGAAGGCTTTCTCTAGTTGCGGCAAGTGGGGGCCACTCTTCATCGCGGTGCGCGGGCCTCTCATTTTCGCGGCCTCTCTTGTTGCGGAGCACAGGCTCCAAACGTGCAGGCTCAGTAATTGTGGCTTACGGGCCTAGCTGCTCTGCGGCATGTGGCATCTTCCCAGACCAGGGCTCGAACCCGTGTCCCCTGCATTGGCAGGCGGATTCTCAACCACTGCGCCACCAGGGAAGCCTCGGAACTTTTTTTAGTACCATTTTTCTAGATGAAAGAGTAAAGCTTTAAACGTAGACTTACCAATGGCTCTCTGAGGGATCTCCTTTGTGTTTAAATGATTTAGTATATGCACCCCTTATTGTTCGAATACATTCTTAAAGTACAACTCTTTTTATGTCTGCAAAGATCATTCACCTTCTCAGTCCTGAAGATATCTATCTGTTCTTCTTGGACAAAACAAACAAAGAAACCCTTGGCTACAAAATGCTAAGTAGGGATTAAACCACCGTCTGACTCTGAATTCTTGAGTTCTTCCTGTCCGTGTACCCACAATTATTCACCTTTGTTTAAATATAATTAATATATAATTCTTTTTTAAAGTCATGTGGGAAATAGTAAATGAAAGTTAAGTAATAGAATTAATTGAAACAGCAGAGGTTAATCACAAAGTATGTGTGTATTTATCCTTGAAGCCATTCATCCTGAACGTGTATACACATATTTGGACGCTAATGTAAGAGTTAACACACATCATACTATGTTTTACATTTTCAGTTAACATTCAACGTTGTTTCCTGATTGATCCCAGTCTTTGTAATTATGATTATAATTTTATAAAGACAGAAAGTGTCTAACTGATCAACAGTGACAGAGTATTAACAGAAAATGGGCCCATTCTTACTCATCCCAATATTTCATGATTTTGAATGACACATACCCACTCAGTAGTGCTTACATATTTGCAAATACTGATCTACTGAAGCAGGTTTGCTTCGTTTCTTCTTACTTGATACTGAATATTGCTTTCAGCACTTCTCAAAACCCTTCACCATCTACATCTTTATATTGTATATTTAATAAAAAGACAATTGCTGAAGGACTTAATTATTGTCTCAATTGCATGCTAACACATTCTTTATAGACTATTTCCCCAGTATGAGTTTTCTGATGTGACTAGCAAGTGAAAGATTTTCCACATTGTCTTTAGAATTGGCATCTCCTCAGTGTGAGCACTTTCTTGTTCACTCAGGAATAAGGAATCAGTGAAGAATGTCCTTCCTTCATTACACTGAGACTATTTTTTCAGTGTGAACCCTCTCATGTCCAATGACGAATGTGACTCTAGCATTCATTTCATCGGATTTCTTCTACAGCAGTGATTAGATGGTGTACCCCTAGAGGGCTCTCCTCGTAGTAAACCTTGGGCTGTCTTCTCTACTGTGTCAGGGATGAAGCCCACTCTGAGTTCTCTGTGCATTCTGAGGCTGGAGCTCCACCTGAAGGCTCTTCCACCACGATTCCAGGGTCAGGGTTTCTCTCCACATGACTTTCCTGGTGGTTTAAAAGGGATCATTTCTGGCTGAAGGCTCCATATCACTGATTACAGACACAGGGTTTCTACTCTGTATAAATTCTCTGGTGTTTATAAAAGTGGGAGCTCTGGGTAAAGGCTGCACCACATGGATTCCAGACATAGGGTGTCTCTCCTGTCAGTTTTCTAGTGCGTGTAAACGTGAGAGCTGCGTTTAAAGGCTCTTCCACATTCATCGCATTTGTAGGGTTTCTCATCAGTGTGAATTCTCCCCGATGACTAAGGTTATGGCTTTGACTAAATGCTTTCTCACATAAATGATATTCATTGTGGTTTCTCTCCTGTGTGAATGTGCTCATGACATCGAAGTGTTGGATGGTCACTGAAAGCTCTTCCACAGTCATTCCAAACATAGGGCTTCTCTCCCGCGTGAGTTTATTGGTGTGAATAAAAGTCAGCTCTCTGCTGTATTACCTTTATAAGGTTCGTCTTCTCCAGTGTGAGCTGTTGGTGTATAAATGCGAGGCTTCAGATGAATTATTTCCCACGTTCAGGACATTTGCAAGAGTGACTCCAGGGTGCACTCTCTCATGTTGTCTAAGGTTGGAGGGTGACTAAAAACCTTCCACATCCTGAGATCTGTATGGTTTCTCTCTAGTATAATTAGCTTATGCCAATTCAGTGATGAATAATGGCTGAAGTCTCTCCCATTTGGGCTGAAAGTATAACACATGTGGATTTAAGGTTGTTGTATGTGAAATGTCCTCATATTCATTGCATTCAGTGGGCTCTTCTCCAGCATGAAATCCCTGCTATTGACAAGGAAAAGGAGGCTGTTAAAAATTACTCACATAATATTTATTCAGTCATTTCTCTACATGTGAATTCTAGGTGTCTCCCTCAGTGATGGTCTTCATTGAAAATCTGCCCATGTTACTCACATTCACAGGTCGTGTTACTTTGCTGAATTCACACAGATTTTCTATCTGGTAAACCCTCACTGGTCCTAGCTTTCTGATTAAGTTTTAGGTCTTCTTTATGTTTCAAACACTATATCCATGAGCTATGTTTAATCACTCACCTTTTCACTGAAGCCCAGGTTAGAGTTTGACATGTAATGTCAAATGACATGGGTCCTCAGGTTGCTCCATCCTCCATTACATTGATAGAAAACCTCCTGGCCACATGTCCAAAGCCACGGAGGGCAGAGCTAGGGTTGAGGCTCTGATGTCGCTGATTCCCACATGGGGAGGAGCCAAGGTGACTGAGGGCAAGGGCATCTGGTGGGGCAGGGGGTGCAACAGGGAAGGTGGGGTGCTAAAGGCCTGGAATGGGTGTTGGAGAACAAATGTTGGTGCCTTTCACCAAGTATTATTAAATGAGAATTTTGCGAGAGGTGTCCTTGCTGTGGAGACAAGACTCTCCAGGAGACCATGGTAAGGGTTACCTGGGAATTAGTGTTAATCCTAGGAACTGAATATTAATAAAATAATAACTTTGAACAGTAAGTCAAGTCAAAGTATAACACCCCATAATTTGCATTGTTTTCTGCAAAATGGGGATATTATATCCTCCTTACATGCCGAGTAGCCAATGCAGCCTTGTTTTTGACCATGGGAGGAAAAAGTGTTCCTTCTGTCTGCACATGACTGTGGGTTAGGTGGGAGGGGTCACTCCCAGCTGAGTGGTTGGGGATTCATGCCTGGTGTATCTAACAATACTTTGAAAGGCTGGGTTCTGAAGGCTGCTTTCTTTTTCCTCAGATTTATCTGCTTGATTTTCGGATTGTCCCTGCATAAGGGTGCAGAGGAGGGCAGGTGGTGGCAGAGTTCCTGATAATGAAACAACAGGTGAGAAAACAAACTTACTTTGATTCCTGAATTGATCCATCTTTTGCCAAATGGTCAGGTTTCTACTTTGGGTCCGGATTTTCTAAGTGCACCCAGGAAATATTAATGCCAGTTATGTTCACCACCCTGTTAGGGATATGGCAGGTCAGGGACCAATGAAGAAATACTCTCTTTCCCAACATTTACTTTCACTTGTTCCAGCCTCCATTAAGCTGTGACCTCACAGAAGACAGGAGAGGTTTTTTCCTTCTCTTTTTTTAAAGGTCATCCCTTGGGCACAGCGACCTCCTTCATCATGTTACTGGCTGCAGTGGACTTAGGAATGTGGTGAACACAGGGGCTAGAGAATGACTCAGAGCAGAAATCTCTAGGCCAGTGGGGAGCAGGCGTTTCATCAGGTGAGTCCTGTGTCATAGGTGCTGGTGTGAGTGGGGGTTTGGTGAGAGATAGCAATAAAGAATCATTTATTTTTCCTAATTTTAAAAAGATTAACTTTCTACAGAGTACTCATAAACATTTTGATAGCTTCAAAAAGATAAACGTAAGCTCCTTAACAAAGTTGTTCACATAACCCTTTTCCTTTGTGTTCTTAACCTTCATTCAAATTAGAAAGTTGAATGCAATGTCTGCAGATTCTTATTTTCTTAATTTGGACTGTGTATGGAGGAGAAGGGGCACAGTACAGAGAACAAAATGTAGAGCACTGGACAGCAAATGACAGTCTGGGGAGCTCCAAGACCTCACTTCGCCAGAGTGACATGAATAAAACAACCAGGATCTGCCTGAATGAGCTGGGGTTCTAGCCCAGGGAACCCCAGAAGTGGCAATAATGGGCTTTCTGATCCCACCATTGCCAGCCCTGGTAAGTGTTCTTATTAGACCCGGGGGATGTGTGTGTATGTGCTGTGTGTGTCTTTCTTCTCCTGGCACCCCTGGACTTGCCGAGTGTGCATCAGTGTTTCATGAAAGCCATGGCCATGTGGTGCTAAAGTTATAAGACCCTCTCAGTCTTGTATCTTCCTGCGTTGGATACATAAAATTTCTCTAATAGGTCCAGATGCAAATGTTCAGCTGTCTCCTTGGCTCCTACCTGCAATGGCATGGGGATGTCTTTTCCTTGGGAAAGCAGCTCTAGGCTCATGGAGAGAAGAGCGGCACACGTGTAGGGTGGGCAGAGATAATTGGAGCAAGCAAGTGAATTGCTAAGGTCTCCTGATAAGGAGGTAAGAGGCTGGGCACTAAGGGAACCCAGGTCTGCAGAGTCAGGGTTCCGACTGCAGAATTCTCCACATTAGCGTGAGGAGCGCGTCTCCTTCGCGGCAGCCTCCTGCCCAAATCTTCCCAGCCTTGTCGGCTGCTGGGGTCCCGTCGTGCCGTGCCGAGCCGAACCGGCAGGTAGCTACGAGGCGGACGCCCCGAGACGAACTCGAGCGTTTGGGCGGTCGGAGCTGATCCCTCGCCACCCAGCGATCAGAATCCATCCCGCTGACGTTCGAGCCCGTTGTCGGGAGCCACCAGGCGGCCGCTTTTATATTGTCCCTTCCCTCCTGAGCTTCGGTGACCTTCGCGAGGGATGTGACTCGCCCGCCAGGCGCGGGGCAGAGTTCCGGGAGGCCGCTGACGTTGGCGGCGACCATCCCGGTGATGCGGAGTGGTGAGCGCGTCCTGCTCTCACCGGAGACTGAATGTGGAGAGCAGTGTGTTGTGGGGCCGGCGCTGAGCTCCCTCGGATGGTTGTGGGGAGGTCTGCGCCGGTCGACCAGCACTCCCTGGTGCCCCTTGGCCCGCTGAGACTTCCCGTCCTGCTATGCGTGACCAGGAGAGGATGTCCGTGCACGACGTCGTCCTCCGTGTGTCACGATCCGTCGGTGCGTCCTCGCCGGCTTGGGGACCCGGGTCCATCCCGGTGCAGTCGAGGCGGTGGGGCTGCTCACCGTGGGCCACTTCAGTTTCTCCGTGTTCCACGCGAGGCGGTCACGGGGGCGAATCTTGCCCCGAGGCAGGGGCACGGGATGCTTGTCAAGAGACGTGATCCACCCGGCAGATTGAACCGGGGTCTACGCGGGGAGCTCCCGTCCCCACTCCTTGGTCACCTCGTCAGCGTGGCGCTTGCGTTTGTGCAGGTCTCCTCGCCGCGGACTGTCGTGGGCAAGCGGGAAGGGTGCTCGTGGAGGGCCGGCAGTCCCTCCTAGGCTTCGGTGGTCGTAGGTCGTAGTCGTTTCTCTTTGGGAAACAGGGACCGCCCGGGGCCTCCGGTGATGGTCGTGAGCAGACACGAGCCTGGCCGCGGTCCTGGGTGGGCGTGGTTGTCGGTAGCTTCTCTGAAGAAGCTCTGCAGACAGGGAAAGGCGTACAGATGCACGGGCGGACGGGAGGATCCCCCAGGGCGAGAAATGGGACCGATGGTGGCATGGGTCAAGGACGGGTGTCAGGGGCGTGGCGGTGCGCCTTCGCCGGTGTGCGATCTGGATCCTTCCTGTTGAGGTTCACACCAGTTACACGTGACTTGGCGTCTGCAGCGCAAGGTCGACCAGATGGCCGGATTTCGGTATTGGGGTAAGAAGAAAATTTAATGAATTAAATTTTTTTTTGTTGTGAGATTCACTACAATGTGAACATTAGTGAAATGAGAAATCCTGATGTTTACAGTAAATCGACATTACTGTAATAACTACTATCATTTGCAATTTTTTCACAAAATGCTGATTTATGAAATTTAAAATATATTTAGTACAATTTTTTGTGATACAAGTCTGCTAATGAGAAAACTGGAATTCTTTTGCAAGGGGGATACCATTTAGCTTATTAGAGATTCCTATCATCAAAATTTAAGTTGTTAATCCTGACTTATAAGGAGATTTTGCATGGTTTACATATTTCATATTTGAAAATTCTTTTCACACATATATATACTACCAAATACTGCAGTTCATGAGCATATGATTTTAATTGAGCATATTCATTGCTTGGAAGGAATTTATAAAATTCCGTTAGATTCTTCTATTGATATTTGCCTTTTAATATGTTATTATATTGTACATTAGTCATTTCTAATTCTGTTTGCAGTTAATTTTAAAAACATTGATTCAAGTTTATCTATCCACAGAGGATCTGATTGATTGAAGATGGTGAAGGAGCGTTTTGGGATGCAGAATTTTCTAAATCCACCTGGAAGTCTGGGAACCTCTCCCTCCAGCCACAAGGCCCTGCCCCACACCCTGCAACAACCAATCTGGAAAACCAGACTTCAACCTCTGCAACAATAGGCCCCAAGGGTCAGGACTTGGTTAGTGACTCACAGCTTCGTCATTTTCAGTCTTTTCCATGTAGAACCAAATGCGGGGAAAGCCAAATATATTCCCCTAAGTAATCACTTAGGACGCCCCTCTTCCTATCAGCTTGTCTCCAGCCTCCCCCATCACAAGCTCTGGGCAGGACATGCCTTCCTTTTTTTGCCACCAGAAAGTGTCCCCACTCTTATGTGTGCCTGAGTCTCAGCCTGATGTGAGGGGTGTTGGCTGACTCCCATGCTCTATAGACAAGTTCTGAGTAAATAGTGATTGTTCTCATTTGGGGGGGGGCGCTGTGTGTTTCTGTTTTCATATCCTAGAGCTTAGTAGGGCAGGAAGCAAATAAAACTCATGATAATGATCCCCATGTTATTTTAAAAATCACATTTATTAATCACTATTTTTTAAGTTGAGACACAATTCACGTACCATAAAATTCACCCTTTGAAAAGTGTAGAATTTAGTGATTTATAATCTATTCACAAAGTTGTGCAACCATCGGCACTAATACCAGAACATTTCATCACCTCAAAAAGAAACCCCATCCCCATTAGTCCATTCTATTCCACCTATGCTCAGGCCGTGGCTACCACAAATCTGCTTTCTGTCTCTACAGATATGCCTACTCTCAATATTTCATGTGACTGGAATCATAAAATATGTGCCCTTTATGTCTGGCTTCTTATACTGAATATCATGCTTTTGAGGCTCATGTTTTAGAATGTATCAGTAATGTACTCCTTCGTTTGGCCTAAGAATTTTTCTTTTTAAGTGATAAGATTTTACGTACATTCACATGCCATCTGGATTTGTTTTTCTAAAAAATATATTTTCAATTTTAACCATTTAAAGTCTACAGTTGACTAACATTAAGTACCACTTCCCTGCCTGACCCCAACTTACCCGACTCACCTGGAGCTGTCAGTAGGCCCAGATGACACAAGCCCAGCCATGCTGCCCTTCCTTGGAACTCCCAACGTCATCCAAACTGACCATGACCCCACTATTAGTGTCCCTCATTGTAGCAAAGAGAACTCCAGACACGGAGAGACTCTAGTGAAGAGGGCAGCTGCCCCCAGGCAAGTTGTTGTGCTTGGGACAAGGAAGCAGTGCCCTGGGACCTGTAGTCACCCAGGGGCCCAATTAGGTACAGTGCTGGTCTCCTGAGGGCGTATTATGCTGAGGTCCCCGCCAGGCCCCTATGGAGGAGAACCAGTGAACATTTGGGGACATCTCTTGTCATTCTTTTCTCCCTTCCTTCCTTTCTTTCTCTTTTTCTCTTTCCACCTGGAAGAGGTAAAGCTTGACAAGAAAAAACTAAATGACTCTCTAGACCATACATATTTCAGGGTTGCCTCATGCACCTGTCCTTATTTTCTCCATAAAAACCCTCTAAGGAACTAAGATGTGCTACGTGTTCCATGCACGCTCACCTGTGTGCCTGCCCCACACAGTCCTCCATCTTCCCTTCCCTCTTCCAACACTTCACTCCCCTGTAGGGGCTTAGGCAAGGGCAAAGATTGCTGTGAGTTCCAGCATGATGTCTGCCTCACCCCCTTCATGACTGTCTTGCTGACTCAATAGCCTGTGTTCTGGCTGCTCGGGAATCCCTCGTCTGTCCTCTGCTCAGGGACGCTGCTCATCTTTAGCAACACCCACCTGTATTCCTCACTGTTCAGGCCCTGGGAAATCGGCTGTCCTGACCTGGGACAGCTTGAAATATAAGAAACTGCTACCTTCTACCGCTGGGGTCAGAAGGCTGGGTGTGTGGTCCAAGGCTCTCGGAGGTGTTTTGCATCCTCCCAGAATCTCCTCTCACCTCCCTAAGAAAGTCAACTACCAGGACAGCTCCAACCAACACCCTCCATTAGATGCTGAGCTGTCAATATTTCCAGCCCAGAAAGTCCACAGCCTGTGCTTTGCAACAGGGAAAACCCTCCCCTCTACCTCCAGTCCATCCAAGTCTTCCCCTGTTCCTCAGCTCGCACAGCCCACAGCCGGTTTCTGAGTCTGTTCAGCAGGCGAGGTCCCATAGGTGTCAGGTCCCGAGTCTCTTCCAGCCACCATGTTCCACCCAACGCTACATGATGAGTCCACGGTCCGCTGGGAGTGCAGGGGCCCCTCCCATGTACCTCTTCTGGCACTGTTGCTGGATCTCCTTCCTCCTTATATCAGGGCAAGGAGCTTGGTTTCTCTGGGCCTGTGAGTGGGGAAGGGTAGGAGCGGACGAGTGGCCTAGAGAGTCCAGTCCATTCTGCATCCTGTGGGCCCATGACCCTGGTGGGTGGAAGCAGAGGGTGTAATGAGACAGCGAGGCTCTTGGCCTGCTTGGTGGCTCGGGATTTAGGGCACATTCAAGCGGAGGATGAACCTACTGGAGAATGTTGGTCAACAAACAGTTTCTGCATGTGTAGGAGCTGAACCAGTTCACCAAGCTCTCTCAAAACTAACATCCATTTATAAACACCCTTCTGGCAACAGGGGAAGGGCAGACGATGTTCCAGGAAACTCCTCCCTAACCTCCTGGGAACATTCTGACAGGGTCTTTGAATATGCAACAAATGTGTGCTTTGGTTAAGAAGACATTGGATGATTTGAAGGTACATTTTGGAAATGTAGAAAACTAAAGTACTTCAAAATTAAAATCCTATTTTATGATTTAGAATCTACTGTACTTAGATGACTGATAAATTGTTTAATGAAACCATTGGTAAAAATAAAAGCTGAGAGTTGAACAGTGTTAACATTACTTTCTATTTTCATAATTTTTACATGATAGTCTAAAACTGTGGCATGCTTAACTATTTGTCCACCTATCTCTCCTTCTCCCTCTCTCCGTAGTTTTAAGATGTTTGTCACTATTTGGTAGGTGCCAATGCTTCTGTAACATGCACACTTCATTGTGTAGGAGAAGTGGTAACGTTTGTTCACAGGAGTGTAAGTGAGGAGGTGATGCGCGGGCGGGCTGGGCCACTGTAATGTGGTGAAAGAAGGGCAGGCATTGTCCAGGGGAGCTGGGCCCTGGCCCCTAGGCTCCTGCTTTTATCCAGACATCTGGGGCGCCCTGATTCACTCTTGACCCAGTAAACAGGAGGCCTAGAAAAGCTCTGTGAGCAGCCCTGGACAGGATCCCTTCACGTACTTCTCTCCATTTACATCGTGGGCATGGAGTTCCCTCAAAGATCTTCTAAGTTCTCAGTTCTTCTGATTTGTATAATCTTCGCTTTTCTTCTTGCCAAGGATGTCACTAACTAAATCAGCCTATGTATGATTAATATGAACATATATTATTGATATATTAATCAATATTATTATATCAAAATAATATTTAACATTTTATTTACATTGTATGTACATATATTTATGTAGTATTCTTTTATTATAATAAATTAAATTAATAAATATAAATAAACTATTAATATGAATATATATTACACCTGCGAGTCAGGATTTACCGCCTGGGTGCTCAACTCTGCCCACTGAGCCACACTGTGTGCCTGAAAAAATGAAGACTTCAGGGCAAAGTGAAATGTGAGGGGGAGGCAGGCAGAGAAGACCCAACCTGCAGTCACAGTGAAGAATGAGGTGTGTTCTCAAGACCAGCTTGAAGCGCACACTCTTAGTGAGGGGAGTGGATGCAAACACCTTTTCCTGCCCCGTGCACCCCGTCTGGAGTGGGGGTGGGGAGGAAGTGTCCTCCAGGCATTTCTTCTCCGGCTCCTTCCACCGGACCCACTCTCCTCCCCAGTCTCTGCTGTGACACTTGTGTTTTGCCACATGGAGGTGAATTTACCCCTCTGCCACTGTTCTCCTCCCTCCTGTCTCTGTTTTCTTTCCCCTCCTTGAGCCTCTCAGGCCTGCTATCAGCCAGGCTGGGGCCCTTCATTGCAGCCAGCGTGCTGTCCTTGCCCCATCTTCCTCCTTTCAGAGCTGGGATAACTGGGTACCTGCTGTCACTGGAGACTTCCCCTGCTGTTAGTCTCCCCCCGCCAGGTGCTCGGATGTGCAGGACAACTAAAGACCCCTCTGACTTTCCCCGGGTGTGCATGCTAGCACCGACTGGAGGTTGCTAAGGCTTGCCACCTAAGCACAGGCTGTGCGTTGGTTTAAGACATAACCCAAAAATGCAATAAGAAAAAATCTCCCCGATAAGATTGGCATGACTAAATATATTCAGAACTTCATTGAGCCTATTCTCATACACTCAATTTATTACAGCTTTAGAGGTTTCTAACTTCTACTCAGATTTGTAAAGATTGGTCACTGGGAAATTTATTAGCTGTCATTGTTTTCCAGATGGCAGAGTAAACAGGGACTAAAGGTAGAAACACCTGCAAAATACCTAACATGGTCAAAATTGTCCGACTACTTTTACAATGTTATTGTTTAACCATCCAGACAAATGAGAAATGCCAGAGAAAAGTCAAATATAGATGTGTTTTCGTTCAGTCAAAAAGATGACAGTGAGAGGTGAGGTGAGGAAGCTGGCCCAGTGTGGGTGGTAGGACCAGGAAGTTGAGACCTTATGCAGGCAGCTGTGGCGGCAGCTCTACCACGTTCTCCATGGGGCTGGTCTCTGAGCCCCCTAGACGGGCAGCTTTTCTTGGTAAACTCAGTGTCATGATATCAGCCATTCATCAGGCACTTCTTTGGCTTCACACGTGAGCAGGACCCTTGTAGCTGCAAGGTTTACAAATTAGAGCCTCTGCAGTCACTAGTCTGTGCTCTGTGCTCTCCTCAACTGAGGCTTCTTCTGGTGTCTATCACAGCACCTATACCACGTCCTGAGTGTCCAGGCTTACAGTGGCTCTGCTTGAGACTGGGCTGTGACATTTCTGTGTCTAGCATGTAGCAGGCAGTGCATGAACATTTATTGGGGACAAAGAGGCTAAGCTACACAAGCTTCTACTCCTAAGCTGATTCACACAGCTTGTGACTGCAGCTGAGCTCCAGAGACCTCACTGCCTGTGATGGGCGCTAAAGCTCTCACAGCTTGTTTCATCTGCGTGTTCTTTTCCCCCTGATAATATGACCCTTTTAGCTTCTCCTCCTAGAGGTTTGCATAGACCGAGTGGGAAGGACCAAAGTTGTTCCAGTCTTGTGTCAGGCTGTTAAAGCTCAACTACACTGAAAGCTCATGAGAGGTACAGTATCACGTGGGGGTGACTTTCAACAAGAGTTGTCACAGTGCCACTAACCTCAACAAGCTTATTCACTTTTTGTATAAAGGTTTTAGTCCAATACTCTGCTCAAAAAGTGCAGAATGCACATTGTGTGATGTTTAAGCCCGTTGCTCTTGCTCTAGGGCAAGATTTCTCAACCTGGGGATTACAGACATTCTGAGCTGGATGACTTTTTGCTGTGGGAGCTGTCCTGTGTGTTCTGGGATGTTGAGCAGCACCCCTGGCCTCTACCCACTAGCATCTCCTCAGGCGTGACAACCCAAAGTGTCCCCGGATGTAGCCACTTGTCCTCTGGGGATGGGGGATTGGGGAAAAATTGCCCCAGCTGAAAATTTTTTCTCAAGTGGCACCAGTAGATTGCAAGGAAAACCAAAACAACAGCTACAAAAACAACAACAACAAATGACTCACCAAGACTTGCCCAGTGATGGAATTATGACAAACTAAAGAATAGGCTTTCATTGTGTAGTAGCTTCAGGCTATTTTTGGATCCTTCTGTGCAGATCGGACTCAAAGTCCTCCATTCCTTAGTGGTATTTGGTGCAAGGCCCCAAGATGCCTTTACCTCAAGTGTGTTTAACGCTACGTTTGTTTAATATATTACCCCAGATCTGCCCCTCTGTGTGCCTGCATCAACAGCGTGTATCTACTTAGATTATACAATGTGAGAAAACAGAATCCTCATTATTTCAATAGCCCTCAAGGTAACAACTCACAATGAACCTAAACTAATTTTACTGATAATAGTGAGACTTTGCTCCAGAATATGTAGTAAATATTAGGAAACAATCTATTTTACAGGAATAATTCAAAATGCAGTTAAAGAAACTTAATCATCATGACTGTTTACCACCAGAATCAGGTAGTGTAGCATGTTAGGTGGTGCAGCAAGGTGAAGATGACAAGCCAAATATCTCTAACATGTTCCCCACTTACTCATCTCTAAAATATGGGGCACCACTCAGGGTGCACACGGATGTGCCACCCACACCTCTGGCCCAGAAAACACTCACTACTCAACTGCTGGAGTGCCATCAACAGGTATCTTCCAGCCAAGATCCCCTCAGGCAGCCTCACCCATGCACGGGTCCCTCTCAGGGCTGCCACACCCAATGGTCAAGTGCAGAGGGGCACTTACAACACCTGTGATGGCCGCATATGCTTCAGAGCCCGAATGGGTTGAGCCAAGGATTCCTCAGGGCTGGACACCTGAAACTGTGTCATCTGCCCATACCTGCTCCCTCTGTGCCCTGTCACAGAGGTTGACACCTAACTTGCACCCTGCTTGCCAAAATCGATCTTAACATTCCCTTCCAGAGAAACTGACTTGTGACGGGTGGAAAGCAATGACGAGAAGTATTTGGGAGCTAGACTGCTCCGCATTGAGGCAGTCACAAGGACCCTCCACGGGCTAGGTGGAGCACCCATAGTGTCTGAAAGAGCTGACGGTCCGGGTGTGCAAACTCTCACAGGGGAGAGGGTGGTAATTGCTAGTCACCATCGAAGCCAGCAGAGGAGCTTCCGGGTAGAAAGAAGGCAGAGAAAGCTGAACCCCCCACCCAGACCCAGGATTTCGATAAAAGATATTTTCACATATTGAGATATGGGGAAGTCGTCTGGCTTATACATGAGTTAACTTGAATGTTACGCAAACTAGAACAACCTGCGTGTGGCCTATCAAACATACATTGTGCTTCTGCTTTAACTGTTAAAGAAAAGAGTGCATTGACCAGAAGTAAAGAATGTGCATGTTAAAAATAAAGATGAAATGCCTCCCTTCCTGGGACGCCAGTGCTGAAGCTCCTTCAATAATAAGCCTCACTTCCCAGGTGCCAAGGCCATGCTGACTTGCTGTGTATGGGCTGATCTGTGTTTTGTTTGTTTGTTTTGTTTTTGTTTTTGTTTTCTCCCCTGAAGCCTTAAAGGAATGTATCCCTGAGTTGTTTAATGTTCTTTGCTCTGACAATATATAAAACTGTAGTGAAAACCATGCTTCCATGGGACAGTTCCTCAGAGCTATCTGCGGGGTTGTCTTCCAGGCTATAGTCCACAGTTTGGCTCAAATAAGATGCTTCTCTGTTCCTATTGTAGATTGTTTATTGATTATTTTCATCAACAACTTATCAGTTACTCACCTGTGATGGGAAGAGAGATGGGGGCTGTCACATACATGAGATGGGGAGAGTGATGGGGGCTGACACGCAACTGTGATGGGGAGACAGCTGGGGGCTGTCACTCACCTGTGATGGGGAGAGAGATGGGGACTGTCAAACACCTGTGATGGGGAGAGAGGTGGGTGCTGTCACATACCTGTCATGTGGAGAGTGCTGGGGGCTGTCACGCACCTGTGATGGGGAGAGAGCTGGGGGCTGTCACACACCTGTGATGGGGAGAGAGATGGGGACTGTCAAACACCTGTGATGCGGAGAAAGCTGGTGGCTGTTACATACCTGTGATGGGGAGAGAGTTGGGGGCTGTCAGGCACTTGTGATGCGGAGACAGCTGGGGGCTGTCACATACCTGTCATGTGGAGAGAGCTGGGGGCTTCACACACCTGTGATGGGGAGAGTGCTGGGGGCTGTCCCTCACCTGTGATGGGGAGAGAGGTGGGGGCTGTCACACACCTGTGATGGGGAGAGAGCTGAGGGCTGTCACTCACCTGTGATGGGGGGAGAGCTGGGGGCTGTCACACACCTGTGTTTGGGAGAGAGATGGGTACTTTCAAGCACCTGTGATGGGGAGAGAGCTGTGGGCTGTCACATACCTGGGATGCGCAGACAGCTAGTGGCTGTCACATACCTGTGATAGCGAGACAGCTGGGGGCTGTCACGTACCTGTGATGGGGAGAGAGTTGGGGGCTGTCAGACACCTGTGATGCGGAGACAGATGGGGGCTGTCACATACCTGAGATGGGGAGAGAGCTGGGGGCTGTCACTCACCTGTGATGCGGAGAGAGCTGGGGGCTGTCACACAAAAGTGATGTGGAGAGAGCTTGGGGCTGTCAATCACCTGTGATGGGGAGAGAGTTGGGGGCTGTCAAGCACTTGTGATGCGGAGACAGGTGTGGGCTGTCACATACCTGTGATGGGGAGTCAGCTGGGGGCTTTCACACACTTGTGATGGGGATAGAGATGGGGACTGTCAAACACCTGTGATGGGGAGAGAGCTGGCGGCTGTCACATACCTGGGATGCGCAGATAGCTAGTGGCTTTCACATACCTGTGATAGCGAGACAGCTGGGGGCTGTCACACACCTGTGATGGGGAGAAAGCTGAGGGCTGTCACTCACCTGTGATGAGGGGAGAGCTGGGGGCTGTCACACACCTGTGATTGGGAGAGAGATGGGGACTTTCAAACACCTGTGATGGGGAGAGCGCTGGGGGCTATCACATACCTATAATGCGGAGAGAGCTGGTGGCTGTCACATACCTGTGATGTGGAGACAGCTGGGGGCTGTCACTCACCTGTGATGGGGAGAGAGCTGGGGGCTTCACACACCTGTGATGGGTAGTGAGCTGGGGGCTGTCAAACACCTGTGATGGGGAGAGAGCTGGGGCTCACACATACCTGTGATGTGGAGACAGATGGGGGCTGTCACATACCTGTGATGGGGAGAGAGTTGGGGGCTCTCAGGCACCTGTGATGTGGAGACAGCTGGAGGCTGTGACATACCTGTGATGGGGAGAGTGCTGGGGGCTGTCCCTCACCTGTGATGGGGAGAGAGGTGGGGGCTGTCACACAACTGTGAAGGGGAGAGAGATGGGGACTGTCACATACCTCTAATGCTGAGACAGCTAGGGGCTCTCACACACCTGTGATGGGGATAGAGATGGGGGCTGTCACATACCTGAGATGGGGAGAGAGTTGGGGGCTGTCACTCACCTGTGATGGGGAGAGAGCTGGGGGCTTCACACACCTGTGATGGGTAGAGAGCTGGGGGCTGTCACTTACTTGTGATGGGGAGAGAGCTGGGGGCTGTCACACACCTGTGATGGGGGGAGAGCTTGGGGCTGTCACACACCTGTATTTGGGAGAGAGATGGGGACTTTCAAACACCTGTGATGGGGAGAGAGCTGTGGGCTGTCACATACCTGGGATGCGCAGACAGCTAGTGGCTGTCACATACCTGTGATAGCGAGACAGCTGGGGCCTGTCACGTACCTGAGATGGGGAGAGAGCTGGGGGCTGTCACTCACCTGTGATGGGGAGAGAGCTGGTGGCTGTCACACAACTGTGATGGGGAGAGTGCTGGGGGCTGTCACACAAAAGTGATGTGGAGAGAGCTTGGGGCTGTCACTCACCTGTGATGGGGAGAGAGTTGGGGGCTGTTAAGCACTTGTGATGCGGAGACAGCTGGGGGCTGTCACATACCTGTGATGGGGAGAGTGCTGGGGGCTGTCACTCACCTGTGATGGGGAGAGAGCTGGTGGCTGTCACACACCTGTGATGGGGAGAGTGCTGGGGGCTGTCACACACCTGCGATGGGGAGAGAGCTGGGGCTGTCACTCATCTGTGATTGGGAGAGAGCTGGGGTCTGTCACACACCTGTGAAGGGGAGAGAGATGAGGACTGTCAAACACCTGTGATGGGGAGAGAGCTGGGGCTCACACATACTTGTGATGCGGAGACAACTAGTGGCTGTCACATACCTGTGATGTAGAGACAGCTGGGGGCTGTCACATACCTGTGATGGGGAGAGAGATGGGGACTGTCACATACCGGTGATGCGGAGACAGCTAGTGGCTGTCAAATACCTGTGATGTGGAGAGAGCAGAGGGCGGTTACTCACCTGTGATGGGGGGAGAGCTGGGGGCTGTCACCCACCTGTGATTGGGAGAGAGATGGGGACTTTCAAACACCTGTGATGGGGAGAGAGCTGGGGGCTGTCACATACCTGTGATGGGGAGAGAGTTGGGGGCTGTCAGGCATCTATGATGCGGAGACAGGTGTGGGCTGTCACATACCTGTGATGGGGAGAAAGCTGGGGGCTGTCACTTACTTGTGATGGGGAGAGACTTGGGGGTTTTCACACACCTGTGATGGGGAGAAAAATTGGGACTGTCAAACACCTGTGATTGGGAGAGAACTGGCGCCGGTCACATACCTGGAATGCGGAGACACCTAGTGGCTGTCACATACCTGTGATAGCGAGACAGCTGGGGTTAGGGTTAGGGTTTAGGTTTAGGGTTAGGGTTACTGTTGGGTTAGGGTTAGGGTTAAGGTAGGGTTAGGGTTGGGTTAGGTTTAGGGTTACGGTTAGGGTTTAGGGTTAGGGTGTCCAGCCTTACGTCCCATTCAGCTGTGAGTGTAGATGTGGTCAGTCCAGTTGCATCAGAGCCCCTGATTGAATTTTGTAAGAATTCCTCTCTCTCTCACTGTCTTTCTTTTTTTATAATTAATTTTTATAATGGGGTGTAGCTGATTTGCAATGTTGTGTTTCTTGGTGCTGTACATCCACCTGAGTCACTTACAGAGAGACATCAATAAATTCTTTTCTAGTTTCTAGTAGTCAGATAGATGTTTTTTCTGTAAATAGAGTGTGCTGAGTCCAGTTCCTTGAACAATGAGTATGTCTTGGCGATTACATTATTGGCGTATGGAACGGTATCTGTGCCAATTTCAACCTCCTGGTTTATGCATCAACGCACCACACTTTTCCCCTTAAGCAGCCATCAGTGTGTTTTGTAAATGTGTGATGGTGTTCGGTTTGTAATTCAGTTCATGGTTGGCGATTTTTAGATTCCCTTTATAAGTGATATCTTATGATAAGTTTCTCTTGCTGTCTAACTTATTTCACTCTCAATGACCAAACATAAGTCCCCCTGAGTTGCTGCAACTGGCCTCATTTCATTGATTTCAGGGCTGAGTAATATTCCGTTGTGCTTAAGTACCAAATTTTCTTTCACCATTTTTTCCTTCCAAGGACTATTAAGTTGTACCCAAGTCGAGGCTGTTGTAAACATAGCAGCAGTAAACGGGGTGCCTGCGTCCTGTGGATTTTTGGTTTTTCCAACATATAGGCCCATGAGTGGAAGCGCCCTATGCTTTGTAGCTCTGTTTTTTAGATGTTTTAGGAAACACAGCACACTTCTCCAGAGTGGCCGTTGGCAATTTACATTCCCCCCTTCAGCGTAACAAGGCTCCCTTTTCTCCTCTCCTTGTCCTGCATATCTGGTTTTTACCCTTTGTGAGGATGGTCCTTTTTTCTGATTCGAAGTGATACCTCTTTGTAGTGTTGATTTGCATTGCCCGCTTCTTTGGTTGGCCAAAAAGGGCGTATGCGTTTTTCCTGAATATATTCTGGAAGTTAAATTTGAGAGACAGCTTTTTTTGTTTAATGGATTAATTAATTAATTTATTTTTGGCTGTGTTGGGTCTTCGTTTCTGTGTGAAGGCTTTCTCTAGTTGTGGCAAGCGGGGGCCACTCTTCATCGCGGTGCGCGGGCCTCTCACTATCGCGGCCTCTCTTGTTGCGGAGCACAGGCTCCAGACGTGCAGGCTCAATAGTTGTGGCTCACGGGCCTAGTTGCTCCGCGGCATGTGGGATCTTCCCAGGTCAGGGCTCGAACCCGTGTCCCCTGCATTAGCAGGCAGATTCTCAACCACTGCGCCACCAGGGAAGCCCCTTGAATAGTTTTGTATTTAAAATTTGTCTGTGGGGACTTCCCTGGTGACGCAGTGGTTAAGAGTCCGCCTGCCAATGCAGGGGACACGGGCTCGAGCCCTGGTCCGGGAAGATCCCACATGCCGCAGAGCAACCAAGCCTGCGCGGCACAACTACTGAAGCCTGCGCGCCTAGAGCCCATGCTCGCCCACAAGAGAAGCCACCGCAATGAGAAGCCCGTGCACCGCAACGAAGAGTAGCCCCGCTCGACGCAACTAGAGAAAGCCCACATGCAGCAACGAAGACCCAACGCAGCCAAACATAAATTAGAAACTACAATAAAATTCGCCTCTGAATAACTTTGAGTGAATTTGGTATAAGTTGTAAAGTTTGCATCTACATTCACTTCATTCCAAATGGTTTCCAATTAATTGTTCCTTAACTACTTTTAGAAAACTTTTGGGATAGAGACTCCATTTTAGTTTGAATGTCCAGTTTAATGGATTCAGCAGTCCTGTCAGTAGGGCACGCTGCCTCCAGTGACCTGTGAGGGAGGCGCGGCCTGCACTTCCTGCACTGACCACAGGGTGGCGCCGAGTTCGCCTCTCTGACCCACAGCGCATGCTCGTTCCCTGCGAACTCGATTGTGAGGTCAGCTGAGAGCAGTTGAGCCTCCTCAGGCGCGGCGGCGGGGGCGGAGGCCTTCCGGTAGGACGCCCGGCTCAGTGTCTCTGCTGAGAGGAGCTCGGTCTCCGTCTCCTTAGGACTCGCTGGGGTTTCGGCTTCAGGACAAAGTGGGGCTGCGTCCACGCTAACTAGGGAACTAGGTTTCCTGAGGACCCAGGTGATGCCTGAGGAAAAGGTGAAGAGACGGTGAGGAAAAGTGGGGAGAAGCTTCCTGTGGGCGACGGACCGTTGAGGGGGTCCGTCTTCGTGTGAGCGAGGGAGGGCTTGGCGTGGAAAGCTGGGTTTTTGTTCAGGTTTGTGTGCAGGGTAGCCAGCATGAGTTATGGGGCGTCCAGTTTTCCCAGCACCATTTATGGTGGGGAGTGTCGTGCTCCTTGGTGTGTCCTTGGTCCCTGTGTCATAAATTCACCGACCCCGTCCGTGGGGGTTGAATTCCGGTCTCTCTGTCCTGTTCCTCTGGTCCCTGTGCCCGTTTTGAGCCAGTTCCACACTGTTTTGGTGACTGTAGCTTCTCAGCAGAGTGTGACGTCAGGGAGGGAGATGCCTCCAGCCCGTTCTCTTTTTGCAGGGTTTCTTTGGCTATTTGGGGTCCTTTGTGGTTCCCCACAGATATTAGGAGGATTTGCTCTATTTGGGGGGAAAATACCATGGAATTTTGGGAGGGATTGCATTCACTGTGTCCACTGCTTTGGGTAGCATGGATATTTTAACAACATTAATTGTTCCATTCCATGAGAACAGGATATCTTTCCATTTATTGGTGTGTTTTTCAATGTCTTCATCAATGTCTTAAAGTTTTCAGTGTGCAGGTCTTTCACCTCCTTGGTTGACTTTATTCCCAGGTATTTTGTTCTTTTTGATGCAGTTGTAAATAGGGTTGCTTTCTTTCTCTTTCTGATGGTTCATTATTAGTGTTTAGAAATGCAACTGGTTTCTGTGTATTGATTTTGCAACTTTACTGAATTTATTTACTAGTACTAATCGTTTTTTTGTGGCATGAAGTGGAAAATTGGCATTCAAAAATCCCACTGTTTCTACCATATCCAGGTCGTCCACAACACGGAGGACAGCGGCTCCTCATATAACCTTCCCACGGTGCCTCTAAATGACATGTGGACTTTGGGTGAACTGGATCTGGGTAAGGCTTGGCTTCTATCTGGAAGTTTGATGTTTTCTCTGCTTTTCTGGCATGCTATTGACATACATGATGTTTTGAAAAGTAATTGACTTTCCAGTAATTTCAAACATACAACTTTACATACATAAAAACAAGTCTTGTACCTTGATTAAATATACTCCTAAATATTGATGTTGACATTATTACAAATGGAATTGTTCTCATAAATTCTTTTTCAGATTATTTTTTGCCAGCGTATGCATATAAGATAGATTTTCATGAATTGATATTTTGTTCTATAACTTTGCTTATTAATTAGTTGATTAGCTCAAAGAATTTCTTTGCTGATTATAGGTAGTTTTATATATAAGATGATGTGACCTATGTTCTGTGAAGAGACACGGTTTTAATTTTTCCATTCACCCATGGATGCCTTTTATTTCTTTCCTCAAGATTCTGGGTAGAACTTCCAGTACACTATTGAGTAACGGTGATGAAGGCCAGCTTCCTGGCCTTGTTCCTGATTTCAGGAGTAAATCTTTCAGTCTTTAACATTGAGCACGATGTTTGCTGTGGCTTTTTGTACTACTCTTTTCCATATTGAACAAATTTCCTTTTCTTCCTGCTTTCTTGAGTGTTTTTCATGAAATAACACTGGATTTTCATTGTAGATTTTTTGCATGAATTGATATGGTTATGTGTTTTTACTTCACACCATTATTGTGGTTGAATACATTGCTTACTTTTAATATGTTGAGCAACCTGAAATTCCTGGTGTAGAGATACTTACTTATGGCATTATCCATTTAAAGTTCTGTTGGTTTCATGTTGCTATTATTGTGTGATAGATTTTTACATTCATATTTGTAAGTTGTACTGGGGTAGTTTTCTTGTTTTTTTCCTCTATTTTTAAAATCTTTTTTAAAATAGTGGTTTTATTTCATTCTAATTATTTATTTATTTTGGCCACGTCCCATGGCTTGTGGGATCTTAGTTCCCCAGTCAGGGATCGAACCCGAGCCCTTGGCAGTGAAAGCACAGAGTCCTAACCACTGGGCCACCAGAGAATTCCCCAGTTTTCTTTTTCAAGATGTATTTGTATAATCTGATTAGACTTGGCTTGGTGTAAGTGGTTTGGAGGGTTAGCATTAGGGCTGGGGCTGGTGTGAGGGTTGGGGCTGTGTATGGTTTATGGTTGCTGTGATGGTTTAAGTTTTATGCTTAATGAGTTATTTATGGGTATGGTTAATGAATATATTTTATGGTTTGCTTATGGTTATGGTTTGGCTTACTGGTTAAGGTTTATGGTTTTGGTCTCAGGGTGTTAGGGTTCTGTGTTAGAGTGGGTGTTAGGGTATGGGTGAGAATTGGGGTACAGGTAGGATGCGGGTAGAGCATGGGTTAGGGTAAGGTACAGGTTTAGGGTACGGGTTAGGCTAAGGTTAGGTCAGGGCTTAGGGTCAGGATCAGAGTTTAGGTTTAGGGTCCATGTCAGGATTAGCGTCAAGGTTGAGCGAGGCCATTGTTTTCTGCTCCTCCAGTTCTGGATTCTCATTGATAGATGAATGAAATGTCTGCTCTGGTCACCCACTGTTTCAAATTGAGCTCAGCCTTAGTCAAGGGTTCTTAGGGCCTCAGAGGTCATGCAGGGTTTCCCTCCACCCTCCCTCCTGGGAAGGGTGATGCAGGCCCCACTCTGTGTGGGCAGCCCCAGGTCCAGCATGGCCCTGACATGCAGGATACTAAGTAGACGTGATGTAAGACTTGGTGCATCAGTCTGCCAGCTCCCAGGTGCTGCCTTTTTTTTTTTTTTAATTAATTAATTAATTAATTTGGGGCTGTGTTGGGTCTGCATTGCTGCACGGAGGCTTTCTCTAGTTGCGGCGAGTGGGGGCTTCTCATTGCGGTGGCTTCTCTTGTTGCAGAGCACAGGCTCTAAGCGCGTGGGCTTCAGCAGTTGTGGCTCGCGGGTTCCAGAGCGCAGGCTCAGTAGTTGTGGTGCACGGGCTTAGTTGCTCCACAGCATGTGGGATCTTCCCGGACCAGGGCTCAAACCCGTGTCCCCTGCATTGGCAGGTGGATTCTTAACCACTGCGCCACCAGGGAAGTCTGGTGTTGCGTTCGTGAGGGCTGGTGGGGCCCTCTTGGGACTGGACAGATCCTTTGTTCCATCTGCACGGGTGTCCAAGCAGGTCTCAGAACAGCCCTTGGCCTCTGAGCATCCAGGCAGGCACCCACGTTCCTCCAGCTCAGGTTAGCCTTGGCCCCTCCATCCCCGTGGCCAATTACTGAGCTGATTGTGTCTTTACTCTTTAAAATTAAATCACTCTCTCCAGGTGGGCGAGAAGTTTACTTGTGAACTTGGTTAGGGTTAGGGGTTAGGGGTTAAGGGTAGGGGTTAGGGTCAGGGTTAGGGCTAGGGCTAGGGCTAGGGGTTAGGGTTAGGCTTAGGGTTGGGTTAGGGTTAGGGGTTAGGTTTAGGGTTAGGGTTAGTGTTGGGTTAGGGTTAGGGTTAAGGTAGGGTTAGGGTTGGGTTAGGGTTAGGGTTTAGGGTTAGGGTGTCCAGCCTTACGTCCCATTCAGCTGTGAGTGTAGATGTGGTCAGTCCAGTTGCATCAGAGCCCCTGATTGAATTTTGTAAGAATTCCTCGCTCTCTCACTGTCTTTCTTTTTTTATAATTAATTTTTATAGTGGGGTGTAGCTGATTTGCAATGTTGTGTTTCTTGGTGCTGTACATCCACCTGAGTCACTTACAGAGAGACATCAATAAATTCTTTTCTAGTTTCTAGTAGTCAGATAGATGTTTTTTCTGTGAATAGAGTGTGCTGAGTCCAGTTCCTTGAACAATGAGTATGTCTCGGCGATTACATTATTGTCGTATGGAACGGTATCTGTGCCAATTTCAACCTCCTGGTTTATGCATCACCGCACCACCCTTTTCCCCTTAAGCAGCCATCAGTGTGTTTTGTAAATGTGTGATGGTGTTCGGTTTGTAATTCAGTTCATGGTTGGCGATTTTTAGATTCCCTTTATAAGTGATATCTTATGATAAGTTTCTCTTGCTGTCTAACTTATTTCACTCTCAATGACCAAACATAAGTCCCACTGAGTTGCTGCAACTGGCCTCATTTCATTGATTTCAGGGCTGAGTAATATTCCGTTGTGCTTAAGTACCAAATTTTCTTTCACCATTTTTTCCTCCCAAGGACTATTAAGTTGTACCCAAGTCGAGGCTGTTGTAAACATAGCAGCAGTAAACGGGGTGCCTGCGTCCTGTGGATTTTTGGTTTTTCCAACATATAGGCCCATGAGTGGAAGCGCCCTATGCTTTGTAGCTCTGTTTTTTAGATGTTTTAGGAAACACAGCACACTTCTCCAGAGTGGCCGTTGGCAATTTACATTCCCCCCTTCAGCGTAACAAGGCTCCCTTTTCTCCTCTCCTTGTCCTGCCTATCTGGTTTTTACCCTTTGTGAGGATGGTCCTTTTTTCTGATTCGAAGTGATACCTCTTTGTAGTGTTGATTTGCATTGCCCGCTTCTTTGGTTGGCCAAAAAGGGCGTATGCGTTTTTCCTGAATATATTCTGGAAGTTAAATTTGAGAGACAGCTTTTTTTGTTTAATGGATTAATTAATTTATTTTTGGCTGTGTTGGGTCTTCGTTTCTGTGTGAAGGCTTTCTCTAGTTGTGGCAAGCGGGGGCCACTCTTCATCGCGGTGCGCGGGCCTCTCACTATCGCGGCCTCTCTTGTTGCGGAGCACAGGCTCCAGACGTGCAGGCTCAATAGTTGTGGCTCACGGGCCTAGTTGCTCCGCGGCATGTGGGATCTTCCCAGGTCAGGGCTCGAACCCGTGTCCCCTGCATTAGCAGGCAGATTCTCAACCACTGCGCCACCAGGGAAGCCCCTTGAATAGTTTTGTATTTAAAATTTGTCTGTGGGGACTTCCCTGGTGACGCAGTGGTTAAGAGTCCGCCTGCCAATGCAGGGGACACGGGCTCGAGCCCTGGTCCGGGAAGATCCCACATGCCGCAGAGCAACCAAGCCTGCGCGGCACAACTACTGAAGCCTGCGCGCCTAGAGCCCATGCTCGCCCACAAGAGAAGCCACCGCAATGAGAAGCCCGTGCACCGCAACGAAGAGTAGCCCCGCTCGACGCAACTAGAGAAAGCCCACATGCAGCAACGAAGACCCAACGCAGCCAAACATAAATTAGAAACTACAATAAAATTCGCCTCTGAATAACTTTGAGTGAATTTGGTATAAGTTGTAAAGTTTGCATCTACATTCACTTCATTCCAAATGGTTTCCAATTAATTGTTCCTTAACTACTTTTAGAAAACTTTTGGGATAGAGACTCCATTTTAGTTTGAATGTCCAGTTTAATGGATTCAGCAGTCCTGTCAGTAGGGCACGCTGCCTCCAGTGACCTGTGAGGGAGGCGCGGCCTGCACTTCCTGCACTGACCACAGGGTGGCGCCGAGTTCGCCTCTCTGACCCACAGCGCATGCTCGTTCCCTGCGAACTCGATTGTGAGGTCAGCTGAGAGCAGTTGAGCCTCCTCAGGCGCGGCGGCGGGGGCGGAGGCCTTCCGGTAGGACGCCCGGCTCAGTGTCTCTGCTGAGAGGAGCTCGGTCTCCGTCTCCTTAGGACTCGCTGGGGTTTCGGCTTCAGGACAAAGTGGGGCTGCGTCCACGCTAACTAGGGAACTAGGTTTCCTGAGGACCCAGGTGATGCCTGAGGAAAAGGTGAAGAGACGGTGAGGAAAAGTGGGGAGAAGCTTCCTGTGGGCGACGGACCGTTGAGGGGGTCCGTCTTCGTGTGAGCGAGGGAGGGCTTGGCGTGGAAAGCTGGGTTTTTGTTCAGGTTTGTGTGCAGGGTAGCCAGCATGAGTTATGGGGCGTCCAGTTTTCCCAGCACCATTTATGGTGGGGAGTGTCGTGCTCCTTGGTGTGTCCTTGGTCCCTGTGTCATAAATTCACCGACCCCGTCCGTGGGGGTTGAATTCCGGTCTCTCTGTCCTGTTCCTCTGGTCCCTGTGCCCGTTTTGAGCCAGTTCCACACTGTTTTGGTGACTGTAGCTTCTCAGCAGAGTGTGACGTCAGGGAGGGAGATGCCTCCAGCCCGTTCTCTTTTTGCAGGGTTTCTTTGGCTATTTGGGGTCCTTTGTGGTTCCCCACAGATATTAGGAGGATTTGCTCTATTTGGGGGGAAAATACCATGGAATTTTAGGAGGGATTGCATTCACTGTGTCCACTGCTTTGGGTAGCATGGATATTTTAACAACATTAATTGTTCCATTCCATGAGAACAGGATATCTTTCCATTTATTGGTGTGTTTTTCAATGTCTTCATCAATGTCTTAAAGTTTTCAGTGTGCAGGTCTTTCACCTCCTTGGTTGACTTTATTCCCAGGTATTTTGTTCTTTTTGATGCAGTTGTAAATAGGGTTGCTTTCTTTCTCTTTCTGATGGTTCATTATTAGTGTTTAGAAATGCAACTGGTTTCTGTGTATTGATTTTGCAACTTTACTGAATTTATTTACTAGTACTAATCGTTTTTTTGTGGCATGAAGTGGAAAATTGGCATTCAAAAATCCCACTGTTTCTACCATATCCAGGTCGTCCACAACACGGAGGACAGCGGCTCCTCATATAACCTTCCCACGGTGCCTCTAAATGACATGTGGACTTTGGGTGAACTGGATCTGGGTAAGGCTTGGCTTCTATCTGGAAGTTTGATGTTTTCTCTGCTTTTCTGGCATGCTATTGACATACATGATGTTTTGAAAAGTAATTGACTTTCCAGTAATTTCAAACATACAACTTTACATACATAAAAACAAGTCTTGTACCTTGATTAAATATACTCCTAAATATTGATGTTGACATTATTACAAATGGAATTGTTCTCATAAATTCTTTTTCAGATTATTTTTTGCCAGCGTATGCATATAAGATAGATTTTCATGAATTGATATTTTGTTCTATAACTTTGCTTATTAATTAGTTGATTAGCTCAAAGAATTTCTTTGCTGATTATAGGTAGTTTTATATATAAGATGATGTGACCTATGTTCTGTGAAGAGACACGGTTTTAATTTTTCCATTCACCCATGGATGCCTTTTATTTCTTTCCTCAAGATTCTGGGTAGAACTTCCAGTACACTATTGAGTAACGGTGATGAAGGCCAGCTTCCTGGCCTTGTTCCTGATTTCAGGAGTAAATCTTTCAGTCTTTAACATTGAGCACGATGTTTGCTGTGGCTTTTTGTACTACTCTTTTCCATATTGAACAAATTTCCTTTTCTTCCTGCTTTCTTGAGTGTTTTTCATGAAATAACACTGGATTTTCATTGTAGATTTTTTGCATGAATTGATATGGTTATGTGTTTTTACTTCACACCATTATTGTGGTTGAATACATTGCTTACTTTTAATATGTTGAGCAACCTGAAATTCCTGGTGTAGAGATACTTGCTTATGGCATTATCCATTTAAAGTTCTGTTGGTTTCATGTTGCTATTATTGTGTGATAGATTTTTACATTCATATTTGTAAGTTGTACTGGGGTAGTTTTCTTGTTTTTTTCCTCTATTTTTAAAATCTTTTTTAAAATAGTGGTTTTATTTCATTCTAATTATTTATTTATTTTGGCCACGTCCCATGGCTTGTGGGATCTTAGTTCCCCAGTCAGGGATCGAACCCGAGCCCTTGGCAGTGAAAGCACAGAGTCCTAACCACTGGGCCACCAGAGAATTCCCCAGTTTTCTTTTTCAAGATGTATTTGTATAATCTGATTAGACTTGGCTTGGTGTAAGTGGTTTGGAGGGTTAGCATTAGGGCTGGGGCTGGTGTGAGGGTTGGGGCTGTGTATGGTTTATGGTTGCTGTGATGGTTTAAGTTTTATGCTTAATGAGTTATTTATGGGTATGGTTAATGAATATATTTTATGGTTTGCTTATGGTTATGGTTTGGCTTACTGGTTAAGGTTTATGGTTTTGGTCTCAGGGTGTTAGGGTTCTGTGTTAGAGTGGGTGTTAGGGTATGGGTGAGAATTGGGGTACAGGTAGGATGCGGGTAGAGCATGGGTTAGGGTAAGGTACAGGTTTAGGGTACGGGTTAGGCTAAGGTTAGGTCAGGGCTTAGGGTCAGGATCAGAGTTTAGGTTTAGGGTCCATGTCAGGATTAGCGTCAAGGTTGAGCGAGGCCATTGTTTTCTGCTCCTCCAGTTCTGGATTCTCATTGATAGATGAATGAAATGTCTGCTCTGGTCACCCACTGTTTCAAATTGAGCTCAGCCTTAGTCAAGGGTTCTTAGGGCCTCAGAGGTCATGCAGGGTTTCCCTCCACCCTCCCTCCTGGGAAGGGTGATGCAGGCCCCACTCTGTGTGGGCAGCCCCAGGTCCAGCATGGCCCTGACATGCAGGATACTAAGTAGACGTGATGTAAGACTTGGTGCATCTGTCTGCCAGCCCCCAGGTGCTGCCTTTTTTTTTTTTTCTTAATTAATGAATTAATTAATTTGGGGCTGTGTTGGGTCTGCATTGCTGCACGGAGGCTTTCTCTAGTTGCGGCGAGTGGGGGCTTCTCATTGCGGTGGCTTCTCTTGTTGCAGAGCACAGGCTCTAAGCGCGTGGGCTTCAGCAGTTGTGGCTCGCGGGTTCCAGAGCGCAGGCTCAGTAGTTGTGGTGCACGGGCTTAGTTGCTCCACAGCATGTGGGATCTTCCCGGACCAGGGCTCAAACCCGTGTCCCCTGCATTGGCAGGTGGATTCTTAACCACTGCGCCACCAGGGAAGTCTGGTGTTGCGTTCGTGAGGGCTGGTGGGGCCCTCTTGGGACTGGACAGATCCTTTGTTCCATCTGCACGGGTGTCCAAGCAGGTCTCAGAACAGCCCTTGGCCTCTGAGCATCCAGGCAGGCACCCACGTTCCTCCAGCTCAGGTTAGCCTTGGACCCTCCATCCCCGTGGCCAATTACTGAGCTGATTGTGTCTTTACTCTTTAAAATTAAATCACTCTCTCCAGGTGGGCGAGAAGTTTACTTGTGAACTTGGTTAGGGTTAGGGGTTAGGGGTTAAGGGTAGGGGTTAGGGTCAGGGTTAGGGCTAGGGCTAGGGCTAGGGGTTAGGGTTAGGCTTAGGGTTGGGTTAGGGTTAGGGGTTAGGTTTAGGGTTAGGGTTAGTGTTGGGTTAGGGTTAGGGTTAAGGTAGGGTTAGGGTTGGGTTAGGGTTAGGGTTTAGGGTTAGGGTGTCCAGCCTTACGTCCCATTCAGCTGTGAGTGTAGATGTGGTCAGTCCAGTTGCATCAGAGCCCCTGATTGAATTTTGTAAGAATTCCTCTCTCTCTCACTGTCTTTCTTTTTTTATAATTAATTTTTAGAGTGGGGTGTAGCTGATTTGTAATGTTGTGTTTCTTGGTGCTGTACATCCACCTGAGTCACTTACAGAGAGACATCAATAAATTCTTTTCTAGTTTCTAGTAGTCAGATAGATGTTTTTTCTGTGAATAGAGTGTGCTGAGTCCAGTTCCTTGAACAATGAGTATGTCTCGGCGATTACATTATTGGCGTATGGAACCGTATCTGTGCCAATTTCAACCTCCTGGTTTATGCATCACCGCACCACACTTTTCCCCTTAAGCAGCCATCAGTGTGTTTTGTAAATGTGTGATGGTGTTCGGTTTGTAATTCAGTTCATGGTTGGCGATTTTTAGATTCCCTTTATAAGTGATATCTTATGATAAGTTTCTCTTGCTGTCTAACTTATTTCACTCTCAATGACCAAACATAAGTCCCCCTGAGTTGCTGCAACTGGCCTCATTTCATTGATTTCAGGGCTGAGTAATATTCCGTTGTGCTTAAGTACCAAATTTTCTTTCACCATTTTTTCCTTCCAAGGACTATTAAGCTGTACCCAAGTCGAGGCTGTTGTAAACATAGCAGCAGTAAACGGGGTGCCTGCGTCCTGTGGATTTTTGGTTTTTCCAACATATAGGCCCATGAGTGGAAGCGCCCTATGCTTTGTAGCTCTGTTTTTTAGATGTTTTAGGAAACACAGCACACTTCTCCAGAGTGGCCGTTGGCAATTTACATTCCCCCCTTCAGCGTAACAAGGCTCCCTTTTCTCCTCTCCTTGTCCTGCCTATCTGGTTTTTACCCTTTGTGAGGATGGTCCTTTTTTCTGATTCGAAGTGATACCTCTTTGTAGTGTTGATTTGCATTGCCCGCTTCTTTGGTTGGCCAAAAAGGGCGTATGCGTTTTTCCTGAATATATTCTGGAAGTTAAATTTGAGAGACAGCTTTTTTTTGTTTAATGGATTAATTAATTAATTTATTTTTGGCTGTGTTGGGTCTTCGTTTCTGTGTGAAGGCTTTCTCTAGTTGTGGCAAGCGGGGGCCACTCTTCATCGTGGTGCGCGGGCCTCTCACTATCGCGGCCTCTCTTGTTGCGGAGCACAGGCTCCAGACGTGCAGGCTCAATAGTTGTGGCTCACGGGCCTAGTTGCTCCGCGGCATGTGGGATCTTCCCAGGTCAGGGCTCGAACCCGTGTCCCCTGCATTAGCAGGCAGATTCTCAACCACTGCGCCACCAGGGAAGCCCCTTGAATAGTTTTGTATTTAAAATTTGTCTGTGGGGACTTCCCTGGTGACGCAGTGGTTAAGAGTCCGCCTGCCAATGCAGGGGACACGGGCTCGAGCCCTGGTCCGGGAAGATCCCACATGCCGCAGAGCAACCAAGCCTGCGCGGCACAACTACTGAAGCCTGCGCGCCTAGAGCCCATGCTCGCCCACAAGAGAAGCCACCGCAATGAGAAGCCCGTGCACCGCAACGAAGAGTAGCCCCGCTCAACGCAACTAGAGAAAGCCCACATGCAGCAACGAAGACCCAACGCAGCCAAACATAAATTAGAAACTACAATAAAATTCGCCTCTGAATAACTTTGAGTGAATTTGGTATAAGTTGTAAAGTTTGCATCTACATTCACTTCATTCCAAATGGTTTCCAATTAATTGTTCCTTAACTACTTTTAGAAAACTTTTGGGATAGAGACTCCATTTTAGTTTGAATGTCCAGTTTAATGGATTCAGCAGTCCTGTCAGTAGGGCACGCTGACTCCAGTGACCTGTGAGGGAGGCGCGGCCTGCACTTCCTGCACTGACCACAGGGTGGCGCCGAGTTCGCCTCTGTGACCCACAGCGCATGCTCGTTCCCTGCGAACTCGATTGTGAGGTCAGCTGAGAGCAGTTGAGCCTCCTCAGGCGCGGCGGCGGGGGCGGAGGCCTTCCGGTAGGACGCCCGGCTCAGTGTCTCTGCTGAGAGGAGCTCGGTCTCCGTCTCCTTAGGACTCGCTGGGGTTTCGGCTTCAGGACAAAGTGGGGCTGCGTCCACGCTAACTAGGGAACTAGGTTTCCTGAGGACCCAGGTGATGCCTGAGGAAAAGGTGAAGAGACGGTGAGGAAAAGTGGGGAGAAGCTTCCTGTGGGCGACGGACCGTTGAGGGGGTCCGTCTTCGTGTGAGCGAGGGAGGGCTTGGCGTGGAAAGCTGGGTTTTTGTTCAGGTTTGTGTGCAGGGTAGCCAGCATGAGTTATGGGGCGTCCAGTTTTCCCAGCACCATTTATGGTGGGGAGTGTCGTGCTCCTTGGTGTGTCCTTGGTCCCTGTGTCATAAATTCACCGACCCAGTCCGTGGGGTTGAATTCCGGTCTCTCTGTCCTGTTCCTCTGGTCCCTGTGCCCGTTTTGAGCCAGTTCCACACTGTTTTGGTGACTGTAGCTTCTCAGCAGAGTGTGACGTCAGGGAGGGAGATGCCTCCAGCCCGTTCTCTTTTTGCAGGGTTTCTTTGGCTATTTGGGGTCCTTTGTGGTTCCCCACAGATATTAGGAGGATTTGCTCTATTTGGGGGGAAAATACCATGGAATTTTGGGAGGGATTGCATTCACTGTGTCCACTGCTTTGGGTAGCATGGATATTTTAACAACATTAATTGTTCCATTCCATGAGAACAGGATATCTTTCCATTTATTGGTGTGTTTTTCAATGTCTTCATCAATGTCTTAAAGTTTTCAGTGTGCAGGTCTTTCACCTCCTTGGTTGACTTTATTCCCAGGTATTTTGTTCTTTTTGATGCAGTTGTAAATGGGGTTGCTTTCTTTCTCTTTCTGATGGTTCATTATTAGTGTTTAGAAATGCAACTGATTTCTGTGTATTGATTCTGCAACTTTACTGAATTTATTTACTAGTACTAATCGTTTTTTGGTGGAATGAAGTGGAAAATTGGAATTCAAAAATCCCACTGTTTCTACCATATCTAGGTCGTCCACAACACGGAGGACAGCGGCTCCTCATATAACCTTCCCACGGTGCCTCTAAATGACATGTGGACTTTGGGTGAACGGGATCTGGGTAAGGCTTGGCTTCTATCTGGAAGTTTGATGTTTTCTCTGCTTTTCTGGCATGCTGTTGACATACATGATGTTTTGAAAAGTAATTGACTTTCCAGTAATTTCAAACATACAACTTTACATACATAAAAACAAGTCTTGTACCTTGATTAAATATACTCCTAAATATTGATGTTGACATTATTACAAATGGAATTGTTCTCATAAATTCTTTTTCAGATTATTTTTTGCCAGCGTATGCATATAAGATAGATTTTCATGAATTGATATTTTGTTCTATAACTTTGCTTATTAATTAGTTGATTAGCTCAAAGAATTTCTTTGCTGATTATAGGTAGTTTTATATATAAGATGATGTGACCTATGTTCTGTGAAGAGACACGGTTTTAATTTTTCCATTCACCCATGGATGCCTTTTATTTCTTTCCTCAAGATTCTGGGTAGAACTTCCAGTACACTATTGAGTAACGGTGATGAAGGCCAGCTTCCTGGCCTTGTTCCTGATTTCAGGAGTAAATCTTTCAGTCTTTAACATTGAGCACGATGTTTGCTGTGGCTTTTTGTACTACTCTTTTCCATATTGAACAAATTTCCTTTTCTTCCTGCTTTCTTGAGTGTTTTTCATGAAATAACACTGGATTTTCATTGTAGATTTTTTGCATGAATTGATATGGTTATGTGTTTTTACTTCACACCATTATTGTGGTTGAATACATTGCTTACTTTTAATATGTTGAGCAACCTGAAATTCCTGGTGTAGAGATACTTGCTTATGGCATTATCCATTTAAAGTTCTGTTGGTTTCATGTTGCTATTATTGTGTGATAGATTTTTACATTCATATTTGTAAGTTGTACTGGGGTAGTTTTCTTGTTTTTTTCCTCTATTTTTAAAATCTTTTTTAAAATAGTGGTTTTATTTCATTCTAATTATTTATTTATTTTGGCCACGTCCCATGGCTTGTGGGATCTTAGTTCCCCAGTCAGGGATCGAACCCGAGCCCTTGGCAGTGAAAGCACAGAGTCCTAACCACTGGGCCACCAGAGAATTCCCCAGTTTTCTTTTTCAAGATGTATTTGTATAATCTGATTAGACTTGGCTTGGTGTAAGTGGTTTGGAGGGTTAGCATTAGGGCTGGGGCTGGTGTGAGGGTTGGGGCTGTGTATGGTTTATGGTTGCTGTGATGGTTTAAGTTTTATGCTTAATGAGTTATTTATGGGTATGGTTAATGAATATATTTTATGGTTTGCTTATGGTTATGGTTTGGCTTACTGGTTAAGGTTTATGGTTTTGGTCTCAGGGTGTTAGGGTTCTGTGTTAGAGTGGGTGTTAGGGTATGGGTGAGAATTGGGGTACAGGTAGGATGCGGGTAGAGCATGGGTTAGGGTAAGGTACAGGTTTAGGGTACGGGTTAGGCTAAGGTTAGGTCAGGGCTTAGGGTCAGGATCAGAGTTTAGGTTTAGGGTCCATGTCAGGATTAGCGTCAAGGTTGAGCGAGGCCATTGTTTTCTGCTCCTCCAGTTCTGGATTCTCATTGATAGATGAATGAAATGTCTGCTCTGGTCACCCACTGTTTCAAATTGAGCTCAGCCTTAGTCAAGGGTTCTTAGGGCCTCAGAGGTCATGCAGGGTTTCCCTCCACCCTCCCTCCTGGGAAGGGTGATGCAGGCCCCACTCTGTGTGGGCAGCCCCAGGTCCAGCATGGCCCTGACATGCAGGATACTAAGTAGACGTGATGTAAGACTTGGTGCATCTGTCTGCCAGCCCCCAGGTGCTGCCTTTTTTTTTTTTTCTTAATTAATGAATTAATTAATTTGGGGCTGTGTTGGGTCTGCATTGCTGCACGGAGGCTTTCTCTAGTTGCGGCGAGTGGGGGCTTCTCATTGCGGTGGCTTCTCTTGTTGCAGAGCACAGGCTCTAAGCGCGTGGGCTTCAGCAGTTGTGGCTCGCGGGTTCCAGAGCGCAGGCTCAGTAGTTGTGGTGCACGGGCTTAGTTGCTCCACAGCATGTGGGATCTTCCCGGACCAGGGCTCAAACCCGTGTCCCCTGCATTGGCAGGTGGATTCTTAACCACTGCGCCACCAGGGAAGTCTGGTGTTGCGTTCGTGAGGGCTGGTGGGGCCCTCTTGGGACTGGACAGATCCTTTGTTCCATCTGCACGGGTGTCCAAGCAGGTCTCAGAACAGCCCTTGGCCTCTGAGCATCCAGGCAGGCACCCACGTTCCTCCAGCTCAGGTTAGCCTTGGCCCCTCCATCCCCGTGGCCAATTACTGAGCTGATTGTGTCTTTACTCTTTAAAATTAAATCACTCTCTCCAGGTGGGCGAGAAGTTTACTTGTGAACTTGGTTAGGGTTAGGGGTTAGGGGTTAAGGGTAGGGGTTAGGGTCAGGGTTAGGGCTAGGGCTAGGGCTAGGGGTTAGGGTTAGGCTTAGGGTTGGGTTAGGGTTAGGGGTTAGGTTTAGGGTTAGGGTTAGTGTTGGGTTAGGGTTAGGGTTAAGGTAGGGTTAGGGTTGGGTTAGGGTTAGGGTTTAGGGTTAGGGTGTCCAGCCTTACGTCCCATTCAGCTGTGAGTGTAGATGTGGTCAGTCCAGTTGCATCAGAGCCCCTGATTGAATTTTGTAAGAATTCCTCTCTCTCTCACTGTCTTTCTTTTTTTATAATTAATTTTTATAGTGGGGTGTAGCTGATTTGTAATGTTGTGTTTCTTGGTGCTGTACATCCACCTGAGTCACTTACAGAGAGACATCAATAAATTCTTTTCTAGTTTCTAGTAGTCAGATAGATGTTTTTTCTGTGAATAGAGTGTGCTGAGTCCAGTTCCTTGAACAATGAGTATGTCTCGGCGATTACATTATTGGCGTATGGAACCGTATCTGTGCCAATTTCAACCTCCTGGTTTATGCATCACCGCACCACACTTTTCCCCTTAAGCAGCCATCAGTGTGTTTTGTAAATGTGTGATGGTGTTCGGTTTGTAATTCAGTTCATGGTTGGCGATTTTTAGATTCCCTTTATAAGTGATATCTTATGATAAGTTTCTCTTGCTGTCTAACTTATTTCACTCTCAATGACCAAACATAAGTCCCCCTGAGTTGCTGCAACTGGCCTCATTTCATTGATTTCAGGGCTGAGTAATATTCCGTTGTGCTTAAGTACCAAATTTTCTTTCACCATTTTTTCCTTCCAAGGACTATTAAGCTGTACCCAAGTCGAGGCTGTTGTAAACATAGCAGCAGTAAACGGGGTGCCTGCGTCCTGTGGATTTTTGGTTTTTCCAACATATAGGCCCATGAGTGGAAGCGCCCTATGCTTTGTAGCTCTGTTTTTTAGATGTTTTAGGAAACACAGCACACTTCTCCAGAGTGGCCGTTGGCAATTTACATTCCCCCCTTCAGCGTAACAAGGCTCCCTTTTCTCCTCTCCTTGTCCTGCCTATCTGGTTTTTACCCTTTGTGAGGATGGTCCTTTTTTCTGATTCGAAGTGATACCTCTTTGTAGTGTTGATTTGCATTGCCCGCTTCTTTGGTTGGCCAAAAAGGGCGTATGCGTTTTTCCTGAATATATTCTGGAAGTTAAATTTGAGAGACAGCTTTTTTTTGTTTAATGGATTAATTAATTAATTTATTTTTGGCTGTGTTGGGTCTTCGTTTCTGTGTGAAGGCTTTCTCTAGTTGTGGCAAGCGGGGGCCACTCTTCATCGTGGTGCGCGGGCCTCTCACTATCGCGGCCTCTCTTGTTGCGGAGCACAGGCTCCAGACGTGCAGGCTCAATAGTTGTGGCTCACGGGCCTAGTTGCTCCGCGGCATGTGGGATCTTCCCAGGTCAGGGCTCGAACCTGTGTCCCCTGCATTAGCAGGCAGATTCTCAACCACTGCGCCACCAGGGAAGCCCCTTGAATAGTTTTGTATTTAAAATTTGTCTGTGGGGACTTCCCTGGTGACGCAGTGGTTAAGAGTCCGCCTGCCAATGCAGGGGACACGGGCTCGAGCCCTGGTCCGGGAAGATCCCACATGCCGCAGAGCAACCAAGCCTGCGCGGCACAACTACTGAAGCCTGCGCGCCTAGAGCCCATGCTCGCCCACAAGAGAAGCCACCGCAATGAGAAGCCCGTGCACCGCAACGAAGAGTAGCCCCGCTCAACGCAACTAGAGAAAGCCCACATGCAGCAACGAAGACCCAACGCAGCCAAACATAAATTAGAAACTACAATAAAATTCGCCTCTGAATAACTTTGAGTGAATTTGGTATAAGTTGTAAAGTTTGCATCTACATTCACTTCATTCCAAATGGTTTCCAATTAATTGTTCCTTAACTACTTTTAGAAAACTTTTGGGATAGAGACTCCATTTTAGTTTGAATGTCCAGTTTAATGGATTCAGCAGTCCTGTCAGTAGGGCACGCTGCCTCCAGTGACCTGTGAGGGAGGCGCGGCCTGCACTTCCTGCACTGACCACAGGGTGGCGCCGAGTTCGCCTCTCTGACCCACAGCGCATGCTCGTTCCTTGGGAACTCGATTGTGAGGTCAGCTGAGAGCAGTTGAGCCTCCTCAGGCGCGGCGGCGGGGGCGGAGGCCTTCCGGTAGGACGCCCGGCTCAGTGTCTCTGCTGAGAGGAGCTCGGTCTCCGTCTCCTTAGGACTCGCTGGGGTTTCGGCTTCAGGACAAAGTGGGGCTGCGTCCACGCTAACTAGGGAACTAGGTTTCCTGAGGACCCAGGTGATGCCTGAGGAAAAGGTGAAGAGACGGTGAGGAAAAGTGGGGAGAAGCTTCCTGTGGGCGACGGACCGTTGAGGGGGTCCGTCTTCGTGTGAGCGAGGGAGGGCTTGGCGTGGAAAGCTGGGTTTTTGTTCAGGTTTGTGTGCAGGGTAGCCAGCATGAGTTATGGGGCGTCCAGTTTTCCCAGCACCATTTATGGTGGGGAGTGTCGTGCTCCTTGGTGTGTCCTTGGTCCCTGTGTCATAAATTCACCGACCCAGTCCGTGGGGTTGAATTCCGGTCTCTCTGTCCTGTTCCTCTGGTCCCTGTGCCCGTTTTGAGCCAGTTCCACACTGTTTTGGTGACTGTAGCTTCTCAGCAGAGTGTGACGTCAGGGAGGGAGATGCCTCCAGCCCGTTCTCTTTTTGCAGGGTTTCTTTGGCTATTTGGGGTCCTTTGTGGTTCCCCACAGATATTAGGAGGATTTGCTCTATTTGGGGGGAAAATACCATGGAATTTTGGGAGGGATTGCATTCACTGTGTCCACTGCTTTGGGTAGCATGGATATTTTAACAACATTAATTGTTCCATTCCATGAGAACAGGATATCTTTCCATTTATTGGTGTGTTTTTCAATGTCTTCATCAATGTCTTAAAGTTTTCAGTGTGCAGGTCTTTCACCTCCTTGGTTGACTTTATTCCCAGGTATTTTGTTCTTTTTGATGCAGTTGTAAATGGGGTTGCTTTCTTTCTCTTTCTGATGGTTCATTATTAGTGTTTAGAAATGCAACTGGTTTCTGTGTATTGATTCTGCAACTTTACTGAATTTATTTACTAGTACTAATCGTTTTTTGGTGGAATGAAGTGGAAAATTGGAATTCAAAAATCCCACTGTTTCTACCATATCCAGGTCGTCCACAACACGGAGGACAGCGGCTCCTCATATAACCTTCCCACGGTGCCTCTAAATGACATGTGGACTTTGGGTGAACGGGATCTGGGTAAGGCTTGGCTTCTATCTGGAAGTTTGATGTTTTCTCTGCTTTTCTGGCATGCTGTTGACATACATGATGTTTTGAAAAGTAATTGACTTTCCAGTAATTTCAAACATACAACTTTACATACATAAAAACAAGTCTTGTACCTTGATTAAATATACTCCTAAATATTGATGTTGACATTATTACAAATGGAATTGTTCTCATAAATTCTTTTTCAGATTATTTTTTGCCAGCGTATGCATATAAGATAGATTTTCATGAATTGATATTTTGTTCTATAACTTTGCTTATTAATTAGTTGATTAGCTCAAAGAATTTCTTTGCTGATTATAGGTAGTTTTATATATAAGATGATGTGACCTATGTTCTGTGAAGAGACACGGTTTTAATTTTTCCATTCACCCATGGATGCCTTTTATTTCTTTCCTCAAGATTCTGGGTAGAACTTCCAGTACACTATTGAGTAACGGTGATGAAGGCCAGCTTCCTGGCCTTGTTCCTGATTTCAGGAGTAAATCTTTCAGTCTTTAACATTGAGCACGATGTTTGCTGTGGCTTTTTGTACTACTCTTTTCCATATTGAACAAATTTCCTTTTCTTCCTGCTTTCTTGAGTGTTTTTCATGAAATAACACTGGATTTTCATTGTAGATTTTTTGCATGAATTGATATGGTTATGTGTTTTTACTTCACACCATTATTGTGGTTGAATACATTGCTTACTTTTAATATGTTGAGCAACCTGAAATTCCTGGTGTAGAGATACTTGCTTATGGCATTATCCATTTAAAGTTCTGTTGGTTTCATGTTGCTATTATTGTGTGATAGATTTTTACATTCATATTTGTAAGTTGTACTGGGGTAGTTTTCTTGTTTTTTTCCTCTATTTTTAAAATCTTTTTTAAAATAGTGGTTTTATTTCATTCTAATTATTTATTTATTTTGGCCACGTCCCATGGCTTGTGGGATCTTAGTTCCCCAGTCAGGGATCGAACCCGAGCCCTTGGCAGTGAAAGCACAGAGTCCTAACCACTGGGCCACCAGAGAATTCCCCAGTTTTCTTTTTCAAGATGTATTTGTATAATCTGATTAGACTTGGCTTGGTGTAAGTGGTTTGGAGGGTTAACATTAGGGCTGGGGCTGGTGTGAGGGTTGGGGCTGTGTATGGTTTATGGTTGCTGTGATGGTTTAAGTTTTATGCTTAATGAGTTATTTATGGGTATGGTTAATGAATATATTTTATGGTTTGCTTATGGTTATGGTTTGGCTTATTGGTTAAGGTTTATGGTTTTGGTCTCAGGGTGTTAGGGTTCTGTGTTAGAGTGCGTGTTAGGGTATGGGTGAGAATTGGGGTACAGGTAGGATGCGGGTAGAGCATGGGTTAGGGTAAGGTACAGGTTTAGGGTACGGGTTAGGCTAAGGTTAGGTCAGGGCTTAGGGTCAGGATGAGAGTTTAGGGTTAGGGTCCATGTCAGGATTAGCGTCAAGGTTGAGCGAGGCCATTGTTTTCTGCTCCTCCAGTTCTGGATTCTCATTGATAGATGAATGAAATGTCTGCTCTGGTCACCCACTGTTTCAAATTGAGCTCAGCCTTAGTCAAGGGTTCTTAGGGCCTCAGAGGTCATGCAGGGTTTCCCTCCACCCTCCCTCCTGGGAAGGGTGATGCAGGCCCCACTCTGTGTGGGCAGCCCCAGGTCCAGCATGGCCCTGACATGCAGGATACTAAGTAGACGTGATGTAAGACTTGGTGCATCAGTCTGCCAGCCCCCAGGGGCTGCCTTTTTTTTTTTTCTTAGTTAATTAATTAATTAATTTGGGGCTGTGTTGGGTCTGCATTGCTGCACGGAGGCTTTCTCTAGTTGTGGTGAGTGGGGGCTTCTCATTGCGGTGGCTTCTCTTGTTGCAGAGCACAGGCTCTAAGCGCGTGGGCTTCAGCAGTTGTGGCTCGCGGGTTCTAGAGCGCAGGCTCAGTAGTTGTGGTGCACGGGCTTAGTTGCTCCACAGCATGTGGGATCTTCCCGGACCAGGGCTCAAACCCGTGTCCCCTGCATTGGCAGGTGGATTCTTAACCACTGCGCCACCAGGGAAGTCTGGTGTTGCGTTCGTGAGGGCTGGTGGGGCCCTCTTGGGACTGGACGGATCCTTTGTTCCATCTGCACGGGTGTCCAAGCAGGTCTCAGAACAGCCCTTGGCCTCTGAGCATCCAGGCAGGCACCCACGTTCCTCCAGCTCAGGTTAGCCTTGGCCCCTCCATCCCCGTGGCCAATTACTGAGCTGATTGTGTCTTTACTCTTTAAAATTAAATCACTCTCTCCAGGTGGGCGAGAAGTTTACTTGTGAACTTGGTTAGGGTGAGGGGTTAGGGGTTAAGGGTTAGGGGTTAGGGTCAGGGTTAGGGCTAGGGCTAGGGCTAGGGGTTAGGGTTAGGCTTAGGGTTGGGTTAGGGTTAGGGGTTAGGTTTAGGGTTAGGGTTAGTGTTGGGTTAGGGTTAGGGTTAAGGTAGGGTTAGGGTTGGGTTAGGGTTAGGGTTTAGGGTTAGGGTGTCCAGCTTTACGTCCCATTCAGCTGTGAGTGTAGATGTGGTCAGTCCAGTTGCATCACAGCCCCTGATTGAATTTTGTAAGAATTCCTCTCTCTCTCACTGTCTTTCTTTTTTTATAATTAATTTTTAGAGTGGGGTGTAGCTGATTTGCAATGTTGTGTTTCTTGGTGCTGTACATCCACCTGAGTCACTTACAGAGAGACATCAATAAATTCTTTTCTAGTTTCTAGTAGTCAGATAGATGGTTTTTTCTGTGAATAGAGTGTGCTGAGTCCAGTTCCTTGAACAATGAGTATGTCTTGGCGATTACATTATTGGCGTATGGAACGGTATCTGTGCCAATTTCAACCTCCTGGTTTATGCATCACCGCACCACACTTCTCCCCTTAAGCAGCCATCAGTGTGTTTTGTAAATGTGTGATGGTGTTCGGTTTGTAATTCAGTTCATGGTTGGCGATTTTTAGATTCCCTTTATAAGTGATATCTTATGATAAGTTTCTCTTGCTGTCTAACTTATTTCACTCTCAATGACCAAACATAAGTGCCCCTGAGTTGCTGCAACTGGCCTCATTTCATTGATTTCAGGGCTGAGTAATATTCCGTTGTGCTTAAGTACCAAATTTTCTTTCACCATTTCTTCCTTCCAAGGACTATTAAGTTGTACCCAAGTCGAGGCTGTTGTAAACATAGCAGCAGTAAACGGGGTGCCTGCGTCCTGTGGATTTTTGGTTTTTCCAACATATAGGCCCATGAGTGGAAGCGCCCTATGCTTTGTAGCTCTGTTTTTTAGATGTTTTAGGAAACACAGCACACTTCTCCAGAGTGGCCGTTGGCAATTTACATTCCCCCCTTCAGCGTAACAAGGCTCCCTTTTCTCCTCTCCTTGTCCTGCCTATCTGGTTTTTACCCTTTGTGAGGATGGTCCTTTTTTCTGATTCGAAGTGATACCTCTTTGTAGTGTTGATTTGCGTTGCCCGCTTCTTTGGTTGGCCAAAAAGGGCGTATGCATTTTTCCTGAATATATTCTGGAAGTTAAATTTGAGAGACAGCTTTTTTTGTTTAATTAATTAATTAATTTATTTTTGGCTGTGTTGGGTCTTCGTTTCTGTGTGAAGGCTTTCTCTAGTTGTGGCAAGCGGGGGCCACTCTTCATCGCGGTGCGCGGGCCTCTCACTATCGCGGCCTCTCTTGTTGCGGAGCACAGGCTCCAGACGTGCAGGCTCAATAGTTGTGGCTCACGGGCCTAGTTGCTCCGCGGCATGTGGGATCTTCCCAGGTCAGGGCTCGAACCCGTGTCCCCTGCATTAGCAGGCAGATTCTCAACCACTGCGCCACCAGGGAAGCCCCTTGAATAGTTTTGTATTTAAAATTTGTCTGTGGGGACTTCCCTGGTGACGCAGTGGTTAAGAGTCCGCCTGCCAATGCAGGGGACACGGGCTCGAGCCCTGGTCCGGGAAGATCTCACATGCCGCAGAGCAACCAAGCCTGCGCGGCACAACTACTGAAGCCTGCGCGCCTAGAGCCCATGCTCGCCCAGAAGAGAAGCCACCGCAATGAGAAGCCCGTGCACCGCAACGAAGAGTAGCCCCGCTCGACGCAACTAGAGAAAGCCCACATGCAGCAACGAAGACCCAACGCAGCCAAACATAAATTAGAAACTACAATAAAATTTGCCTCTGAATAACTTTGAGTGAATTTGGTATAAGTTGTAAAGTTTGCATCTACATTCACTTCATTCCAAATGGTTTCCAATTAATTGTTCCTTAACTACTTTTAGAAAGCTTTTGGGATAGAGACTCCATTTTAGTTTGAATGTCCAGTTTAATGGATTCAGCAGTCCTGTCAGTAGGGCACGCTGCCTCCAGTGACCTGTGAGGGAGGCGCGGCCTGCACTTCCTGCACTGACCACAGGGTGGCGCCGAGTTCGCCTCTCTGACCCACAGCGCATGCTCGTTCCTTGGGAACTCGATTGTGAGGTCAGCTGAGAGCAGTTGAGCCTCCTCAGGCGCGGGGGCGGGGGCGGAGGCCTTCCGGTAGGACGCCCGGCTCAGTGTCTCTGCTGAGAGGAGCTCGGTCTCCGTCTCCTTAGGACTCGCTGGGGTTTCGGCTTCAGGACAAAGTGGGGCTGCGTCCACGCTGACTAGGGAACTAGGTTTCCTGAGGACCCAGGTGATGCCTGAGGAAAAGGTGAAGAGACGGTGAGGAAAAGTGGGGAGAAGCTTCCTGTGGGCGACTGACCGTTGAGGGGGTCCGTCTTCGTGTGAGCGAGGGAGGGCTTGGCGTGGAAAGCTGGGTTTTTGTTCAGGTTTGTGTGCAGGGTAGCCAGCATGAGTTATGGGGCGTCCAGTTTTCCCAGCACCATTTATGGTGGGGAGTGTCGTGCTCCTTGGTGTGTCCTTGGTCCCTGTGTCATAAATTCACCGACCCCGTCCGTGGGGGTTGAATTCTGGTCTCTCTGTCCTGTTCCTCTGGTCCCTGTGCCCGTTTTGAGCCAGTTCCACACTGTTTTGGTGACTGTAGCTTCTCAGCAGAGTGTGACGTCAGGGAGGGAGATGCCTCCAGCCCGTTCTCTTTTTGCAGGGTTTCTTTGGCTATTTGGGGTCCTTTGTGGTTCCCCACAGATATTAGGAGGATTTGCTCTATTTGGGGGGAAAATACCATGGAATTTTGGGAGGGATTGCATTCACTGTGTCCACTGCTTTGGGTAGCATGGATATTTTAACAACATTAATTGTTCCATTCCATGAGAACAGGATATCTTTCCATTTATTGGTGTGTTTTTCAATGTCTTCATCAATGTCTTAAAGTTTTCAGTGTGCAGGTCTTTCACCTCCTTGGTTGACTTTATTCCCAGGTATTTTGTTCTTTTTGATGCAGTTGTAAATGGGGTTGCTTTCTTTCTCTTTCTGATGGTTCATTATTAGTGTTTAGAAATGCAACTGGTTTCTGTGTATTGATTTTGCAACTTTACTGAATTTATTTATTAGTTCTAATAGTGTTTTTGTGGCATGAAGTGGAAAATTGGAATTCAAAAATCCCACTGTTTCTACCATATCCAGGTCGTCCACAACACGGAGGACAGCGGCTCCTAATATAACCTTCCCACGGTGCCTCTAAATGACATGTGGACTTTGGGTGAACTGGATCTGGGTAAGGCTTGGCTTCTATCTGGAAGTTTGATGTTTTCTCTGCTTTTCTGGCATGCTATTGACATACATGATGTTTTGAAAAGTAATTGACTTTCCAGTAATTTCAAACATACAACTTTACATACATAAAAACAAGTCTTGTACCTTGATTAAATATACTCCTAAATATTGATGTTGACATTATTACAAATGGAATTGTTCTCATAAGTTCTTTTTCAGATTATTTTTTGCCAGCGTATGCATATAAGATAGATTTTCATGAATTGATATTTTGTTCTATAACTTTGCTTATTAATTAGTTGATTAGCTCAAAGAATTTCTTTGCTGATTATAGGTAGTTTTATATATAAGATGATGTGACCTATGTTCTGTGAAGAGACACGGTTTTAATTTTTCCATTCACCCATGGATGCCTTTTATTTCTTTCCTCAAGATTCTGGGTAGAACTTCCAGTACACTATTGAGTAACGGTGATGAAGGCCAGCTTCCTGGCCTTGTTCCTGATTTCAGGAGTAAATCTTTCAGTCTTTAACATTGAGCACGATGTTTGCTGTGGCTTTTTGTACTACTCTTTTCCATATTGAACAAATTTCCTTTTCTTCCTGCTTTCTTGAGTGTTTTTCATGAAATAACACTGGATTTTCATTGTAGATTTTTGGCATGAATTGATATGGTTATGTGTTTTTACTTCACACCATTATTGTGGTTGAATACATTGCTTACTTTTAATATGTTGAGCAACCTGAAATTCCTGGTGTAGAGATACTTGCTTATGGCATTATCCATTTAAAGTTCTGTTGGTTTCATGTTGCTATTATTGTGTGATAGATTTTTACATTCATATTTGTAAGTTGTACTGGGGTAGTTTTCTTGCTTTTTTCCTCTATTTTTAAAATCTTTTTTAAAATAGTGGTTTTATTTCATTCTAATTATTTATTTATTTTGGCCACGTCCCATGGCTTGTGGGATCTTAGTTCCCCAGTCAGGGATCGAACCCGAGCCCTTGGCAGTGAAAGCACAGAGTCCTAACCACTGGGCCACCAGAGAATTCCCCAGTTTTCTTTTTCAAGATGTATTTGTATAATCTGATTAGACTTGGCTTGGTGTAAGTGGTTTGGAGGGTTAGCATTAGGGCTGGGGCTGGTGTGAGTGTTGGGGCTGTGTATGGTTTATGGTTGCTGTGATGGTTTAAGTTTTATGCTTAATGAGTTATTTATGGGTATGGTTAATGAATATATTTTATGGTTTGCTTATGGTTATGGTTTGGCTTATTGGTTAAGGTTTATGGTTTTGGTCTCAGGGTGTTAGGGTTCTGTGTTAGAGTGCGTGTTAGGGTATGGGTGAGAATTGGGGTACAGGTAGGATGCGGGTAGAGCATGGGTTAGGGTAAGGTACAGGTTTAGGGTACGGGTTAGGCTAAGGTTAGGTCAGGGCTTAGGGTCAGGATGAGAGTTTAGGGTTAGGGTCCATGTCAGGATTAGCGTCAAGGTTGAGCGAGGCCATTGTTTTCTGCTCCTCCAATTCTGGATTCTCATTGATAGATGAATGAAATGTCTGCTCTGGTCACCCACTGTTTCAAATTGAGCTCAGCCTTAGTCAAGGGTTCTTAGGGCCTCAGAGGTCATGCAGGGTTTCCCTCCACCCTCCCTCCTGGGAAGGGTGATGCAGGCCCCACTCTGTGTGGGCAGCCCCAGGTCCAGCATGGCCCTGACATGCAGGATACTAAGTAGACGTGATGTAAGACTTGGTGCATCAGTCTGCCAGCCCCCAGGGGCTGCCTTTTTTTTTTTTTCTTAGTTAATTAATTAATTAATTTGGGGCTGTGTTGGGTCTGCATTGCTGCACGGAGGCTTTCTCTAGTTGTGGTGAGTGGGGGCTTCTCATTGCGGTGGCTTCTCTTGTTGCAGAGCACAGGCTCTAAGCGCGTGGGCTTCAGCAGTTGTGGCTCGCGGGTTCTAGAGCGCAGGCTCAGTAGTTGTGGTGCACGGGCTTAGTTGCTCCACAGCATGTGGGATCTTCCCGGACCAGGGCTCAAACCCGTGTCCCCTGCATTGGCAGGTGGATTCTTAACCACTGCGCCACCAGGGAAGTCTGGTGTTGCGTTCGTGAGGGCTGGTGGGGCCCTCTTGGGACTGGACAGATCCTTTGTTCCATCTGCACGGGTGTCCAAGCAGGTCTCAGAACAGCCCTTGGCCTCTGAGCATCCAGGCAGGCACCCACGTTCCTCCAGCTCAGGTTAGCCTTGGCCCCTCCATCCCCGTGGCCAATTACTGAGCTGATTGTGTCTTTACTCTTTAAAATTAAATCACTCTCTCCAGGTGGGCGAGAAGTTTACTTGTGAACTTGGTTAGGGTTAGGGGTTAGGGGTTAAGGGTAGGGGTTAGGGTCAGGGTTAGGGCTAGGGCTAGGGCTAGGGGTTAGGGTTAGGCTTAGGGTTGGGTTAGGGTTAGGGGTTAGGTTTAGGGTTAGGGTTAGTGTTGGGTTAGGGTTAGGGTTAAGGTAGGGTTAGGGTTGGGTTAGGGTTAGGGTTTAGGGTTAGGGTGTCCAGCCTTACGTCCCATTCAGCTGTGAGTGTAGATGTGGTCAGTCCAGTTGCATCAGAGCCCCTGATTGAATTTTGTAAGAATTTCTCTCTCTCTCACTGTCTTTCTTTTTTTATAATTAATTTTTATAGGGGGGTGTAGCTGATTTGCAATGTTGTGTTTCTTGGTGCTGTACAACCACCTGAGTCACTTACAGAGAGACATCAATAAATTCTTTTCTAGTTTCTAGTAGTCAGATAGATGTTTTTTCTGTGAATAGAGTGTGCTGAGTCCAGTTCCTTGAACAATGAGTATGTCTCGGCGATTACATTATTGGCGTATGGAACGGTATCTGTGCCAATTTCAACCTCCTGGTTTATGCATCACCGCACCACACTTTTCCCCTTAAGCAGCCATCAGTGTGTTTTGTAAATGTGTGATGGTGTTCGGTTTGTAATTCAGTTCATGGTTGGCGATTTTTAGATTCCCTTTATAAGTGATATCTTATGATAAGTTTCTCTTGCTGTCTAACTTATTTCACTCTCAATGACCAAACATAAGTCCCCCTGAGTTGCTGCAACTGGCCTCATTTCATTGATTTCAGGGCTGAGTAATATTCCGTTGTGCTTAAGTACCAAATTTTCTTTCACCATTTTTTCCTTCCAAGGACTATTAAGCTGTACCCAAGTCGAGGCTGTTGTAAACATAGCAGCAGTAAACGGGGTGCCTGCGTCCTGTGGATTTTTGGTTTTTCCAACATATAGGCCCATGAGTGGAAGCGCCCTATGCTTTGTAGCTCTGTTTTTTAGATGTTTTAGGAAACACAGCACACTTCTCCAGAGTGGCCATTGGCAATTTACATTCCCCCCTTCAGCGTAACAAGGCTCCCTTTTCTCCTCTCCTTGTCCTGCCTATCTGGTTTTTACCCTTTGTGAGGATGGTCCTTTTTTCTGATTCGAAGTGATACCTCTTTGTAGTGTTGATTTGCATTGCCCGCTTCTTTGGTTGGCCAAAAAGGGCGTATGCGTTTTTCCTGAATATATTCTGGAAGTTAAATTTGAGAGACAGCTTTTTTTTTGTTTAATGGATTAATTAATTAATTTATTTTTGGCTGTGTTGGGTCTTCGTTTCTGTGTGAAGGCTTTCTCTAGTTGTGGCAAGCGGGGGCCACTCTTCATCGCGGTGCGCGGGCCTCTCACTATCACGGCCTCTCTTGTTGCGGAGCACAGGCTCCAGACGTGCAGGCTCAATAGTTGTGGCTCACGGGCCTAGTTGCTCCGCGGCATGTGGGATCTTCCCAGGTCAGGGCTCGAACCCGTGTCCCCTGCATTAGCAGGCAGATTCTCAACCACTGCGCCACCAGGGAAGCCCCTTGAATAGTGTTGTATTTAAAATTTGTCTGTGGGGACTTCCCTGTTGACGCAGTGGTTAAGAGCCCGCCTGCCAATGCAGGGGACACGGGCTCGAGCCCTGGTCCGGGAAGATCCCACATGCCGCAGAGCACCCAAGCCTGCGCGGCACAACTACTGAAGCCTGCGCGCCTAGAGCCCATGCTCGCCCACAAGAGAAGCCACCGCAATGAGAAGCCCGTGCACCGCAACGAAGAGTAGCCCCGCTCGACGCAACTAGAGAAAGCCCACATGCAGCAACGAAGACCCAACGCAGCCAAACATAAATTAGAAACTACAATAAAATTCGCCTCTGAATAACTTTGAGTGAATTTGGTATAAGTTGTAAAGTTTGCATCTACATTCACTTCATTCCAAATGGTTTCCAATTAATTGTTCCTTAACTACTTTTAGAAAACTTTTGGGATAGAGACTCCATTTTAGTTTGAATGTCCAGTTTAATGGATTCAGCAGTCCTGTCAGTAGGGCACGCTGCCTCCAGTGACCTGTGAGGGAGGCGCGGCCTGCACTTGCTGCACTGACCACAGGGTGGCGCCGAGTTCGCCTCTCTGACCCACAGCGCATGCTCGTTCCCTGCGAACTCGATTGTGAGGTCAGCTGAGAGCAGTTGAGCCTCCTCAGGCGCGGCGGCGGGGGCGGAGGCCTTCCGGTAGGACGCCCGGCTCAGTGTCTCTGCTGAGAGGAGCTCGGTCTCCGTCTCCTTAGGACTCGCTGGGGTTTCGGCTTCAGGACAAAGTGGGGCTGCGTCCACGCTAACTAGGGAACTAGGTTTCCTGAGGACCCAGGTGATGCCTGAGGAAAAGGTGAAGAGACGGTGAGGAAAAGTGGGGAGAAGCTTCCTATGGGCGACGGACCGTTGAGGGGGTCCGTCTTCGTGTGAGCGAGGGAGGGCTTGGCGTGGAAAGCTGGGTTTTTGTTCAGGTTTGTGTGCAGGGTAGCCAGCATGAGTTATGGGGCGTCCAGTTTTCCCAGCACCATTTATGGTGGGGAGTGTCGTGCTCCTTGGTGTGTCCTTGGTCCCTGTGTCATAAATTCACCGACCCCGTCCGTGGGGGTTGAATTCCGGTCTCTCTGTCCTGTTCCTCTGGTCCCTGTGCCCGTTTTGAGCCAGTTCCACACTGTTTTGGTGACTGTAGCTTCTCAGCAGAGTGTGACGTCAGGGAGGGAGATGCCTCCAGCCCGTTCTCTTTTTTCAGGGTTTCTTTGGCTATTTGGGGTCCTTTGTGGTTCCCCACAGATATTAGGAGGATTTGCTCTATTTGGGGGGAAAATACCATGGAATTTTGGGAGGGATTGCATTCACTGTGTCCACTGCTTTGGGTAGCATGGATATTTTAACAACATTAATTGTTCCATTCCATGAGAACAGGATATCTTTCCATTTATTGGTGTGTTTTTCAATGTCTTCATCAATGTCTTAAAGTTTTCAGTGTGCAGGTCTTTCACCTCCTTGGTTGACTTTATTCCCAGGTATTTTGTTCTTTTTGATGCAGTTGTAAATAGGGTTGCTTTCTTTCTCTTTCTGATGGTTCATTATTAGTGTTTAGAAATGCAACTGGTTTCTGTGTATTGATTTTGCAACTTTACTGAATTTATTTACTAGTACTAATCGTTTTTTTGTGGCATGAAGTGGAAAATTGGCATTCAAAAATCCCACTGTTTCTACCATATCCAGGTCGTCCACAACACGGAGGACAGCGGCTCCTCATATAACCTTCCCACGGTGCCTCTAAATGACATGTGGACTTTGGGTGAACTGGATCTGGGTAAGGCTTGGCTTCTATCTGGAAGTTTGATGTTTTCTCTGCTTTTCTGGCATGCTATTGACATACATGATGTTTTGAAAAGTAATTGACTTTCCAGTAATTTCAAACATACAACTTTACATACATAAAAACAAGTCTTGTACCTTGATTAAATATACTCCTAAATATTGATGTTGACATTATTACAAATGGAATTGTTCTCATAAATTCTTTTTCAGATTATTTTTTGCCAGCGTATGCATATAAGATAGATTTTCATGAATTGATATTTTGTTCTATAACTTTGCTTATTAATTAGTTGATTAGCTCAAAGAATTTCTTTGCTGATTATAGGTAGTTTTATATATAAGATGATGTGACCTATGTTCTGTGAAGAGACACGGTTTTAATTTTTCCATTCACCCATGGATGCCTTTTATTTCTTTCCTCAAGATTCTGGGTAGAACTTCCAGTACACTATTGAGTAACGGTGATGAAGGCCAGCTTCCTGGCCTTGTTCCTGATTTCAGGAGTAAATCTTTCAGTCTTTAACATTGAGCACGATGTTTGCTGTGGCTTTTTGTACTACTCTTTTCCATATTGAACAAATTTCCTTTTCTTCCTGCTTTCTTGAGTGTTTTTCATGAAATAACACTGGATTTTCATTGTAGATTTTTTGCATGAATTGATATGGTTATGTGTTTTTACTTCACACCATTATTGTGGTTGAATACATTGCTTACTTTTAATATGTTGAGCAACCTGAAATTCCTGGTGTAGAGATACTTGCTTATGGCATTATCCATTTAAAGTTCTGTTGGTTTCATGTTGCTATTATTGTGTGATAGATTTTTACATTCATATTTGTAAGTTGTACTGGGGTAGTTTTCTTGTTTTTTTCCTCTATTTTTAAAATCTTTTTTAAAATAGTGGTTTTATTTCATTCTAATTATTTATTTATTTTGGCCACGTCCCATGGCTTGTGGGATCTTAGTTCCCCAGTCAGGGATCGAACCCGAGCCCTTGGCAGTGAAAGCACAGAGTCCTAACCACTGGGCCACCAGAGAATTCCCCAATTTTCTTTTTCAAGATGTATTTGTATAATCTGATTAGACTTGGCTTGGTGTAAGTGGTTTGGAGGGTTAGCATTAGGGCTGGGGCTGGTGTGAGGGTTGGGGCTGTGTATGGTTTATGGTTGCTGTGATGGTTTAAGTTTTATGCTTAATGAGTTATTTATGGGTATGGTTAATGAATATATTTTATGGTTTGCTTATGGTTATGGTTTGGCTTATTGGTTAAGGTTTATGGTTTTGGTCTCAGGGTGTTAGGGTTCTGTGTTAGAGTGCGTGTTAGGGTATGGGTGAGAATTGGGGTACAGGTAGGATGCGGGTAGAGCATGGGTTAGGGTAAGGTACAGGTTTAGGGTACGGGTTAGGCTAAGGTTAGGTCAGGGCTTAGGGTCAGGATGAGAGTTTAGGGTTAGGGTCCATGTCAGGATTAGCGTCAAGGTTGAGCGAGGCCATTGTTTTCTGCTCCTCCAATTCTGGATTCTCATTGATAGATGAATGAAATGTCTGCTCTGGTCACCCACTGTTTCAAATTGAGCTCAGCCTTAGTCAAGGGTTCTTAGGGCCTCAGAGGTCATGCAGGGTTTCCCTCCACCCTCCCTCCTGGGAAGGGTGATGCAGGCCCCACTCTGTGTGGGCAGCCCCAGGTCCAGCATGGCCCTGACATGCAGGATACTAAGTAGACGTGATGTAAGACTTGGTGCATCAGTCTGCCAGCCCCCAGGGGCTGCCTTTTTTTTTTTTTCTTAGTTAATTAATTAATTAATTTGGGGCTGTGTTGGGTCTGCATTGCTGCACGGAGGCTTTCTCTAGTTGTGGTGAGTGGGGGCTTCTCATTGCGGTGGCTTCTCTTGTTGCAGAGCACAGGCTCTAAGCGCGTGGGCTTCAGCAGTTGTGGTTCGCGGGTTCTAGAGCGCAGGCTCAGTAGTTGTGGTGCACGGGCTTAGTTGCTCCACAGCATGTGGGATCTTCCCGGACCAGGGCTCAAACCCGTGTCCCCTGCATTGGCAGGTGGATTCTTAACCACTGCGCCACCAGGGAAGTCTGGTGTTGCGTTCGTGAGGGCTGGTGGGGCCCTCTTGGGACTGGACAGATCCTTTGTTCCATCTGCACGGGTGTCCAAGCAGGTCTCAGAACAGCCCTTGGCCTCTGAGCATCCAGGCAGGCACCCACGTTCCTCCAGCTCAGGTTAGCCTTGGCCCCTCCATCCCCGTGGCCAATTACTGAGCTGATTGTGTCTTTACTCTTTAAAATTAAATCACTCTCTCCAGGTGGGCGAGAAGTTTACTTGTGAACTTGGTTAGGGTTAGGGGTTAGGGGTTAAGGGTAGGGGTTAGGGTCAGGGTTAGGGCTAGGGCTAGGGCTAGGGGTTAGAGTTAGGCTTAGGGTTGGGTTAGGGTTAGGGGTTAGGTTTAGGGTTAGGGTTAGTGTTGGGTTAGGGTTAGGGTTAAGGTAGGGTTAGGGTTGGGTTAGGGTTAGGGTTTAGGGTTAGGGTGTCCAGCCTTACGTCCCATTCAGCTGTGAGTGTAGATGTGGTCAGTCCAGTTGCATCAGAGCCCCTGATTGAATTTTGTAAGAATTTCTCTCTCTCTCACTGTCTTTCTTTTTTTATAATTAATTTTTATAGGGGGGTGTAGCTGATTTGCAATGTTGTGTTTCTTGGTGCTGTACAACCACCTGAGTCACTTACAGAGAGACATCAATAAATTCTTTTCTAGTTTCTAGTAGTCAGATAGATGTTTTTTCTGTGAATAGAGTGTGCTGAGTCCAGTTCCTTGAACAATGAGTATGTCTCGGCGATTACATTATTGGCGTATGGAACGGTATCTGTGCCAATTTCAACCTCCTGGTTTATGCATCACCGCACCACACTTTTCCCCTTAAGCAGCCATCAGTGTGTTTTGTAAATGTGTGATGGTGTTCGGTTTGTAATTCAGTTCATGGTTGGCGATTTTTAGATTCCCTTTATAAGTGATATCTTATGATAAGTTTCTCTTGCTGTCTAACTTATTTCACTCTCAATGACCAAACATAAGTCCCCCTGAGTTGCTGCAACTGGCCTCATTTCATTGATTTCAGGGCTGAGTAATATTCCGTTGTGCTTAAGTACCAAATTTTCTTTCACCATTTTTTCCTTCCAAGGACTATTAAGCTGTACCCAAGTCGAGGCTGTTGTAAACATAGCAGCAGTAAACGGGGTGCCTGCGTCCTGTGGATTTTTGGTTTTTCCAACATATAGGCCCATGAGTGGAATCGCCCTATGCTTTGTAGCTCTGTTTTTTAGATGTTTTAGGAAACACAGCACACTTCTCCAGAGTGGCCATTGGCAATTTACATTCCCCCCTTCAGCGTAACAAGGCTCCCTTTTCTCCTCTCCTTGTCCTGCCTATCTGGTTTTTACCCTTTGTGAGGATGGTCCTTTTTTCTGATTCGAAGTGATACCTCTTTGTAGTGTTGATTTGCATTGCCCGCTTCTTTGGTTGGCCAAAAAGGGCGTATGCGTTTTTCCTGAATATATTCTGGAAGTTAAATTTGAGAGACAGCTTTTTTTTTGTTTAATGGATTAATTAATTAATTTATTTTTGGCTGTGTTGGGTCTTCGTTTCTGTGTGAAGGCTTTCTCTAGTTGTGGCAAGCGGGGGCCACTCTTCATCGCGGTGCGCGGGCCTCTCACTATCACGGCCTCTCTTGTTGCGGAGCACAGGCTCCAGACGTGCAGGCTCAATAGTTGTGGCTCACGGGCCTAGTTGCTCCGCGGCATGTGGGATCTTCCCAGGTCAGGGCTCGAACCCGTGTCCCCTGCATTAGCAGGCAGATTCTCAACCACTGCGCCACCAGGGAAGCCCCTTGAATAGTGTTGTATTTAAAATTTGTCTGTGGGGACTTCCCTGTTGACGCAGTGGTTAAGAGCCCGCCTGCCAATGCAGGGGACACGGGCTCGAGCCCTGGTCCGGGAAGATCCCACATGCCGCAGAGCACCCAAGCCTGCGCGGCACAACTACTGAAGCCTGCGCGCCTAGAGCCCATGCTCGCCCACAAGAGAAGCCACCGCAATGAGAAGCCCGTGCACCGCAACGAAGAGTAGCCCCGCTCGACGCAACTAGAGAAAGCCCACATGCAGCAACGAAGACCCAACGCAGCCAAACATAAATTAGAAACTACAATAAAATTCGCCTCTGAATAACTTTGAGTGAATTTGGTATAAGTTGTAAAGTTTGCATCTACATTCACTTCATTCCAAATGGTTTCCAATTAATTGTTCCTTAACTACTTTTAGAAAACTTTTGGGATAGAGACTCCATTTTAGTTTGAATGTCCAGTTTAATGGATTCAGCAGTCCTGTCAGTAGGGCACGCTGCCTCCAGTGACCTGTGAGGGAGGCGCGGCCTGCACTTGCTGCACTGACCACAGGGTGGCGCCGAGTTCGCCTCTCTGACCCACAGCGCATGCTCGTTCCCTGCGAACTCGATTGTGAGGTCAGCTGAGAGCAGTTGAGCCTCCTCAGGCGCGGCGGCGGGGGCGGAGGCCTTCCGGTAGGACGCCCGGCTCAGTGTCTCTGCTGAGAGGAGCTCGGTCTCCGTCTCCTTAGGACTCGCTGGGGTTTCGGCTTCAGGACAAAGTGGGGCTGCGTCCACGCTAACTAGGGAACTAGGTTTCCTGAGGACCCAGGTGATGCCTGAGGAAAAGGTGAAGAGACGGTGAGGAAAAGTGGGGAGAAGCTTCCTATGGGCGACGGACCGTTGAGGGGGTCCGTCTTCGTGTGAGCGAGGGAGGGCTTGGCGTGGAAAGCTGGGTTTTTGTTCAGGTTTGTGTGCAGGGTAGCCAGCATGAGTTATGGGGCGTCCAGTTTTCCCAGCACCATTTATGGTGGGGAGTGTCGTGCTCCTTGGTGTGTCCTTGGTCCCTGTGTCATAAATTCACCGACCCCGTCCGTGGGGGTTGAATTCCGGTCTCTCTGTCCTGTTCCTCTGGTCCCTGTGCCCGTTTTGAGCCAGTTCCACACTGTTTTGGTGACTGTAGCTTCTCAGCAGAGTGTGACGTCAGGGAGGGAGATGCCTCCAGCCCGTTCTCTTTTTTCAGGGTTTCTTTGGCTATTTGGGGTCCTTTGTGGTTCCCCACAGATATTAGGAGGATTTGCTCTATTTGGGGGGAAAATACCATGGAATTTTGGGAGGGATTGCATTCACTGTGTCCACTGCTTTGGGTAGCATGGATATTTTAACAACATTAATTGTTCCATTCCATGAGAACAGGATATCTTTCCATTTATTGGTGTGTTTTTCAATGTCTTCATCAATGTCTTAAAGTTTTCAGTGTGCAGGTCTTTCACCTCCTTGGTTGACTTTATTCCCAGGTATTTTGTTCTTTTTGATGCAGTTGTAAATAGGGTTGCTTTCTTTCTCTTTCTGATGGTTCATTATTAGTGTTTAGAAATGCAACTGGTTTCTGTGTATTGATTTTGCAACTTTACTGAATTTATTTACTAGTACTAATCGTTTTTTTGTGGCATGAAGTGGAAAATTGGCATTCAAAAATCCCACTGTTTCTACCATATCCAGGTCGTCCACAACACGGAGGACAGCGGCTCCTCATATAACCTTCCCACGGTGCCTCTAAATGACATGTGGACTTTGGGTGAACTGGATCTGGGTAAGGCTTGGCTTCTATCTGGAAGTTTGATGTTTTCTCTGCTTTTCTGGCATGCTATTGACATACATGATGTTTTGAAAAGTAATTGACTTTCCAGTAATTTCAAACATACAACTTTACATACATAAAAACAAGTCTTGTACCTTGATTAAATATACTCCTAAATATTGATGTTGACATTATTACAAATGGAATTGTTCTCATAAATTCTTTTTCAGATTATTTTTTGCCAGCGTATGCATATAAGATAGATTTTCATGAATTGATATTTTGTTCTATAACTTTGCTTATTAATTAGTTGATTAGCTCAAAGAATTTCTTTGCTGATTATAGGTAGTTTTATATATAAGATGATGTGACCTATGTTCTGTGAAGAGACACGGTTTTAATTTTTCCATTCACCCATGGATGCCTTTTATTTCTTTCCTCAAGATTCTGGGTAGAACTTCCAGTACACTATTGAGTAACGGTGATGAAGGCCAGCTTCCTGGCCTTGTTCCTGATTTCAGGAGTAAATCTTTCAGTCTTTAACATTGAGCACGATGTTTGCTGTGGCTTTTTGTACTACTCTTTTCCATATTGAACAAATTTCCTTTTCTTCCTGCTTTCTTGAGTGTTTTTCATGAAATAACACTGGATTTTCATTGTAGATTTTTTGCATGAATTGATATGGTTATGTGTTTTTACTTCACACCATTATTGTGGTTGAATACATTGCTTACTTTTAATATGTTGAGCAACCTGAAATTCCTGGTGTAGAGATACTTGCTTATGGCATTATCCATTTAAAGTTCTGTTGGTTTCATGTTGCTATTATTGTGTGATAGATTTTTACATTCATATTTGTAAGTTGTACTGGGGTAGTTTTCTTGTTTTTTTCCTCTATTTTTAAAATCTTTTTTAAAATAGTGGTTTTATTTCATTCTAATTATTTATTTATTTTGGCCACGTCCCATGGCTTGTGGGATCTTAGTTCCCCAGTCAGGGATCGAACCCGAGCCCTTGGCAGTGAAAGCACAGAGTCCTAACCACTGGGCCACCAGAGAATTCCCCAGTTTTCTTTTTCAAGATGTATTTGTATAATCTGATTAGACTTGGCTTGGTGTAAGTGGTTTGGAGGGTTAGCATTAGGGCTGGGGCTGGTGTGAGGGTTGGGGCTGTGTATGGTTTATGGTTGCTGTGATGGTTTAAGTTTTATGCTTAATGAGTTATTTATGGGTATGGTTAATGAATATATTTTATGGTTTGCTTATGGTTATGGTTTGGCTTACTGGTTAAGGTTTATGGTTTTGGTCTCAGGGTGTTAGGGTTCTGTGTTAGAGTGGGTGTTAGGGTATGGGTGAGAATTGGGGTACAGGTAGGATGCGGGTAGAGCATGGGTTAGGGTAAGGTACAGGTTTAGGGTACGGGTTAGGCTAAGGTTAGGTCAGGGCTTAGGGTCAGGATCAGAGTTTAGGTTTAGGGTCCATGTCAGGATTAGCGTCAAGGTTGAGCGAGGCCATTGTTTTCTGCTCCTCCAGTTCTGGATTCTCATTGATAGATGAATGAAATGTCTGCTCTGGTCACCCACTGTTTCAAATTGAGCTCAGCCTTAGTCAAGGGTTCTTAGGGCCTCAGAGGTCATGCAGGGTTTCCCTCCACCCTCCCTCCTGGGAAGGGTGATGCAGGCCCCACTCTGTGTGGGCAGCCCCAGGTCCAGCATGGCCCTGACATGCAGGATACTAAGTAGACGTGATGTAAGACTTGGTGCATCAGTCTGCCAGCCCCCAGGTGCTGCCTTTTTTTTTTTCTTAATTAATTAATTAATTAATTTGGGGCTGTGTTGGGTCTGCATTGCTGCACGGAGGCTTTCTCTAGTTGCGGCGAGTGGGGGCTTCTCATTGCGGTGGCTTCTCTTGTTGCAGAGCACAGGCTCTAAGCGCGTGGGCTTCAGCAGTTGTGGCTCGCGGGTTCCAGAGCGCAGGCTCAGTAGTTGTGGTGCACGGGCTTAGTTGCTCCACAGCATGTGGGATCTTCCCGGACCAGGGCTCAAACCCGTGTCCCCTGCATTGGCAGGTGGATTCTTAACCACTGCGCCACCAGGGAAGTCTGGTGTTGCGTTCGTGAGGGCTGGTGGGGCCCTCTTGGGACTGGACAGATCCTTTGTTCCATCTGCACGGGTGTCCAAGCAGGTCTCAGAACAGCCCTTGGCCTCTGAGCATCCAGGCAGGCACCCACGTTCCTCCAGCTCAGGTTAGCCTTGGCCCCTCCATCCCCGTGGCCAATTACTGAGCTGATTGTGTCTTTACTCTTTAAAATTAAATCACTCTCTCCAGGTGGGCGAGAAGTTTACTTGTGAACTTGCTTAGGGTGAGGGGTTAGGGGTTAAGGGTTAGGGGTTAGGGTCAGGGTTAGGGCTAGGGCTAGGGGTTAGGGTTAGGCTTAGGGTTGGTTTAGGGTTAGGGGTTAGGTTTAGGGTTAGGGTTAGTGTTGGGTTAGGGTTAGGGTTAAGGTAGGGTTAGGGTTGGGTTAGGGTTAGGGTTTAGGGTTAGGGTGTCCAGCCTTACGTCCCATTCAGCGGTGAGTGTAGATGTGGTCAGTCCAGTTGCATCAGAGCCCCTGATTGAATTTTGTAAGAATTTCTCTCTCTCTCACTGTCTTTCTTTTTTTATAATTAATTTTTATAGTGGGGTGTAGCTGATTTGCAATGTTGTGTTTCTTAGTGCTGTACATCCACCTGAGTCACTTACAGAGAGACATCAATAAATTCTTTTCTAGTTTCTAGTAGTCAGATAGATGTTTTTTCTGTGAATAGAGTGTGCTGAGTCCAGTTCCTTGAACAATGAGTATGTCTCGGCCATTACATTATTGGCGTATGGAACGGTATCTGTGCCAATTTCAACCTCCTGGTTTATGCATCACCGCACCACACTTTTCCCCTTAAGCAGCCATCAGTGTGTTTTGTAAATGTGTGATGGTGTTCGGTTTGTAATTCAGTTCATGGTTGGCGATTTTTAGATTCCCTTTATAAGTGATATCTTATGATAAGTTTCTCTTGCTGTCTAACTTATTTCACTCTCAATGACCAAACATAAGTCCCCCTGAGTTGCTGCAACTGGCCTCATTTCATTGATTTCAGGGCTGAGTAATATTCCGTTGTGCTTAAGTACCAAATTTTCTTTCACCATTTTTTCCTTCCAAGGACTATTAAGCTGTACCCAAGTCGAGGCTGTTGTAAACATAGCAGCAGTAAACGGGGTGCCTGCGTCCTGTGGATTTTTGGTTTTTCCAACATATAGGCCCATGAGTGGAAGCGCCCTATGCTTTGTAGCTCTGTTTTTTAGATGTTTTAGGAAACACAGCACACTTCTCCAGAGTGGCCGTTGGCAATTTACATTCCCCCCTTCAGCGTAACAAGGCTCCCTTTTCTCCTCTCCTTGTCCTGCCTATCTGGTTTTTACCCTTTGTGAGGATGGTCCTTTTTTCTGATTCGAAGTGATACCTCTTTGTAGTGTTGATTTGCATTGCCCGCTTCTTTGGTTGGCCAAAAAGGGCGTATGCGTTTTTCCTGAATATATTCTGGAAGTTAAATTTGAGAGACAGCTTTTTTTTGTTTAATGGATTAATTAATTAATTTATTTTTGGCTGTGTTGGGTCTTCGTTTCTGTGTGAAGGCTTTCTCTAGTTGTGGCAAGCGGGGGCCACTCTTCATCGTGGTGCGCGGGCCTCTCACTATCGCGGCCTCTCTTGTTGCGGAGCACAGGCTCCAGACGTGCAGGCTCAATAGTTGTGGCTCACGGGCCTAGTTGCTCCGCGGCATGTGGGATCTTCCCAGGTCAGGGCTCGAACCCGTGTCCCCTGCATTAGCAGGCAGATTCTCAACCACTGCGCCACCAGGGAAGCCCCTTGAATAGTTTTGTATTTAAAATTTGTCTGTGGGGACTTCCCTGGTGACGCAGTGGTTAAGAGTCCGCCTGCCAATGCAGGGGACACGGGCTCGAGCCCTGGTCCGGGAAGATCCCACATGCCGCAGAGCAACCAAGCCTGCGCGGCACAACTACTGAAGCCTGCGCGCCTAGAGCCCATGCTCGCCCACAAGAGAAGCCACCGCAATGAGAAGCCCGTGCACCGCAACGAAGAGTAGCCCCGCTCGACGCAACTAGAGAAAGCCCACATGCAGCAACGAAGACCCAACGCAGCCAAACATAAATTAGAAACTACAATAAAATTCGCCTCTGAATAACTTTGAGTGAATTTGGTATAAGTTGTAAAGTTTGCATCTACATTCACTTCATTCCAAATGGTTTCCAATTAATTGTTCCTTAACTACTTTTAGAAAACTTTTGGGATAGAGACTCCATTTTAGTTTGAATGTCCAGTTTAATGGATTCAGCAGTCCTGTCAGTAGGGCACGCTGCCTCCAGTGACCTGTGAGGGAGGCGCGGCCTGCACTTCCTGCACTGACCACAGGGTGGCGCCGAGTTCGCCTCTCTGACCCACAGCGCATGCTCGTTCCCTGCGAACTCGATTGTGAGGTCAGCTGAGAGCAGTTGAGCCTCCTCAGGCGCGGCGGCGGGGGCGGAGGCCTTCCGGTAGGACGCCCGGCTCAGTGTCTCTGCTGAGAGGAGCTCGGTCTCCGTCTCCTTAGGACTCGCTGGGGTTTCGGCTTCAGGACAAAGTGGGGCTGCGTCCACGCTAACTAGGGAACTAGGTTTCCTGAGGACCCAGGTGATGCCTGAGGAAAAGGTGAAGAGACGGTGAGGAAAAGTGGGGAGAAGCTTCCTGTGGGCGACGGACCGTTGAGGGGGTCCGTCTTCGTGTGAGCGAGGGAGGGCTTGGCGTGGAAAGCTGGGTTTTTGTTCAGGTTTGTGTGCAGGGTAGCCAGCATGAGTTATGGGGCGTCCAGTTTTCCCAGCACCATTTATGGTGGGGAGTGTCGTGCTCCTTGGTGTGTCCTTGGTCCCTGTGTCATAAATTCACCGACCCCGTCCGTGGGGTTGAATTCCGGTCTCTCTGTCCTGTTCCTCTGGTCCCTGTGCCCGTTTTGAGCCAGTTCCACACTGTTTTGGTGACTGTAGCTTCTCAGCAGAGTGTGACGTCAGGGAGGGAAATGCCTCCAGCCCGTTCTCTTTTTGCAGGGTTTCTTTGGCTATTTGGGGTCCTTTGTGGTTCCCCACAGATATTAGGAGGATTTGCTCTATTTGGGGGGAAAATACCATGGAATTTTGGGAGGGATTGCATTCACTGTGTCCACTGCTTTGGGTAGCATGGATATTTTAACAACATTAATTGTTCCATTCCATGAGAACAGGATATCTTTCCATTTATTGGTGTGTTTTTCAATGTCTTCATCAATGTCTTAAAGTTTTCAGTGTGCAGGTCTTTCACCTCCTTGGTTGACTTTATTCCCAGGTATTTTGTTCTTTTTGATGCAGTTGTAAATGGGGTTGCTTTCTTTCTCTTTCTGATGGTTCATTATTAGTGTTTAGAAATGCAACTGATTTCTGTGTATTGATTCTGCAACTTTACTGAATTTATTTACTAGTACTAATCGTTTTTTGGTGGAATGAAGTGGAAAATTGGAATTCAAAAATCCCACTGTTTCTACCATATCCAGGTCGTCCACAACACGGAGGACAGCGGCTCCTCATATAACCTTCCCACGGTGCCTCTAAATGACATGTGGACTTTGGGTGAACTGGATCTGGGTAAGGCTTGGCTTCTATCTGGAAGTTTGATGTTTTCTCTGCTTTTCTGGCATGCTGTTGACATACATGATGTTTTGAAAAGTAATTGACTTTCCAGTAATTTCAAACATACAACTTTACATACATAAAAACAAGTCTTGTACCTTGATTAAATATACTCCTAAATATTGATGTTGACATTATTACAAATGGAATTGTTCTCATAAATTCTTTTTCAGATTATTTTTTGCCAGCGTATGCATATAAGATAGATTTTCATGAATTGATATTTTGTTCTATAACTTTGCTTATTAATTAGTTGATTAGCTCAAAGAATTTCTTTGCTGATTATAGGTAGTTTTATATATAAGATGATGTGACCTATGTTCTGTGAAGAGACACGGTTTTAATTTTTCCATTCACCCATGGATGCCTTTTATTTCTTTCCTCAAGATTCTGGGTAGAACTTCCAGTACACTATTGAGTAACGGTGATGAAGGCCAGCTTCCTGGCCTTGTTCCTGATTTCAGGAGTAAATCTTTCAGTCTTTAACATTGAGCACGATGTTTGCTGTGGCTTTTTGTACTACTCTTTTCCATATTGAACAAATTTCCTTTTCTTCCTGCTTTCTTGAGTGTTTTTCATGAAATAACACTGGATTTTCATTGTAGATTTTTTGCATGAATTGATATGGTTATGTGTTTTTACTTCACACCATTATTGTGGTTGAATACATTGCTTACTTTTAATATGTTGAGCAACCTGAAATTCCTGGTGTAGAGATACTTGCTTATGGCATTATCCATTTAAAGTTCTGTTGGTTTCATGTTGCTATTATTGTGTGATAGATTTTTACATTCATATTTGTAAGTTGTACTGGGGTAGTTTTCTTGTTTTTTTCCTCTATTTTTAAAATCTTTTTTAAAATAGTGGTTTTATTTCATTCTAATTATTTATTTATTTTGGCCACGTCCCATGGCTTGTGGGATCTTAGTTCCCCAGTCAGGGATCGAACCCGAGCCCTTGGCAGTGAAAGCACAGAGTCCTAACCACTGGGCCACCAGAGAATTCCCCAGTTTTCTTTTTCAAGATGTATTTGTATAATCTGATTTGACTTGGCTTGGTGTAAGTGGTTTGGAGGGTTAGCATTAGGGCTGGGGCTGGTGTGAGGGTTGGGGCTGTGTATGGTTTATGGTTGCTGTGATGGTTTAAGTTTTATGCTTAATGAGTTATTTATGGGTATGGTTAATAAATATATTTTATGGTTTGCTTATGGTTATGGTTTGGCTTATTGGTTAAGGTTTATGGTTTTGGTCTCAGGGTGTTAGGGTTCTGTGTTAGAGTGCGTGTTAGGGTATGGGTGAGAATTGGGGTACAGGTAGGATGCGGGTAGAGCATGGGTTAGGGTAAGGTACAGGTTTAGGGTACGGGTTAGGCTAAGGTTAGGTCAGGGCTTAGGGTCAGGATGAGAGTTTAGGGTTAGGGTCCATGTCAGGATTAGCGTCAAGGTTGAGCGAGGCCATTGTTTTCTGCTCCTCCAGTTCTGGATTCTCATTGATAGATGAATGAAATGTCTGCTCTGGTCACCCACTGTTTCAAATTGAGCTCAGCCTTAGTCAAGGGTTCTTAGGGCCTCAGAGGTCATGCAGGGTTTCCCTCCACCCTCCCTCCTGGGAAGGGTGATGCAGGCCCCACTCTGTGTGGGCAGCCCCAGGTCCAGCATGGCCCTGACATGCAGGATACTAAGTAGACGTGATGTAAGACTTGGTGCATCAGTCTGCCAGCCCCCAGGGGCTGCCTTTTTTTTTTCTTAGTTAATTAATTAATTAATTTGGGGCTGTGTTGGGTCTGCATTGCTGCACGGAGGCTTTCTCTAGTTGCGGCGAGTGGGGGCTTCTCATTGCGGTGGCTTCTCTTGTTGCAGATCACAGGCTCTAAGCGCGTGGGCTTCAGCAGTTGTGGCTCGCGGGTTCTAGAGCGCAGGCTCAGTAGTTGTGGTGCACGGGCTTAGTTGCTCCACAGCATGTGGGATCTTCCCGGACCAGGGCTCAAACCCGTGTCCCCTGCATTGGCAGGTGGATTCTTAACCACTGCGCCACCAGGGAAGTCTGGTGTTGCGTTCGTGAGGGCTGGTGGGGCCCTCTTGGGACTGGACGGATCCTTTGTTCCATCTGCATGGGTGTCCAAGCAGGTCTCAGAACAGCCCTTGGCCTCTGAGCATCCAGGCAGGCACCCACGTTCCTCCAGCTCAGGTTAGCCTTGGCCCCTCCATCCCCGTGGCCAATTACTGAGCTGATTGTGTCTTTACTCTTTAAAATTAAATCACTCTCTCCAGGTGGGCGAGAAGTTTACTTGTGAACTTGGTTAGGGTGAGGGGTTAGGGGTTAAGGGTTAGGGGTTAGGGTCAGGGTTAGGGCTAGGGCTAGGGCTAGGGGTTAGGGTTAGGCTTAGGGTTGGGTTAGGGTTAGGGGTTAGGTTTAGGGTTAGGGTTAGTGTTGGGTTAGGGTTAGGGTTAAGGTAGGGTTAGGGTTGGGTTAGGGTTAGGGTTTAGGGTTAGGGTGTCCAGCTTTACGTCCCATTCAGCTGTGAGTGTAGATGTGGTCAGTCCAGTTGCATCACAGCCCCTGATTGAATTTTGTAAGAATTCCTCTCTCTCTCACTGTCTTTCTTTTTTTATAATTAATTTTTAGAGTGGGGTGTAGCTGATTTGCAATGTTGTGTTTCTTGGTGCTGTACATCTACCTGAGTCACTTACAGAGAGACATCAATAAATTCTTTTCTAGTTTCTAGTAGTCAGATAGATGTTTTTTTCTGTGAATAGAGTGTGCTGAGTCCAGTTCCTTGAACAATGAGTATGTCTTGGCGATTACATTATTGGCGTATGGAACGGTATCTGTGCCAATTTCAACCTCCTGGTTTATGCATCACCGCACCACACTTCTCCCCTTAAGCAGCCATCAGTGTGTTTTGTAAATGTGTGATGGTGTTCGGTTTGTAATTCAGTTCATGGTTGGCGATTTTTAGATTCCCTTTATAAGTGATATCTTATGATAAGTTTCTCTTGCTGTCTAACTTATTTCACTCTCAATGACCAAACATAAGTGCCCCTGAGTTGCTGCAACTGGCCTCATTTCATTGATTTCAGGGCTGAGTAATATTCCGTTGTGCTTAAGTACCAAATTTTCTTTCACCATTTCTTCCTTCCAAGGACTATTAAGTTGTACCCAAGTCGAGGCTGTTGTAAACATAGCAGCAGTAAACGGGGTGCCTGCGTCCTGTGGATTTTTGGTTTTTCCAACATATAGGCCCATGAGTGGAAGCGCCCTATGCTTTGTAGCTCTGTTTTTTAGATGTTTTAGGAAACACAGCACACTTCTCCAGAGTGGCCGTTGGCAATTTACATTCCCCCCTTCAGCGTAACAAGGCTCCCTTTTCTCCTCTCCTTGTCCTGCCTATCTGGTTTTTACCCTTTGTGAGGATGGTCCTTTTTTCTGATTCGAAGTGATACCTCTTTGTAGTGTTGATTTGCGTTGCCCGCTTCTTTGGTTGGCCAAAAAGGGCGTATGCATTTTTCCTGAATATATTCTGGAAGTTAAATTTGAGAGACAGCTTTTTTTGTTTAATTAATTAATTAATTTATTTTTGGCTGTGTTGGGTCTTCGTTTCTGTGTGAAGGCTTTCTCTAGTTGTGGCAAGCGGGGGCCACTCTTCATCGCGGTGCGCGGGCCTCTCACTATCGCGGCCTCTCTTGTTGCGGAGCACAGGCTCCAGACGTGCAGGCTCAATAGTTGTGGCTCACGGGCCTAGCTGCTCCGCGGCATGTGGGATCTTCCCAGGTCAGGGCTCGAACCCGTGTCCCCTGCATTAGCAGGCAGATTCTCAACCACTGCGCCACCAGGGAAGCCCCTTGAATAGTTTTGTATTTAAAATTTGTCTGTGGGGACTTCCCTGGTGACGCAGTGGTTAAGAGTCCGCCTGCCAATGCAGGGGACACGGGCTCGAGCCCTGGTCCGGGAAGATCTCACATGCCGCAGAGCAACCAAGCCTGCGCGGCACAACTACTGAAGCCTGCGCGCCTAGAGCCCATGCTCGCCCAGAAGAGAAGCCACCGCAATGAGAAGCCCGTGCACCGCAATGAAGAGTAGCCCCGCTCGACGCAACTAGAGAAAGCCCACATGCAGCAACGAAGACCCAACGCAGCCAAACATAAATTAGAAACTACAATAAAATTTGCCTCTGAATAACTTTGAGTGAATTTGGTATAAGTTGTAAAGTTTGCATCTACATTCACTTCATTCCAAATGGTTTCCAATTAATTGTTCCTTAACTACTTTTAGAAAGCTTTTGGGATAGAGACTCCATTTTAGTTTGAATGTCCAGTTTAATGGATTCAGCAGTCCTGTCAGTAGGGCACGCTGCCTCCAGTGACCTGTGAGGGAGGCGCGGCCTGCACTTCCTGCACTGACCACAGGGTGGCGCCGAGTTCGCCTCTCTGACCCACAGCGCATGCTCGTTCCTTGGGAACTCGATTGTGAGGTCAGCTGAGAGCAGTTGAGCCTCCTCAGGCGCGGGGGCGGGGGCGGAGGCCTTCCGGTAGGACGCCCGGCTCAGTGTCTCTGCTGAGAGGAGCTCGGTCTCCGTCTCCTTAGGACTCGCTGGGGTTTCGGCTTCAGGACAAAGTGGGGCTGCGTCCACGCTGACTAGGGAACTAGGTTTCCTGAGGACCCAGGTGATGCCTGAGGAAAAGGTGAAGAGACGGTGAGGAAAAGTGGGGAGAAGCTTCCTGTGGGCGACTGACCGTTGAGGGGGTCCGTCTTCGTGTGAGCGAGGGAGGGCTTGGCGTGGAAAGCTGGGTTTTTGTTCAGGTTTGTGTGCAGGGTAGGCAGCATGAGTTATGGGGCGTCCAGTTTTCCCAGCACCATTTATGGTGGGGAGTGTCGTGCTCCTTGGTGTGTCCTTGGTCCCTGTGTCATAAATTCACCGACCCCGTCCGTGGGGGTTGAATTCTGGTCTCTGTGTCCTGTTCCTCTGGTCCCTGTGCCCGTTTTGAGCCAGTTCCACACTGTTTTGGTGACTGTAGCTTCTCAGCAGAGTGTGACGTCAGGGAGGGAGATGCCTCCAGCCCGTTCTCTTTTTTCAGGGTTTCTTTGGCTATTTGGGGTCCTTTGTGGTTCCCCACAGATATTAGGAGGATTTGCTCTATTTGGGGGGAAAATACCATGGAATTTTGGGAGGGATTGCATTCACTGTGTCCACTGCTTTGGGTAGCATGGATATTTTAACAACATTAATTGTTCCATTCCATGAGAACAGGATATCTTTCCATTTATTGGTGTGTTTTTCAATGTCTTCATCAATGTCTTAAAGTTTTCAGTGTGCAGGTCTTTCACCTCCTTGGTTGACTTTATTCCCAGGTATTTTGTTCTTTTTGATGCAGTTGTAAATAGGGTTGCTTTCTTTCTCTTTCTGATGGTTCATTATTAGTGTTTAGAAATGCAACTGGTTTCTGTGTATTGATTTTGCAACTTTACTGAATTTATTTACTAGTACTAATCGTTTTTTTGTGGCATGAAGTGGAAAATTGGCATTCAAAAATCCCACTGTTTCTACCATATCCAGGTCGTCCACAACACGGAGGACAGCGGCTACTAATATAACCTTCCCACGGTGCCTCTAAATGACATGTGGACTTTGGGTGAACTGGATCTGGGTAAGGCTTGGCTTCTATCTGGAAGTTTGATGTTTTCTCTGCTTTTCTGGCATGCTATTGACATACATGATGTTTTGAAAAGTAATTGACTTTCCAGTAATTTCAAACATACAACTTTACATACATAAAAACAAGTCTTGTACCTTGATTAAATATACTCCTAAATATTGATGTTGACATTATTACAAATGGAATTGTTCTCATAAATTCTTTTTCAGATTATTTTTTGCCAGCGTATGCATATAAGATAGATTTTCATGAATTGATATTTTGTTCTATAACTTTGCTTATTAATTAGTTGATTAGCTCAAAGAATTTCTTTGCTGATTATAGGTAGTTTTATATATAAGATGATGTGACCTATGTTCTGTGAAGAGACACGGTTTTAATTTTTCCATTCACCCATGGATGCCTTTTATTTCTTTCCTCAAGATTCTGGGTAGAACTTCCAGTACACTATTGAGTAACGGTGATGAAGGCCAGCTTCCTGGCCTTGTTCCTGATTTCAGGAGTAAATCTTTCAGTCTTTAACATTGAGCACGATGTTTGCTGTGGCTTTTTGTACTACTCTTTTCCATATTGAACAAATTTCCTTTTCTTCCTGCTTTCTTGAGTGTTTTTCATGAAATAACACTGGATTTTCATTGTAGATTTTTTGCATGAATTGATATGGTTATGTGTTTTTACTTCACACCATTATTGTGGTTGAATACATTGCTTACTTTTAATATGTTGAGCAACCTGAAATTCCTGGTGTAGAGATACTTGCTTATGGCATTATCCATTTAAAGTTCTGTTGGTTTCATGTTGCTATTATTGTGTGATAGATTTTTACATTCATATTTGTAAGTTGTACTGGGGTAGTTTTCTTGTTTTTTTCCTCTATTTTTAAAATCTTTTTTAAAATAGTGGTTTTATTTCATTCTAATTATTTATTTATTTTGGCCACGTCCCATGGCTTGTGGGATCTTAGTTCCCCAGTCAGGGATCGAACCCGAGCCCTTGGCAGTGAAAGCACAGAGTCCTAACCACTGGGCCACCAGAGAATTCCCCAGTTTTCTTTTTCAAGATGTATTTGTATAATCTGATTAGACTTGGCTTGGTGTAAGTGGTTTGGAGGGTTAGCATTAGGGCTGGGGCTGGTGTGAGGGTTGGGGCTGTGTATGGTTTATGGTTGCTGTGATGGTTTAAGTTTTATGCTTAATGAGTTATTTATGGGTATGGTTAATGAATATATTTTATGGTTTGCTTATGGTTATGGTTTGGCTTACTGGTTAAGGTTTATGGTTTTGGTCTCAGGGTGTTAGGGTTCTGTGTTAGAGTGGGTGTTAGGGTATGGGTGAGAATTGGGGTACAGGTAGGATGCGGGTAGAGCATGGGTTAGGGTAAGGTACAGGTTTAGGGTACGGGTTAGGCTAAGGTTAGGTCAGGGCTTAGGGTCAGGATCAGAGTTTAGGTTTAGGGTCCATGTCAGGATTAGCGTCAAGGTTGAGCGAGGCCATTGTTTTCTGCTCCTCCAGTTCTGGATTCTCATTGATAGATGAATGAAATGTCTGCTCTGGTCACCCACTGTTTCAAATTGAGCTCAGCCTTAGTCAAGGGTTCTTAGGGCCTCAGAGGTCATGCAGGGTTTCCCTCCACCCTCCCTCCTGGGAAGGGTGATGCAGGCCCCACTCTGTGTGGGCAGCCCCAGGTCCAGCATGGCCCTGACATGCAGGATACTAAGTAGACGTGATGTAAGACTTGGTGCATCAGTCTGCCAGCTCCCAGGTGCTGCCTTTTTTTTTTTTTTTAATTAATTAATTAATTAATTTGGGGCTGTGTTGGGTCTGCATTGCTGCACGGAGGCTTTCTCTAGTTGCGGCGAGTGGGGGCTTCTCATTGCGGTGGCTTCTCTTGTTGCAGAGCACAGGCTCTAAGCGCGTGGGCTTCAGCAGTTGTGGCTCGCGGGTTCCAGAGCGCAGGCTCAGTAGTTGTGGTGCACGGGCTTAGTTGCTCCACAGCATGTGGGATCTTCCCGGACCAGGGCTCAAACCCGTGTCCCCTGCATTGGCAGGTGGATTCTTAACCACTGCGCCACCAGGGAAGTCTGGTGTTGCGTTCGTGAGGGCTGGTGGGGCCCTCTTGGGACTGGACAGATCCTTTGTTCCATCTGCACGGGTGTCCAAGCAGGTCTCAGAACAGCCCTTGGCCTCTGAGCATCCAGGCAGGCACCCACGTTCCTCCAGCTCAGGTTAGCCTTGGCCCCTCCATCCCCGTGGCCAATTACTGAGCTGATTGTGTCTTTACTCTTTAAAATTAAATCACTCTCTCCAGGTGGGCGAGAAGTTTACTTGTGAACTTGGTTAGGGTGAGGGGTTAGGGGTTAAGGGTTAGGGGTTAGGGTCAGGGTTAGGGCTAGGGCTAGGGCTAGGGGTTAGGGTTAGGCTTAGGGTTGGGTTAGGGTTAGGGGTTAGGTTTAGGGTTAGGGTTAGTGTTGGGTTAGGGTTAGGGTTAAGGTAGGGTTAGGGTTGGGTTAGGGTTAGGGTTTAGGGTTAGGGTGTCCAGCCTTACGTCCCATTCAGCGGTGAGTGTAGATGTGGTCAGTCCAGTTGCATCAGAGCCCCTGATTGAATTTTGTAAGAATTTCTCTCTCTCTCACTGTCTTTCTTTTTTTATAATTAATTTTTATAGTGGGGTGTAGCTGATTTGCAATGTTGTGTTTCTTGGTGCTGTACATCCACCTGAGTCACTTACAGAGAGACATCAATAAATTCTTTTCTAGTTTCTAGTAGTCAGATAGATGTTTTTTCTGTGAATAGAGTGTGCTGAGTCCAGTTCCTTGAACAATGAGTATGTCTCGGCCACCACATTATTGGCGTATGGAACGGTATCTGTGCCAATTTCAACCTCCTGGTTTATGCATCACCGCACCACACTTTTCCCCTTAAGCAGCCATCAGTGTGTTTTGTAAATGTGTGATGGTGTTCGGTTTGTAATTCAGTTCATGGTTGGCGATTTTTAGATTCCCTTTATAAGTGATATCTTATGATAAGTTTCTCTTGCTGTCTAACTTATTTCACTCTCAATGACCAAACATAAGTCCCCCTGAGTTGCTGCAACTGGCCTCATTTCATTGATTTCAGGGCTGAGTAATATTCCGTTGTGCTTAAGTACCAAATTTTCTTTCACCATTTTTTCCTTCCAAGGACTATTAAGCTGTACCCAAGTCGAGGCTGTTGTAAACATAGCAGCAGTAAACGGGGTGCCTGCGTCCTGTGGATTTTTGGTTTTTCCAACATATAGGCCCATGAGTGGAAGCGCCCTATGCTTTGTAGCTCTGTTTTTTAGATGTTTTAGGAAACACAGCACACTTCTCCAGAGTGGCCGTTGGCAATTTACATTCCCCCCTTCAGCGTAACAAGGCTCCCTTTTCTCCTCTCCTTGTCCTGCCTATCTGGTTTTTACCCTTTGTGAGGATGGTCCTTTTTTCTGATTCGAAGTGATACCTCTTTGTAGTGTTGATTTGCATTGCCCGCTTCTTTGGTTGGCCAAAAAGGGCGTATGCGTTTTTCCTGAATATATTCTGGAAGTTAAATTTGAGAGACAGCTTTTTTTTGTTTAATGGATTAATTAATTAATTTATTTTTGGCTGTGTTGGGTCTTCGTTTCTGTGTGAAGGCTTTCTCTAGTTGTGGCAAGCGGGGGCCACTCTTCATCGTGGTGCGCGGGCCTCTCACTATCGCGGCCTCTCTTGTTGCGGAGCACAGGCTCCAGACGTGCAGGCTCAATAGTTGTGGCTCACGGGCCTAGTTGCTCCGCGGCATGTGGGATCTTCCCAGGTCAGGGCTCGAACCCGTGTCCCCTGCATTAGCAGGCAGATTCTCAACCACTGCGCCACCAGGGAAGCCCCTTGAATAGTTTTGTATTTAAAATTTGTCTGTGGGGACTTCCCTGGTGACGCAGTGGTTAAGAGTCCGCCTGCCAATGCAGGGGACACGGGCTCGAGCCCTGGTCCGGGAAGATCCCACATGCCGCAGAGCAACCAAGCCTGCGCGGCACAACTACTGAAGCCTGCGCGCCTAGAGCCCATGCTCGCCCACAAGAGAAGCCACCGCAATGAGAAGCCCGTGCACCGCAACGAAGAGTAGCCCCGCTCAACGCAACTAGAGAAAGCCCACATGCAGCAACGAAGACCCAACGCAGCCAAACATAAATTAGAAACTACAATAAAATTCGCCTCTGAATAACTTTGAGTGAATTTGGTATAAGTTGTAAAGTTTGCATCTACATTCACTTCATTCCAAATGGTTTCCAATTAATTGTTCCTTAACTACTTTTAGAAAACTTTTGGGATAGAGACTCCATTTTAGTTTGAATGTCCAGTTTAATGGATTCAGCAGTCCTGTCAGTAGGGCACGCTGCCTCCAGTGACCTGTGAGGGAGGCGCGGCCTGCACTTCCTGCACTGACCACAGGGTGGCGCCGAGTTCGCCTCTCTGACCCACAGCGCATGCTCGTTCCCTGCGAACTCGATTGTGAGGTCAGCTGAGAGCAGTTGAGCCTCCTCAGGCGCGGCGGCGGGGGCGGAGGCCTTCCGGTAGGACGCCCGGCTCAGTGTCTCTGCTGAGAGGAGCTCGGTCTCCGTCTCCTTAGGACTCGCTGGGGTTTCGGCTTCAGGACAAAGTGGGGCTGCGTCCACGCTAACTAGGGAACTAGGTTTCCTGAGGACCCAGGTGATGCCTGAGGAAAAGGTGAAGAGACGGTGAGGAAAAGTGGGGAGAAGCTTCCTGTGGGCGACGGACCGTTGAGGGGGTCCGTCTTCGTGTGAGCGAGGGAGGGCTTGGCGTGGAAAGCTGGGTTTTTGTTCAGGTTTGTGTGCAGGGTAGCCAGCATGAGTTATGGGGCGTCCAGTTTTCCCAGCACCATTTATGGTGGGGAGTGTCGTGCTCCTTGGTGTGTCCTTGGTCCCTGTGTCATAAATTCACCGACCCAGTCCGTGGGGTTGAATTCCGGTCTCTCTGTCCTGTTCCTCTGGTCCCTGTGCCCGTTTTGAGCCAGTTCCACACTGTTTTGGTGACTGTAGCTTCTCAGCAGAGTGTGACGTCAGGGAGGGAGATGCCTCCAGCCCGTTCTCTTTTTGCAGGGTTTCTTTGGCTATTTGGGGTCCTTTGTGGTTCCCCACAGATATTAGGAGGATTTGCTCTATTTGGGGGGAAAATACCATGGAATTTTGGGAGGGATTGCATTCACTGTGTCCACTGCTTTGGGTAGCATGGATATTTTAACAACATTAATTGTTCCATTCCATGAGAACAGGATATCTTTCCATTTATTGGTGTGTTTTTCAATGTCTTCATCAATGTCTTAAAGTTTTCAGTGTGCAGGTCTTTCACCTCCTTGGTTGACTTTATTCCCAGGTATTTTGTTCTTTTTGATGCAGTTGTAAATGGGGTTGCTTTCTTTCTCTTTCTGATGGTTCATTATTAGTGTTTAGAAATGCAACTGATTTCTGTGTATTGATTCTGCAACTTTACTGAATTTATTTACTAGTACTAATCGTTTTTTGGTGGAATGAAGTGGAAAATTGGAATTCAAAAATCCCACTGTTTCTACCATATCCAGGTCGTCCACAACACGGAGGACAGCGGCTCCTCATATAACCTTCCCACGGTGCCTCTAAATGACATGTGGACTTTGGGTGAACTGGATCTGGGTAAGGCTTGGCTTCTATCTGGAAGTTTGATGTTTTCTCTGCTTTTCTGGCATGCTGTTGACATACATGATGTTTTGAAAAGTAATTGACTTTCCAGTAATTTCAAACATACAACTTTACATACATAAAAACAAGTCTTGTACCTTGATTAAATATACTCCTAAATATTGATGTTGACATTATTACAAATGGAATTGTTCTCATAAATTCTTTTTCAGATTATTTTTTGCCAGCGTATGCATATAAGATAGATTTTCATGAATTGATATTTTGTTCTATAACTTTGCTTATTAATTAGTTGATTAGCTCAAAGAATTTCTTTGCTGATTATAGGTAGTTTTATATATAAGATGATGTGACCTATGTTCTGTGAAGAGACACGGTTTTAATTTTTCCATTCACCCATGGATGCCTTTTATTTCTTTCCTCAAGATTCTGGGTAGAACTTCCAGTACACTATTGAGTAACGGTGATGAAGGCCAGCTTCCTGGCCTTGTTCCTGATTTCAGGAGTAAATCTTTCAGTCTTTAACATTGAGCACGATGTTTGCTGTGGCTTTTTGTACTACTCTTTTCCATATTGAACAAATTTCCTTTTCTTCCTGCTTTCTTGAGTGTTTTTCATGAAATAACACTGGATTTTCATTGTAGATTTTTTGCATGAATTGATATGGTTATGTGTTTTTACTTCACACCATTATTGTGGTTGAATACATTGCTTACTTTTAATATGTTGAGCAACCTGAAATTCCTGGTGTAGAGATACTTGCTTATGGCATTATCCATTTAAAGTTCTGTTGGTTTCATGTTGCTATTATTGTGTGATAGATTTTTACATTCATATTTGTAAGTTGTACTGGGGTAGTTTTCTTGCTTTTTTCCTCTATTTTTAAAATCTTTTTTAAAATAGTGGTTTTATTTCATTCTAATTATTTATTTATTTTGGCCACGTCCCATGGCTTGTGGGATCTTAGTTCCCCAGTCAGGGATCGAACCCGAGCCCTTGGCAGTGAAAGCACAGAGTCCTAACCACTGGGCCACCAGAGAATTCCCCAATTTTCTTTTTCAAGATGTATTTGTATAATCTGATTAGACTTGGCTTGGTGTAAGTGGTTTGGAGGGTTAGCATTAGGGCTGGGGCTGGTGTGAGGGTTGGGGCTGTGTATGGTTTATGGTTGCTGTGATGGTTTAAGTTTTATGCTTAATGAGTTATTTATGGGTATGGTTAATGAATATATTTTATGGTTTGCTTATGGTTATGGTTTCGCTTACTGGTTAAGGTTTATGGTTTTGGTCTCAGGGTGTTAGGGTTCTGTGTTAGAGTGGGTGTTAGGGTATGGGTGAGAATTGGGGTACAGGTAGGATGCGGGTAGAGCATGGGTTAGGGTAAGGTACAGGTTTAGGGTACGGGTTAGGCTAAGGTTAGGTCAGGGCTTAGGGTCAGGATCAGAGTTTAGGTTTAGGGTCCATGTCAGGATTAGCGTCAAGGTTGAGCGAGGCCATTGTTTTCTGCTCCTCCAGTTCTGGATTCTCATTGATAGATGAATGAAATGTCTGCTCTGGTCACCCACTGTTTCAAATTGAGCTCAGCCTTAGTCAAGGGTTCTTAGGGCCTCAGAGGTCATGCAGGGTTTCCCTCCACCCTCCCTCCTGGGAAGGGTGATGCAGGCCCCACTCTGTGTGGGCAGCCCCAGGTCCAGCATGGCCCTGACATGCAGGATACTAAGTAGACGTGATGTAAGACTTGGTGCATCAGTCTGCCAGCCCCCAGGTGCTGCCTTTTTTTTTTTCTTAATTAATTAATTAATTAATTTGGGGCTGTGTTGGGTCTGCATTGCTGCACGGAGGCTTTCTCTAGTTGCGGCGAGTGGGGGCTTCTCATTGCGGTGGCTTCTCTTGTTGCAGAGCACAGGCTCTAAGCGCGTGGGCTTCAGCAGTTGTGGCTCGCGGGTTCCAGAGCGCAGGCTCAGTAGTTGTGGTGCACGGGCTTAGTTGCTCCACAGCATGTGGGATCTTCCCGGACCAGGGCTCAAACCCGTGTCCCCTGCATTGGCAGGTGGATTCTTAACCACTGCGCCACCAGGGAAGTCTGGTGTTGCGTTCGTGAGGGCTGGTGGGGCCCTCTTGGGACTGGACAGATCCTTTGTTCCATCTGCACGGGTGTCCAAGCAGGTCTCAGAACAGCCCTTGGCCTCTGAGCATCCAGGCAGGCACCCACGTTCCTCCAGCTCAGGTTAGCCTTGGCCCCTCCATCCCCGTGGCCAATTACTGAGCTGATTGTGTCTTTACTCTTTAAAATTAAATCACTCTCTCCAGGTGGGCGAGAAGTTTACTTGTGAACTTGGTTAGGGTGAGGGGTTAGGGGTTAAGGGTAGGGGTTAGGGTCAGGGTTAGGGCTAGGGCTAGGGCTAGGGGTTAGGGTTAGGCTTAGGGTTGGGTTAGGGTTAGGGGTTAGGTTTAGGGTTAGGGTTAGTGTTGGGTTAGGGTTAGGGTTAAGGTAGGGTTAGGGTTGGGTTAGGGTTAGGGTTTAGGGTTAGGGTGTCCAGCCTTACGTCCCATTCAGCTGTGAGTGTAGATGTGGCCAGTCCAGTTGCATCAGAGCCCCTGATTGAATTTTGTAAGAATTTCTCTCTCTCTCACTGTCTTTCTTTTTTTATAATTAATTTTTATAGTGGGGTGTAGCTGATTTGCAATGTTGTGTTTTTTGGTGCTGTACAACCACCTGAGTCACTTACAGAGAGACATCAATAAATTCTTTTCTAGTTTCTAGTAGTCAGATAGATGTTTTTTCTGTGAATAGAGTGTGCTGAGTCCAGTTCCTTGAACAATGAGTATGTCTCGGCGATTACATTATTGGCGTATGGAACGGTATCTGTGCCAATTTCAACCTCCTGGTTTATGCATCACCGCACCACACTTTTCCCCTTAAGCAGCCATCAGTGTGTTTTGTAAATGTGTGATGGTGTTCGGTTTGTAATTCAGTTCATGGTTGGCGATTTTTAGATTCCCTTTATAAGTGATATCTTATGATAAGTTTCTCTTGCTGTCTAACTTATTTCACTCTCAATGACCAAACATAAGTCCCCCTGAGTTGCTGCAACTGGCCTCATTTCATTGATTTCAGGGCTGAGTAATATTCCGTTGTGCTTAAGTACCAAATTTTCTTTCACCATTTTTTCCTTCCAAGGACTATTAAGCTGTACCCAAGTCGAGGCTGTTGTAAACATAGCAGCAGTAAACGGGGTGCCTGCGTCCTGTGGATTTTTGGTTTTTCCAACATATAGGCCCATGAGTGGAAGCGCCCTATGCTTTGTAGCTCTGTTTTTTAGATGTTTTAGGAAACACAGCACACTTCTCCAGAGTGGCCGTTGGCAATTTACATTCCCCCCTTCAGCGTAACAAGGCTCCCTTTTCTCCTCTCCTTGTCCTGCCTATCTGGTTTTTACCCTTTGTGAGGATGGTCCTTTTTTCTGATTCGAAGTGATACCTCTTTGTAGTGTTGATTTGCATTGCCCGCTTCTTTGGTTGGCCAAAAAGGGCGTATGCGTTTTTCCTGAATATATTCTGGAAGTTAAATTTGAGAGACAGCTTTTTTTTGTTTAATGGATTAATTAATTAATTTATTTTTGGCTGTGTTGGGTCTTCGTTTCTGTGTGAAGGCTTTCTCTAGTTGTGGCAAGCGGGGGCCACTCTTCATCGCGGTGCGCGGGCCTCTCACCATCGCGGCCTCTCTTGTTGCGGAGCACAGGCTCCAGACGTGCAGGCTCAATAGTTGTGGCTCACGGGCCTAGTTGCTCCGCGGCATGTGGGATCTTCCCAGGTCAGGGCTCGAACCCGTGTCCCCTGCATTAGCAGGCAGATTCTCAACCACTGCGCCACCAGGGAAGCCCCTTGAATAGTTTTGTATTTAAAATTTGTCTGTGGGGACTTCCCTGGTGACGCAGTGGTTAAGAGTCCGCCTGCCAATGCAGGGGACACGGGCTCGAGCCCTGGTCCGGGAAGATCCCACATGCCGCAGAGCAACCAAGCCTGCGCGGCACAACTACTGAAGCCTGCGCGCCTAGAGCCCATGCTCGCCCACAAGAGAAGCCACCGCAATGAGAAGCCCGTGCACCGCAATGAAGAGTAGCCCCGCTCGACGCAACTAGAGAAAGCCCACATGCAGCAACGAAGACCCAACGCAGCCAAACATAAATTAGAAACTACAATAAAATTCGCCTCTGAATAACTTTGAGTGAATTTGGTATAAGTTGTAAAGTTTGCATCTACATTCACTTCATTCCAAATGGTTTCCAATTAATTGTTCCTTAACTACTTTTAGAAAACTTTTGGGATAGAGACTCCATTTTAGTTTGAATGTCCAGTTTAATGGATTCAGCAGTCCTGTCAGTAGGGCACGCTGCCTCCAGTGACCTGTGAGGGAGGCGCGGCCTGCACTTCCTGCACTGACCACAGGGTGGCGCCGAGTTCGCCTCTCTGACCCACAGCGCATGCTCGTTCCCTGCGAACTCGATTGTGAGGTCAGCTGAGAGCAGTTGAGCCTCCTCAGGCGCGGCGGCGGGGGCGGAGGCCTTCCGGTAGGACGCCCGGCTCAGTGTCTCTGCTGAGAGGAGCTCGGTCTCCGTCTCCTTAGGACTCGCTGGGGTTTCGGCTTCAGGACAAAGTGGGGCTGCGTCCACGCTAACTAGGGAACTAGGTTTCCTGAGGACCCAGGTGATGCCTGAGGAAAAGGTGAAGAGACGGTGAGGAAAAGTGGGGAGAAGCTTCCTGTGGGCGACGGACCGTTGAGGGGGTCCGTCTTCGTGTGAGCGAGGGAGGGCTTGGCGTGGAAAGCTTGGTTTTTGTTCAGGTTTGTGTGCAGGGTAGCCAGCATGAGTTATGGGGCGTCCAGTTTTCCCAGCACCATTTATGGTGGGGAGTGTCGTGCTCCTTGGTGTGTCCTTGGTCCCTGTGTCATAAATTCACCGACCCCGTCCGTGGGGGTTGAATTCCGGTCTCTCTGTCCTGTTCCTCTGGTCCCTGTGCCCGTTTTGAGCCAGTTCCACACTGTTTTGGTGACTGTAGCTTCTCAGCAGAGTGTGACGTCAGGGAGGGAGATGCCTCCAGCCCGTTCTCTTTTTGCAGGGTTTCTTTGGCTATTTGGGGTCCTTTGTGGTTCCCCACAGATATTAGGAGGATTTGCTCTATTTGGGGGGAAAATACCATGGAATTTTGGGAGGGATTGCATTCACTGTGTCCACTGCTTTGGGTAGCATGGATATTTTAACAACATTAATTGTTCCATTCCATGAGAACAGGATATCTTTCCATTTATTGGTGTGTTTTTCAATGTCTTCATCAATGTCTTAAAGTTTTCAGTGTGCAGGTCTTTCACCTCCTTGGTTGACTTTATTCCCAGGTATTTTGTTCTTTTTGATGCAGTTGTAAATAGGGTTGCTTTCTTTCTCTTTCTGATGGTTCATTATTAGTGTTTAGAAATGCAACTGGTTTCTGTGTATTGATTTTGCAACTTTACTGAATTTATTTACTAGTACTAATCGTTTTTTTGTGGCATGAAGTGGAAAATTGGCATTCAAAAATCCCACTGTTTCTACCATATCCAGGTCGTCCACAACACGGAGGACAGCGGCTCCTCATATAACCTTCCCACGGTGCCTCTAAATGACATGTGGACTTTGGGTGAACTGGATCTGGGTAAGGCTTGGCTTCTATCTGGAAGTTTGATGTTTTCTCTGCTTTTCTGGCATGCTATTGACATACATGATGTTTTGAAAAGTAATTGACTTTCCAGTAATTTCAAACATACAACTTTACATACATAAAAACAAGTCTTGTACCTTGATTAAATATACTCCTAAATATTGATGTTGACATTATTACAAATGGAATTGTTCTCATAAATTCTTTTTCAGATTATTTTTTGCCAGCGTATGCATATAAGATAGATTTTCATGAATTGATATTTTGTTCTATAACTTTGCTTATTAATTAGTTGATTAGCTCAAAGAATTTCTTTGCTGATTATAGGTAGTTTTATATATAAGATGATGTGACCTATGTTCTGTGAAGAGACACGGTTTTAATTTTTCCATTCACCCATGGATGCCTTTTATTTCTTTCCTCAAGATTCTGGGTAGAACTTCCAGTACACTATTGAGTAACGGTGATGAAGGCCAGCTTCCTGGCCTTGTTCCTGATTTCAGGAGTAAATCTTTCAGTCTTTAACATTGAGCACGATGTTTGCTGTGGCTTTTTGTACTACTCTTTTCCATATTGAACAAATTTCCTTTTCTTCCTGCTTTCTTGAGTGTTTTTCATGAAATAACACTGGATTTTCATTGTAGATTTTTTGCATGAATTGATATGGTTATGTGTTTTTACTTCACACCATTATTGTGGTTGAATACATTGCTTACTTTTAATATGTTGAGCAACCTGAAATTCCTGGTGTAGAGATACTTGCTTATGGCATTATCCATTTAAAGTTCTGTTGGTTTCATGTTGCTATTATTGTGTGATAGATTTTTACATTCATATTTGTAAGTTGTACTGGGGTAGTTTTCTTGCTTTTTTCCTCTATTTTTAAAATCTTTTTTAAAATAGTGGTTTTATTTCATTCTAATTATTTATTTATTTTGGCCACGTCCCATGGCTTGTGGGATCTTAGTTCCCCAGTCAGGGATCGAACCCGAGCCCTTGGCAGTGAAAGCACAGAGTCCTAACCACTGGGCCACCAGAGAATTCCCCAGTTTTCTTTTTCAAGATGTATTTGTATAATCTGATTAGACTTGGCTTGGTGTAAGAGGTTTGGAGGGTTAGCATTAGGGCTGGGGCTGGTGTGAGGGTTGGGGCTGTGTATGGTTTATGGTTGCTGTGATGGTTTAAGTTTTATGCTTAATGAGTTATTTATGGGTATGGTTAATGAATATATTTTATGGTTTGCTTATGGTTATGGTTTGGCTTACTGGTTAAGGTTTATGGTTTTGGTCTCAGGGTGTTAGGGTTCTGTGTTAGAGTGGGTGTTAGGGTATGGGTGAGAATTGGGGTACAGGTAGGATGCGGGTAGAGCATGGGTTAGGGTAAGGTACAGGTTTAGGGTACGGGTTAGGCTAAGGTTAGGTCAGGGCTTAGGGTCAGGATCAGAGTTTAGGTTTAGGGTCCATGTCAGGATTAGCGTCAAGGTTGAGCGAGGCCATTGTTTTCTGCTCCTCCAGTTCTGGATTCTCATTGATAGATGAATGAAATGTCTGCTCTGGTCACCCACTGTTTCAAATTGAGCTCAGCCTTAGTCAAGGGTTCTTAGGGCCTCAGAGGTCATGCAGGGTTTCCCTCCACCCTCCCTCCTGGGAAGGGTGATGCAGGCCCCACTCTGTGTGGGCAGCCCCAGGTCCAGCATGGCCCTGACATGCAGGATACTAAGTAGACGTGATGTAAGACTTGGTGCATCAGTCTGCCAGCCCCCAGGTGCTGCCTTTTTTTTTTCTTAATTAATTAATTAATTAATTTGGGGCTGTGTTGGGTCTGCATTGCTGCACGGAGGCTTTCTCTAGTTGCGGCGAGTGGGGGCTTCTCATTGCGGTGGCTTCTCTTGTTGCAGAGCACAGGCTCTAAGCGCGTGGGCTTCAGCAGTTGTGGCTCGCGGGTTCCAGAGCGCAGGCTCAGTAGTTGTGGTGCACGGGCTTAGTTGCTCCACAGCATGTGGGATCTTCCCGGACCAGGGCTCAAACCCGTGTCCCCTGCATTGGCAGGTGGATTCTTAACCACTGCGCCACCAGGGAAGTCTGGTGTTGCGTTCGTGAGGGCTGGTGGGGCCCTCTTGGGACTGGACGGATCCTTTGTTCCATCTGCACGGGTGTCCAAGCAGGTCTCAGAACAGCCCTTGGCCTCTGAGCATCCAGGCAGGCACCCACGTTCCTCCAGCTCAGGTTAGCCTTGGCCCCTCCATCCCCGTGGCCAATTACTGAGCTGATTGTGTCTTTACTCTTTAAAATTAAATCACTCTCTCCAGGTGGGCGAGAAGTTTACTTGTGAACTTGGTTAGGGTTAGGGGTTAGGGGTTAAGGGTAGGGGTTAGGGTCAGGGTTAGGGCTAGGGCTAGGGCTAGGGGTTAGGGTTAGGCTTAGGGTTGGGTTAGGGTTAGGGGTTAGGTTTAGGGTTAGGGTTAGTGTTGGGTTAGGGTTAGGGTTAAGGTAGGGTTAGGGTTGGGTTAGGGTTAGGGTTTAGGGTTAGGGTGTCCAGCCTTACGTCCCATTCAGCTGTGAGTGTAGATGTGGTCAGTCCAGTTGCATCAGAGCCCCTGATTGAATTTTGTAAGAATTTCTCTCTCTCTCACTGTCTTTCTTTTTTTATAATTAATTTTTATAGTGGGGTGTAGCTGATTTGCAATGTTGTGTTTTTTGGTGCTGTACAACCACCTGAGTCACTTACAGAGAGACATCAATAAATTCTTTTCTAGTTTCTAGTAGTCAGATAGATGTTTTTTCTGTGAATAGAGTGTGCTGAGTCCAGTTCCTTGAACAATGAGTATGTCTCGGCCATTACATTATTGGCGTATGGAACGGTATCTGTGCCAATTTCAACCTCCTGGTTTATGCATCACCGCACCACACTTTTCCCCTTAAGCAGCCATCAGTGTGTTTTGTAAATGTGTGATGGTGTTCGGTTTGTAATTCAGTTCATGGTTGGCGATTTTTAGATTCCCTTTATAAGTGATATCTTATGATAAGTTTCTCTTGCTGTCTAACTTATTTCACTCTCAATGACCAAACATAAGTCCCCCTGAGTTGCTGCAACTGGCCTCATTTCATTGATTTCAGGGCTGAGTAATATTCCGTTGTGCTTAAGTACCAAATTTTCTTTCACCATTTTTTCCTTCCAAGGACTATTAAGCTGTACCCAAGTCGAGGCTGTTGTAAACATAGCAGCAGTAAACGGGGTGCCTGCGTCCTGTGGATTTTTGGTTTTTCCAACATATAGGCCCATGAGTGGAAGCGCCCTATGCTTTGTAGCTCTGTTTTTTAGATGTTTTAGGAAACACAGCACACTTCTCCAGAGTGGCCGTTGGCAATTTACATTCCCCCCTTCAGCGTAACAAGGCTCCCTTTTCTCCTCTCCTTGTCCTGCCTATCTGGTTTTTACCCTTTGTGAGGATGGTCCTTTTTTCTGATTCGAAGTGATACCTCTTTGTAGTGTTGATTTGCATTGCCCGCTTCTTTGGTTGGCCAAAAAGGGCGTATGCGTTTTTCCTGAATATATTCTGGAAGTTAAATTTGAGAGACAGCTTTTTTTTGTTTAATGGATTAATTAATTAATTTATTTTTGGCTGTGTTGGGTCTTCGTTTCTGTGTGAAGGCTTTCTCTAGTTGTGGCAAGCGGGGGCCACTCTTCATCGTGGTGCGCGGGCCTCTCACTATCGCGGCCTCTCTTGTTGCGGAGCACAGGCTCCAGACGTGCAGGCTCAATAGTTGTGGCTCACGGGCCTAGTTGCTCCGCGGCATGTGGGATCTTCCCAGGTCAGGGCTCGAACCCGTGTCCCCTGCATTAGCAGGCAGATTCTCAACCACTGCGCCACCAGGGAAGCCCCTTGAATAGTTTTGTATTTAAAATTTGTCTGTGGGGACTTCCCTGGTGACGCAGTGGTTAAGAGTCCGCCTGCCAATGCAGGGGACACGGGCTCGAGCCCTGGTCCGGGAAGATCCCACATGCCGCAGAGCAACCAAGCCTGCGCGGCACAACTACTGAAGCCTGCGCGCCTAGAGCCCATGCTCGCCCACAAGAGAAGCCACCGCAATGAGAAGCCCGTGCACCGCAACGAAGAGTAGCCCCGCTCGACGCAACTAGAGAAAGCCCACATGCAGCAACGAAGACCCAACGCAGCCAAACATAAATTAGAAACTACAATAAAATTCGCCTCTGAATAACTTTGAGTGAATTTGGTATAAGTTGTAAAGTTTGCATCTACATTCACTTCATTCCAAATGGTTTCCAATTAATTGTTCCTTAACTACTTTTAGAAAACTTTTGGGATAGAGACTCCATTTTAGTTTGAATGTCCAGTTTAATGGATTCAGCAGTCCTGTCAGTAGGGCACGCTGCCTCCAGTGACCTGTGAGGGAGGCGCGGCCTGCACTTCCTGCACTGACCACAGGGTGGCGCCGAGTTCGCCTCTCTGACCCACAGCGCATGCTCGTTCCCTGCGAACTCGATTGTGAGGTCAGCTGAGAGCAGTTGAGCCTCCTCAGGCGCGGCGGCGGGGGCGGAGGCCTTCCGGTAGGACGCCCGGCTCAGTGTCTCTGCTGAGAGGAGCTCGGTCTCCGTCTCCTTAGGACTCGCTGGGGTTTCGGCTTCAGGACAAAGTGGGGCTGCGTCCACGCTAACTAGGGAACTAGGTTTCCTGAGGACCCAGGTGATGCCTGAGGAAAAGGTGAAGAGACGGTGAGGAAAAGTGGGGAGAAGCTTCCTGTGGGCGACGGACCGTTGAGGGGGTCCGTCTTCGTGTGAGCGAGGGAGGGCTTGGCGTGGAAAGCTTGGTTTTTGTTCAGGTTTGTGTGCAGGGTAGCCAGCATGAGTTATGGGGCGTCCAGTTTTCCCAGCACCATTTATGGTGGGGAGTGTCGTGCTCCTTGGTGTGTCCTTGGTCCCTGTGTCATAAATTCACCGACCCCGTCCGTGGGGGTTGAATTCCGGTCTCTCTGTCCTGTTCCTCTGGTCCCTGTGCCCGTTTTGAGCCAGTTCCACACTGTTTTGGTGACTGTAGCTTCTCAGCAGAGTGTGACGTCAGGGAGGGAGATGCCTCCAGCCCGTTCTCTTTTTGCAGGGTTTCTTTGGCTATTTGGGGTCCTTTGTGGTTCCCCACAGATATTAGGAGGATTTGCTCTATTTGGGGGGAAAATACCATGGAATTTTGGGAGGGATTGCATTCACTGTGTCCACTGCTTTGGGTAGCATGGATATTTTAACAACATTAATTGTTCCATTCCATGAGAACAGGATATCTTTCCATTTATTGGTGTGTTTTTCAATGTCTTCATCAATGTCTTAAAGTTTTCAGTGTGCAGGTCTTTCACCTCCTTGGTTGACTTTATTCCCAGGTATTTTGTTCTTTTTGATGCAGTTGTAAATAGGGTTGCTTTCTTTCTCTTTCTGATGGTTCATTATTAGTGTTTAGAAATGCAACTGGTTTCTGTGTATTGATTTTGCAACTTTACTGAATTTATTTACTAGTACTAATCGTTTTTTTGTGGCATGAAGTGGAAAATTGGCATTCAAAAATCCCACTGTTTCTACCATATCCAGGTCGTCCACAACACGGAGGACAGCGGCTCCTCATATAACCTTCCCACGGTGCCTCTAAATGACATGTGGACTTTGGGTGAACTGGATCTGGGTAAGGCTTGGCTTCTATCTGGAAGTTTGATGTTTTCTCTGCTTTTCTGGCATGCTATTGACATACATGATGTTTTGAAAAGTAATTGACTTTCCAGTAATTTCAAACATACAACTTTACATACATAAAAACAAGTCTTGTACCTTGATTAAATATACTCCTAAATATTGATGTTGACATTATTACAAATGGAATTGTTCTCATAAATTCTTTTTCAGATTATTTTTTGCCAGCGTATGCATATAAGATAGATTTTCATGAATTGATATTTTGTTCTATAACTTTGCTTATTAATTAGTTGATTAGCTCAAAGAATTTCTTTGCTGATTATAGGTAGTTTTATATATAAGATGATGTGACCTATGTTCTGTGAAGAGACACGGTTTTAATTTTTCCATTCACCCATGGATGCCTTTTATTTCTTTCCTCAAGATTCTGGGTAGAACTTCCAGTACACTATTGAGTAACGGTGATGAAGGCCAGCTTCCTGGCCTTGTTCCTGATTTCAGGAGTAAATCTTTCAGTCTTTAACATTGAGCACGATGTTTGCTGTGGCTTTTTGTACTACTCTTTTCCATATTGAACAAATTTCCTTTTCTTCCTGCTTTCTTGAGTGTTTTTCATGAAATAACACTGGATTTTCATTGTAGATTTTTTGCATGAATTGATATGGTTATGTGTTTTTACTTCACACCATTATTGTGGTTGAATACATTGCTTACTTTTAATATGTTGAGCAACCTGAAATTCCTAGTGTAGAGATACTTGCTTATGGCATTATCCATTTAAAGTTCTGTTGGTTTCATGTTGCTATTATTGTGTGATAGATTTTTACATTCATATTTGTAAGTTGTACTGGGGTAGTTTTCTTGTTTTTTTCCTCTATTTTTAAAATCTTTTTTAAAATAGTGGTTTTATTTCATTCTAATTATTTATTTATTTTGGCCACGTCCCATGGCTTGTGGGATCTTAGTTCCCCAGTCAGGGATCGAACCCGAGCCCTTGGCAGTGAAAGCACAGAGTCCTAACCACTGGGCCACCAGAGAATTCCCCAATTTTCTTTTTCAAGATGTATTTGTATAATCTGATTAGACTTGGCTTGGTGTAAGTGGTTTGGAGGGTTAGCATTAGGGCTGGGGCTGGTGTGAGGGTTGGGGCTGTGTATGGTTTATGGTTGCTGTGATGGTTTAAGTTTTATGCTTAATGAGTTATTTATGGGTATGGTTAATGAATATATTTTATGGTTTGCTTATGGTTATGGTTTGGCTTACTGGTTAAGGTTTATGGTTTTGGTCTCAGGGTGTTAGGGTTCTGTGTTAGAGTGGGTGTTAGGGTATGGGTGAGAATTGGGGTACAGGTAGGATGCGGGTAGAGCATGGGTTAGGGTAAGGTACAGGTTTAGGGTACGGGTTAGGCTAAGGTTAGGTCAGGGCTTAGGGTCAGGATCAGAGTTTAGGTTTAGGGTCCATGTCAGGATTAGCGTCAAGGTTGAGCGAGGCCATTGTTTTCTGCTCCTCCAGTTCTGGATTCTCATTGATAGATGAATGAAATGTCTGCTCTGGTCACCCACTGTTTCAAATTGAGCTCAGCCTTAGTCAAGGGTTCTTAGGGCCTCAGAGGTCATGCAGGGTTTCCCTCCACCCTCCCTCCTGGGAAGGGTGATGCAGGCCCCACTCTGTGTGGGCAGCCCCAGGTCCAGCATGGCCCTGACATGCAGGATACTAAGTAGACGTGATGTAAGACTTGGTGCATCAGTCTGCCAGCCCCCAGGTGCTGCCTTTTTTTTTTTCTTAATTAATTAATTAATTAATTTGGGGCTGTGTTGGGTCTGCATTGCTGCACGGAGGCTTTCTCTAGTTGCGGCGAGTGGGGGCTTCTCATTGCGGTGGCTTCTCTTGTTGCAGAGCACAGGCTCTAAGCGCGTGGGCTTCAGCAGTTGTGGCTCGCGGGTTCCAGAGCGCAGGCTCAGTAGTTGTGGTGCACGGGCTTAGTTGCTCCACAGCATGTGGGATCTTCCCGGACCAGGGCTCAAACCCGTGTCCCCTGCATTGGCAGGTGGATTCTTAACCACTGCGCCACCAGGGAAGTCTGGTGTTGCGTTCGTGAGGGCTGGTGGGGCCCTCTTGGGACTGGACAGATCCTTTGTTCCATCTGCACGGGTGTCCAAGCAGGTCTCAGAACAGCCCTTGGCCTCTGAGCATCCAGGCAGGCACCCACGTTCCTCCAGCTCAGGTTAGCCTTGGCCCCTCCATCCCCGTGGCCAATTACTGAGCTGATTGTGTCTTTACTCTTTAAAATTAAATCACTCTCTCCAGGTGGGCGAGAAGTTTACTTGTGAACTTGGTTAGGGTGAGGGGTTAGGGGTTAAGGGTTAGGGGTTAGGGTCAGGGTTAGGGCTAGGGCTAGGGGTTAGGGTTAGGCTTAGGGTTGGTTTAGGGTTAGGGGTTAGGTTTAGGGTTAGGGTTAGTGTTGGGTTAGGGTTAGGGTTAAGGTAGGGTTAGGGTTGGGTTAGGGTTAGGGTTTAGGGTTAGGGTGTCCAGCCTTACGTCCCATTCAGCGGTGAGTGTAGATGTGGTCAGTCCAGTTGCATCAGAGCCCCTGATTGAATTTTGTAAGAATTTCTCTCTCTCTCACTGTCTTTCTTTTTTTATAATTAATTTTTATAGTGGGGTGTAGCTGATTTGCAATGTTGTGTTTCTTGGTGCTGTACATCCACCTGAGTCACTTACAGAGAGACATCAATAAATTCTTTTCTAGTTTCTAGTAGTCAGATAGATGTTTTTTCTGTGAATAGAGTGTGCTGAGTCCAGTTCCTTGAACAATGAGTATGTCTCGGCCATTACATTATTGGCGTATGGAACGGTATCTGTGCCAATTTCAACCTCCTGGTTTATGCATCACCGCACCACACTTTTCCCCTTAAGCAGCCATCAGTGTGTTTTGTAAATGTGTGATGGTGTTCGGTTTGTAATTCAGTTCATGGTTGGCGATTTTTAGATTCCCTTTATAAGTGATATCTTATGATAAGTTTCTCTTGCTGTCTAACTTATTTCACTCTCAATGACCAAACATAAGTCCCCCTGAGTTGCTGCAACTGGCCTCATTTCATTGATTTCAGGGCTGAGTAATATTCCGTTGTGCTTAAGTACCAAATTTTCTTTCACCATTTTTTCCTTCCAAGGACTATTAAGCTGTACCCAAGTCGAGGCTGTTGTAAACATAGCAGCAGTAAACGGGGTGCCTGCGTCCTGTGGATTTTTGGTTTTTCCAACATATAGGCCCATGAGTGGAAGCGCCCTATGCTTTGTAGCTCTGTTTTTTAGATGTTTTAGGAAACACAGCACACTTCTCCAGAGTGGCCGTTGGCAATTTACATTCCCCCCTTCAGCGTAACAAGGCTCCCTTTTCTCCTCTCCTTGTCCTGCCTATCTGGTTTTTACCCTTTGTGAGGATGGTCCTTTTTTCTGATTCGAAGTGATACCTCTTTGTAGTGTTGATTTGCATTGCCCGCTTCTTTGGTTGGCCAAAAAGGGCGTATGCGTTTTTCCTGAATATATTCTGGAAGTTAAATTTGAGAGACAGCTTTTTTTTGTTTAATGGATTAATTAATTAATTTATTTTTGGCTGTGTTGGGTCTTCGTTTCTGTGTGAAGGCTTTCTCTAGTTGTGGCAAGCGGGGGCCACTCTTCATCGTGGTGCGCGGGCCTCTCACTATCGCGGCCTCTCTTGTTGCGGAGCACAGGCTCCAGACGTGCAGGCTCAATAGTTGTGGCTCACGGGCCTAGTTGCTCCGCGGCATGTGGGATCTTCCCAGGTCAGGGCTCGAACCCGTGTCCCCTGCATTAGCAGGCAGATTCTCAACCACTGCGCCACCAGGGAAGCCCCTTGAATAGTTTTGTATTTAAAATTTGTCTGTGGGGACTTCCCTGGTGACGCAGTGGTTAAGAGTCCGCCTGCCAATGCAGGGGACACGGGCTCGAGCCCTGGTCCGGGAAGATCCCACATGCCGCAGAGCAACCAAGCCTGCGCGGCACAACTACTGAAGCCTGCGCGCCTAGAGCCCATGCTCGCCCACAAGAGAAGCCACCGCAATGAGAAGCCCGTGCACCGCAACGAAGAGTAGCCCCGCTCGACGCAACTAGAGAAAGCCCACATGCAGCAACGAAGACCCAACGCAGCCAAACATAAATTAGAAACTACAATAAAATTCGCCTCTGAATAACTTTGAGTGAATTTGGTATAAGTTGTAAAGTTTGCATCTACATTCACTTCATTCCAAATGGTTTCCAATTAATTGTTCCTTAACTACTTTTAGAAAACTTTTGGGATAGAGACTCCATTTTAGTTTGAATGTCCAGTTTAATGGATTCAGCAGTCCTGTCAGTAGGGCACGCTGCCTCCAGTGACCTGTGAGGGAGGCGCGGCCTGCACTTCCTGCACTGACCACAGGGTGGCGCCGAGTTCGCCTCTCTGACCCACAGCGCATGCTCGTTCCCTGCGAACTCGATTGTGAGGTCAGCTGAGAGCAGTTGAGCCTCCTCAGGCGCGGCGGCGGGGGCGGAGGCCTTCCGGTAGGACGCCCGGCTCAGTGTCTCTGCTGAGAGGAGCTCGGTCTCCGTCTCCTTAGGACTCGCTGGGGTTTCGGCTTCAGGACAAAGTGGGGCTGCGTCCACGCTAACTAGGGAACTAGGTTTCCTGAGGACCCAGGTGATGCCTGAGGAAAAGGTGAAGAGACGGTGAGGAAAAGTGGGGAGAAGCTTCCTGTGGGCGACGGACCGTTGAGGGGGTCCGTCTTCGTGTGAGCGAGGGAGGGCTTGGCGTGGAAAGCTGGGTTTTTGTTCAGGTTTGTGTGCAGGGTAGCCAGCATGAGTTATGGGGCGTCCAGTTTTCCCAGCACCATTTATGGTGGGGAGTGTCGTGCTCCTTGGTGTGTCCTTGGTCCCTGTGTCATAAATTCACCGACCCCGTCCGTGGGGTTGAATTCCGGTCTCTCTGTCCTGTTCCTCTGGTCCCTGTGCCCGTTTTGAGCCAGTTCCACACTGTTTTGGTGACTGTAGCTTCTCAGCAGAGTGTGACGTCAGGGAGGGAAATGCCTCCAGCCCGTTCTCTTTTTGCAGGGTTTCTTTGGCTATTTGGGGTCCTTTGTGGTTCCCCACAGATATTAGGAGGATTTGCTCTATTTGGGGGGAAAATACCATGGAATTTTGGGAGGGATTGCATTCACTGTGTCCACTGCTTTGGGTAGCATGGATATTTTAACAACATTAATTGTTCCATTCCATGAGAACAGGATATCTTTCCATTTATTGGTGTGTTTTTCAATGTCTTCATCAATGTCTTAAAGTTTTCAGTGTGCAGGTCTTTCACCTCCTTGGTTGACTTTATTCCCAGGTATTTTGTTCTTTTTGATGCAGTTGTAAATGGGGTTGCTTTCTTTCTCTTTCTGATGGTTCATTATTAGTGTTTAGAAATGCAACTGATTTCTGTGTATTGATTCTGCAACTTTACTGAATTTATTTACTAGTACTAATCGTTTTTTGGTGGAATGAAGTGGAAAATTGGAATTCAAAAATCCCACTGTTTCTACCATATCCAGGTCGTCCACAACACGGAGGACAGCGGCTCCTCATATAACCTTCCCACGGTGCCTCTAAATGACATGTGGACTTTGGGTGAACTGGATCTGGGTAAGGCTTGGCTTCTATCTGGAAGTTTGATGTTTTCTCTGCTTTTCTGGCATGCTGTTGACATACATGATGTTTTGAAAAGTAATTGACTTTCCAGTAATTTCAAACATACAACTTTACATACATAAAAACAAGTCTTGTACCTTGATTAAATATACTCCTAAATATTGATGTTGACATTATTACAAATGGAATTGTTCTCATAAATTCTTTTTCAGATTATTTTTTGCCAGCGTATGCATATAAGATAGATTTTCATGAATTGATATTTTGTTCTATAACTTTGCTTATTAATTAGTTGATTAGCTCAAAGAATTTCTTTGCTGATTATAGGTAGTTTTATATATAAGATGATGTGACCTATGTTCTGTGAAGAGACACGGTTTTAATTTTTCCATTCACCCATGGATGCCTTTTATTTCTTTCCTCAAGATTCTGGGTAGAACTTCCAGTACACTATTGAGTAACGGTGATGAAGGCCAGCTTCCTGGCCTTGTTCCTGATTTCAGGAGTAAATCTTTCAGTCTTTAACATTGAGCACGATGTTTGCTGTGGCTTTTTGTACTACTCTTTTCCATATTGAACAAATTTCCTTTTCTTCCTGCTTTCTTGAGTGTTTTTCATGAAATAACACTGGATTTTCATTGTAGATTTTTTGCATGAATTGATATGGTTATGTGTTTTTACTTCACACCATTATTGTGGTTGAATACATTGCTTACTTTTAATATGTTGAGCAACCTGAAATTCCTGGTGTAGAGATACTTGCTTATGGCATTATCCATTTAAAGTTCTGTTGGTTTCATGTTGCTATTATTGTGTGATAGATTTTTACATTCATATTTGTAAGTTGTACTGGGGTAGTTTTCTTGTTTTTTTCCTCTATTTTTAAAATCTTTTTTAAAATAGTGGTTTTATTTCATTCTAATTATTTATTTATTTTGGCCACGTCCCATGGCTTGTGGGATCTTAGTTCCCCAGTCAGGGATCGAACCCGAGCCCTTGGCAGTGAAAGCACAGAGTCCTAACCACTGGGCCACCAGAGAATTCCCCAGTTTTCTTTTTCAAGATGTATTTGTATAATCTGATTAGACTTGGCTTGGTGTAAGTGGTTTGGAGGGTTAGCATTAGGGCTGGGGCTGGTGTGAGGGTTGGGGCTGTGTATGGTTTATGGTTGCTGTGATGGTTTAAGTTTTATGCTTAATGAGTTATTTATGGGTATGGTTAATGAATATATTTTATGGTTTGCTTATGGTTATGGTTTGGCTTATTGGTTAAGGTTTATGGTTTTGGTCTCAGGGTGTTAGGGTTCTGTGTTAGAGTGCGTGTTAGGGTATGGGTGAGAATTGGGGTACAGGTAGGATGCGGGTAGAGCATGGGTTAGGGTAAGGTACAGGTTTAGGGTACGGGTTAGGCTAAGGTTAGGTCAGGGCTTAGGGTCAGGATGAGAGTTTAGGGTTAGGGTCCATGTCAGGATTAGCGTCAAGGTTGAGCGAGGCCATTGTTTTCTGCTCCTCCAGTTCTGGATTCTCATTGATAGATGAATGAAATGTCTGCTCTGGTCACCCACTGTTTCAAATTGAGCTCAGCCTTAGTCAAGGGTTCTTAGGGCCTCAGAGGTCATGCAGGGTTTCCCTCCACCCTCCCTCCTGGGAAGGGTGATGCAGGCCCCACTCTGTGTGGGCAGCCCCAGGTCCAGCATGGCCCTGGCATGCAGGATACTAAGTAGACGTGATGTAAGACTTGGTGCATCAGTCTGCCAGCCCCCAGGGGCTGCCTTTTTTTTTTTCTTAGTTAATTAATTAATTAATTTGGGGCTGTGTTGGGTCTGCATTGCTGCACGGAGGCTTTCTCTAGTTGTGGTGAGTGGGGGCTTCTCATTGCGGTGGCTTCTCTTGTTGCAGATCACAGGCTCTAAGCGCGTGGGCTTCAGCAGTTGTGGCTCGTGGGTTCTAGAGCGCAGGCTCAGTAGTTGTGGTGCACGGGCTTAGTTGCTCCACAGCATGTGGGATCTTCCCGGACCAGGGCTCAAACCCGTGTCCCCTGCATTGGCAGGTGGATTCTTAACCACTGCGCCACCAGGGAAGTCTGGTGTTGCGTTCGTGAGGGCTGGTGGGGCCCTCTTGGGACTGGACGGATCCTTTGTTCCATCTGCACGGGTGTCCAAGCAGGTCTCAGAACAGCCCTTGGCCTCTGAGCATCCAGGCAGGCACCCACGTTCCTCCAGCTCAGGTTAGCCTTGGCCCCTCCATCCCCGTGGCCAATTACTGAGCTGATTGTGTCTTTACTCTTTAAAATTAAATCACTCTCTCCAGGTGGGCGAGAAGTTTACTTGTGAACTTGGTTAGGGTGAGGGGTTAGGGGTTAAGGGTTAGGGGTTAGGGTCAGGGTTAGGGCTAGGGCTAGGGCTAGGGGTTAGGGTTAGGCTTAGGGTTGGGTTAGGGTTAGGGGTTAGGTTTAGGGTTAGGGTTAGTGTTGGGTTAGGGTTAGGGTTAAGGTAGGGTTAGGGTTGGGTTAGGGTTAGGGTTTAGGGTTAGGGTGTCCAGCTTTACGTCCCATTCAGCTGTGAGTGTAGATGTGGTCAGTCCAGTTGCATCACAGCCCCTGATTGAATTTTGTAAGAATTCCTCTCTCTCTCACTGTCTTTCTTTTTTTATAATTAATTTTTAGAGTGGGGTGTAGCTGATTTGCAATGTTGTGTTTCTTGGTGCTGTACATCTACCTGAGTCACTTACAGAGAGACATCAATAAATTCTTTTCTAGTTTCTAGTAGTCAGATAGATGTTTTTTTCTGTGAATAGAGTGTGCTGAGTCCAGTTCCTTGAACAATGAGTATGTCTTGGCGATTACATTATTGGCGTATGGAACGGTATCTGTGCCAATTTCAACCTCCTGGTTTATGCATCACCGCACCACACTTCTCCCCTTAAGCAGCCATCAGTGTGTTTTGTAAATGTGTGATGGTGTTCGGTTTGTAATTCAGTTCATGGTTGGCGATTTTTAGATTCCCTTTATAAGTGATATCTTATGATAAGTTTCTCTTGCTGTCTAACTTATTTCACTCTCAATGACCAAACATAAGTGCCCCTGAGTTGCTGCAACTGGCCTCATTTCATTGATTTCAGGGCTGAGTAATATTCCGTTGTGCTTAAGTACCAAATTTTCTTTCACCATTTCTTCCTTCCAAGGACTATTAAGTTGTACCCAAGTCGAGGCTGTTGTAAACATAGCAGCAGTAAACGGGGTGCCTGCGTCCTGTGGATTTTTGGTTTTTCCAACATATAGGCCCATGAGTGGAAGCGCCCTATGCTTTGTAGCTCTGTTTTTTAGATGTTTTAGGAAACACAGCACACTTCTCCAGAGTGGCCGTTGGCAATTTACATTCCCCCCTTCAGCGTAACAAGGCTCCCTTTTCTCCTCTCCTTGTCCTGCCTATCTGGTTTTTACCCTTTGTGAGGATGGTCCTTTTTTCTGATTCGAAGTGATACCTCTTTGTAGTGTTGATTTGCGTTGCCCGCTTCTTTGGTTGGCCAAAAAGGGCGTATGCATTTTTCCTGAATATATTCTGGAAGTTAAATTTGAGAGACAGCTTTTTTTGTTTAATTAATTAATTAATTTATTTTTGGCTGTGTTGGGTCTTCGTTTCTGTGTGAAGGCTTTCTCTAGTTGTGGCAAGCGGGGGCCACTCTTCATCGCGGTGCGCGGGCCTCTCACTATCGCGGCCTCTCTTGTTGCGGAGCACAGGCTCCAGACGTGCAGGCTCAATAGTTGTGGCTCACGGGCCTAGCTGCTCCGCGGCATGTGGGATCTTCCCAGGTCAGGGCTCGAACCCGTGTCCCCTGCATTAGCAGGCAGATTCTCAACCACTGCGCCACCAGGGAAGCCCCTTGAATAGTTTTGTATTTAAAATTTGTCTGTGGGTACTTCCCTGGTGACGCAGTGGTTAAGAGTCCGCCTGCCAATGCAGGGGACACGGGCTCGAGCCCTGGTCCGGGAAGATCTCACATGCCGCAGAGCAACGAAGCCTGCGCGGCACAACTACTGAAGCCTGCGCGCCTAGAGCCCATGCTCGCCCAGAAGAGAAGCCACCGCAATGAGAAGCCCGTGCACCGCAACGAAGAGTAGCCCCGCTCGACGCAACTAGAGAAAGCCCACATGCAGCAACGAAGACCCAACGCAGCCAAACATAAATTAGAAACTACAATAAAATTTGCCTCTGAATAACTTTGAGTGAATTTGGTATAAGTTGTAAAGTTTGCATCTACATTCACTTCATTCCAAATGGTTTCCAATTAATTGTTCCTTAACTACTTTTAGAAAGCTTTTGGGATAGAGACTCCATTTTAGTTTGAATGTCCAGTTTAATGGATTCAGCAGTCCTGTCAGTAGGGCACGCTGCCTCCAGTGACCTGTGAGGGAGGCGCGGCCTGCACTTCCTGCACTGACCACAGGGTGGCGCCGAGTTCGCCTCTCTGACCCACAGCGCATGCTCGTTCCTTGGGAACTCGATTGTGAGGTCAGCTGAGAGCAGTTGAGCCTCCTCAGGCGCGGGGGCGGGGGCGGAGGCCTTCCGGTAGGACGCCCGGCTCAGTGTCTCTGCTGAGAGGAGCTCGGTCTCCGTCTCCTTAGGACTCGCTGGGGTTTCGGCTTCAGGACAAAGTGGGGCTGCGTCCACGCTGACTAGGGAACTAGGTTTCCTGAGGACCCAGGTGATGCCTGAGGAAAAGGTGAAGAGACGGTGAGGAAAAGTGGGGAGAAGCTTCCTGTGGGCGACTGACCGTTGAGGGGGTCCGTCTTCGTGTGAGCGAGGGAGGGCTTGGCGTGGAAAGCTGGGTTTTTGTTCAGGTTTGTGTGCAGGGTAGGCAGCATGAGTTATGGGGCGTCCAGTTTTCCCAGCACCATTTATGGTGGGGAGTGTCGTGCTCCTTGGTGTGTCCTTGGTCCCTGTGTCATAAATTCACCGACCCCGTCCGTGGGGGTTGAATTCTGGTCTCTGTGTCCTGTTCCTCTGGTCCCTGTGCCCGTTTTGAGCCAGTTCCACACTGTTTTGGTGACTGTAGCTTCTCAGCAGAGTGTGACGTCAGGGAGGGAGATGCCTCCAGCCCGTTCTCTTTTTGCAGGGTTTCTTTGGCTATTTGGGGTCCTTTGTGGTTCCCCACAGATATTAGGAGGATTTGCTCTATTTGGGGGGAAAATACCATGGAATTTTGGGAGGGATTGCATTCACTGTGTCCACTGCTTTGGGTAGCATGGATATTTTAACAACATTAATTGTTCCATTCCATGAGAACAGGATATCTTTCCATTTATTGGTGTGTTTTTCAATGTCTTCATCAATGTCTTAAAGTTTTCAGTGTGCAGGTCTTTCACCTCCTTGGTTGACTTTATTCCCAGGTATTTTGTTCTTTTTGATGCAGTTGTAAATAGGGTTGCTTTCTTTCTCTTTCTGATGGTTCATTATTAGTGTTTAGAAATGCAACTGGTTTCTGTGTATTGATTTTGCAACTTTACTGAATTTATTTACTAGTACTAATCGTTTTTTTGTGGCATGAAGTGGAAAATTGGCATTCAAAAATCCCACTGTTTCTACCATATCCAGGTCGTCCACAACACGGAGGACAGCGGCTCCTCATATAACCTTCCCACGGTGCCTCTAAATGACATGTGGACTTTGGGTGAACTGGATCTGGGTAAGGCTTGGCTTCTATCTGGAAGTTTGATGTTTTCTCTGCTTTTCTGGCATGCTATTGACATACATGATGTTTTGAAAAGTAATTGACTTTCCAGTAATTTCAAACATACAACTTTACATACATAAAAACAAGTCTTGTACCTTGATTAAATATACTCCTAAATATTGATGTTGACATTATTACAAATGGAATTGTTCTCATAAATTCTTTTTCAGATTATTTTTTGCCAGCGTATGCATATAAGATAGATTTTCATGAATTGATATTTTGTTCTATAACTTTGCTTATTAATTAGTTGATTAGCTCAAAGAATTTCTTTGCTGATTATAGGTAGTTTTATATATAAGATGATGTGACCTATGTTCTGTGAAGAGACACGGTTTTAATTTTTCCATTCACCCATGGATGCCTTTTATTTCTTTCCTCAAGATTCTGGGTAGAACTTCCAGTACACTATTGAGTAACGGTGATGAAGGCCAGCTTCCTGGCCTTGTTCCTGATTTCAGGAGTAAATCTTTCAGTCTTTAACATTGAGCACGATGTTTGCTGTGGCTTTTTGTACTACTCTTTTCCATATTGAACAAATTTCCTTTTCTTCCTGCTTTCTTGAGTGTTTTTCATGAAATAACACTGGATTTTCATTGTAGATTTTTTGCATGAATTGATATGGTTATGTGTTTTTACTTCACACCATTATTGTGGTTGAATACATTGCTTACTTTTAATATGTTGAGCAACCTGAAATTCCTGGTGTAGAGATACTTGCTTATGGCATTATCCATTTAAAGTTCTGTTGGTTTCATGTTGCTATTATTGTGTGATAGATTTTTACATTCATATTTGTAAGTTGTACTGGGGTAGTTTTCTTGTTTTTTTCCTCTATTTTTAAAATCTTTTTTAAAATAGTGGTTTTATTTCATTCTAATTATTTATTTATTTTGGCCACGTCCCATGGCTTGTGGGATCTTAGTTCCCCAGTCAGGGATCGAACCCGAGCCCTTGGCAGTGAAAGCACAGAGTCCTAACCACTGGGCCACCAGAGAATTCCCCAGTTTTCTTTTTCAAGATGTATTTGTATAATCTGATTAGACTTGGCTTGGTGTAAGTGGTTTGGAGGGTTAGCATTAGGGCTGGGGCTGGTGTGAGGGTTGGGGCTGTGTATGGTTTATGGTTGCTGTGATGGTTTAAGTTTTATGCTTAATGAGTTATTTATGGGTATGGTTAATGAATATATTTTATGGTTTGCTTATGGTTATGGTTTGGCTTACTGGTTAAGGTTTATGGTTTTGGTCTCAGGGTGTTAGGGTTCTGTGTTAGAGTGGGTGTTAGGGTATGGGTGAGAATTGGGGTACAGGTAGGATGCAGGTAGAGCATGGGTTAGGGTAAGGTACAGGTTTAGGGTACGGGTTAGGCTAAGGTTAGGTCAGGGCTTAGGGTCAGGATCAGAGTTTAGGTTTAGGGTCCATGTCAGGATTAGCGTCAAGGTTGAGCGAGGCCATTGTTTTCTGCTCCTCCAGTTCTGGATTCTCATTGATAGATGAATGAAATGTCTGCTCTGGTCACCCACTGTTTCAAATTGAGCTCAGCCTTAGTCAAGGGTTCTTAGGGCCTCAGAGGTCATGCAGGGTTTCCCTCCACCCTCCCTCCTGGGAAGGGTGATGCAGGCCCCACTCTGTGTGGGCAGCCCCAGGTCCAGCATGGCCCTGACATGCAGGATACTAAGTAGACGTGATGTAAGACTTGGTGCATCAGTCTGCCAGCTCCCAGGTGCTGCCTTTTTTTTTTTTTTTAATTAATTAATTAATTAATTTGGGGCTGTGTTGGGTCTGCATTGCTGCACGGAGGCTTTCTCTAGTTGCGGCGAGTGGGGGCTTCTCATTGCGGTGGCTTCTCTTGTTGCAGAGCACAGGCTCTAAGCGCGTGGGCTTCAGCAGTTGTGGCTCGCGGGTTCCAGAGCGCAGGCTCAGTAGTTGTGGTGCACGGGCTTAGTTGCTCCACAGCATGTGGGATCTTCCCGGACCAGGGCTCAAACCCGTGTCCCCTGCATTGGCAGGTGGATTCTTAACCACTGCGCCACCAGGGAAGTCTGGTGTTGCGTTCGTGAGGGCTGGTGGGGCCCTCTTGGGACTGGACAGATCCTTTGTTCCATCTGCACGGGTGTCCAAGCAGGTCTCAGAACAGCCCTTGGCCTCTGAGCATCCAGGCAGGCACCCACGTTCCTCCAGCTCAGGTTAGCCTTGGCCCCTCCATCCCCGTGGCCAATTACTGAGCTGATTGTGTCTTTACTCTTTAAAATTAAATCACTCTCTCCAGGTGGGCGAGAAGTTTACTTGTGAACTTGGTTAGGGTGAGGGGTTAGGGGTTAAGGGTTAGGGGTTAGGGTCAGGGTTAGGGCTAGGGCTAGGGCTAGGGGTTAGGGTTAGGCTTAGGGTTGGGTTAGGGTTAGGGGTTAGGTTTAGGGTTAGGGTTAGTGTTGGGTTAGGGTTAGGGTTAAGGTAGGGTTAGGGTTGGGTTAGGGTTAGGGTTTAGGGTTAGGGTGTCCAGCCTTACGTCCCATTCAGCGGTGAGTGTAGATGTGGTCAGTCCAGTTGCATCAGAGCCCCTGATTGAATTTTGTAAGAATTTCTCTCTCTCTCACTGTCTTTCTTTTTTTATAATTAATTTTTATAGTGGGGTGTAGCTGATTTGCAATGTTGTGTTTCTTGGTGCTGTACATCCACCTGAGTCACTTACAGAGAGACATCAATAAATTCTTTTCTAGTTTCTAGTAGTCAGATAGATGTTTTTTCTGTGAATAGAGTGTGCTGAGTCCAGTTCCTTGAACAATGAGTATGTCTCGGCCATTACATTATTGGCGTATGGAACGGTATCTGTGCCAATTTCAACCTCCTGGTTTATGCATCACCGCACCACACTTTTCCCCTTAAGCAGCCATCAGTGTGTTTTGTAAATGTGTGATGGTGTTCGGTTTGTAATTCAGTTCATGGTTGGCGATTTTTAGATTCCCTTTATAAGTGATATCTTATGATAAGTTTCTCTTGCTGTCTAACTTATTTCACTCTCAATGACCAAACATAAGTCCCCCTGAGTTGCTGCAACTGGCCTCATTTCATTGATTTCAGGGCTGAGTAATATTCCGTTGTGCTTAAGTACCAAATTTTCTTTCACCATTTTTTCCTTCCAAGGACTATTAAGCTGTACCCAAGTCGAGGCTGTTGTAAACATAGCAGCAGTAAACGGGGTGCCTGCGTCCTGTGGATTTTTGGTTTTTCCAACATATAGGCCCATGAGTGGAAGCGCCCTATGCTTTGTAGCTCTGTTTTTTAGATGTTTTAGGAAACACAGCACACTTCTCCAGAGTGGCCGTTGGCAATTTACATTCCCCCCTTCAGCGTAACAAGGCTCCCTTTTCTCCTCTCCTTGTCCTGCCTATCTGGTTTTTACCCTTTGTGAGGATGGTCCTTTTTTCTGATTCGAAGTGATACCTCTTTGTAGTGTTGATTTGCATTGCCCGCTTCTTTGGTTGGCCAAAAAGGGCGTATGCGTTTTTCCTGAATATATTCTGGAAGTTAAATTTGAGAGACAGCTTTTTTTTGTTTAATGGATTAATTAATTAATTTATTTTTGGCTGTGTTGGGTCTTCGTTTCTGTGTGAAGGCTTTCTCTAGTTGTGGCAAGCGGGGGCCACTCTTCATCGTGGTGCGCGGGCCTCTCACTATCGTGGCCTCTCTTGTTGCGGAGCACAGGCTCCAGACGTGCAGGCTCAATAGTTGTGGCTCACGGGCCTAGTTGCTCCGCGGCATGTGGGATCTTCCCAGGTCAGGGCTCGAACCCGTGTCCCCTGCATTAGCAGGCAGATTCTCAACCACTGCGCCACCAGGGAAGCCCCTTGAATAGTTTTGTATTTAAAATTTGTCTGTGGGGACTTCCCTGGTGACGCAGTGGTTAAGAGTCCGCCTGCCAATGCAGGGGACACGGGCTCGAGCCCTGGTCCGGGAAGATCCCACATGCCGCAGAGCAACCAAGCCTGCGCGGCACAACTACTGAAGCCTGCGCGCCTAGAGCCCATGCTCGCCCACAAGAGAAGCCACCGCAATGAGAAGCCCGTGCACCGCAACGAAGAGTAGCCCCGCTCAACGCAACTAGAGAAAGCCCACATGCAGCAACGAAGACCCAACGCAGCCAAACATAAATTAGAAACTACAATAAAATTCGCCTCTGAATAACTTTGAGTGAATTTGGTATAAGTTGTAAAGTTTGCATCTACATTCACTTCATTCCAAATGGTTTCCAATTAATTGTTCCTTAACTACTTTTAGAAAACTTTTGGGATAGAGACTCCATTTTAGTTTGAATGTCCAGTTTAATGGATTCAGCAGTCCTGTCTGTAGGGCACGCTGCCTCCAGTGACCTGTGAGGGAGGCGCGGCCTGCACTTCCTGCACTGACCACAGGGTGGCGCCGAGTTCGCCTCTCTGACCCACAGCGCATGCTCGTTCCTTGGGAACTCGATTGTGAGGTCAGCTGAGAGCAGTTGAGCCTCCTCAGGCGCGGCGGCGGGGGCGGAGGCCTTCCGGTAGGACGCCCGGCTCAGTGTCTCTGCTGAGAGGAGCTCGGTCTCCGTCTCATTAGGACTCGCTGGGGTTTCGGCTTCAGGACAAAGTGGGGCTGCGTCCACGCTAACTAGGGAACTAGGTTTCCTGAGGACCCAGGTGATGCCTGAGGAAAAGGTGAAGAGACGGTGAGGAAAAGTGGGGAGAAGCTTCCTGTGGGCGACGGACCATTGAGGGGGTCCGTCTTCGTGTGAGCGAGGGAGGGCTTGGCGTGGAAAGCTGGGTTTTTGTTCAGGTTTGTGTGCAGGGTAGCCAGCATGAGTTATGGGGCGTCCAGTTTTCCCAGCACCATTTATGGTGGGGAGTGTCGTGCTCCTTGGTGTGTCCTTGGTCCCTGTGTCATAAATTCACCGACCCAGTCCGTGGGGTTGAATTCCGGTCTCTCTGTCCTGTTCCTCTGGTCCCTGTGCCCGTTTTGAGCCAGTTCCACACTGTTTTGGTGACTGTAGCTTCTCAGCAGAGTGTGACGTCAGGGAGGGAGATGCCTCCAGCCCGTTCTCTTTTTGCAGGGTTTCTTTGGCTATTTGGGGTCCTTTGTGGTTCCCCACAGATATTAGGAGGATTTGCTCTATTTGGGGGGAAAATACCATGGAATTTTGGGAGGGATTGCATTCACTGTGTCCACTGCTTTGGGTAGCATGGATATTTTAACAACATTAATTGTTCCATTCCATGAGAACAGGATATCTTTCCATTTATTGGTGTGTTTTTCAATGTCTTCATCAATGTCTTAAAGTTTTCAGTGTGCAGGTCTTTCACCTCCTTGGTTGACTTTATTCCCAGGTATTTTGTTCTTTTTGATGCAGTTGTAAATGGGGTTGCTTTCTTTCTCTTTCTGATGGTTCATTATTAGTGTTTAGAAATGCAACTGATTTCTGTGTATTGATTCTGCAACTTTACTGAATTTATTTACTAGTACTAATCGTTTTTTGGTGGAATGAAGTGGAAAATTGGAATTCAAAAATCCCACTGTTTCTACCATATCCAGGTCGTCCACAACACGGAGGACAGCGACTCCTCATATAACCTTCCCACGGTGCCTCTAAATGACATGTGGACTTTGGGTGAACTGGATCTGGGTAAGGCTTGGCTTCTATCTGGAAGTTTGATGTTTTCTCTGCTTTTCTGGCATGCTGTTGACATACATGATGTTTTGAAAAGTAATTGACTTTCCAGTAATTTCAAACATACAACTTTACATACATAAAAACAAGTCTTGTACCTTGATTAAATATACTCCTAAATATTGATGTTGACATTATTACAAATGGAATTGTTCTCATAAATTCTTTTTCAGATTATTTTTTGCCAGCGTATGCATATAAGATAGATTTTCATGAATTGATATTTTGTTCTATAACTTTGCTTATTAATTAGTTGATTAGCTCAAAGAATTTCTTTGCTGATTATAGGTAGTTTTATATATAAGATGATGTGACCTATGTTCTGTGAAGAGACACGGTTTTAATTTTTCCATTCACCCATGGATGCCTTTTATTTCTTTCCTCAAGATTCTGGGTAGAACTTCCAGTACACTATTGAGTAACGGTGATGAAGGCCAGCTTCCTGGCCTTGTTCCTGATTTCAGGAGTAAATCTTTCAGTCTTTAACATTGAGCACGATGTTTGCTGTGGCTTTTTGTACTACTCTTTTCCATATTGAACAAATTTCCTTTTCTTCCTGCTTTCTTGAGTGTTTTTCATGAAATAACACTGGATTTTCATTGTAGATTTTTTGCATGAATTGATATGGTTATGTGTTTTTACTTCACACCATTATTGTGGTTGAATACATTGCTTACTTTTAATATGTTGAGCAACCTGAAATTCCTGGTGTAGAGATACTTGCTTATGGCATTATCCATTTAAAGTTCTGTTGGTTTCATGTTGCTATTATTGTGTGATAGATTTTTACATTCATATTTGTAAGTTGTACTGGGGTAGTTTTCTTGTTTTTTTCCTCTATTTTTAAAATCTTTTTTAAAATAGTGGTTTTATTTCATTCTAATTATTTATTTATTTTGGCCACGTCCCATGGCTTGTGGGATCTTAGTTCCCCAGTCAGGGATCGAACCCGAGCCCTTGGCAGTGAAAGCACAGAGTCCTAACCACTGGGCCACCAGAGAATTCCCCAATTTTCTTTTTCAAGATGTATTTGTATAATCTGATTAGACTTGGCTTGGTGTAAGTGGTTTGGAGGGTTAGCATTAGGGCTGGGGCTGGTGTGAGGGTTGGGGCTGTGTATGGTTTATGGTTGCTGTGATGGTTTAAGTTTTATGCTTAATGAGTTATTTATGGGTATGGTTAATGAATATATTTTATGGTTTGCTTATGGTTATGGTTTGGCTTACTGGTTAAGGTTTATGGTTTTGGTCTCAGGGTGTTAGGGTTCTGTGTTAGAGTGGGTGTTAGGGTATGGGTGAGAATTGGGGTACAGGTAGGATGCGGGTAGAGCATGGGTTAGGGTAAGGTACAGGTTTAGGGTACGGGTTAGGCTAAGGTTAGGTCAGGGCTTAGGGTCAGGATCAGAGTTTAGGTTTAGGGTCCATGTCAGGATTAGCGTCAAGGTTGAGCGAGGCCATTGTTTTCTGCTCCTCCAGTTCTGGATTCTCATTGATAGATGAATGAAATGTCTGCTCTGGTCACCCACTGTTTCAAATTGAGCTCAGCCTTAGTCAAGGGTTCTTAGGGCCTCAGAGGTCATGCAGGGTTTCCCTCCACCCTCCCTCCTGGGAAGGGTGATGCAGGCCCCACTCTGTGTGGGCAGCCCCAGGTCCAGCATGGCCCTGACATGCAGGATACTAAGTAGACGTGATGTAAGACTTGGTGCATCAGTCTGCCAGCCCCCAGGTGCTGCCTTTTTTTTTTTCTTAATTAATTAATTAATTAATTTGGGGCTGTGTTGGGTCTGCATTGCTGCACGGAGGCTTTCTCTAGTTGCGGCGAGTGGGGGCTTCTCATTGCGGTGGCTTCTCTTGTTGCAGAGCACAGGCTCTAAGCGCGTGGGCTTCAGCAGTTGTGGCTCGCGGGTTCCAGAGCGCAGGCTCAGTAGTTGTGGTGCACGGGCTTAGTTGCTCCACAGCATGTGGGATCTTCCCGGACCAGGGCTCAAACCCGTGTCCCCTGCATTGGCAGGTGGATTCTTAACCACTGCGCCACCAGGGAAGTCTGGTGTTGCGTTCGTGAGGGCTGGTGGGGCCCTCTTGGGACTGGACAGATCCTTTGTTCCATCTGCACGGGTGTCCAAGCAGGTCTCAGAACAGCCCTTGGCCTCTGAGCATCCAGGCAGGCACCCACGTTCCTCCAGCTCAGGTTAGCCTTGGCCCCTCCATCCCCGTGGCCAATTACTGAGCTGATTGTGTCTTTACTCTTTAAAATTAAATCACTCTCTCCAGGTGGGCGAGAAGTTTACTTGTGAACTTGGTTAGGGTGAGGGGTTAGGGGTTAAGGGTAGGGGTTAGGGTCAGGGTTAGGGCTAGGGCTAGGGCTAGGGGTTAGGGTTAGGCTTAGGGTTGGGTTAGGGTTAGGGGTTAGGTTTAGGGTTAGGGTTAGTGTTGGGTTAGGGTTAGGGTTAAGGTAGGGTTAGGGTTGGGTTAGGGTTAGGGTTTAGGGTTAGGGTGTCCAGCCTTACGTCCCATTCAGCTGTGAGTGTAGATGTGGCCAGTCCAGTTGCATCAGAGCCCCTGATTGAATTTTGTAAGAATTTCTCTCTCTCTCACTGTCTTTCTTTTTTTATAATTAATTTTTATAGTGGGGTGTAGCTGATTTGCAATGTTGTGTTTTTTGGTGCTGTACAACCACCTGAGTCACTTACAGAGAGACATCAATAAATTCTTTTCTAGTTTCTAGTAGTCAGATAGATGTTTTTTCTGTGAATAGAGTGTGCTGAGTCCAGTTCCTTGAACAATGAGTATGTCTCGGCGATTACATTATTGGCGTATGGAACGGTATCTGTGCCAATTTCAACCTCCTGGTTTATGCATCACCGCACCACACTTTTCCCCTTAAGCAGCCATCAGTGTGTTTTGTAAATGTGTGATGGTGTTCGGTTTGTAATTCAGTTCATGGTTGGCGATTTTTAGATTCCCTTTATAAGTGATATCTTATGATAAGTTTCTCTTGCTGTCTAACTTATTTCACTCTCAATGACCAAACATAAGTCCCCCTGAGTTGCTGCAACTGGCCTCATTTCATTGATTTCAGGGCTGAGTAATATTCCGTTGTGCTTAAGTACCAAATTTTCTTTCACCATTTTTTCCTTCCAAGGACTATTAAGCTGTACCCAAGTCGAGGCTGTTGTAAACATAGCAGCAGTAAACGGGGTGCCTGCGTCCTGTGGATTTTTGGTTTTTCCAACATATAGGCCCATGAGTGGAAGCGCCCTATGCTTTGTAGCTCTGTTTTTTAGATGTTTTAGGAAACACAGCACACTTCTCCAGAGTGGCCGTTGGCAATTTACATTCCCCCCTTCAGCGTAACAAGGCTCCCTTTTCTCCTCTCCTTGTCCTGCCTATCTGGTTTTTACCCTTTGTGAGGATGGTCCTTTTTTCTGATTCGAAGTGATACCTCTTTGTAGTGTTGATTTGCATTGCCCGCTTCTTTGGTTGGCCAAAAAGGGCGTATGCGTTTTTCCTGAATATATTCTGGAAGTTAAATTTGAGAGACAGCTTTTTTTTGTTTAATGGATTAATTAATTAATTTATTTTTGGCTGTGTTGGGTCTTCGTTTCTGTGTGAAGGCTTTCTCTAGTTGTGGCAAGCGGGGGCCACTCTTCATCGCGGTGCGCGGGCCTCTCACCATCGCGGCCTCTCTTGTTGCGGAGCACAGGCTCCAGACGTGCAGGCTCAATAGTTGTGGCTCACGGGCCTAGTTGCTCCGCGGCATGTGGGATCTTCCCAGGTCAGGGCTCGAACCCGTGTCCCCTGCATTAGCAGGCAGATTCTCAACCACTGCGCCACCAGGGAAGCCCCTTGAATAGTTTTGTATTTAAAATTTGTCTGTGGGGACTTCCCTGGTGACGCAGTGGTTAAGAGTCCGCCTGCCAATGCAGGGGACACGGGCTCGAGCCCTGGTCCGGGAAGATCCCACATGCCGCAGAGCAACCAAGCCTGCGCGGCACAACTACTGAAGCCTGCGCGCCTAGAGCCCATGCTCGCCCACAAGAGAAGCCACCGCAATGAGAAGCCCGTGCACCGCAATGAAGAGTAGCCCCGCTCGACGCAACTAGAGAAAGCCCACATGCAGCAACGAAGACCCAACGCAGCCAAACATAAATTAGAAACTACAATAAAATTCGCCTCTGAATAACTTTGAGTGAATTTGGTATAAGTTGTAAAGTTTGCATCTACATTCACTTCATTCCAAATGGTTTCCAATTAATTGTTCCTTAACTACTTTTAGAAAACTTTTGGGATAGAGACTCCATTTTAGTTTGAATGTCCAGTTTAATGGATTCAGCAGTCCTGTCAGTAGGGCACGCTGCCTCCAGTGACCTGTGAGGGAGGCGCGGCCTGCACTTCCTGCACTGACCACAGGGTGGCGCCGAGTTCGCCTCTCTGACCCACAGCGCATGCTCGTTCCCTGGGAACTCGATTGTGAGGTCAGCTGAGAGCAGTTGAGCCTCCTCAGGCGCGGCGGCGGGGGCGGAGGCCTTCCGGTAGGACGCCCGGCTCAGTGTCTCTGCTGAGAGGAGCTCGGTCTCCGTCTCCTTAGGACTCGCTGGGGTTTCGGCTTCAGGACAAAGTGGGGCTGCGTCCACGCTAACTAGGGAACTAGGTTTCCTGAGGACCCAGGTGATGCCTGAGGAAAAGGTGAAGAGACGGTGAGGAAAAGTGGGGAGAAGCTTCCTGTGGGCGACGGACCGTTGAGGGGGTCCGTCTTCGTGTGAGCGAGGGAGGGCTTGGCGTGGAAAGCTTGGTTTTTGTTCAGGTTTGTGTGCAGGGTAGCCAGCATGAGTTATGGGGCGTCCAGTTTTCCCAGCACCATTTATGGTGGGGAGTGTCGTGCTCCTTGGTGTGTCCTTGGTCCCTGTGTCATAAATTCACCGACCCCGTCCGTGGGGGTTGAATTCCGGTCTCTCTGTCCTGTTCCTCTGGTCCCTGTGCCCGTTTTGAGCCAGTTCCACACTGTTTTGGTGACTGTAGCTTCTCAGCAGAGTGTGACGTCAGGGAGGGAGATGCCTCCAGCCCGTTCTCTTTTTGCAGGGTTTCTTTGGCTATTTGGGGTCCTTTGTGGTTCCCCACAGATATTAGGAGGATTTGCTCTATTTGGGGGGAAAATACCATGGAATTTTGGGAGGGATTGCATTCACTGTGTCCACTGCTTTGGGTAGCATGGATATTTTAACAACATTAATTGTTCCATTCCATGAGAACAGGATATCTTTCCATTTATTGGTGTGTTTTTCAATGTCTTCATCAATGTCTTAAAGTTTTCAGTGTGCAGGTCTTTCACCTCCTTGGTTGACTTTATTCCCAGGTATTTTGTTCTTTTTGATGCAGTTGTAAATAGGGTTGCTTTCTTTCTCTTTCTGATGGTTCATTATTAGTGTTTAGAAATGCAACTGGTTTCTGTGTATTGATTTTGCAACTTTACTGAATTTATTTACTAGTACTAATCGTTTTTTTGTGGCATGAAGTGGAAAATTGGCATTCAAAAATCCCACTGTTTCTACCATATCCAGGTCGTCCACAACACGGAGGACAGCGGCTCCTCATATAACCTTCCCACGGTGCCTCTAAATGACATGTGGACTTTGGGTGAACTGGATCTGGGTAAGGCTTGGCTTCTATCTGGAAGTTTGATGTTTTCTCTGCTTTTCTGGCATGCTATTGACATACATGATGTTTTGAAAAGTAATTGACTTTCCAGTAATTTCAAACATACAACTTTACATACATAAAAACAAGTCTTGTACCTTGATTAAATATACTCCTAAATATTGATGTTGACATTATTACAAATGGAATTGTTCTCATAAATTCTTTTTCAGATTATTTTTTGCCAGCGTATGCATATAAGATAGATTTTCATGAATTGATATTTTGTTCTATAACTTTGCTTATTAATTAGTTGATTAGCTCAAAGAATTTCTTTGCTGATTATAGGTAGTTTTATATATAAGATGATGTGACCTATGTTCTGTGAAGAGACACGGTTTTAATTTTTCCATTCACCCATGGATGCCTTTTATTTCTTTCCTCAAGATTCTGGGTAGAACTTCCAGTACACTATTGAGTAACGGTGATGAAGGCCAGCTTCCTGGCCTTGTTCCTGATTTCAGGAGTAAATCTTTCAGTCTTTAACATTGAGCACGATGTTTGCTGTGGCTTTTTGTACTACTCTTTTCCATATTGAACAAATTTCCTTTTCTTCCTGCTTTCTTGAGTGTTTTTCATGAAATAACACTGGATTTTCATTGTAGATTTTTTGCAAGAATTGATATGGTTATGTGTTTTTACTTCACACCATTATTGTGGTTGAATACATTGCTTACTTTTAATATGTTGAGCAACCTGAAATTCCTGGTGTAGAGATACTTGCTTATGGCATTATCCATTTAAAGTTCTGTTGGTTTCATGTTGCTATTATTGTGTGATAGATTTTTACATTCATATTTGTAAGTTGTACTGGGGTAGTTTTCTTGTTTTTTTCCTCTATTTTTAAAATCTTTTTTAAAATAGTGGTTTTATTTCATTCTAATTATTTATTTATTTTGGCCACGTCCCATGGCTTGTGGGATCTTAGTTCCCCAGTCAGGGATCGAACCCGAGCCCTTGGCAGTGAAAGCACAGAGTCCTAACCACTGGGCCACCAGAGAATTCCCCAGTTTTCTTTTTCAAGATGTATTTGTATAATCTGATTAGACTTGGCTTGGTGTAAGTGGTTTGGAGGGTTAGCATTAGGGCTGGGGCTGGTGTGAGGGTTGGGGCTGTGTATGGTTTATGGTTGCTGTGATGGTTTAAGTTTTATGCTTAATGAGTTATTTATGGGTATGGTTAATGAATATATTTTATGGTTTGCTTATGGTTATGGTTTGGCTTATTGGTTAAGGTTTATGGTTTTGGTCTCAGGGTGTTAGGGTTCTGTGTTAGAGTGCGTGTTAGGGTATGGGTGAGAATTGGGGTACAGGTAGGATGCGGGTAGAGCATGGGTTAGGGTAAGGTACAGGTTTAGGGTACGGGTTAGGCTAAGGTTAGGTCAGGGCTTAGGGTCAGGATGAGAGTTTAGGGTTAGGGTCCATGTCAGGATTAGCGTCAAGGTTGAGCGAGGCCATTGTTTTCTGCTCCTCCAGTTCTGGATTCTCATTGATAGATGAATGAAATGTCTGCTCTGGTCACCCACTGTTTCAAATTGAGCTCAGCCTTAGTCAAGGGTTCTTAGGGCCTCAGAGGTCATGCAGGGTTTCCCTCCACCCTCCCTCCTGGGAAGGGTGATGCAGGCCCCACTCTGTGTGGGCAGCCCCAGGTCCAGCATGGCCCTGACATGCAGGATACTAAGTAGACGTGATGTAAGACTTGGTGCATCAGTCTGCCAGCCCCCAGGGGCTGCCTTTTTTTTTTTTTCTTAGTTAATTAATTAATTAATTTGGGGCTGTGTTGGGTCTGCATTGCTGCACGGAGGCTTTCTCTAGTTGCGGCGAGTGGGGGCTTCTCATTGCGGTTGCTTCTCTTGTTGCAGAGCACAGGCTCTAAGCGCGTGGGCTTCAGCAGTTGTGGCTCGCGGGTTCCAGAGCGCAGGCTCAGTAGTTGTGGTGCACGGGCTTAGTTGCTCCACAGCATGTGGGATCTTCCCGGACCAGGGCTCAAACCCGTGTCCCCTGCATTGGCAGGTGGATTCTTAACCACTGCGCCACCAGGGAAGTCTGGTGTTGCGTTCGTGAGGGCTGGTGGGGCCCTCTTGGGACTGGACAGATCCTTTGTTCCATCTGCACGGGTGTCCAAGCAGGTCTCAGAACAGCCCTTGGCCTCTGAGCATCCAGGCAGGCACCCACGTTCCTCCAGCTCATGTTAGCCTTGGCCCCTCCATCCCCGTGGCCAATTACTGAGCTGATTGTGTCTTTACTCTTTAAAATTAAATCACTCTCTCCAGGTGGGCGAGAAGTTTACTTGTGAACTTGGTTAGGGTGAGGGGTTAGGGGTTAAGGGTTAGGGGTTAGGGTCAGGGTTAGGGCTAGGGCTAGGGGTTAGGGTTAGGCTTAGGGTTGGTTTAGGGTTAGGGGTTAGGTTTAGGGTTAGGGTTAGTGTTGGGTTAGGGTTAGGGTTAAGGTAGGGTTAGGGTTGGGTTAGGGTTAGGGTTTAGGGTTAGGGTGTCCAGCCTTACGTCCCATTCAGCGGTGAGTGTAGATGTGGTCAGTCCAGTTGCATCAGAGCCCCTGATTGAATTTTGTAAGAATTTCTCTCTCTCTCACTGTCTTTCTTTTTTTATAATTAATTTTTATAGTGGGGTGTAGCTGATTTGCAATGTTGTGTTTCTTGGTGCTGTACATCCACCTGAGTCACTTACAGAGAGACATCAATAAATTCTTTTCTAGTTTCTAGTAGTCAGATAGATGTTTTTTCTGTGAATAGAGTGTGCTGAGTCCAGTTCCTTGAACAATGAGTATGTCTCGGCCATTACATTATTGGCGTATGGAACGGTATCTGTGCCAATTTCAACCTCCTGGTTTATGCATCACCGCACCACACTTTTCCCCTTAAGCAGCCATCAGTGTGTTTTGTAAATGTGTGATGGTGTTCGGTTTGTAATTCAGTTCATGGTTGGCGATTTTTAGATTCCCTTTATAAGTGATATCTTATGATAAGTTTCTCTTGCTGTCTAACTTATTTCACTCTCAATGACCAAACATAAGTCCCCCTGAGTTGCTGCAACTGGCCTCATTTCATTGATTTCAGGGCTGAGTAATATTCCGTTGTGCTTAAGTACCAAATTTTCTTTCACCATTTTTTCCTTCCAAGGACTATTAAGCTGTACCCAAGTCGAGGCTGTTGTAAACATAGCAGCAGTAAACGGGGTGCCTGCGTCCTGTGGATTTTTGGTTTTTCCAACATATAGGCCCATGAGTGGAAGCGCCCTATGCTTTGTAGCTCTGTTTTTTAGATGTTTTAGGAAACACAGCACACTTCTCCAGAGTGGCCGTTGGCAATTTACATTCCCCCCTTCAGCGTAACAAGGCTCCCTTTTCTCCTCTCCTTGTCCTGCCTATCTGGTTTTTACCCTTTGTGAGGATGGTCCTTTTTTCTGATTCGAAGTGATACCTCTTTGTAGTGTTGATTTGCATTGCCCGCTTCTTTGGTTGGCCGAAAAGGGCGTATGCGTTTTTCCTGAATATATTCTGGAAGTTAAATTTGAGAGACAGCTTTTTTTTGTTTAATGGATTAATTAATTAATTTATTTTTGGCTGTGTTGGGTCTTCGTTTCTGTGTGAAGGCTTTCTCTAGTTGTGGCAAGCGGGGGCCACTCTTCATCGTGGTGCGCGGGCCTCTCACTATCGCGGCCTCTCTTGTTGCGGAGCACAGGCTCCAGACGTGCAGGCTCAATAGTTGTGGCTCACGGGCCTAGTTGCTCCGCGGCATGTGGGATCTTCCCAGGTCAGGGCTCGAACCCGTGTCCCCTGCATTAGCAGGCAGATTCTCAACCACTGCGCCACCAGGGAAGCCCCTTGAATAGTTTTGTATTTAAAATTTGTCTGTGGGGACTTCCCTGGTGACGCAGTGGTTAAGAGTCCGCCTGCCAATGCAGGGGACACGGGCTCGAGCCCTGGTCCGGGAAGATCCCACATGCCGCAGAGCAACCAAGCCTGCGCGGCACAACTACTGAAGCCTGCGCGCCTAGAGCCCATGCTCGCCCACAAGAGAAGCCACCGCAATGAGAAGCCCGTGCACCGCAACGAAGAGTAGCCCCGCTCAACGCAACTAGAGAAAGCCCACATGCAGCAACGAAGACCCAACGCAGCCAAACATAAATTAGAAACTACAATAAAATTCGCCTCTGAATAACTTTGAGTGAATTTGGTATAAGTTGTAAAGTTTGCATCTACATTCACTTCATTCCAAATGGTTTCCAATTAATTGTTCCTTAACTACTTTTAGAAAACTTTTGGGATAGAGACTCCATTTTAGTTTGAATGTCCAGTTTAATGGATTCAGCAGTCCTGTCAGTAGGGCACGCTGCCTCCAGTGACCTGTGAGGGAGGCGCGGCCTGCACTTCCTGCACTGACCACAGGGTGGCGCCGAGTTCGCCTCTCTGACCCACAGCGCATGCTTGTTCCCTGCGAACTCGATTGTGAGGTCAGCTGAGAGCAGTTGAGCCTCCTCAGGCGCGGCGGCGGGGGCGGAGGCCTTCCGGTAGGAAGCCCGGCTCAGTGTCTCTGCTGAGAGGAGCTCGGTCTCCGTCTCCTTAGGACTCGCTGGGGTTTCGGCTTCAGGACAAAGTGGGGCTGCGTCCACGCTAACTAGGGAACTAGGTTTCCTGAGGACCCAGGTGATGCCTGAGGAAAAGGTGAAGAGACGGTGAGGAAAAGTGGGGAGAAGCTTCCTGTGGGCGACGGACCGTTGAGGGGGTCCGTCTTCGTGTGAGCGAGGGAGGGCTTGGCGTGGAAAGCTGGGTTTTTGTTCAGGTTTGTGTGCAGGGTAGCCAGCATGAGTTATGGGGCGTCCAGTTTTCCCAGCACCATTTATGGTGGGGAGTGTCGTGCTCCTTGGTGTGTCCTTGGTCCCTGTGTCATAAATTCACCGACCCCGTCCGTGGGGTTGAATTCCGGTCTCTCTGTCCTGTTCCTCTGGTCCCTGTGCCCGTTTTGAGCCAGTTCCACACTGTTTTGGTGACTGTAGCTTCTCAGCAGAGTGTGACGTCAGGGAGGGAGATGCCTCCAGCCCGTTCTCTTTTTGCAGGGTTTCTTTGGCTATTTGGGGTCCTTTGTGGTTCCCCACAGATATTAGGAGGATTTGCTCTATTTGGGGGGAAAATACCATGGAATTTTGGGAGGGATTGCATTCACTGTGTCCACTGCTTTGGGTAGCATGGATATTTTAACAACATTAATTGTTCCATTCCATGAGAACAGGATATCTTTCCATTTATTGGTGTGTTTTTCAATGTCTTCATCAATGTCTTAAAGTTTTCAGTGTGCAGGTCTTTCACCTCCTTGGTTGACTTTATTCCCAGGTATTTTGTTCTTTTTGATGCAGTTGTAAATGGGGTTGCTTTCTTTCTCTTTCTGATGGTTCATTATTAGTGTTTAGAAATGCAACTGATTTCTGTGTATTGATTCTGCAACTTTACTGAATTTATTTACTAGTACTAATCGTTTTTTGGTGGAATGAAGTGGAAAATTGGAATTCAAAAATCCCACTGTTTCTACCATATCCAGGTCGTCCACAACACGGAGGACAGCGGCTCCTCATATAACCTTCCCACGGTGCCTCTAAATGACATGTGGACTTTGGGTGAACTGGATCTGGGTAAGGCTTGGCTTCTATCTGGAAGTTTGATGTTTTCTCTGCTTTTCTGGCATGCTGTTGACATACATGATGTTTTGAAAAGTAATTGACTTTCCAGTAATTTCAAACATACAACTTTACATACATAAAAACAAGTCTTGTACCTTGATTAAATATACTCCTAAATATTGATGTTGACATTATTACAAATGGAATTGTTCTCATAAATTCTTTTTCAGATTATTTTTTGCCAGCGTATGCATATAAGATAGATTTTCATGAATTGATATTTTGTTCTAAAGCTTTGCTTATTAATTAGTTGATTAGCTCAAAGAATTTCTTTGCTGATTATAGGTAGTTTTATATATAAGATGATGTGACCTATGTTCTGTGAAGAGACACGGTTTTAATTTTTCCATTCACCCATGGATGCCTTTTATTTCTTTCCTCAAGATTCTGGGTAGAACTTCCAGTACACTATTGAGTAACGGTGATGAAGGCCAGCTTCCTGGCCTTGTTCCTGATTTCAGGAGTAAATCTTTCAGTCTTTAACATTGAGCACGATGTTTGCTGTGGCTTTTTGTACTACTCTTTTCCATATTGAACAAATTTCCTTTTCTTCCTGCTTTCTTGAGTGTTTTTCATGAAATAACACTGGATTTTCATTGTAGATTTTTTGCATGAATTGATATGGTTATGTGTTTTTACTTCACACCATTATTGTGGTTGAATACATTGCTTACTTTTAATATGTTGAGCAACCTGAAATTCCTGGTGTAGAGATACTTGCTTATGGCATTATCCATTTAAAGTTCTGTTGGTTTCATGTTGCTATTATTGTGTGATAGATTTTTACATTCATATTTGTAAGTTGTACTGGGGTAGTTTTCTTGTTTTTTTCCTCTATTTTTAAAATCTTTTTTAAAATAGTGGTTTTATTTCATTCTAATTATTTATTTATTTTGGCCACGTCCCATGGCTTGTGGGATCTTAGTTCCCCAGTCAGGGATCGAACCCGAGCCCTTGGCAGTGAAAGCACAGAGTCCTAACCACTGGGCCACCAGAGAATTCCCCAGTTTTCTTTTTCAAGATGTATTTGTATAATCTGATTAGACTTGGCTTGGTGTAAGTGGTTTGGAGGGTTAGCATTAGGGCTGGGGCTGGTGTGAGGGTTGGGGCTGTGTATGGTTTATGGTTGCTGTGATGGTTTAAGTTTTATGCTTAATGAGTTATTTATGGGTATGGTTAATGAATATATTTTATGGTTTGCTTATGGTTATGGTTTGGCTTATTGGTTAAGGTTTATGGTTTTGGTCTCAGGGTGTTAGGGTTCTGTGTTAGAGTGGGTGTTAGGGTATGGGTGAGAATTGCGGTACAGGTAGGATGCGGGTAGAGCATGGGTTAGGGTAAGGTACAGGTTTAGGGTACGGGTTAGGCTAAGGTTAGGTCAGGGCTTAGGGTCAGGATGAGAGTTTAGGGTTAGGGTCCATGTCAGGATTAGCGTCAAGGTTGAGCGAGGCCATTGTTTTCTGCTCCTCCAGTTCTGGATTCTCATTGATAGATGAATGAAATGTCTGCTCTGGTCACCCACTGTTTCAAATTGAGCTCAGCCTTAGTCAAGGGTTCTTAGGGCCTCAGAGGTCATGCAGGGTTTCCCTCCACCCTCCCTCCTGGGAAGGGTGATGCAGGCCCCACTCTGTGTGGGCAGCCCCAGGTCCAGCATGGCCCTGACATGCAGGATACTAAGTAGACGTGATGTAAGACTTGGTGCATCAGTCTGCCAGCCCCCAGGGGCTGCCTTTTTTTTTTTCTTAGTTAATTAATTAATTAATTTGGGGCTGTGTTGGGTCTGCATTGCTGCACGGAGGCTTTCTCTAGTTGTGGTGAGTGGGGGCTTCTCATTGCGGTGGCTTCTCTTGTTGCAGATCACAGGCTCTAAGCGCGTGGGCTTCAGCAGTTGTGGCTCGCGGGTTCTAGAGCGCAGGCTCAGTAGTTGTGGTGCACGGGCTTAGTTGCTCCACAGCATGTGGGATCTTCCCGGACCAGGGCTCAAACCCGTGTCCCCTGCATTGGCAGGTGGATTCTTAACCACTGCGCCACCAGGGAAGTCTGGTGTTGCGTTCGTGAGGGCTGGTGGGGCCCTCTTGGGACTGGACGGATCCTTTGTTCCATCTGCACGGGTGTCCAAGCAGGTCTCAGAACAGCCCTTGGCCTCTGAGCATCCAGGCAGGCACCCACGTTCCTCCAGCTCAGGTTAGCCTTGGCCCCTCCATCCCCGTGGCCAATTACTGAGCTGATTGTGTCTTTACTCTTTAAAATTAAATCACTCTCTCCAGGTGGGCGAGAAGTTTACTTGTGAACTTGGTTAGGGTGAGGGGTTAGGGGTTAAGGGTTAGGGGTTAGGGTCAGGGTTAGGGCTAGGGCTAGGGCTAGGGGTTAGGGTTAGGCTTAGGGTTGGGTTAGGGTTAGGGGTTAGGTTTAGGGTTAGGGTTAGTGTTGGGTTAGGGTTAGGGTTAAGGTAGGGTTAGGGTTGGGTTAGGGTTAGGGTTTAGGGTTAGGGTGTCCAGCTTTACGTCCCATTCAGCTGTGAGTGTAGATGTGGTCCGTCCAGTTGCATCACAGCCCCTGATTGAATTTTGTAAGAATTCCTCTCTCTCTCACTGTCTTTCTTTTTTTATAATTAATTTTTAGAGTGGGGTGTAGCTGATTTGCAATGTTGTGTTTCTTGGTGCTGTACATCTACCTGAGTCACTTACAGAGAGACATCAATAAATTCTTTTCTAGTTTCTAGTAGTCAGATAGATGTTTTTTTCTGTGAATAGAGTGTGCTGAGTCCAGTTCCTTGAACAATGAGTATGTCTTGGCGATTACATTATTGGCGTATGGAACGGTATCTGTGCCAATTTCAACCTCCTGGTTTATGCATCACCGCACCACACTTCTCCCCTTAAGCAGCCATCAGTGTGTTTTGTAAATGTGTGATGGTGTTCGGTTTGTAATTCAGTTCATGGTTGGCGATTTTTAGATTCCCTTTATAAGTGATATCTTATGATAAGTTTCTCTTGCTGTCTAACTTATTTCACTCTCAATGACCAAACATAAGTGCCCCTGAGTTGCTGCAACTGGCCTCATTTCATTGATTTCAGGGCTGAGTAATATTCCGTTGTGCTTAAGTACCAAATTTTCTTTCACCATTTCTTCCTTCCAAGGACTATTAAGTTGTACCCAAGTCGAGGCTGTTGTAAACATAGCAGCAGTAAACGGGGTGCCTGCGTCCTGTGGATTTTTGGTTTTTCCAACATATAGGCCCATGAGTGGAAGCGCCCTATGCTTTGTAGCTCTGTTTTTTAGATGTTTTAGGAAACACAGCACACTTCTCCAGAGTGGCCGTTGGCAATTTACATTCCCCCCTTCAGCGTAACAAGGCTCCCTTTTCTCCTCTCCTTGTCCTGCCTATCTGGTTTTTACCCTTTGTGAGGATGGTCCTTTTTTCTGATTCGAAGTGATACCTCTTTGTAGTGTTGATTTGCGTTGCCCGCTTCTTTGGTTGGCCAAAAAGGGCATATGCATTTTTCCTGAATATATTCTGGAAGTTAAATTTGAGAGACAGCTTTTTTTGTTTAATTAATTAATTAATTTATTTTTGGCTGTGTTGGGTCTTCGTTTCTGTGTGAAGGCTTTCTCTAGTTGTGGCAAGCGGGGGCCACTCTTCATCGCGGTGCGCGGGCCTCTCACTATCGCGGCCTCTCTTGTTGCGGAGCACAGGCTCCAGACGTGCAGGCTCAATAGTTGTGGCTCACGGGCCTAGCTGCTCCGCGGCATGTGGAATCTTCCCAGGTCAGGGCTCGAACCCGTGTCCCCTGCATTAGCAGGCAGATTCTCAACCACTGCGCCACCAGGGAAGCCCCTTGAATAGTTTTGTATTTAAAATTTGTCTGTGGGGACTTCCCTGGTGACGCAGTGGTTAAGAGTCCGCCTGCCAATGCAGGGGACACGGGCTCGAGCCCTGGTCCGGGAAGATCTCACATGCCGCAGAGCAACGAAGCCTGCGCGGCACAACTACTGAAGCCTGCGCGCCTAGAGCCCATGCTCGCCCAGAAGAGAAGCCACCGCAATGAGAAGCCCGTGCACCGCAACGAAGAGTAGCCCCGCTCGACGCAACTAGAGAAAGCCCACATGCAGCAACGAAGACCCAACGCAGCCAAACATAAATTAGAAACTACAATAAAATTTGCCTCTGAATAACTTTGAGTGAATTTGGTATAAGTTGTAAAGTTTGCATCTACATTCACTTCATTCCAAATGGTTTCCAATTAATTGTTCCTTAACTACTTTTAGAAAGCTTTTGGGATAGAGACTCCATTTTAGTTTGAATGTCCAGTTTAATGGATTCAGCAGTCCTGTCAGTAGGGCACGCTGCCTCCAGTGACCTGTGAGGGAGGCGCGGCCTGCACTTCCTGCACTGACCACAGGGTGGCGCCGAGTTCGCCTCTCTGACCCACAGCGCATGCTCGTTCCTTGGGAACTCGATTGTGAGGTCAGCTGAGAGCAGTTGAGCCTCCTCAGGCGCGGGGGCGGGGGCGGAGGCCTTCCGGTAGGACGCCCGGCTCAGTGTCTCTGCTGAGAGGAGCTCGGTCTCCGTCTCCTTAGGACTCGCTGGGGTTTCGGCTTCAGGACAAAGTGGGGCTGCGTCCACGCTGACTAGGGAACTAGGTTTCCTGAGGACCCAGGTGATGCCTGAGGAAAAGGTGAAGAGACGGTGAGGAAAAGTGGGGAGAAGCTTCCTGTGGGCGACTGACCGTTGAGGGGGTCCGTCTTCGTGTGAGCGAGGGAGGGCTTGGCGTGGAAAGCTGGGTTTTTGTTCAGGTTTGTGTGCAGGGTAGGCAGCATGAGTTATGGGGCGTCCAGTTTTCCCAGCACCATTTATGGTGGGGAGTGTCGTGCTCCTTGGTGTGTCCTTGGTCCCTGTGTCATAAATTCACCGACCCCGTCCGTGGGGGTTGAATTCTGGTCTCTGTGTCCTGTTCCTCTGGTCCCTGTGCCCGTTTTGAGCCAGTTCCACACTGTTTTGGTGACTGTAGCTTCTCAGCAGAGTGTGACGTCAGGGAGGGAGATGCCTCCAGCCCGTTCTCTTTTTGCAGGGTTTCTTTGGCTATTTGGGGTCCTTTGTGGTTCCCCACAGATATTAGGAGGATTTGCTCTATTTGGGGGGAAAATACCATGGAATTTTGGGAGGGATTGCATTCACTGTGTCCACTGCTTTGGGTAGCATGGATATTTTAACAACATTAATTGTTCCATTCCATGAGAACAGGATATCTTTCCATTTATTGGTGTGTTTTTCAATGTCTTCATCAATGTCTTAAAGTTTTCAGTGTGCAGGTCTTTCACCTCCTTGGTTGACTTTATTCCCAGGTATTTTGTTCTTTTTGATGCAGTTGTAAATAGGGTTGCTTTCTTTCTCTTTCTGATGGTTCATTATTAGTGTTTAGAAATGCAACTGGTTTCTGTGTATTGATTTTGCAACTTTACTGAATTTATTTACTAGTACTAATCGTTTTTTTGTGGCATGAAGTGGAAAATTGGCATTCAAAAATCCCACTGTTTCTACCATATCCAGGTCGTCCACAACACGGAGGACAGCGGCTCCTCATATAACCTTCCCACGGTGCCTCTAAATGACATGTGGACTTTGGGTGAACTGGATCTGGGTAAGGCTTGGCTTCTATCTGGAAGTTTGATGTTTTCTCTGCTTTTCTGGCATGCTATTGACATACATGATGTTTTGAAAAGTAATTGACTTTCCAGTAATTTCAAACATACAACTTTACATACATAAAAACAAGTCTTGTACCTTGATTAAATATACTCCTAAATATTGATGTTGACATTATTACAAATGGAATTGTTCTCATAAATTCTTTTTCAGATTATTTTTTGCCAGCGTATGCATATAAGATAGATTTTCATGAATTGATATTTTGTTCTATAACTTTGCTTATTAATTAGTTGATTAGCTCAAAGAATTTCTTTGCTGATTATAGGTAGTTTTATATATAAGATGATGTGACCTATGTTCTGTGAAGAGACACGGTTTTAATTTTTCCATTCACCCATGGATGCCTTTTATTTCTTTCCTCAAGATTCTGGGTAGAACTTCCAGTACACTATTGAGTAACGGTGATGAAGGCCAGCTTCCTGGCCTTGTTCCTGATTTCAGGAGTAAATCTTTCAGTCTTTAACATTGAGCACGATGTTTGCTGTGGCTTTTTGTACTACTCTTTTCCATATTGAACAAATTTCCTTTTCTTCCTGCTTTCTTGAGTGTTTTTCATGAAATAACACTGGATTTTCATTGTAGATTTTTTGCATGAATTGATATGGTTATGTGTTTTTACTTCACACCATTATTGTGGTTGAATACATTGCTTACTTTTAATATGTTGAGCAACCTGAAATTCCTGGTGTAGAGATACTTGCTTATGGCATTATCCATTTAAAGTTCTGTTGGTTTCATGTTGCTATTATTGTGTGATAGATTTTTACATTCATATTTGTAAGTTGTACTGGGGTAGTTTTCTTGTTTTTTTCCTCTATTTTTAAAATCTTTTTTAAAATAGTGGTTTTATTTCATTCTAATTATTTATTTATTTTGGCCACGTCCCATGGCTTGTGGGATCTTAGTTCCCCAGTCAGGGATCGAACCCGAGCCCTTGGCAGTGAAAGCACAGAGTCCTAACCACTGGGCCACCAGAGAATTCCCCAGTTTTCTTTTTCAAGATGTATTTGTATAATCTGATTAGACTTGGCTTGGTGTAAGTGGTTTGGAGGGTTAGCATTAGGGCTGGGGCTGGTGTGAGGGTTGGGGCTGTGTATGGTTTATGGTTGCTGTGATGGTTTAAGTTTTATGCTTAATGAGTTATTTATGGGTATGGTTAATGAATATATTTTATGGTTTGCTTATGGTTATGGTATGGCTTACTGGTTAAGGTTTATGGTTTTGGTCTCAGGGTGTTAGGGTTCTGTGTTAGAGTGGGTGTTAGGGTATGGGTGAGAATTGGGGTACAGGTAGGATGCGGGTAGAGCATGGGTTAGGGTAAGGTACAGGTTTAGGGTACGGGTTAGGCTAAGGTTAGGTCAGGGCTTAGGGTCAGGATCAGAGTTTAGGTTTAGGGTCCATGTCAGGATTAGCGTCAAGGTTGAGCGAGGCCATTGTTTTCTGCTCCTCCAGTTCTGGATTCTCATTGATAGATGAATGAAATGTCTGCTCTGGTCACCCACTGTTTCAAATTGAGCTCAGCCTTAGTCAAGGGTTCTTAGGGCCTCAGAGGTCATGCAGGGTTTCCCTCCACCCTCCCTCCTGGGAAGGGTGATGCAGGCCCCACTCTGTGTGGGCAGCCCCAGGTCCAGCATGGCCCTGACATGCAGGATACTAAGTAGACGTGATGTAAGACTTGGTGCATCAGTCTGCCAGCTCCCAGGTGCTGCCTTTTTTTTTTTTTTTAATTAATTAATTAATTAATTTGGGGCTGTGTTGGGTCTGCATTGCTGCACGGAGGCTTTCTCTAGTTGCGGCGAGTGGGGGCTTCTCATTGCGGTGGCTTCTCTTGTTGCAGAGCACAGGCTCTAAGCGCGTGGGCTTCAGCAGTTGTGGCTCGCGGGTTCCAGAGCGCAGGCTCAGTAGTTGTGGTGCACGGGCTTAGTTGCTCCACAGCATGTGGGATCTTCCCGGACCAGGGCTCAAACCCGTGTCCCCTGCATTGGCAGGTGGATTCTTAACCACTGCGCCACCAGGGAAGTCTGGTGTTGCGTTCGTGAGGGCTGGTGGGGCCCTCTTGGGACTGGACAGATCCTTTGTTCCATCTGCACGGGTGTCCAAGCAGGTCTCAGAACAGCCCTTGGCCTCTGAGCATCCAGGCAGGCACCCACGTTCCTCCAGCTCAGGTTAGCCTTGGCCCCTCCATCCACGTGGCCAATTACTGAGCTGATTGTGTCTTTACTCTTTAAAATTAAATCACTCTCTCCAGGTGGGCGAGAAGTTTACTTGTGAACTTGGTTAGGGTGAGGGGTTAGGGGTTAAGGGTTAGGGGTTAGGGTCAGGGTTAGGGCTAGGGCTAGGGCTAGGGGTTAGGGTTAGGCTTAGGGTTGGGTTAGGGTTAGGGGTTAGGTTTAGGGTTAGGGTTAGTGTTGGGTTAGGGTTAGGGTTAAGGTAGGGTTAGGGTTAGGGTTTAGGGTTAGGGTGTCCAGCCTTACGTCCCATTCAGCGGTGAGTGTAGATGTGGTCAGTCCAGTTGCATCAGAGCCCCTGATTGAATTTTGTAAGAATTTCTCTCTCTCTCACTGTCTTTCTTTTTTTATAATTAATTTTTATAGTGGGGTGTAGCTGATTTGCAATGTTGTGTTTCTTGGTGCTGTACATCCACCTGAGTCACTTACAGAGAGACATCAATAAATTCTTTTCTAGTTTCTAGTAGTCAGATAGATGTTTTTTCTGTGAATAGAGTGTGCTGAGTCCAGTTCCTTGAACAATGAGTATGTCTCGGCCATTACATTATTGGCGTATGGAACGGTATCTGTGCCAATTTCAACCTCCTGGTTTATGCATCACCGCACCACACTTTTCCCCTTAAGCAGCCATCAGTGTGTTTTGTAAATGTGTGATGGTGTTCGGTTTGTAATTCAGTTCATGGTTGGCGATTTTTAGATTCCCTTTATAAGTGATATCTTATGATAAGTTTCTCTTGCTGTCTAACTTATTTCACTCTCAATGACCAAACATAAGTCCCCCTGAGTTGCTGCAACTGGCCTCATTTCATTGATTTCAGGGCTGAGTAATATTCCGTTGTGCTTAAGTACCAAATTTTCTTTCACCATTTTTTCCTTCCAAGGACTATTAAGCTGTACCCAAGTCGAGGCTGTTGTAAACATAGCAGCAGTAAACGGGGTGCCTGCGTCCTGTGGATTTTTGGTTTTTCCAACATATAGGCCCATGAGTGGAAGCGCCCTATGCTTTGTAGCTCTGTTTTTTAGATGTTTTAGGAAACACAGCACACTTCTCCAGAGTGGCCGTTGGCAATTTACATTCCCCCCTTCAGCGTAACAAGGCTCCCTTTTCTCCTCTCCTTGTCCTGCCTATCTGGTTTTTACCCTTTGTGAGGATGGTCCTTTTTTCTGATTCGAAGTGATACCTCTTTGTAGTGTTGATTTGCATTGCCCGCTTCTTTGGTTGGCCAAAAAGGGCGTATGCGTTTTTCCTGAATATATTCTGGAAGTTAAATTTGAGAGACAGCTTTTTTTTGTTTAATGGATTAATTAATTAATTTATTTTTGGCTGTGTTGGGTCTTCGTTTCTGTGTGAAGGCTTTCTCTAGTTGTGGCAAGCGGGGGCCACTCTTCATCGTGGTGCGCGGGCCTCTCACTATCGCGGCCTCTCTTGTTGCGGAGCACAGGCTCCAGACGTGCAGGCTCAATAGTTGTGGCTCACGGGCCTAGTTGCTCCGCGGCATGTGGGATCTTCCCAGGTCAGGGCTCGAACCCGTGTCCCCTGCATTAGCAGGCAGATTCTCAACCACTGCGCCACCAGGGAAGCCCCTTGAATAGTTTTGTATTTAAAATTTGTCTGTGGGGACTTCCCTGGTGACGCAGTGGTTAAGAGTCCGCCTGCCAATGCAGGGGACACGGGCTCGAGCCCTGGTCCGGGAAGATCCCACATGCCGCAGAGCAACCAAGCCTGCGCGGCACAACTACTGAAGCCTGCGCGCCTAGAGCCCATGCTCGCCCACAAGAGAAGCCACCGCAATGAGAAGCCCGTGCACCGCAACGAAGAGTAGCCCCGCTCAACGCAACTAGAGAAAGCCCACATGCAGCAACGAAGACCCAACGCAGCCAAACATAAATTAGAAACTACAATAAAATTCGCCTCTGAATAATTTTGAGTGAATTTGGTATAAGTTGTAAAGTTTGCATCTACATTCACTTCATTCCAAATGGTTTCCAATTAATTGTTCCTTAACTACTTTTAGAAAACTTTTGGGATAGAGACTCCATTTTAGTTTGAATGTCCAGTTTAATGGATTCAGCAGTCCTGTCAGTAGGGCACGCTGCCTCCAGTGACCTGTGAGGGAGGCGCGGCCTGCACTTCCTGCACTGACCACAGGGTGGCGCCGAGTTCGCCTCTCTGACCCACAGCGCATGCTCGTTCCCTGCGAACTCGATTGTGAGGTCAGCTGAGAGCAGTTGAGCCTCCTCAGGCGCGGCGGCGGGGGCGGAGGCCTTCCGGTAGGACGCCCGGCTCAGTGTCTCTGCTGAGAGGAGCTCGGTCTCCGTCTCCTTAGGACTCGCTGGGGTTTCGGCTTCAGGACAAAGTGGGGCTGCGTCCACGCTAACTAGGGAACTAGGTTTCCTGAGGACCCAGGTGATGCCTGAGGAAAAGGTGAAGAGACGGTGAGGAAAAGTGGGGAGAAGCTTCCTGTGGGCGACGGACCGTTGAGGGGGTCCGTCTTCGTGTGAGCGAGGGAGGGCTTGGCGTGGAAAGCTGGGTTTTTGTTCAGGTTTGTGTGCAGGGTAGCCAGCATGAGTTATGGGGCGTCCAGTTTTCCCAGCACCATTTATGGTGGGGAGTGTCGTGCTCCTTGGTGTGTCCTTGGTCCCTGTGTCATAAATTCACCGACCCAGTCCGTGGGGTTGAATTCCGGTCTCTCTGTCCTGTTCCTCTGGTCCCTGTGCCCGTTTTGAGCCAGTTCCACACTGTTTTGGTGACTGTAGCTTCTCAGCAGAGTGTGACGTCAGGGAGGGAGATGCCTCCAGCCCGTTCTCTTTTTTCAGGGTTTCTTTGGCTATTTGGGGTCCTTTGTGGTTCCCCACAGATATTAGGAGGATTTGCTCTATTTGGGGGGAAAATACCATGGAATTTTGGGAGGGATTGCATTCACTGTGTCCACTGCTTTGGGTAGCATGGATATTTTAACAACATTAATTGTTCCATTCCATGAGAACAGGATATCTTTCCATTTATTGGTGTGTTTTTCAATGTCTTCATCAATGTCTTAAAGTTTTCAGTGTGCAGGTCTTTCACCTCCTTGGTTGACTTTATTCCCAGGTATTTTGTTCTTTTTGATGCAGTTGTAAATGGGGTTGCTTTCTTTCTCTTTCTGATGGTTCATTATTAGTGTTTAGAAATGCAACTGATTTCTGTGTATTGATTCTGCAACTTTACTGAATTTATTTACTAGTACTAATCGTTTTTTGGTGGAATGAAGTGGAAAATTGGAATTCAAAAATCCCACTGTTTCTACCATATCCAGGTCGTCCACAACACGGAGGACAGCGGCTCCTCATATAACCTTCCCACGGTGCCTCTAAATGACATGTGGACTTTGGGTGAACTGGATCTGGGTAAGGCTTGGCTTCTATCTGGAAGTTTGATGTTTTCTCTGCTTTTCTGGCATGCTGTTGACATACATGATGTTTTGAAAAGTAATTGACTTTCCAGTAATTTCAAACATACAACTTTACATACATAAAAACAAGTCTTGTACCTTGATTAAATATACTCCTAAATATTGATGTTGACATTATTACAAATGGAATTGTTCTCATAAATTCTTTTTCAGATTATTTTTTGCCAGCGTATGCATATAAGATAGATTTTCATGAATTGATATTTTGTTCTATAACTTTGCTTATTAATTAGTTGATTAGCTCAAAGAATTTCTTTGCTGATTATAGGTAGTTTTATATATAAGATGATGTGACCTATGTTCTGTGAAGAGACACGGTTTTAATTTTTCCATTCACCCATGGATGCCTTTTATTTCTTTCCTCAAGATTCTGGGTAGAACTTCCAGTACACTATTGAGTAACGGTGATGAAGGCCAGCTTCCTGGCCTTGTTCCTGATTTCAGGAGTAAATCTTTCAGTCTTTAACATTGAGCACGATGTTTGCTGTGGCTTTTTGTACTACTCTTTTCCATATTGAACAAATTTCCTTTTCTTCCTGCTTTCTTGAGTGTTTTTCATGAAATAACACTGGATTTTCATTGTAGATTTTTTGCATGAATTGATATGGTTATGTGTTTTTACTTCACACCATTATTGTGGTTGAATACATTGCTTACTTTTAATATGTTGAGCAACCTGAAATTCCTGGTGTAGAGATACTTGCTTATGGCATTATCCATTTAAAGTTCTGTTGGTTTCATGTTGCTATTATTGTGTGATAGATTTTTACATTCATATTTGTAAGTTGTACTGGGGTAGTTTTCTTGTTTTTTTCCTCTATTTTTAAAATCTTTTTTAAAATAGTGGTTTTATTTCATTCTAATTATTTATTTATTTTGGCCACGTCCCATGGCTTGTGGGATCTTAGTTCCCCAGTCAGGGATCGAACCCGAGCCCTTGGCAGTGAAAGCACAGAGTCCTAACCACTGGGCCACCAGAGAATTCCCCAGTTTTCTTTTTCAAGATGTATTTGTATAATCTGATTAGACTTGGCTTGGTGTAAGTGGTTTGGAGGGTTAGCATTAGGGCTGGGGCTGGTGTGAGGGTTGGGGCTGTGTATGGTTTATGGTTGCTGTGATGGTTTAAGTTTTATGCTTAATGAGTTATTTATGGGTATGGTTAATGAATATATTTTATGGTTTGCTTATGGTTATGGTTTGGCTTATTGGTTAAGGTTTATGGTTTTGGTCTCAGGGTGTTAGGGTTCTGTGTTAGAGTGGGTGTTAGGGTATGGGTGAGAATTGCGGTACAGGTAGGATGCGGGTAGAGCATGGGTTAGGGTAAGGTACAGGTTTAGGGTACGGGTTAGGCTAAGGTTAGGTCAGGGCTTAGGGTCAGGATGAGAGTTTAGGGTTAGGGTCCATGTCAGGATTAGCGTCAAGGTTGAGCGAGGCCATTGTTTTCTGCTCCTCCAGTTCTGGATTCTCATTGATAGATGAATGAAATGTCTGCTCTGGTCACCCACTGTTTCAAATTGAGCTCAGCCTTAGTCAAGGGTTCTTAGGGCCTCAGAGGTCATGCAGGGTTTCCCTCCACCCTCCCTCCTGGGAAGGGTGATGCAGGCCCCACTCTGTGTGGGCAGCCCCAGGTCCAGCATGGCCCTGACATGCAGGATACTAAGTAGACGTGATGTAAGACTTGGTGCATCAGTCTGCCAGCCCCCAGGGGCTGCCTTTTTTTTTTTCTTAGTTAATTAATTAATTAATTTGGGGCTGTGTTGGGTCTGCATTGCTGCACGGAGGCTTTCTCTAGTTGTGGTGAGTGGGGGCTTCTCATTGCGGTGGCTTCTCTTGTTGCAGATCACAGGCTCTAAGCGCGTGGGCTTCAGCAGTTGTGGCTCGCGGGTTCTAGAGCGCAGGCTCAGTAGTTGTGGTGCACGGGCTTAGTTGCTCCACAGCATGTGGGATCTTCCCGGACCAGGGCTCAAACCCGTGTCCCCTGCATTGGCAGGTGGATTCTTAACCACTGCGCCACCAGGGAAGTCTGGTGTTGCGTTCGTGAGGGCTGGTGGGGCCCTCTTGGGACTGGACGGATCCTTTGTTCCATCTGCACGGGTGTCCAAGCAGGTCTCAGAACAGCCCTTGGCCTCTGAGCATCCAGGCAGGCACCCACGTTCCTCCAGCTCAGGTTAGCCTTGGCCCCTCCATCCCCGTGGCCAATTACTGAGCTGATTGTGTCTTTACTCTTTAAAATTAAATCACTCTCTCCAGGTGGGCGAGAAGTTTACTTGTGAACTTGGTTAGGGTGAGGGGTTAGGGGTTAAGGGTTAGGGGTTAGGGTCAGGGTTAGGGCTAGGGCTAGGGCTAGGGGTTAGGGTTAGGCTTAGGGTTGGGTTAGGGTTAGGGGTTAGGTTTAGGGTTAGGGTTAGTGTTGGGTTAGGGTTAGGGTTAAGGTAGGGTTAGGGTTGGGTTAGGGTTAGGGTTTAGGGTTAGGGTGTCCAGCTTTACGTCCCATTCAGCTGTGAGTGTAGATGTGGTCCGTCCAGTTGCATCACAGCCCCTGATTGAATTTTGTAAGAATTCCTCTCTCTCTCACTGTCTTTCTTTTTTTATAATTAATTTTTAGAGTGGGGTGTAGCTGATTTGCAATGTTGTGTTTCTTGGTGCTGTACATCTACCTGAGTCACTTACAGAGAGACATCAATAAATTCTTTTCTAGTTTCTAGTAGTCAGATAGATGTTTTTTTCTGTGAATAGAGTGTGCTGAGTCCAGTTCCTTGAACAATGAGTATGTCTTGGCGATTACATTATTGGCGTATGGAACGGTATCTGTGCCAATTTCAACCTCCTGGTTTATGCATCACCGCACCACACTTCTCCCCTTAAGCAGCCATCAGTGTGTTTTGTAAATGTGTGATGGTGTTCGGTTTGTAATTCAGTTCATGGTTGGCGATTTTTAGATTCCCTTTATAAGTGATATCTTATGATAAGTTTCTCTTGCTGTCTAACTTATTTCACTCTCAATGACCAAACATAAGTGCCCCTGAGTTGCTGCAACTGGCCTCATTTCATTGATTTCAGGGCTGAGTAATATTCCGTTGTGCTTAAGTACCAAATTTTCTTTCACCATTTCTTCCTTCCAAGGACTATTAAGTTGTACCCAAGTCGAGGCTGTTGTAAACATAGCAGCAGTAAACGGGGTGCCTGCGTCCTGTGGATTTTTGGTTTTTCCAACATATAGGCCCATGAGTGGAAGCGCCCTATGCTTTGTAGCTCTGTTTTTTAGATGTTTTAGGAAACACAGCACACTTCTCCAGAGTGGCCGTTGGCAATTTACATTCCCCCCTTCAGCGTAACAAGGCTCCCTTTTCTCCTCTCCTTGTCCTGCCTATCTGGTTTTTACCCTTTGTGAGGATGGTCCTTTTTTCTGATTCGAAGTGATACCTCTTTGTAGTGTTGATTTGCGTTGCCCGCTTCTTTGGTTGGCCAAAAAGGGCGTATGCATTTTTCCTGAATATATTCTGGAAGTTAAATTTGAGAGACAGCTTTTTTTGTTTAATTAATTAATTAATTTATTTTTGGCTGTGTTGGGTCTTCGTTTCTGTGTGAAGGCTTTCTCTAGTTGTGGCAAGCGGGGGCCACTCTTCATCGCGGTGCGCGGGCCTCTCACTATCGCGGCCTCTCTTGTTGCGGAGCACAGGCTCCAGACGTGCAGGCTCAATAGTTGTGGCTCACGGGCCTAGCTGCTCCGCGGCATGTGGAATCTTCCCAGGTCAGGGCTCGAACCCGTGTCCCCTGCATTAGCAGGCAGATTCTCAACCACTGCGCCACCAGGGAAGCCCCTTGAATAGTTTTGTATTTAAAATTTGTCTGTGGGGACTTCCCTGGTGACGCAGTGGTTAAGAGTCCGCCTGCCAATGCAGGGGACACGGGCTCGAGCCCTGGTCCGGGAAGATCTCACATGCCGCAGAGCAACGAAGCCTGCGCGGCACAACTACTGAAGCCTGCGCGCCTAGAGCCCATGCTCGCCCAGAAGAGAAGCCACCGCAATGAGAAGCCCGTGCACCGCAACGAAGAGTAGCCCCGCTCGACGCAACTAGAGAAAGCCCACATGCAGCAACGAAGACCCAACGCAGCCAAACATAAATTAGAAACTACAATAAAATTTGCCTCTGAATAACTTTGAGTGAATTTGGTATAAGTTGTAAAGTTTGCATCTACATTCACTTCATTCCAAATGGTTTCCAATTAATTGTTCCTTAACTACTTTTAGAAAGCTTTTGGGATAGAGACTCCATTTTAGTTTGAATGTCCAGTTTAATGGATTCAGCAGTCCTGTCAGTAGGGCACGCTGCCTCCAGTGACCTGTGAGGGAGGCGCGGCCTGCACTTCCTGCACTGACCACAGGGTGGCGCCGAGTTCGCCTCTCTGACCCACAGCGCATGCTCGTTCCTTGGGAACTCGATTGTGAGGTCAGCTGAGAGCAGTTGAGCCTCCTCAGGCGCGGGGGCGGGGGCGGAGGCCTTCCGGTAGGACGCCCGGCTCAGTGTCTCTGCTGAGAGGAGCTCGGTCTCCGTCTCCTTAGGACTCGCTGGGGTTTCGGCTTCAGGACAAAGTGGGGCTGCGTCCACGCTGACTAGGGAACTAGGTTTCCTGAGGACCCAGGTGATGCCTGAGGAAAAGGTGAAGAGACGGTGAGGAAAAGTGGGGAGAAGCTTCCTGTGGGCGACTGACCGTTGAGGGGGTCCGTCTTCGTGTGAGCGAGGGAGGGCTTGGCGTGGAAAGCTGGGTTTTTGTTCAGGTTTGTGTGCAGGGTAGGCAGCATGAGTTATGGGGCGTCCAGTTTTCCCAGCACCATTTATGGTGGGGAGTGTCGTGCTCCTTGGTGTGTCCTTGGTCCCTGTGTCATAAATTCACCGACCCCGTCCGTGGGGGTTGAATTCTGGTCTCTGTGTCCTGTTCCTCTGGTCCCTGTGCCCGTTTTGAGCCAGTTCCACACTGTTTTGGTGACTGTAGCTTCTCAGCAGAGTGTGACGTCAGGGAGGGAGATGCCTCCAGCCCGTTCTCTTTTTGCAGGGTTTCTTTGGCTATTTGGGGTCCTTTGTGGTTCCCCACAGATATTAGGAGGATTTGCTCTATTTGGGGGGAAAATACCATGGAATTTTGGGAGGGATTGCATTCACTGTGTCCACTGCTTTGGGTAGCATGGATATTTTAACAACATTAATTGTTCCATTCCATGAGAACAGGATATCTTTCCATTTATTGGTGTGTTTTTCAATGTCTTCATCAATGTCTTAAAGTTTTCAGTGTGCAGGTCTTTCACCTCCTTGGTTGACTTTATTCCCAGGTATTTTGTTCTTTTTGATGCAGTTGTAAATAGGGTTGCTTTCTTTCTCTTTCTGATGGTTCATTATTAGTGTTTAGAAATGCAACTGGTTTCTGTGTATTGATTTTGCAACTTTACTGAATTTATTTACTAGTACTAATCGTTTTTTTGTGGCATGAAGTGGAAAATTGGCATTCAAAAATCCCACTGTTTCTACCATATCCAGGTCGTCCACAACACGGAGGACAGCGGCTCCTCATATAACCTTCCCACGGTGCCTCTAAATGACATGTGGACTTTGGGTGAACTGGATCTGGGTAAGGCTTGGCTTCTATCTGGAAGTTTGATGTTTTCTCTGCTTTTCTGGCATGCTATTGACATACATGATGTTTTGAAAAGTAATTGACTTTCCAGTAATTTCAAACATACAACTTTACATACATAAAAACAAGTCTTGTACCTTGATTAAATATACTCCTAAATATTGATGTTGACATTATTACAAATGGAATTGTTCTCATAAATTCTTTTTCAGATTATTTTTTGCCAGCGTATGCATATAAGATAGATTTTCATGAATTGATATTTTGTTCTATAACTTTGCTTATTAATTAGTTGATTAGCTCAAAGAATTTCTTTGCTGATTATAGGTAGTTTTATATATAAGATGATGTGACCTATGTTCTGTGAAGAGACACGGTTTTAATTTTTCCATTCACCCATGGATGCCTTTTATTTCTTTCCTCAAGATTCTGGGTAGAACTTCCAGTACACTATTGAGTAACGGTGATGAAGGCCAGCTTCCTGGCCTTGTTCCTGATTTCAGGAGTAAATCTTTCAGTCTTTAACATTGAGCACGATGTTTGCTGTGGCTTTTTGTACTACTCTTTTCCATATTGAACAAATTTCCTTTTCTTCCTGCTTTCTTGAGTGTTTTTCATGAAATAACACTGGATTTTCATTGTAGATTTTTTGCATGAATTGATATGGTTATGTGTTTTTACTTCACACCATTATTGTGGTTGAATACATTGCTTACTTTTAATATGTTGAGCAACCTGAAATTCCTGGTGTAGAGATACTTGCTTATGGCATTATCCATTTAAAGTTCTGTTGGTTTCATGTTGCTATTATTGTGTGATAGATTTTTACATTCATATTTGTAAGTTGTACTGGGGTAGTTTTCTTGTTTTTTTCCTCTATTTTTAAAATCTTTTTTAAAATAGTGGTTTTATTTCATTCTAATTATTTATTTATTTTGGCCACGTCCCATGGCTTGTGGGATCTTAGTTCCCCAGTCAGGGATCGAACCCGAGCCCTTGGCAGTGAAAGCACAGAGTCCTAACCACTGGGCCACCAGAGAATTCCCCAGTTTTCTTTTTCAAGATGTATTTGTATAATCTGATTAGACTTGGCTTGGTGTAAGTGGTTTGGAGGGTTAGCATTAGGGCTGGGGCTGGTGTGAGGGTTGGGGCTGTGTATGGTTTATGGTTGCTGTGATGGTTTAAGTTTTATGCTTAATGAGTTATTTATGGGTATGGTTAATGAATATATTTTATGGTTTGCTTATGGTTATGGTATGGCTTACTGGTTAAGGTTTATGGTTTTGGTCTCAGGGTGTTAGGGTTCTGTGTTAGAGTGGGTGTTAGGGTATGGGTGAGAATTGGGGTACAGGTAGGATGCGGGTAGAGCATGGGTTAGGGTAAGGTACAGGTTTAGGGTACGGGTTAGGCTAAGGTTAGGTCAGGGCTTAGGGTCAGGATCAGAGTTTAGGTTTAGGGTCCATGTCAGGATTAGCGTCAAGGTTGAGCGAGGCCATTGTTTTCTGCTCCTCCAGTTCTGGATTCTCATTGATAGATGAATGAAATGTCTGCTCTGGTCACCCACTGTTTCAAATTGAGCTCAGCCTTAGTCAAGGGTTCTTAGGGCCTCAGAGGTCATGCAGGGTTTCCCTCCACCCTCCCTCCTGGGAAGGGTGATGCAGGCCCCACTCTGTGTGGGCAGCCCCAGGTCCAGCATGGCCCTGACATGCAGGATACTAAGTAGACGTGATGTAAGACTTGGTGCATCAGTCTGCCAGCTCCCAGGTGCTGCCTTTTTTTTTTTTTTAATTAATTAATTAATTAATTTGGGGCTGTGTTGGGTCTGCATTGCTGCACGGAGGCTTTCTCTAGTTGCGGCGAGTGGGGGCTTCTCATTGCGGTGGCTTCTCTTGTTGCAGAGCACAGGCTCTAAGCGCGTGGGCTTCAGCAGTTGTGGCTCGCGGGTTCCAGAGCGCAGGCTCAGTAGTTGTGGTGCACGGGCTTAGTTGCTCCACAGCATGTGGGATCTTCCCGGACCAGGGCTCAAACCCGTGTCCCCTGCATTGGCAGGTGGATTCTTAACCACTGCGCCACCAGGGAAGTCTGGTGTTGCGTTCGTGAGGGCTGGTGGGGCCCTCTTGGGACTGGACAGATCCTTTGTTCCATCTGCACGGGTGTCCAAGCAGGTCTCAGAACAGCCCTTGGCCTCTGAGCATCCAGGCAGGCACCCACGTTCCTCCAGCTCAGGTTAGCCTTGGCCCCTCCATCCACGTGGCCAATTACTGAGCTGATTGTGTCTTTACTCTTTAAAATTAAATCACTCTCTCCAGGTGGGCGAGAAGTTTACTTGTGAACTTGGTTAGGGTGAGGGGTTAGGGGTTAAGGGTTAGGGGTTAGGGTCAGGGTTAGGGCTAGGGCTAGGGCTAGGGGTTAGGGTTAGGCTTAGGGTTGGGTTAGGGTTAGGGGTTAGGTTTAGGGTTAGGGTTAGTGTTGGGTTAGGGTTAGGGTTAAGGTAGGGTTAGGGTTAGGGTTTAGGGTTAGGGTGTCCAGCCTTACGTCCCATTCAGCGGTGAGTGTAGATGTGGTCAGTCCAGTTGCATCAGAGCCCCTGATTGAATTTTGTAAGAATTTCTCTCTCTCTCACTGTCTTTCTTTTTTTATAATTAATTTTTATAGTGGGGTGTAGCTGATTTGCAATGTTGTGTTTCTTGGTGCTGTACATCCACCTGAGTCACTTACAGAGAGACATCAATAAATTCTTTTCTAGTTTCTAGTAGTCAGATAGATGTTTTTTCTGTGAATAGAGTGTGCTGAGTCCAGTTCCTTGAACAATGAGTATGTCTCGGCCATTACATTATTGGCGTATGGAACGGTATCTGTGCCAATTTCAACCTCCTGGTTTATGCATCACCGCACCACACTTTTCCCCTTAAGCAGCCATCAGTGTGTTTTGTAAATGTGTGATGGTGTTCGGTTTGTAATTCAGTTCATGGTTGGCGATTTTTAGATTCCCTTTATAAGTGATATCTTATGATAAGTTTCTCTTGCTGTCTAACTTATTTCACTCTCAATGACCAAACATAAGTCCCCCTGAGTTGCTGCAACTGGCCTCATTTCATTGATTTCAGGGCTGAGTAATATTCCGTTGTGCTTAAGTACCAAATTTTCTTTCACCATTTTTTCCTTCCAAGGACTATTAAGCTGTACCCAAGTCGAGGCTGTTGTAAACATAGCAGCAGTAAACGGGGTGCCTGCGTCCTGTGGATTTTTGGTTTTTCCAACATATAGGCCCATGAGTGGAAGCGCCCTATGCTTTGTAGCTCTGTTTTTTAGATGTTTTAGGAAACACAGCACACTTCTCCAGAGTGGCCGTTGGCAATTTACATTCCCCCCTTCAGCGTAACAAGGCTCCCTTTTCTCCTCTCCTTGTCCTGCCTATCTGGTTTTTACCCTTTGTGAGGATGGTCCTTTTTTCTGATTCGAAGTGATACCTCTTTGTAGTGTTGATTTGCATTGCCCGCTTCTTTGGTTGGCCAAAAAGGGCGTATGCGTTTTTCCTGAATATATTCTGGAAGTTAAATTTGAGAGACAGCTTTTTTTTGTTTAATGGATTAATTAATTAATTTATTTTTGGCTGTGTTGGGTCTTCGTTTCTGTGTGAAGGCTTTCTCTAGTTGTGGCAAGCGGGGGCCACTCTTCATCGTGGTGCGCGGGCCTCTCACTATCGCGGCCTCTCTTGTTGCGGAGCACAGGCTCCAGACGTGCAGGCTCAATAGTTGTGGCTCACGGGCCTAGTTGCTCCGCGGCATGTGGGATCTTCCCAGGTCAGGGCTCGAACCCGTGTCCCCTGCATTAGCAGGCAGATTCTCAACCACTGCGCCACCAGGGAAGCCCCTTGAATAGTTTTGTATTTAAAATTTGTCTGTGGGGACTTCCCTGGTGACGCAGTGGTTAAGAGTCCGCCTGCCAATGCAGGGGACACGGGCTCGAGCCCTGGTCCGGGAAGATCCCACATGCCGCAGAGCAACCAAGCCTGCGCGGCACAACTACTGAAGCCTGCGCGCCTAGAGCCCATGCTCGCCCACAAGAGAAGCCACCGCAATGAGAAGCCCGTGCACCGCAACGAAGAGTAGCCCCGCTCAACGCAACTAGAGAAAGCCCACATGCAGCAACGAAGACCCAACGCAGCCAAACATAAATTAGAAACTACAATAAAATTCGCCTCTGAATAATTTTGAGTGAATTTGGTATAAGTTGTAAAGTTTGCATCTACATTCACTTCATTCCAAATGGTTTCCAATTAATTGTTCCTTAACTACTTTTAGAAAACTTTTGGGATAGAGACTCCATTTTAGTTTGAATGTCCAGTTTAATGGATTCAGCAGTCCTGTCAGTAGGGCACGCTGCCTCCAGTGACCTGTGAGGGAGGCGCGGCCTGCACTTCCTGCACTGACCACAGGGTGGCGCCGAGTTCGCCTCTCTGACCCACAGCGCATGCTCGTTCCTTGGGAACTCGATTGTGAGGTCAGCTGAGAGCAGTTGAGCCTCCTCAGGCGCGGGGGCGGGGGCGGAGGCCTTCCGGTAGGACGCCCGGCTCAGTGTCTCTGCTGAGAGGAGCTCGGTCTCCGTCTCCTTAGGACTCGCTGGGGTTTCGGCTTCAGGACAAAGTGGGGCTGCGTCCACGCTGACTAGGGAACTAGGTTTCCTGAGGACCCAGGTGATGCCTGAGGAAAAGGTGAAGAGACGGTGAGGAAAAGTGGGGAGAAGCTTCCTGTGGGCGACTGACCGTTGAGGGGGTCCGTCTTCGTGTGAGCGAGGGAGGGCTTGGCGTGGAAAGCTGGGTTTTTGTTCAGGTTTGTGTGCAGGGTAGCCAGCATGAGTTATGGGGCGTCCAGTTTTCCCAGCACCATTTATGGTGGGGAGTGTCGTGCTCCTTGGTGTGTCCTTGGTCCCTGTGTCATAAATTCACCGACCCCGTCCATGGGGGTTGAATTCTGGTCTCTCTGTCCTGTTCCTCTGGTCCCTGTGCCCGTTTTGAGCCAGTTCCACACTGTTTTGGTGACTGTAGCTTCTCAGCAGAGTGTGACGTCAGGGAGGGAGATGCCTCCAGCCCGTTCTCTTTTTGCAGGGTTTCTTTGGCTATTTGGGGTCCTTTGTGGTTCCCCACAGATATTAGGAGGATTTGCTCTATTTGGGGGGAAAATACCATGGAATTTTGGGAGGGATTGCATTCACTGTGTCCACTGCTTTGGGTAGCATGGATATTTTAACAACATTAATTGTTCCATTCCATGAGAACAGGATATCTTTCCATTTATTGGTGTGTTTTTCAATGTCTTCATCAATGTCTTAAAGTTTTCAGTGTGCAGGTCTTTCACCTCCTTGGTTGACTTTATTCCCAGGTATTTTGTTCTTTTTGATGCAGTTGTAAATGGGGTTGCTTTCTTTCTCTTTCTGATGGTTCATTATTAGTGTTTAGAAATGCAACTGATTTCTGTGTATTGATTTTGCAACTTTACTGAATTTATTTATTAGTTCTAATAGTGTTTTTGTGGCATGAAGTGGAAAATTGGAATTCAAAAATCCCACTGTTTCTACCATATCCAGGTCGTCCACAACACGGAGGACAGCGGCTCCTAATATAACCTTCCCACGGTGCCTCTAAATGACATGTGGACTTTGGGTGAACTGGATCTGGGTAAGGCTTGGCTTCTATCTGGAAGTTTGATGTTTTCTCTGCTTTTCTGGCATGCTATTGACATACATGATGTTTTGAAAAGTAATTGACTTTCCAGTAATTTCAAACATACAACTTTACATACATAAAAACAAGTCTTGTACCTTGATTAAATATACTCCTAAATATTGATGTTGACATTATTACAAATGGAATTGTTCTCATAAATTCTTTTTCAGATTATTTTTTGCCAGCGTATGCATATAAGATAGATTTTCATGAATTGATATTTTGTTCTATAACTTTGCTTATTAATTAGTTGATTAGCTCAAAGAATTTCTTTGCTGATTATAGGTAGTTTTATATATAAGATGATGTGACCTATGTTCTGTGAAGAGACACGGTTTTAATTTTTCCATTCACCCATGGATGCCTTTTATTTCATTCCTCAAGATTCTGGGTAGAACTTCCAGTACACTATTGAGTAACGGTGATGAAGGCCAGCTTCCTGGCCTTGTTCCTGATTTCAGGAGTAAATCTTTCAGTCTTTAACATTGAGCACGATGTTTGCTGTGGCTTTTTGTACTACTCTTTTCCATATTGAACAAATTTCCTTTTCTTCCTGCTTTCTTGAGTGTTTTTCATGAAATAACACTGGATTTTCATTGTAGATTTTTTGCATGAATTGATATGGTTATGTGTTTTTACTTCACACCATTATTGTGGTTGAATACATTGCTTACTTTTAATATGTTGAGCAACCTGAAATTCCTGGTGTAGAGATACTTGCTTATGGCATTATCCATTTAAAGTTCTGTTGGTTTCATGTTGCTATTATTGTGTGATAGATTTTTACATTCATATTTGTAAGTTGTACTGGGGTAGTTTTCTTGTTTTTTTCCTCTATTTTTAAAATCTTTTTTAAAATAGTGGTTTTATTTCATTCTAATTATTTATTTATTTTGGCCACGTCCCATGGCTTGTGGGATCTTAGTTCCCCAGTCAGGGATCGAACCCGAGCCCTTGGCAGTGAAAGCACAGAGTCCTAACCACTGGGCCACCAGAGAATTCCCCAGTTTTCTTTTTCATGATGTATTTGTATAATCTGATTAGACTTGGCTTGGTGTAAGTGGTTTTGAGGGTTAGCATTAGGGCTGGGGCTGGTGTGAGGGTTGGGGCTGTGTATGGTTTATGGTTGCTGTTATGGTTTAAGTTTTATGCTTAATGAGTTATTTATGGGTATGGTTAATGAATATATTTTATGGTTTGCTTATGGTTATGGTTTGGCTTATTGGTTAAGGTTTATGGTTTTGGTCTCAGGGTGTTAGGGTTCTGTGTTAGAGTGCGTGTTAGGGTATGGGTGAGAATTGGGGTACAGGTAGGATGCGGGTAGAGCATGGGTTAGGGTAAGGTACAGGTTTAGGGTACGGGTTAGGCTAAGGTTAGGTCAGGGCTTAGGGTCAGGATGAGAGTTTAGGGTTAGGGTCCATGTCAGGATTAGCGTCAAGGTTGAGCGAGGCCATTGTTTTCTGCTCCTCCAGTTCTGGATTCTCATTGATAGATGAATGAAATGTCTGCTCTGGTCACCCACTGTTTCAAATTGAGCTCAGCCTTAGTCAAGGGTTCTTAGGGCCTCAGAGGTCATGCAGGGTTTCCCTCCACCCTCCCTCCTGGGAAGGGTGATGCAGGCCCCACTCTGTGTGGGCAGCCCCAGGTCCAGCATGGCCCTGACATGCAGGATACTAAGTAGACGTGATGTAAGACTTGGTGCATCAGTCTGCCAGCCCCCAGGGGCTGCCTTTTTTTTTTTCTTAGTTAATTAATTAATTAATTTGGGGCTGTGTTGGGTCTGCATTGCTGCACGGAGGCTTTCTCTAGTTGTGGTGAGTGGGGGCTTCTCATTGCGGTGGCTTCTCTTGTTGCAGATCACAGGCTCTAAGCGCGTGGGCTTCAGCAGTTGTGGCTCGCGGGTTCTAGAGCGCAGGCTCAGTAGTTGTGGTGCACGGGCTTAGTTGCTCCACAGCATGTGGGATCTTCCCGGACCAGGGCTCAAACCCGTGTCCCCTGCATTGGCAGGTGGATTCTTAACCACTGCGCCACCAGGGAAGTCTGGTGTTGCGTTCGTGAGGGCTGGTGGGGCCCTCTTGGGACTGGACGGATCCTTTGTTCCATCTGCACGGGTGTCCAAGCAGGTCTCAGAACAGCCCTTGGCCTCTGAGCATCCAGGCAGGCACCCACGTTCCTCCAGCTCAGGTTAGCCTTGGCCCCTCCATCCCCGTGGCCAATTACTGAGCTGATTGTGTCTTTACTCTTTAAAATTAAATCACTCTCTCCAGGTGGGCGAGAAGTTTACTTGTGAACTTGGTTAGGGTGAGGGGTTAGGGGTTAAGGGTTAGGGGTTAGGGTCAGGGTTAGGGCTAGGGCTAGGGCTAGGGGTTAGGGTTAGGCTTAGGGTTGGGTTAGGGTTAGGGGTTAGGTTTAGGGTTAGGGTTAGTGTTGGGTTAGGGTTAGGGTTAAGGTAGGGTTAGGGTTGGGTTAGGGTTAGGGTTTAGGGTTAGGGTGTCCAGCTTTACGTCCCATTCAGCTGTGAGTGTAGATGTGGTCCGTCCAGTTGCATCACAGCCCCTGATTGAATTTTGTAAGAATTCCTCTCTCTCTCACTGTCTTTCTTTTTTTATAATTAATTTTTAGAGTGGGGTGTAGCTGATTTGCAATGTTGTGTTTCTTGGTGCTGTACATCTACCTGAGTCACTTACAGAGAGACATCAATAAATTCTTTTCTAGTTTCTAGTAGTCAGATAGATGTTTTTTTCTGTGAATAGAGTGTGCTGAGTCCAGTTCCTTGAACAATGAGTATGTCTTGGCGATTACATTATTGGCGTATGGAACGGTATCTGTGCCAATTTCAACCTCCTGGTTTATGCATCACCGCACCACACTTCTCCCCTTAAGCAGCCATCAGTGTGTTTTGTAAATGTGTGATGGTGTTCGGTTTGTAATTCAGTTCATGGTTGGCGATTTTTAGATTCCCTTTATAAGTGATATCTTATGATAAGTTTCTCTTGCTGTCTAACTTATTTCACTCTCAATGACCAAACATAAGTGCCCCTGAGTTGCTGCAACTGGCCTCATTTCATTGATTTCAGGGCTGAGTAATATTCCGTTGTGCTTAAGTACCAAATTTTCTTTCACCATTTCTTCCTTCCAAGGACTATTAAGTTGTACCCAAGTCGAGGCTGTTGTAAACATAGCAGCAGTAAACGGGGTGCCTGCGTCCTGTGGATTTTTGGTTTTTCCAACATATAGGCCCATGAGTGGAAGCGCCCTATGCTTTGTAGCTCTGTTTTTTAGATGTTTTAGGAAACACAGCACACTTCTCCAGAGTGGCCGTTGGCAATTTACATTCCCCCCTTCAGCGTAACAAGGCTCCCTTTTCTCCTCTCCTTGTCCTGCCTATCTGGTTTTTACCCTTTGTGAGGATGGTCCTTTTTTCTGATTCGAAGTGATACCTCTTTGTAGTGTTGATTTGCGTTGCCCGCTTCTTTGGTTGGCCAAAAAGGGCGTATGCATTTTTCCTGAATATATTCTGGAAGTTAAATTTGAGAGACAGCTTTTTTTGTTTAATTAATTAATTAATTTATTTTTGGCTGTGTTGGGTCTTCGTTTCTGTGTGAAGGCTTTCTCTAGTTGTGGCAAGCGGGGGCCACTCTTCATCGCGGTGCGCGGGCCTCTCACTATCGCGGCCTCTCTTGTTGCGGAGCACAGGCTCCAGACGTGCAGGCTCAATAGTTGTGGCTCACGGGCCTAGTTGCTCCGCGGCATGTGGGATCTTCCCAGGTCAGGGCTCGAACCCGTGTCCCCTGCATTAGCAGGCAGATTCTCAACCACTGCGCCACCAGGGAAGCCCCTTGAATAGTTTTGTATTTAAAATTTGTCTGTGGGGACTTCCCTGGTGACGCAGTGGTTAAGAGTCCGCCTGCCAATGCAGGGGACACGGGCTCGAGCCCTGGTCCGGGAAGATCTCACATGCCGCAGAGCAACCAAGCCTGCGCGGCACAACTACTGAAGCCTGCGCGCCTAGAGCCCATGCTCGCCCAGAAGAGAAGCCACCGCAATGAGAAGCCCGTGCACCGCAACGAAGAGTAGCCCCGCTCGACGCAACTAGAGAAAGCCCACATGCAGCAACGAAGACCCAACGCAGCCAAACATAAATTAGAAACTACAATAAAATTCGCCTCTGAATAATTTTGAGTGAATTTGGTATAAGTTGTAAAGTTTGCATCTACATTCACTTCATTTCAAATGGTTTCCAATTAATTGTTCCTTAACTACTTTTAGAAAACTTTTGGGATAGAGACTCCATTTTAGTTTGAATGTCCAGTTTAATGGATTCAGCAGTCCTGTCAGTAGGGCACGCTGCCTCCAGTGACCTGTGAGGGAGGCGCGGCCTGCACTTCCTGCACTGACCACAGGGTGGCGCCGAGTTCGCCTCTCTGACCCACAGCGCATGCTCGTTCCTTGGGAACTCGATTGTGAGGTCAGCTGAGAGCAGTTGAGCCTCCTCAGGCGCGGGGGCGGGGGCGGAGGCCTTCCGGTAGGACGCCCGGCTCAGTGTCTCTGCTGAGAGGAGCTCGGTCTCCGTCTCCTTAGGACTCGCTGGGGTTTCGGCTTCAGGACAAAGTGGGGCTGCGTCCACGCTGACTAGGGAACTAGGTTTCCTGAGGACCCAGGTGATGCCTGAGGAAAAGGTGAAGAGACGGTGAGGAAAAGTGGGGAGAAGCTTCCTGTGGGCGACTGACCGTTGAGGGGGTCCGTCTTCGTGTGAGCGAGGGAGGGCTTGGCGTGGAAAGCTGGGTTTTTGTTCAGGTTTGTGTGCAGGGTAGCCAGCATGAGTTATGGGGCGTCCAGTTTTCCCAGCACCATTTATGGTGGGGAGTGTCGTGCTCCTTGGTGTGTCCTTGGTCCCTGTGTCATAAATTCACCGACCCCGTCCATGGGGGTTGAATTCTGGTCTCTCTGTCCTGTTCCTCTGGTCCCTGTGCCCGTTTTGAGCCAGTTCCACACTGTTTTGGTGACTGTAGCTTCTCAGCAGAGTGTGACGTCAGGGAGGGAGATGCCTCCAGCCCGTTCTCTTTTTGCAGGGTTTCTTTGGCTATTTGGGGTCCTTTGTGGTTCCCCACAGATATTAGGAGGATTTGCTCTATTTGGGGGGAAAATACCATGGAATTTTGGGAGGGATTGCATTCACTGTGTCCACTGCTTTGGGTAGCATGGATATTTTAACAACATTAATTGTTCCATTCCATGAGAACAGGATATCTTTCCATTTATTGGTGTGTTTTTCAATGTCTTCATCAATGTCTTAAAGTTTTCAGTGTGCAGGTCTTTCACCTCCTTGGTTGACTTTATTCCCAGGTATTTTGTTCTTTTTGATGCAGTTGTAAATGGGGTTGCTTTCTTTCTCTTTCTGATGGTTCATTATTAGTGTTTAGAAATGCAACTGATTTCTGTGTATTGATTTTGCAACTTTACTGAATTTATTTATTAGTTCTAATAGTGTTTTTGTGGCATGAAGTGGAAAATTGGAATTCAAAAATCCCACTGTTTCTACCATATCCAGGTCGTCCACAACACGGAGGACAGCGGCTCCTAATATAACCTTCCCACGGTGCCTCTAAATGACATGTGGACTTTGGGTGAACTGGATCTGGGTAAGGCTTGGCTTCTATCTGGAAGTTTGATGTTTTCTCTGCTTTTCTGGCATGCTATTGACATACATGATGTTTTGAAAAGTAATTGACTTTCCAGTAATTTCAAACATACAACTTTACATACATAAAAACAAGTCTTGTACCTTGATTAAATATACTCCTAAATATTGATGTTGACATTATTACAAATGGAATTGTTCTCATAAATTCTTTTTCAGATTATTTTTTGCCAGCGTATGCATATAAGATAGATTTTCATGAATTGATATTTTGTTCTATAACTTTGCTTATTAATTAGTTGATTAGCTCAAAGAATTTCTTTGCTGATTATAGGTAGTTTTATATATAAGATGATGTGACCTATGTTCTGTGAAGAGACACGGTTTTAATTTTTCCATTCACCCATGGATGCCTTTTATTTCATTCCTCAAGATTCTGGGTAGAACTTCCAGTACACTATTGAGTAACGGTGATGAAGGCCAGCTTCCTGGCCTTGTTCCTGATTTCAGGAGTAAATCTTTCAGTCTTTAACATTGAGCACGATGTTTGCTGTGGCTTTTTGTACTACTCTTTTCCATATTGAACAAATTTCCTTTTCTTCCTGCTTTCTTGAGTGTTTTTCATGAAATAACACTGGATTTTCATTGTAGATTTTTTGCATGAATTGATATGGTTATGTGTTTTTACTTCACACCATTATTGTGGTTGAATACATTGCTTACTTTTAATATGTTGAGCAACCTGAAATTCCTGGTGTAGAGATACTTGCTTATGGCATTATCCATTTAAAGTTCTGTTGGTTTCATGTTGCTATTATTGTGTGATAGATTTTTACATTCATATTTGTAAGTTGTACTGGGGTAGTTTTCTTGTTTTTTTCCTCTATTTTTAAAATCTTTTTTAAAATAGTGGTTTTATTTCATTCTAATTATTTATTTATTTTGGCCACGTCCCATGGCTTGTGGGATCTTAGTTCCCCAGTCAGGGATCGAACCCGAGCCCTTGGCAGTGAAAGCACAGAGTCCTAACCACTGGGCCACCAGAGAATTCCCCAGTTTTCTTTTTCATGATGTATTTGTATAATCTGATTAGACTTGGCTTGGTGTAAGTGGTTTTGAGGGTTAGCATTAGGGCTGGGGCTGGTGTGAGGGTTGGGGCTGTGTATGGTTTATGGTTGCTGTTATGGTTTAAGTTTTATGCTTAATGAGTTATTTATGGGTATGGTTAATGAATATATTTTATGGTTTGCTTATGGTTATGGTTTGGCTTATTGGTTAAGGTTTATGGTTTTGGTCTCAGGGTGTTAGGGTTCTGTGTTAGAGTGCGTGTTAGGGTATGGGTGAGAATTGGGGTACAGGTAGGATGCGGGTAGAGCATGGGTTAGGGTAAGGTACAGGTTTAGGGTACGGGTTAGGCTAAGGTTAGGTCAGGGCTTAGGGTCAGGATGAGAGTTTAGGGTTAGGGTCCATGTCAGGATTAGCGTCAAGGTTGAGCGAGGCCATTGTTTTCTGCTCCTCCAGTTCTGGATTCTCATTGATAGATGAATGAAATGTCTGCTCTGGTCACCCACTGTTTCAAATTGAGCTCAGCCTTAGTCAAGGGTTCTTAGGGCCTCAGAGGTCATGCAGGGTTTCCCTCCACCCTCCCTCCTGGGAAGGGTGATGCAGGCCCCACTCTGTGTGGGCAGCCCCAGGTCCAGCATGGCCCTGACATGCAGGATACTAAGTAGACGTGATGTAAGACTTGGTGCATCAGTCTGCCAGCCCCCAGGGGCTGCCTTTTTTTTTTTCTTAGTTAATTAATTAATTAATTTGGGGCTGTGTTGGGTCTGCATTGCTGCACGGAGGCTTTCTCTAGTTGTGGTGAGTGGGGGCTTCTCATTGCGGTGGCTTCTCTTGTTGCAGATCACAGGCTCTAAGCGCGTGGGCTTCAGCAGTTGTGGCTCGCGGGTTCTAGAGCGCAGGCTCAGTAGTTGTGGTGCACGGGCTTAGTTGCTCCACAGCATGTGGGATCTTCCCGGACCAGGGCTCAAACCCGTGTCCCCTGCATTGGCAGGTGGATTCTTAACCACTGCGCCACCAGGGAAGTCTGGTGTTGCGTTCGTGAGGGCTGGTGGGGCCCTCTTGGGACTGGACGGATCCTTTGTTCCATCTGCACGGGTGTCCAAGCAGGTCTCAGAACAGCCCTTGGCCTCTGAGCATCCAGGCAGGCACCCACGTTCCTCCAGCTCAGGTTAGCCTTGGCCCCTCCATCCCCGTGGCCAATTACTGAGCTGATTGTGTCTTTACTCTTTAAAATTAAATCACTCTCTCCAGGTGGGCGAGAAGTTTACTTGTGAACTTGGTTAGGGTGAGGGGTTAGGGGTTAAGGGTTAGGGGTTAGGGTCAGGGTTAGGGCTAGGGCTAGGGCTAGGGGTTAGGGTTAGGCTTAGGGTTGGGTTAGGGTTAGGGGTTAGGTTTAGGGTTAGGGTTAGTGTTGGGTTAGGGTTAGGGTTAAGGTAGGGTTAGGGTTGGGTTAGGGTTAGGGTTTAGGGTTAGGGTGTCCAGCTTTACGTCCCATTCAGCTGTGAGTGTAGATGTGGTCCGTCCAGTTGCATCACAGCCCCTGATTGAATTTTGTAAGAATTCCTCTCTCTCTCACTGTCTTTCTTTTTTTATAATTAATTTTTAGAGTGGGGTGTAGCTGATTTGCAATGTTGTGTTTCTTGGTGCTGTACATCTACCTGAGTCACTTACAGAGAGACATCAATAAATTCTTTTCTAGTTTCTAGTAGTCAGATAGATGTTTTTTTCTGTGAATAGAGTGTGCTGAGTCCAGTTCCTTGAACAATGAGTATGTCTTGGCGATTACATTATTGGCGTATGGAACGGTATCTGTGCCAATTTCAACCTCCTGGTTTATGCATCACCGCACCACACTTCTCCCCTTAAGCAGCCATCAGTGTGTTTTGTAAATGTGTGATGGTGTTCGGTTTGTAATTCAGTTCATGGTTGGCGATTTTTAGATTCCCTTTATAAGTGATATCTTATGATAAGTTTCTCTTGCTGTCTAACTTATTTCACTCTCAATGACCAAACATAAGTGCCCCTGAGTTGCTGCAACTGGCCTCATTTCATTGATTTCAGGGCTGAGTAATATTCCGTTGTGCTTAAGTACCAAATTTTCTTTCACCATTTCTTCCTTCCAAGGACTATTAAGTTGTACCCAAGTCGAGGCTGTTGTAAACATAGCAGCAGTAAACGGGGTGCCTGCGTCCTGTGGATTTTTGGTTTTTCCAACATATAGGCCCATGAGTGGAAGCGCCCTATGCTTTGTAGCTCTGTTTTTTAGATGTTTTAGGAAACACAGCACACTTCTCCAGAGTGGCCGTTGGCAATTTACATTCCCCCCTTCAGCGTAACAAGGCTCCCTTTTCTCCTCTCCTTGTCCTGCCTATCTGGTTTTTACCCTTTGTGAGGATGGTCCTTTTTTCTGATTCGAAGTGATACCTCTTTGTAGTGTTGATTTGCGTTGCCCGCTTCTTTGGTTGGCCAAAAAGGGCGTATGCATTTTTCCTGAATATATTCTGGAAGTTAAATTTGAGAGACAGCTTTTTTTGTTTAATTAATTAATTAATTTATTTTTGGCTGTGTTGGGTCTTCGTTTCTGTGTGAAGGCTTTCTCTAGTTGTGGCAAGCGGGGGCCACTCTTCATCGCGGTGCGCGGGCCTCTCACTATCGCGGCCTCTCTTGTTGCGGAGCACAGGCTCCAGACGTGCAGGCTCAATAGTTGTGGCTCACGGGCCTAGCTGCTCCGCGGCATGTGGAATCTTCCCAGGTCAGGGCTCGAACCCGTGTCCCCTGCATTAGCAGGCAGATTCTCAACCACTGCGCCACCAGGGAAGCCCCTTGAATAGTTTTGTATTTAAAATTTGTCTGTGGGGACTTCCCTGGTGACGCAGTGGTTAAGAGTCCGCCTGCCAATGCAGGGGACACGGGCTCGAGCCCTGGTCCGGGAAGATCTCACATGCCGCAGAGCAACGAAGCCTGCGCGGCACAACTACTGAAGCCTGCGCGCCTAGAGCCCATGCTCGCCCAGAAGAGAAGCCACCGCAATGAGAAGCCCGTGCACCGCAACGAAGAGTAGCCCCGCTCGACGCAACTAGAGAAAGCCCACATGCAGCAACGAAGACCCAACGCAGCCAAACATAAATTAGAAACTACAATAAAATTTGCCTCTGAATAACTTTGAGTGAATTTGGTATAAGTTGTAAAGTTTGCATCTACATTCACTTCATTCCAAATGGTTTCCAATTAATTGTTCCTTAACTACTTTTAGAAAGCTTTTGGGATAGAGACTCCATTTTAGTTTGAATGTCCAGTTTAATGGATTCAGCAGTCCTGTCAGTAGGGCACGCTGCCTCCAGTGACCTGTGAGGGAGGCGCGGCCTGCACTTCCTGCACTGACCACAGGGTGGCGCCGAGTTCGCCTCTCTGACCCACAGCGCATGCTCGTTCCTTGGGAACTCGATTGTGAGGTCAGCTGAGAGCAGTTGAGCCTCCTCAGGCGCGGGGGCGGGGGCGGAGGCCTTCCGGTAGGACGCCCGGCTCAGTGTCTCTGCTGAGAGGAGCTCGGTCTCCGTCTCCTTAGGACTCGCTGGGGTTTCGGCTTCAGGACAAAGTGGGGCTGCGTCCACGCTGACTAGGGAACTAGGTTTCCTGAGGACCCAGGTGATGCCTGAGGAAAAGGTGAAGAGACGGTGAGGAAAAGTGGGGAGAAGCTTCCTGTGGGCGACTGACCGTTGAGGGGGTCCGTCTTCGTGTGAGCGAGGGAGGGCTTGGCGTGGAAAGCTGGGTTTTTGTTCAGGTTTGTGTGCAGGGTAGGCAGCATGAGTTATGGGGCGTCCAGTTTTCCCAGCACCATTTATGGTGGGGAGTGTCGTGCTCCTTGGTGTGTCCTTGGTCCCTGTGTCATAAATTCACCGACCCCGTCCGTGGGGGTTGAATTCTGGTCTCTGTGTCCTGTTCCTCTGGTCCCTGTGCCCGTTTTGAGCCAGTTCCACACTGTTTTGGTGACTGTAGCTTCTCAGCAGAGTGTGACGTCAGGGAGGGAGATGCCTCCAGCCCGTTCTCTTTTTGCAGGGTTTCTTTGGCTATTTGGGGTCCTTTGTGGTTCCCCACAGATATTAGGAGGATTTGCTCTATTTGGGGGGAAAATACCATGGAATTTTGGGAGGGATTGCATTCACTGTGTCCACTGCTTTGGGTAGCATGGATATTTTAACAACATTAATTGTTCCATTCCATGAGAACAGGATATCTTTCCATTTATTGGTGTGTTTTTCAATGTCTTCATCAATGTCTTAAAGTTTTCAGTGTGCAGGTCTTTCACCTCCTTGGTTGACTTTATTCCCAGGTATTTTGTTCTTTTTGATGCAGTTGTAAATAGGGTTGCTTTCTTTCTCTTTCTGATGGTTCATTATTAGTGTTTAGAAATGCAACTGGTTTCTGTGTATTGATTTTGCAACTTTACTGAATTTATTTACTAGTACTAATCGTTTTTTTGTGGCATGAAGTGGAAAATTGGCATTCAAAAATCCCACTGTTTCTACCATATCCAGGTCGTCCACAACACGGAGGACAGCGGCTCCTCATATAACCTTCCCACGGTGCCTCTAAATGACATGTGGACTTTGGGTGAACTGGATCTGGGTAAGGCTTGGCTTCTATCTGGAAGTTTGATGTTTTCTCTGCTTTTCTGGCATGCTATTGACATACATGATGTTTTGAAAAGTAATTGACTTTCCAGTAATTTCAAACATACAACTTTACATACATAAAAACAAGTCTTGTACCTTGATTAAATATACTCCTAAATATTGATGTTGACATTATTACAAATGGAATTGTTCTCATAAATTCTTTTTCAGATTATTTTTTGCCAGCGTATGCATATAAGATAGATTTTCATGAATTGATATTTTGTTCTATAACTTTGCTTATTAATTAGTTGATTAGCTCAAAGAATTTCTTTGCTGATTATAGGTAGTTTTATATATAAGATGATGTGACCTATGTTCTGTGAAGAGACACGGTTTTAATTTTTCCATTCACCCATGGATGCCTTTTATTTCTTTCCTCAAGATTCTGGGTAGAACTTCCAGTACACTATTGAGTAACGGTGATGAAGGCCAGCTTCCTGGCCTTGTTCCTGATTTCAGGAGTAAATCTTTCAGTCTTTAACATTGAGCACGATGTTTGCTGTGGCTTTTTGTACTACTCTTTTCCATATTGAACAAATTTCCTTTTCTTCCTGCTTTCTTGAGTGTTTTTCATGAAATAACACTGGATTTTCATTGTAGATTTTTTGCATGAATTGATATGGTTATGTGTTTTTACTTCACACCATTATTGTGGTTGAATACATTGCTTACTTTTAATATGTTGAGCAACCTGAAATTCCTGGTGTAGAGATACTTGCTTATGGCATTATCCATTTAAAGTTCTGTTGGTTTCATGTTGCTATTATTGTGTGATAGATTTTTACATTCATATTTGTAAGTTGTACTGGGGTAGTTTTCTTGTTTTTTTCCTCTATTTTTAAAATCTTTTTTAAAATAGTGGTTTTATTTCATTCTAATTATTTATTTATTTTGGCCACGTCCCATGGCTTGTGGGATCTTAGTTCCCCAGTCAGGGATCGAACCCGAGCCCTTGGCAGTGAAAGCACAGAGTCCTAACCACTGGGCCACCAGAGAATTCCCCAGTTTTCTTTTTCAAGATGTATTTGTATAATCTGATTAGACTTGGCTTGGTGTAAGTGGTTTGGAGGGTTAGCATTAGGGCTGGGGCTGGTGTGAGGGTTGGGGCTGTGTATGGTTTATGGTTGCTGTGATGGTTTAAGTTTTATGCTTAATGAGTTATTTATGGGTATGGTTAATGAATATATTTTATGGTTTGCTTATGGTTATGGTATGGCTTACTGGTTAAGGTTTATGGTTTTGGTCTCAGGGTGTTAGGGTTCTGTGTTAGAGTGGGTGTTAGGGTATGGGTGAGAATTGGGGTACAGGTAGGATGCGGGTAGAGCATGGGTTAGGGTAAGGTACAGGTTTAGGGTACGGGTTAGGCTAAGGTTAGGTCAGGGCTTAGGGTCAGGATCAGAGTTTAGGTTTAGGGTCCATGTCAGGATTAGCGTCAAGGTTGAGCGAGGCCATTGTTTTCTGCTCCTCCAGTTCTGGATTCTCATTGATAGATGAATGAAATGTCTGCTCTGGTCACCCACTGTTTCAAATTGAGCTCAGCCTTAGTCAAGGGTTCTTAGGGCCTCAGAGGTCATGCAGGGTTTCCCTCCACCCTCCCTCCTGGGAAGGGTGATGCAGGCCCCACTCTGTGTGGGCAGCCCCAGGTCCAGCATGGCCCTGACATGCAGGATACTAAGTAGACGTGATGTAAGACTTGGTGCATCAGTCTGCCAGCTCCCAGGTGCTGCCTTTTTTTTTTTTTTTAATTAATTAATTAATTAATTTGGGGCTGTGTTGGGTCTGCATTGCTGCACGGAGGCTTTCTCTAGTTGCGGCGAGTGGGGGCTTCTCATTGCGGTGGCTTCTCTTGTTGCAGAGCACAGGCTCTAAGCGCGTGGGCTTCAGCAGTTGTGGCTCGCGGGTTCCAGAGCGCAGGCTCAGTAGTTGTGGTGCACGGGCTTAGTTGCTCCACAGCATGTGGGATCTTCCCGGACCAGGGCTCAAACCCGTGTCCCCTGCATTGGCAGGTGGATTCTTAACCACTGCGCCACCAGGGAAGTCTGGTGTTGCGTTCGTGAGGGCTGGTGGGGCCCTCTTGGGACTGGACAGATCCTTTGTTCCATCTGCACGGGTGTCCAAGCAGGTCTCAGAACAGCCCTTGGCCTCTGAGCATCCAGGCAGGCACCCACGTTCCTCCAGCTCAGGTTAGCCTTGGCCCCTCCATCCACGTGGCCAATTACTGAGCTGATTGTGTCTTTACTCTTTAAAATTAAATCACTCTCTCCAGGTGGGCGAGAAGTTTACTTGTGAACTTGGTTAGGGTGAGGGGTTAGGGGTTAAGGGTTAGGGGTTAGGGTCAGGGTTAGGGCTAGGGCTAGGGCTAGGGGTTAGGGTTAGGCTTAGGGTTGGGTTAGGGTTAGGGGTTAGGTTTAGGGTTAGGGTTAGTGTTGGGTTAGGGTTAGGGTTAAGGTAGGGTTAGGGTTAGGGTTTAGGGTTAGGGTGTCCAGCCTTACGTCCCATTCAGCGGTGAGTGTAGATGTGGTCAGTCCAGTTGCATCAGAGCCCCTGATTGAATTTTGTAAGAATTTCTCTCTCTCTCACTGTCTTTCTTTTTTTATAATTAATTTTTATAGTGGGGTGTAGCTGATTTGCAATGTTGTGTTTCTTGGTGCTGTACATCCACCTGAGTCACTTACAGAGAGACATCAATAAATTCTTTTCTAGTTTCTAGTAGTCAGATAGATGTTTTTTCTGTGAATAGAGTGTGCTGAGTCCAGTTCCTTGAACAATGAGTATGTCTCGGCCATTACATTATTGGCGTATGGAACGGTATCTGTGCCAATTTCAACCTCCTGGTTTATGCATCACCGCACCACACTTTTCCCCTTAAGCAGCCATCAGTGTGTTTTGTAAATGTGTGATGGTGTTCGGTTTGTAATTCAGTTCATGGTTGGCGATTTTTAGATTCCCTTTATAAGTGATATCTTATGATAAGTTTCTCTTGCTGTCTAACTTATTTCACTCTCAATGACCAAACATAAGTCCCCCTGAGTTGCTGCAACTGGCCTCATTTCATTGATTTCAGGGCTGAGTAATATTCCGTTGTGCTTAAGTACCAAATTTTCTTTCACCATTTTTTCCTTCCAAGGACTATTAAGCTGTACCCAAGTCGAGGCTGTTGTAAACATAGCAGCAGTAAACGGGGTGCCTGCGTCCTGTGGATTTTTGGTTTTTCCAACATATAGGCCCATGAGTGGAAGCGCCCTATGCTTTGTAGCTCTGTTTTTTAGATGTTTTAGGAAACACAGCACACTTCTCCAGAGTGGCCGTTGGCAATTTACATTCCCCCCTTCAGCGTAACAAGGCTCCCTTTTCTCCTCTCCTTGTCCTGCCTATCTGGTTTTTACCCTTTGTGAGGATGGTCCTTTTTTCTGATTCGAAGTGATACCTCTTTGTAGTGTTGATTTGCATTGCCCGCTTCTTTGGTTGGCCAAAAAGGGCGTATGCGTTTTTCCTGAATATATTCTGGAAGTTAAATTTGAGAGACAGCTTTTTTTTGTTTAATGGATTAATTAATTAATTTATTTTTGGCTGTGTTGGGTCTTCGTTTCTGTGTGAAGGCTTTCTCTAGTTGTGGCAAGCGGGGGCCACTCTTCATCGTGGTGCGCGGGCCTCTCACTATCGCGGCCTCTCTTGTTGCGGAGCACAGGCTCCAGACGTGCAGGCTCAATAGTTGTGGCTCACGGGCCTAGTTGCTCCGCGGCATGTGGGATCTTCCCAGGTCAGGGCTCGAACCCGTGTCCCCTGCATTAGCAGGCAGATTCTCAACCACTGCGCCACCAGGGAAGCCCCTTGAATAGTTTTGTATTTAAAATTTGTCTGTGGGGACTTCCCTGGTGACGCAGTGGTTAAGAGTCCGCCTGCCAATGCAGGGGACACGGGCTCGAGCCCTGGTCCGGGAAGATCCCACATGCCGCAGAGCAACCAAGCCTGCGCGGCACAACTACTGAAGCCTGCGCGCCTAGAGCCCATGCTCGCCCACAAGAGAAGCCACCGCAATGAGAAGCCCGTGCACCGCAACGAAGAGTAGCCCCGCTCAACGCAACTAGAGAAAGCCCACATGCAGCAACGAAGACCCAACGCAGCCAAACATAAATTAGAAACTACAATAAAATTCGCCTCTGAATAATTTTGAGTGAATTTGGTATAAGTTGTAAAGTTTGCATCTACATTCACTTCATTCCAAATGGTTTCCAATTAATTGTTCCTTAACTACTTTTAGAAAACTTTTGGGATAGAGACTCCATTTTAGTTTGAATGTCCAGTTTAATGGATTCAGCAGTCCTGTCAGTAGGGCACGCTGCCTCCAGTGACCTGTGAGGGAGGCGCGGCCTGCACTTCCTGCACTGACCACAGGGTGGCGCCGAGTTCGCCTCTCTGACCCACAGCGCATGCTCGTTCCCTGCGAACTCGATTGTGAGGTCAGCTGAGAGCAGTTGAGCCTCCTCAGGCGCGGCGGCGGGGGCGGAGGCCTTCCGGTAGGACGCCCGGCTCAGTGTCTCTGCTGAGAGGAGCTCGGTCTCCGTCTCCTTAGGACTCGCTGGGGTTTCGGCTTCAGGACAAAGTGGGGCTGCGTCCACGCTAACTAGGGAACTAGGTTTCCTGAGGACCCAGGTGATGCCTGAGGAAAAGGTGAAGAGACGGTGAGGAAAAGTGGGGAGAAGCTTCCTGTGGGCGACGGACCGTTGAGGGGGTCCGTCTTCGTGTGAGCGAGGGAGGGCTTGGCGTGGAAAGCTGGGTTTTTGTTCAGGTTTGTGTGCAGGGTAGCCAGCATGAGTTATGGGGCGTCCAGTTTTCCCAGCACCATTTATGGTGGGGAGTGTCGTGCTCCTTGGTGTGTCCTTGGTCCCTGTGTCATAAATTCACCGACCCAGTCCGTGGGGTTGAATTCCGGTCTCTCTGTCCTGTTCCTCTGGTCCCTGTGCCCGTTTTGAGCCAGTTCCACACTGTTTTGGTGACTGTAGCTTCTCAGCAGAGTGTGACGTCAGGGAGGGAGATGCCTCCAGCCCGTTCTCTTTTTTCAGGGTTTCTTTGGCTATTTGGGGTCCTTTGTGGTTCCCCACAGATATTAGGAGGATTTGCTCTATTTGGGGGGAAAATACCATGGAATTTTGGGAGGGATTGCATTCACTGTGTCCACTGCTTTGGGTAGCATGGATATTTTAACAACATTAATTGTTCCATTCCATGAGAACAGGATATCTTTCCATTTATTGGTGTGTTTTTCAATGTCTTCATCAATGTCTTAAAGTTTTCAGTGTGCAGGTCTTTCACCTCCTTGGTTGACTTTATTCCCAGGTATTTTGTTCTTTTTGATGCAGTTGTAAATGGGGTTGCTTTCTTTCTCTTTCTGATGGTTCATTATTAGTGTTTAGAAATGCAACTGATTTCTGTGTATTGATTCTGCAACTTTACTGAATTTATTTACTAGTACTAATCGTTTTTTGGTGGAATGAAGTGGAAAATTGGAATTCAAAAATCCCACTGTTTCTACCATATCCAGGTCGTCCACAACACGGAGGACAGCGGCTCCTCATATAACCTTCCCACGGTGCCTCTAAATGACATGTGGACTTTGGGTGAACTGGATCTGGGTAAGGCTTGGCTTCTATCTGGAAGTTTGATGTTTTCTCTGCTTTTCTGGCATGCTGTTGACATACATGATGTTTTGAAAAGTAATTGACTTTCCAGTAATTTCAAACATACAACTTTACATACATAAAAACAAGTCTTGTACCTTGATTAAATATACTCCTAAATATTGATGTTGACATTATTACAAATGGAATTGTTCTCATAAATTCTTTTTCAGATTATTTTTTGCCAGCGTATGCATATAAGATAGATTTTCATGAATTGATATTTTGTTCTATAACTTTGCTTATTAATTAGTTGATTAGCTCAAAGAATTTCTTTGCTGATTATAGGTAGTTTTATATATAAGATGATGTGACCTATGTTCTGTGAAGAGACACGGTTTTAATTTTTCCATTCACCCATGGATGCCTTTTATTTCTTTCCTCAAGATTCTGGGTAGAACTTCCAGTACACTATTGAGTAACGGTGATGAAGGCCAGCTTCCTGGCCTTGTTCCTGATTTCAGGAGTAAATCTTTCAGTCTTTAACATTGAGCACGATGTTTGCTGTGGCTTTTTGTACTACTCTTTTCCATATTGAACAAATTTCCTTTTCTTCCTGCTTTCTTGAGTGTTTTTCATGAAATAACACTGGATTTTCATTGTAGATTTTTTGCATGAATTGATATGGTTATGTGTTTTTACTTCACACCATTATTGTGGTTGAATACATTGCTTACTTTTAATATGTTGAGCAACCTGAAATTCCTGGTGTAGAGATACTTGCTTATGGCATTATCCATTTAAAGTTCTGTTGGTTTCATGTTGCTATTATTGTGTGATAGATTTTTACATTCATATTTGTAAGTTGTACTGGGGTAGTTTTCTTGTTTTTTTCCTCTATTTTTAAAATCTTTTTTAAAATAGTGGTTTTATTTCATTCTAATTATTTATTTATTTTGGCCACGTCCCATGGCTTGTGGGATCTTAGTTCCCCAGTCAGGGATCGAACCCGAGCCCTTGGCAGTGAAAGCACAGAGTCCTAACCACTGGGCCACCAGAGAATTCCCCAGTTTTCTTTTTCAAGATGTATTTGTATAATCTGATTAGACTTGGCTTGGTGTAAGTGGTTTGGAGGGTTAGCATTAGGGCTGGGGCTGGTGTGAGGGTTGGGGCTGTGTATGGTTTATGGTTGCTGTGATGGTTTAAGTTTTATGCTTAATGAGTTATTTATGGGTATGGTTAATGAATATATTTTATGGTTTGCTTATGGTTATGGTTTGGCTTATTGGTTAAGGTTTATGGTTTTGGTCTCAGGGTGTTAGGGTTCTGTGTTAGAGTGCGTGTTAGGGTATGGGTGAGAATTGGGGTACAGGTAGGATGCGGGTAGAGCATGGGTTAGGGTAAGGTACAGGTTTAGGGTACGGGTTAGGCTAAGGTTAGGTCAGGGCTTAGGGTCAGGATGAGAGTTTAGGGTTAGGGTCCATGTCAGGATTAGCGTCAAGGTTGAGCGAGGCCATTGTTTTCTGCTCCTCCAGTTCTGGATTCTCATTGATAGATGAATGAAATGTCTGCTCTGGTCACCCACTGTTTCAAATTGAGCTCAGCCTTAGTCAAGGGTTCTTAGGGCCTCAGAGGTCATGCAGGGTTTCCCTCCACCCTCCCTCCTGGGAAGGGTGATGCAGGCCCCACTCTGTGTGGGCAGCCCCAGGTCCAGCATGGCCCTGACATGCAGGATACTAAGTAGACGTGATGTAAGACTTGGTGCATCAGTCTGCCAGCCCCCAGGGGCTGCCTTTTTTTTTTTTCTTAGTTAATTAATTAATTAATTTGGGGCTGTGTTGGGTCTGCATTGCTGCACGGAGGCTTTCTCTAGTTGTGGTGAGTGGGGGCTTCTCATTGCGGTGGCTTCTCTTGTTGCAGAGCACAGGCTCTAAGCGCGTGGGCTTCAGCAGTTGTGGCTCGCGGGTTCCAGAGCGCAGGCTCAGTAGTTGTGGTGCACGGGCTTAGTTGCTCCACAGCATGTGGGATCTTCCCGGACCAGGGCTCAAACCCGTGTCCCCTGCATTGGCAGGTGGATTCTTAACCACTGCGCCACCAGGGAAGTCTGGTGTTGCGTTCGTGAGGGCTGGTGGGGCCCTCTTGGGACTGGACGGATCCTTTGTTCCATCTGCACGGGTGTCCAAGCAGGTCTCAGAACAGCCCTTGGCCTCTGAGCATCCAGGCAGGCACCCACGTTCCTCCAGCTCAGGTTAGCCTTGGCCCCTCCATCCCCGTGGCCAATTACTGAGCTGATTGTGTCTTTACTCTTTAAAATTAAATCACTCTCTCCAGGTGGGCGAGAAGTTTACTTGTGAACTTGGTTAGGGTGAGGGGTTAGGGGGTAAGGGTTAGGGGTTAGGGTCAGGGTTAGGGCTAGGGCTAGGGCTAGGGGTTAGGGTTAGGCTTAGGGTTGGGTTAGGGTTAGGGGTTAGGTTTAGGGTTAGGGTTAGTGTTGGGTTAGGGTTAGGGTTAAGGTAGGGTTAGGGTTGGGTTAGGGTTAGGGTTTACGGTTAGGGTGTCCAGCTTTACGTCCCATTCAGCTGTGAGTGTAGATGTGGTCAGTCCAGTTGCATCACAGCCCCTGATTGAATTTTGTAAGAATTCCTCTCTCTCTCACTGTCTTTCTTTTTTTATAATTAATTTTTAGAGTGGGGTGTAGCTGATTTGCAATGTTGTGTTTCTTGGTGCTGTACATCCACCTGAGTCACTTACAGAGAGACATCAATAAATTCTTTTCTAGTTTCTAGTAGTCAGATAGATGTTTTTTTCTGTGAATAGAGTGTGCTGAGTCCAGTTCCTTGAACAATGAGTATGTCTTGGCGATTACATTATTGGCGTATGGAACGGTATCTGTGCCAATTTCAACCTCCTGGTTTATGCATCACCGCACCACACTTCTCCCCTTAAGCAGCCATCAGTGTGTTTTGTAAATGTGTGATGGTGTTCGGTTTGTAATTCAGTTCATGGTTGGCGATTTTTAGATTCCCTTTATAAGTGATATCTTATGATAAGTTTCTCTTGCTGTCTAACTTATTTCACTCTCAATGACCAAACATAAGTGCCCCTGAGTTGCTGCAACTGGCCTCATTTCATTGATTTCAGGGCTGAGTAATATTCCGTTGTGCTTAAGTACCAAATTTTCTTTCACCATTTCTTCCTTCCAAGGACTATTAAGTTGTACCCAAGTCGAGGCTGTTGTAAACATAGCAGCAGTAAACGGGGTGCCTGCGTCCTGTGGATTTTTGGTTTTTCCAACATATAGGCCCATGAGTGGAAGCGCCCTATGCTTTGTAGCTCTGTTTTTTAGATGTTTTAGGAAACACAGCACACTTCTCCAGAGTGGCCGTTGGCAATTTACATTCCCCCCTTCAGCGTAACAAGGCTCCCTTTTCTCCTCTCCTTGTCCTGCCTATCTGGTTTTTACCCTTTGTGAGGATGGTCCTTTTTTCTGATTCGAAGTGATACCTCTTTGTAGTGTTGATTTGCGTTGCCCGCTTCTTTGGTTGGCCAAAAAGGGCGTATGCATTTTTCCTGAATATATTCTGGAAGTTAAATTTGAGAGACAGCTTTTTTTGTTTAATTAATTAATTAATTTATTTTTGGCTGTGTTGGGTCTTCGTTTCTGTGTGAAGGCTTTCTCTAGTTGTGGCAAGCGGGGGCCACTCTTCATCGCGGTGCGCGGGCCTCTCACTATCGCGGCCTCTCTTGTTGCGGAGCACAGGCTCCAGACGTGCAGGCTCAATAGTTGTGGCTCACGGGCCTAGTTGCTCCGCGGCATGTGGGATCTTCCCAGGTCAGGGCTCGAACCCGTGTCCCCTGCATTAGCAGGCAGATTCTCAACCACTGCGCCACCAGGGAAGCCCCTTGAATAGTTTTGTATTTAAAATTTGTCTGTGGGGACTTCCCTGGTGACGCAGTGGTTAAGAGTCCGCCTGCCAATGCAGGGGACACGGGCTCGAGCCCTGGTCCGGGAAGATCTCACATGCCGCAGAGCAACCAAGCCTGCGCGGCACAACTACTGAAGCCTGCGCGCCTAGAGCCCATGCTCGCCCAGAAGAGAAGCCACCGCAATGAGAAGCCCGTGCACCGCAACGAAGAGTAGCCCCGCTCGACGCAACTAGAGAAAGCCCACATGCAGCAACGAAGACCCAACGCAGCCAAACATAAATTAGAAACTACAATAAAATTTGCCTCTGAATAACTTTGAGTGAATTTGGTATAAGTTGTAAAGTTTGCATCTACATTCACTTCATTCCAAATGGTTTCCAATTAATTGTTCCTTAACTACTTTTAGAAAGCTTTTGGGATAGAGACTCCATTTTAGTTTGAATGTCCAGTTTAATGGATTCAGCAGTCCTGTCAGTAGGGCACGCTGCCTCCAGTGACCTGTGAGGGAGGCGCGGCCTGCACTTCCTGCACTGACCACAGGGTGGCGCCGAGTTCGCCTCTCTGACCCACAGCGCATGCTCGTTCCTTGGGAACTCGATTGTGAGGTCAGCTGAGAGCAGTTGAGCCTCCTCAGGCGCGGGGGCGGGGGCGGAGGCCTTCCGGTAGGACGCCCGGCTCAGTGTCTCTGCTGAGAGGAGCTCGGTCTCCGTCTCCTTAGGACTCGCTGGGGTTTCGGCTTCAGGACAAAGTGGGGCTGCGTCCACGCTGACTAGGGAACTAGGTTTCCTGAGGACCCAGGTGATGCCTGAGGAAAAGGTGAAGAGACGGTGAGGAAAAGTGGGGAGAAGCTTCCTGTGGGCGACTGACCGTTGAGGGGGTCCGTCTTCGTGTGAGCGAGGGAGGGCTTGGCGTGGAAAGCTGGGTTTTTGTTCAGGTTTGTGTGCAGGGTAGCCAGCATGAGTTATGGGGCGTCCAGTTTTCCCAGCACCATTTATGGTGGGGAGTGTCGTGCTCCTTGGTGTGTCCTTGGTCCCTGTGTCATAAATTCACCGACCCCGTCCGTGGGGGTTGAATTCTGGTCTCTCTGTCCTGTTCCTCTGGTCCCTGTGCCCGTTTTGAGCCAGTTCCACACTGTTTTGGTGACTGTAGCTTCTCAGCAGAGTGTGACGTCAGGGAGGGAGATGCCTCCAGCCCGTTCTCTTTTTGCAGGGTTTCTTTGGCTATTTGGGGTCCTTTGTGGTTCCCCACAGATATTAGGAGGATTTGCTCTATTTGGGGGGAAAATACCATGGAATTTTGGGAGGGATTGCATTCACTGTGTCCACTGCTTTGGGTAGCATGGATATTTTAACAACATTAATTGTTCCATTCCATGAGAACAGGATATCTTTCCATTTATTGGTGTGTTTTTCAATGTCTTCATCAATGTCTTAAAGTTTTCAGTGTGCAGGTCTTTCACCTCCTTGGTTGACTTTATTCCCAGGTATTTTGTTCTTTTTGATGCAGTTGTAAATGGGGTTGCTTTCTTTCTCTTTCTGATGGTTCATTATTAGTGTTTAGAAATGCAACTGATTTCTGTGTATTGATTTTGCAACTTTACTGAATTTATTTATTAGTTCTAATAGTGTTTTTGTGGCATGAAGTGGAAAATTGGAATTCAAAAATCCCACTGTTTCTACCATATCCAGGTCGTCCACAACACGGAGGACAGCGGCTCCTAATATAACCTTCCCACGGTGCCTCTAAATGACATGTGGACTTTGGGTGAACTGGATCTGGGTAAGGCTTGGCTTCTATCTGGAAGTTTGATGTTTTCTCTGCTTTTCTGGCATGCTATTGACATACATGATGTTTTGAAAAGTAATTGACTTTCCAGTAATTTCAAACATACAACTTTACATACATAAAAACAAGTCTTGTACCTTGATTAAATATACTCCTAAATATTGATGTTGACATTATTACAAATGGAATTGTTCTCATAAGTTCTTTTTCAGATTATTTTTTGCCAGCGTATGCATATAAGATAGATTTTCATGAATTGATATTTTGTTCTATAACTTTGCTTATTAATTAGTTGATTAGCTCAAAGAATTTCTTTGCTGATTATAGGTAGTTTTATATATAAGATGATGTGACCTATGTTCTGTGAAGAGACACGGTTTTAATTTTTCCATTCACCCATGGATGCCTTTTATTTCTTTCCTCAAGATTCTGGGTAGAACTTCCAGTACACTATTGAGTAACGGTGATGAAGGCCAGCTTCCTGGCCTTGTTCCTGATTTCAGGAGTAAATCTTTCAGTCTTTAACATTGAGCACGATGTTTGCTGTGGCTTTTTGTACTACTCTTTTCCATATTGAACAAATTTCCTTTTCTTCCTGCTTTCTTGAGTGTTTTTCATGAAATAACACTGGATTTTCATTGTAGATTTTTGGCATGAATTGATATGGTTATGTGTTTTTACTTCACACCATTATTGTGGTTGAATACATTGCTTACTTTTAATATGTTGAGCAACCTGAAATTCCTGGTGTAGAGATACTTGCTTATGGCATTATCCATTTAAAGTTCTGTTGGTTTCATGTTGCTATTATTGTGTGATAGATTTTTACATTCATATTTGTAAGTTGTACTGGGGTAGTTTTCTTGTTTTTTTCCTCTATTTTTAAAATCTTTTTTAAAATAGTGGTTTTATTTCATTCTAATTATTTATTTATTTTGGCCACGTCCCATGGCTTGTGGGATCTTAGTTCCCCAGTCAGGGATCGAACCCGAGCCCTTGGCAGTGAAAGCACAGAGTCCTAACCACTGGGCCACCAGAGAATTCCCCAGTTTTCTTTTTCAAGATGTATTTGTATAATCTGATTAGACTTGGCTTGGTGTAAGTGGTTTGGAGGGTTAGCATTAGGGCTGGGGCTGGTGTGAGGGTTGGGGCTGTGTATGGTTTATGGTTGCTGTGATGGTTTAAGTTTTATGCTTAATGAGTTATTTATGGGTATGGTTAATGAATATATTTTATGGTTTGCTTATGGTTATGGTTTGGCTTATTGGTTAAGGTTTATGGTTTTGGTCTCAGGGTGTTAGGGTTCTGTGTTAGAGTGCGTGTTAGGGTATGGGTGAGAATTGGGGTACAGGTAGGATGCGGGTAGAGCATGGGTTAGGGTAAGGTACAGGTTTAGGGTACGGGTTAGGCTAAGGTTAGGTCAGGGCTTAGGGTCAGGATGAGAGTTTAGGGTTAGGGTCCATGTCAGGATTAGCGTCAAGGTTGAGCGAGGCCATTGTTTTCTGCTCCTCCAGTTCTGGATTCTCATTGATAGATGAATGAAATGTCTGCTCTGGTCACCCACTGTTTCAAATTGAGCTGAGCCTTAGTCAAGGGTTCTTAGGGCCTCAGAGGTCATGCAGGGTTTCCCTCCACCCTCCCTCCTGGGAAGGGTGATGCAGGCCCCACTCTGTGTGGGCAGCCCCAGGTCCAGCATGGCCCTGACATGCAGGATACTAAGTAGACGTGATGTAAGACTTGGTGCATCAGTCTGCCAGCCCCCAGGGGCTGCCTTTTTTTTTTTTTCTTAGTTAATTAATTAATTAATTTGGGGCTGTGTTGGGTCTGCATTGCTGCACGGAGGCTTTCTCTAGTTGTGGTGAGTGGGGGCTTCTCATTGCGGTGGCTTCTCTTGTTGCAGAGCACAGGCTCTAAGCGCGTGGGCTTCAGCAGTTGTGGCTCGCGGGTTCTAGAGCGCAGGCTCAGTAGTTGTGGTGCACGGGCTTAGTTGCTCCACAGCATGTGGGATCTTCCCGGACCAGGGCTCAAACCCGTGTCCCCTGCATTGGCAGGTGGATTCTTAACCACTGCGCCACCAGGGAAGTCTGGTGTTGCGTTCGTGAGGGCTGGTGGGGCCCTCTTGGGACTGGACGGATCCTTTGTTCCATCTGCACGGGTGTCCAAGCAGGTCTCAGAACAGCCCTTGGCCTCTGAGCATCCAGGCAGGCACCCACGTTCCTCCAGCTCAGGTTAGCCTTGGCCCCTCCATCCCCGTGGCCAATTACTGAGCTGATTGTGTCTTTACTCTTTAAAATTAAATCACTCTCTCCAGGTGGGCGAGAAGTTTACTTGTGAACTTGGTTAGGGTGAGGGGTTAGGGGTTAAGGGTTAGGGGTTAGGGTCAGGGTTAGGGCTAGGGCTAGGGCTAGGGGTTAGGGTTAGGCTTAGGGTTGGGTTAGGGTTAGGGGTTAGGTTTAGGGTTAGGGTTAGTGTTGGGTTAGGGTTAGGGTTAAGGTAGGGTTAGGGTTGGGTTAGGGTTAGGGTTTAGGGTTAGGGTGTCCAGCTTTACGTCCCATTCAGCTGTGAGTGTAGATGTGGTCAGTCCAGTTGCATCACAGCCCCTGATTGAATTTTGTAAGAATTCCTCTCTCTCTCACTGTCTTTCTTTTTTTATAATTAATTTTTAGAGTGGGGTGTAGCTGATTTGCAATGTTGTGTTTCTTGGTGCTGTACATCCACCTGAGTCACTTACAGAGAGACATCAATAAATTCTTTTCTAGTTTCTAGTAGTCAGATAGATGTTTTTTTCTGTGAATAGAGTGTGCTGAGTCCAGTTCCTTGAACAATGAGTATGTCTTGGCGATTACATTATTGGCGTATGGAACGGTATCTGTGCCAATTTCAACCTCCTGGTTTATGCATCACCGCACCACACTTCTCCCCTTAAGCAGCCATCAGTGTGTTTTGTAAATGTGTGATGGTGTTTGGTTTGTAATTCAGTTCATGGTTGGCGATTTTTAGATTCCCTTTATAAGTGATATCTTATGATAAGTTTCTCTTGCTGTCTAACTTATTTCACTCTCAATGACCAAACATAAGTGCCCCTGAGTTGCTGCAACTGGCCTCATTTCATTGATTTCAGGGCTGAGTAATATTCCGTTGTGCTTAAGTACCAAATTTTCTTTCACCATTTCTTCCTTCCAAGGACTATTAAGTTGTACCCAAGTCGAGGCTGTTGTAAACATAGCAGCAGTAAACGGGGTGCCTGCGTCCTGTGGATTTTTGGTTTTTCCAACATATAGGCCCATGAGTGGAAGCGCCCTATGCTTTGTAGCTCTGTTTTTTAGATGTTTTAGGAAACACAGCACACTTCTCCAGAGTGGCCGTTGGCAATTTACATTCCCCCCTTCAGCGTAACAAGGCTCCCTTTTCTCCTCTCCTTGTCCTGCCTATCTGGTTTTTACCCTTTGTGAGGATGGTCCTTTTTTCTGATTCGAAGTGATACCTCTTTGTAGTGTTGATTTGCATTGCCCGCTTCTTTGGTTGGCCAAAAAGGGCGTATGCATTTTTCCCGAATATATTCTGGAAGTTAAATTTGAGAGACAGCTTTTTTTGTTTAATTGATTAATTAATTTATTTATTTTTGGCTGTGTTGGGTCTTCGTTTCTGTGTGAAGGCTTTCTCTAGTTGTGGCAAGCGGGGGCCACTCTTCATCGCGGTGCGCGGGCCTCTCACTATCGCGGCCTCTCTTGTTGCGGAGCACAGGCTCCAGACGTGCAGGCTCAATAGTTGTGGCTCACGGGCCTAGTTGCTCCGCGGCATGTGGGATCTTCCCAGGTCAGGGCTCGAACCCATGTCCCCTGCATTAGCAGGCAGATTCTCAACCACTGCGCCACCAGGGAAGCCCCTTGAATAGTTTTGTATTTAAAATTTGTCTGTGGGGACTTCCCTGGTGACGCAGTGGTTAAGAGTCCGCCTGCCAATGCAGGGGACACGGGCTCGAGCCCTGGTCCGGGAAGATCCCACATGCCGCAGAGCAACCAAGCCTGCGCGGCACAACTACTGAAGCCTGCGCGCCTAGAGCCCATGCTCGCCCACAAGAGAAGCCACCGCAGTGAGAAGCCCGTGCACCGCAACGAAGAGTAGCCCCGCTCGACGCAACTAGAGAAAGCCCACATGCAGCAACGAAGACCCAACGCAGCCAAACATAAATTAGAAACTACAATAAAATTTGCCTCTGAATAACTTTGAGTGAATTTGGTATAAGTTGTAAAGTTTGCATCTACATTCACTTCATTCCAAATGGTTTCCAATTAATTGTTCCTTAACTACTTTTAGAAAACTTTTGGGATAGAGACTCCATTTTAGTTTGAATGTCCAGTTTAATGGATTCAGCAGTCCTGTCAGTAGGGCACGCTGCCTCCAGTGACCTGTGAGGGAGGCGCGGCCTGCACTTCCTGCACTGACCACATGGTGGCGCCGAGTTCACCTCTCTGACCCACAGCGCATGCTCGTTCCCTGGGAACTCGATTGTGAGGTCAGCTGAGAGCAGTTGAGCCTCCTCAGGCGCGGGGGCGGGGGCGGAGGCCTTCCGGTAGGACGCCCGGCTCAGTGTCTCTGCTGAGAGGAGCTCGGTCTCCGTCTCCTTAGGACTCGCTGGGGTTTCGGCTTCAGGACAAAGTGGGGCTGCGTCCACGCTGACTAGGGAACTAGGTTTCCTGAGGACCCAGGTGATGCCTGAGGAAAAGGTGAAGAGACGGTGAGGAAAAGTGGGGAGAAGCTTCCTGTGGGCGACTGACCGTTGAGGGGGTCCGTCTTCGTGTGAGCGAGGGAGGGCTTGGCGTGGAAAGCTGGGTTTTTGTTCAGGTTTGTGTGCAGGGTAGGCAGCATGAGTTATGGGGCGTCCAGTTTTCCCAGCACCATTTATGGTGGGGAGTGTCGTGCTCCTTGGTGTGTCCTTGGTCCCTGTGTCATAAATTCACCGACCCCGTCCGTGGGGGTTGAATTCTGGTCTCTGTGTCCTGTTCCTCTGGTCCCTGTGCCCGTTTTGAGCCAGTTCCACACTGTTTTGGTGACTGTAGCTTCTCAGCAGAGTGTGACGTCAGGGAGGGAGATGCCTCCAGCCCGTTCTCTTTTTGCAGGGTTTCTTTGGCTATTTGGGGTCCTTTGTGGTTCCCCACAGATATTAGGAGGATTTGCTCTATTTGGGGGGAAAATACCATGGAATTTTGGGAGGGATTGCATTCACTGTGTCCACTGCTTTGGGTAGCATGGATATTTTAACAACATTAATTGTTCCATTCCATGAGAACAGGATATCTTTCCATTTATTGGTGTGTTTTTCAATGTCTTCATCAATGTCTTAAAGTTTTCAGTGTGCAGGTCTTTCACCTCCTTGGTTGACTTTATTCCCAGGTATTTTGTTCTTTTTGATGCAGTTGTAAATAGGGTTGCTTTCTTTCTCTTTCTGATGGTTCATTATTAGTGTTTAGAAATGCAACTGGTTTCTGTGTATTGATTTTGCAACTTTACTGAATTTATTTACTAGTACTAATCGTTTTTTTGTGGCATGAAGTGGAAAATTGGCATTCAAAAATCCCACTGTTTCTACCATATCCAGGTCGTCCACAACACGGAGGACAGCGGCTCCTCATATAACCTTCCCACGGTGCCTCTAAATGACATGTGGACTTTGGGTGAACTGGATCTGGGTAAGGCTTGGCTTCTATCTGGAAGTTTGATGTTTTCTCTGCTTTTCTGGCATGCTATTGACATACATGATGTTTTGAAAAGTAATTGACTTTCCAGTAATTTCAAACATACAACTTTACATACATAAAAACAAGTCTTGTACCTTGATTAAATATACTCCTAAATATTGATGTTGACATTATTACAAATGGAATTGTTCTCATAAATTCTTTTTCAGATTATTTTTTGCCAGCGTATGCATATAAGATAGATTTTCATGAATTGATATTTTGTTCTATAACTTTGCTTATTAATTAGTTGATTAGCTCAAAGAATTTCTTTGCTGATTATAGGTAGTTTTATATATAAGATGATGTGACCTATGTTCTGTGAAGAGACACGGTTTTAATTTTTCCATTCACCCATGGATGCCTTTTATTTCTTTCCTCAAGATTCTGGGTAGAACTTCCAGTACACTATTGAGTAACGGTGATGAAGGCCAGCTTCCTGGCCTTGTTCCTGATTTCAGGAGTAAATCTTTCAGTCTTTAACATTGAGCACGATGTTTGCTGTGGCTTTTTGTACTACTCTTTTCCATATTGAACAAATTTCCTTTTCTTCCTGCTTTCTTGAGTGTTTTTCATGAAATAACACTGGATTTTCATTGTAGATTTTTTGCATGAATTGATATGGTTATGTGTTTTTACTTCACACCATTATTGTGGTTGAATACATTGCTTACTTTTAATATGTTGAGCAACCTGAAATTCCTGGTGTAGAGATACTTGCTTATGGCATTATCCATTTAAAGTTCTGTTGGTTTCATGTTGCTATTATTGTGTGATAGATTTTTACATTCATATTTGTAAGTTGTACTGGGGTAGTTTTCTTGTTTTTTTCCTCTATTTTTAAAATCTTTTTTAAAATAGTGGTTTTATTTCATTCTAATTATTTATTTATTTTGGCCACGTCCCATGGCTTGTGGGATCTTAGTTCCCCAGTCAGGGATCGAACCCGAGCCCTTGGCAGTGAAAGCACAGAGTCCTAACCACTGGGCCACCAGAGAATTCCCCAGTTTTCTTTTTCAAGATGTATTTGTATAATCTGATTAGACTTGGCTTGGTGTAAGTGGTTTGGAGGGTTAGCATTAGGGCTGGGGCTGGTGTGAGGGTTGGGGCTGTGTATGGTTTATGGTTGCTGTGATGGTTTAAGTTTTATGCTTAATGAGTTATTTATGGGTATGGTTAATGAATATATTTTATGGTTTGCTTATGGTTATGGTATGGCTTACTGGTTAAGGTTTATGGTTTTGGTCTCAGGGTGTTAGGGTTCTGTGTTAGAGTGGGTGTTAGGGTATGGGTGAGAATTGGGGTACAGGTAGGATGCGGGTAGAGCATGGGTTAGGGTAAGGTACAGGTTTAGGGTACGGGTTAGGCTAAGGTTAGGTCAGGGCTTAGGGTCAGGATCAGAGTTTAGGTTTAGGGTCCATGTCAGGATTAGCGTCAAGGTTGAGCGAGGCCATTGTTTTCTGCTCCTCCAGTTCTGGATTCTCATTGATAGATGAATGAAATGTCTGCTCTGGTCACCCACTGTTTCAAATTGAGCTCAGCCTTAGTCAAGGGTTCTTAGGGCCTCAGAGGTCATGCAGGGTTTCCCTCCACCCTCCCTCCTGGGAAGGGTGATGCAGGCCCCACTCTGTGTGGGCAGCCCCAGGTCCAGCATGGCCCTGACATGCAGGATACTAAGTAGACGTGATGTAAGACTTGGTGCATCAGTCTGCCAGCTCCCAGGTGCTGCCTTTTTTTTTTTTTTTAATTAATTAATTAATTAATTTGGGGCTGTGTTGGGTCTGCATTGCTGCACGGAGGCTTTCTCTAGTTGCGGCGAGTGGGGGCTTCTCATTGCGGTGGCTTCTCTTGTTGCAGAGCACAGGCTCTAAGCGCGTGGGCTTCAGCAGTTGTGGCTCGCGGGTTCCAGAGCGCAGGCTCAGTAGTTGTGGTGCACGGGCTTAGTTGCTCCACAGCATGTGGGATCTTCCCGGACCAGGGCTCAAACCCGTGTCCCCTGCATTGGCAGGTGGATTCTTAACCACTGCGCCACCAGGGAAGTCTGGTGTTGCGTTCGTGAGGGCTGGTGGGGCCCTCTTGGGACTGGACAGATCCTTTGTTCCATCTGCACGGGTGTCCAAGCAGGTCTCAGAACAGCCCTTGGCCTCTGAGCATCCAGGCAGGCACCCACGTTCCTCCAGCTCAGGTTAGCCTTGGCCCCTCCATCCACGTGGCCAATTACTGAGCTGATTGTGTCTTTACTCTTTAAAATTAAATCACTCTCTCCAGGTGGGCGAGAAGTTTACTTGTGAACTTGGTTAGGGTGAGGGGTTAGGGGTTAAGGGTTAGGGGTTAGGGTCAGGGTTAGGGCTAGGGCTAGGGCTAGGGGTTAGGGTTAGGCTTAGGGTTGGGTTAGGGTTAGGGGTTAGGTTTAGGGTTAGGGTTAGTGTTGGGTTAGGGTTAGGGTTAAGGTAGGGTTAGGGTTAGGGTTTAGGGTTAGGGTGTCCAGCCTTACGTCCCATTCAGCGGTGAGTGTAGATGTGGTCAGTCCAGTTGCATCAGAGCCCCTGATTGAATTTTGTAAGAATTTCTCTCTCTCTCACTGTCTTTCTTTTTTTATAATTAATTTTTATAGTGGGGTGTAGCTGATTTGCAATGTTGTGTTTCTTGGTGCTGTACATCCACCTGAGTCACTTACAGAGAGACATCAATAAATTCTTTTCTAGTTTCTAGTAGTCAGATAGATGTTTTTTCTGTGAATAGAGTGTGCTGAGTCCAGTTCCTTGAACAATGAGTATGTCTCGGCCATTACATTATTGGCGTATGGAACGGTATCTGTGCCAATTTCAACCTCCTGGTTTATGCATCACCGCACCACACTTTTCCCCTTAAGCAGCCATCAGTGTGTTTTGTAAATGTGTGATGGTGTTCGGTTTGTAATTCAGTTCATGGTTGGCGATTTTTAGATTCCCTTTATAAGTGATATCTTATGATAAGTTTCTCTTGCTGTCTAACTTATTTCACTCTCAATGACCAAACATAAGTCCCCCTGAGTTGCTGCAACTGGCCTCATTTCATTGATTTCAGGGCTGAGTAATATTCCGTTGTGCTTAAGTACCAAATTTTCTTTCACCATTTTTTCCTTCCAAGGACTATTAAGCTGTACCCAAGTCGAGGCTGTTGTAAACATAGCAGCAGTAAACGGGGTGCCTGCGTCCTGTGGATTTTTGGTTTTTCCAACATATAGGCCCATGAGTGGAAGCGCCCTATGCTTTGTAGCTCTGTTTTTTAGATGTTTTAGGAAACACAGCACACTTCTCCAGAGTGGCCGTTGGCAATTTACATTCCCCCCTTCAGCGTAACAAGGCTCCCTTTTCTCCTCTCCTTGTCCTGCCTATCTGGTTTTTACCCTTTGTGAGGATGGTCCTTTTTTCTGATTCGAAGTGATACCTCTTTGTAGTGTTGATTTGCATTGCCCGCTTCTTTGGTTGGCCAAAAAGGGCGTATGCGTTTTTCCTGAATATATTCTGGAAGTTAAATTTGAGAGACAGCTTTTTTTTGTTTAATGGATTAATTAATTAATTTATTTTTGGCTGTGTTGGGTCTTCGTTTCTGTGTGAAGGCTTTCTCTAGTTGTGGCAAGCGGGGGCCACTCTTCATCGTGGTGCGCGGGCCTCTCACTATCGCGGCCTCTCTTGTTGCGGAGCACAGGCTCCAGACGTGCAGGCTCAATAGTTGTGGCTCACGGGCCTAGTTGCTCCGCGGCATGTGGGATCTTCCCAGGTCAGGGCTCGAACCCGTGTCCCCTGCATTAGCAGGCAGATTCTCAACCACTGCGCCACCAGGGAAGCCCCTTGAATAGTTTTGTATTTAAAATTTGTCTGTGGGGACTTCCCTGGTGACGCAGTGGTTAAGAGTCCGCCTGCCAATGCAGGGGACACGGGCTCGAGCCCTGGTCCGGGAAGATCCCACATGCCGCAGAGCAACCAAGCCTGCGCGGCACAACTACTGAAGCCTGCGCGCCTAGAGCCCATGCTCGCCCACAAGAGAAGCCACCGCAATGAGAAGCCCGTGCACCGCAACGAAGAGTAGCCCCGCTCAACGCAACTAGAGAAAGCCCACATGCAGCAACGAAGACCCAACGCAGCCAAACATAAATTAGAAACTACAATAAAATTCGCCTCTGAATAATTTTGAGTGAATTTGGTATAAGTTGTAAAGTTTGCATCTACATTCACTTCATTCCAAATGGTTTCCAATTAATTGTTCCTTAACTACTTTTAGAAAACTTTTGGGATAGAGACTCCATTTTAGTTTGAATGTCCAGTTTAATGGATTCAGCAGTCCTGTCAGTAGGGCACGCTGCCTCCAGTGACCTGTGAGGGAGGCGCGGCCTGCACTTCCTGCACTGACCACAGGGTGGCGCCGAGTTCGCCTCTCTGACCCACAGCGCATGCTCGTTCCCTGCGAACTCGATTGTGAGGTCAGCTGAGAGCAGTTGAGCCTCCTCAGGCGCGGCGGCGGGGGCGGAGGCCTTCCGGTAGGACGCCCGGCTCAGTGTCTCTGCTGAGAGGAGCTCGGTCTCCGTCTCCTTAGGACTCGCTGGGGTTTCGGCTTCAGGACAAAGTGGGGCTGCGTCCACGCTAACTAGGGAACTAGGTTTCCTGAGGACCCAGGTGATGCCTGAGGAAAAGGTGAAGAGACGGTGAGGAAAAGTGGGGAGAAGCTTCCTGTGGGCGACGGACCGTTGAGGGGGTCCGTCTTCGTGTGAGCGAGGGAGGGCTTGGCGTGGAAAGCTGGGTTTTTGTTCAGGTTTGTGTGCAGGGTAGCCAGCATGAGTTATGGGGCGTCCAGTTTTCCCAGCACCATTTATGGTGGGGAGTGTCGTGCTCCTTGGTGTGTCCTTGGTCCCTGTGTCATAAATTCACCGACCCAGTCCGTGGGGTTGAATTCCGGTCTCTCTGTCCTGTTCCTCTGGTCCCTGTGCCCGTTTTGAGCCAGTTCCACACTGTTTTGGTGACTGTAGCTTCTCAGCAGAGTGTGACGTCAGGGAGGGAGATGCCTCCAGCCCGTTCTCTTTTTTCAGGGTTTCTTTGGCTATTTGGGGTCCTTTGTGGTTCCCCACAGATATTAGGAGGATTTGCTCTATTTGGGGGGAAAATACCATGGAATTTTGGGAGGGATTGCATTCACTGTGTCCACTGCTTTGGGTAGCATGGATATTTTAACAACATTAATTGTTCCATTCCATGAGAACAGGATATCTTTCCATTTATTGGTGTGTTTTTCAATGTCTTCATCAATGTCTTAAAGTTTTCAGTGTGCAGGTCTTTCACCTCCTTGGTTGACTTTATTCCCAGGTATTTTGTTCTTTTTGATGCAGTTGTAAATGGGGTTGCTTTCTTTCTCTTTCTGATGGTTCATTATTAGTGTTTAGAAATGCAACTGATTTCTGTGTATTGATTCTGCAACTTTACTGAATTTATTTACTAGTACTAATCGTTTTTTGGTGGAATGAAGTGGAAAATTGGAATTCAAAAATCCCACTGTTTCTACCATATCCAGGTCGTCCACAACACGGAGGACAGCGGCTCCTCATATAACCTTCCCACGGTGCCTCTAAATGACATGTGGACTTTGGGTGAACTGGATCTGGGTAAGGCTTGGCTTCTATCTGGAAGTTTGATGTTTTCTCTGCTTTTCTGGCATGCTGTTGACATACATGATGTTTTGAAAAGTAATTGACTTTCCAGTAATTTCAAACATACAACTTTACATACATAAAAACAAGTCTTGTACCTTGATTAAATATACTCCTAAATATTGATGTTGACATTATTACAAATGGAATTGTTCTCATAAATTCTTTTTCAGATTATTTTTTGCCAGCGTATGCATATAAGATAGATTTTCATGAATTGATATTTTGTTCTATAACTTTGCTTATTAATTAGTTGATTAGCTCAAAGAATTTCTTTGCTGATTATAGGTAGTTTTATATATAAGATGATGTGACCTATGTTCTGTGAAGAGACACGGTTTTAATTTTTCCATTCACCCATGGATGCCTTTTATTTCTTTCCTCAAGATTCTGGGTAGAACTTCCAGTACACTATTGAGTAACGGTGATGAAGGCCAGCTTCCTGGCCTTGTTCCTGATTTCAGGAGTAAATCTTTCAGTCTTTAACATTGAGCACGATGTTTGCTGTGGCTTTTTGTACTACTCTTTTCCATATTGAACAAATTTCCTTTTCTTCCTGCTTTCTTGAGTGTTTTTCATGAAATAACACTGGATTTTCATTGTAGATTTTTTGCATGAATTGATATGGTTATGTGTTTTTACTTCACACCATTATTGTGGTTGAATACATTGCTTACTTTTAATATGTTGAGCAACCTGAAATTCCTGGTGTAGAGATACTTGCTTATGGCATTATCCATTTAAAGTTCTGTTGGTTTCATGTTGCTATTATTGTGTGATAGATTTTTACATTCATATTTGTAAGTTGTACTGGGGTAGTTTTCTTGTTTTTTTCCTCTATTTTTAAAATCTTTTTTAAAATAGTGGTTTTATTTCATTCTAATTATTTATTTATTTTGGCCACGTCCCATGGCTTGTGGGATCTTAGTTCCCCAGTCAGGGATCGAACCCGAGCCCTTGGCAGTGAAAGCACAGAGTCCTAACCACTGGGCCACCAGAGAATTCCCCAGTTTTCTTTTTCAAGATGTATTTGTATAATCTGATTAGACTTGGCTTGGTGTAAGTGGTTTGGAGGGTTAGCATTAGGGCTGGGGCTGGTGTGAGGGTTGGGGCTGTGTATGGTTTATGGTTGCTGTGATGGTTTAAGTTTTATGCTTAATGAGTTATTTATGGGTATGGTTAATGAATATATTTTATGGTTTGCTTATGGTTATGGTTTGGCTTATTGGTTAAGGTTTATGGTTTTGGTCTCAGGGTGTTAGGGTTCTGTGTTAGAGTGCGTGTTAGGGTATGGGTGAGAATTGGGGTACAGGTAGGATGCGGGTAGAGCATGGGTTAGGGTAAGGTACAGGTTTAGGGTACGGGTTAGGCTAAGGTTAGGTCAGGGCTTAGGGTCAGGATGAGAGTTTAGGGTTAGGGTCCATGTCAGGATTAGCGTCAAGGTTGAGCGAGGCCATTGTTTTCTGCTCCTCCAGTTCTGGATTCTCATTGATAGATGAATGAAATGTCTGCTCTGGTCACCCACTGTTTCAAATTGAGCTCAGCCTTAGTCAAGGGTTCTTAGGGCCTCAGAGGTCATGCAGGGTTTCCCTCCACCCTCCCTCCTGGGAAGGGTGATGCAGGCCCCACTCTGTGTGGGCAGCCCCAGGTCCAGCATGGCCCTGACATGCAGGATACTAAGTAGACGTGATGTAAGACTTGGTGCATCAGTCTGCCAGCCCCCAGGGGCTGCCTTTTTTTTTTTTCTTAGTTAATTAATTAATTAATTTGGGGCTGTGTTGGGTCTGCATTGCTGCACGGAGGCTTTCTCTAGTTGTGGTGAGTGGGGGCTTCTCATTGCGGTGGCTTCTCTTGTTGCAGAGCACAGGCTCTAAGCGCGTGGGCTTCAGCAGTTGTGGCTCGCGGGTTCCAGAGCGCAGGCTCAGTAGTTGTGGTGCACGGGCTTAGTTGCTCCACAGCATGTGGGATCTTCCCGGACCAGGGCTCAAACCCGTGTCCCCTGCATTGGCAGGTGGATTCTTAACCACTGCGCCACCAGGGAAGTCTGGTGTTGCGTTCGTGAGGGCTGGTGGGGCCCTCTTGGGACTGGACGGATCCTTTGTTCCATCTGCACGGGTGTCCAAGCAGGTCTCAGAACAGCCCTTGGCCTCTGAGCATCCAGGCAGGCACCCACGTTCCTCCAGCTCAGGTTAGCCTTGGCCCCTCCATCCCCGTGGCCAATTACTGAGCTGATTGTGTCTTTACTCTTTAAAATTAAATCACTCTCTCCAGGTGGGCGAGAAGTTTACTTGTGAACTTGGTTAGGGTGAGGGGTTAGGGGGTAAGGGTTAGGGGTTAGGGTCAGGGTTAGGGCTAGGGCTAGGGCTAGGGGTTAGGGTTAGGCTTAGGGTTGGGTTAGGGTTAGGGGTTAGGTTTAGGGTTAGGGTTAGTGTTGGGTTAGGGTTAGGGTTAAGGTAGGGTTAGGGTTGGGTTAGGGTTAGGGTTTACGGTTAGGGTGTCCAGCTTTACGTCCCATTCAGCTGTGAGTGTAGATGTGGTCAGTCCAGTTGCATCACAGCCCCTGATTGAATTTTGTAAGAATTCCTCTCTCTCTCACTGTCTTTCTTTTTTTATAATTAATTTTTAGAGTGGGGTGTAGCTGATTTGCAATGTTGTGTTTCTTGGTGCTGTACATCCACCTGAGTCACTTACAGAGAGACATCAATAAATTCTTTTCTAGTTTCTAGTAGTCAGATAGATGTTTTTTTCTGTGAATAGAGTGTGCTGAGTCCAGTTCCTTGAACAATGAGTATGTCTTGGCGATTACATTATTGGCGTATGGAACGGTATCTGTGCCAATTTCAACCTCCTGGTTTATGCATCACCGCACCACACTTCTCCCCTTAAGCAGCCATCAGTGTGTTTTGTAAATGTGTGATGGTGTTCGGTTTGTAATTCAGTTCATGGTTGGCGATTTTTAGATTCCCTTTATAAGTGATATCTTATGATAAGTTTCTCTTGCTGTCTAACTTATTTCACTCTCAATGACCAAACATAAGTGCCCCTGAGTTGCTGCAACTGGCCTCATTTCATTGATTTCAGGGCTGAGTAATATTCCGTTGTGCTTAAGTACCAAATTTTCTTTCACCATTTCTTCCTTCCAAGGACTATTAAGTTGTACCCAAGTCGAGGCTGTTGTAAACATAGCAGCAGTAAACGGGGTGCCTGCGTCCTGTGGATTTTTGGTTTTTCCAACATATAGGCCCATGAGTGGAAGCGCCCTATGCTTTGTAGCTCTGTTTTTTAGATGTTTTAGGAAACACAGCACACTTCTCCAGAGTGGCCGTTGGCAATTTACATTCCCCCCTTCAGCGTAACAAGGCTCCCTTTTCTCCTCTCCTTGTCCTGCCTATCTGGTTTTTACCCTTTGTGAGGATGGTCCTTTTTTCTGATTCGAAGTGATACCTCTTTGTAGTGTTGATTTGCGTTGCCCGCTTCTTTGGTTGGCCAAAAAGGGCGTATGCATTTTTCCTGAATATATTCTGGAAGTTAAATTTGAGAGACAGCTTTTTTTGTTTAATTAATTAATTAATTTATTTTTGGCTGTGTTGGGTCTTCGTTTCTGTGTGAAGGCTTTCTCTAGTTGTGGCAAGCGGGGGCCACTCTTCATCGCGGTGCGCGGGCCTCTCACTATCGCGGCCTCTCTTGTTGCGGAGCACAGGCTCCAGACGTGCAGGCTCAATAGTTGTGGCTCACGGGCCTAGTTGCTCCGCGGCATGTGGGATCTTCCCAGGTCAGGGCTCGAACCCGTGTCCCCTGCATTAGCAGGCAGATTCTCAACCACTGCGCCACCAGGGAAGCCCCTTGAATAGTTTTGTATTTAAAATTTGTCTGTGGGGACTTCCCTGGTGACGCAGTGGTTAAGAGTCCGCCTGCCAATGCAGGGGACACGGGCTCGAGCCCTGGTCCGGGAAGATCTCACATGCCGCAGAGCAACCAAGCCTGCGCGGCACAACTACTGAAGCCTGCGCGCCTAGAGCCCATGCTCGCCCAGAAGAGAAGCCACCGCAATGAGAAGCCCGTGCACCGCAACGAAGAGTAGCCCCGCTCGACGCAACTAGAGAAAGCCCACATGCAGCAACGAAGACCCAACGCAGCCAAACATAAATTAGAAACTACAATAAAATTTGCCTCTGAATAACTTTGAGTGAATTTGGTATAAGTTGTAAAGTTTGCATCTACATTCACTTCATTCCAAATGGTTTCCAATTAATTGTTCCTTAACTACTTTTAGAAAGCTTTTGGGATAGAGACTCCATTTTAGTTTGAATGTCCAGTTTAATGGATTCAGCAGTCCTGTCAGTAGGGCACGCTGCCTCCAGTGACCTGTGAGGGAGGCGCGGCCTGCACTTCCTGCACTGACCACAGGGTGGCGCCGAGTTCGCCTCTCTGACCCACAGCGCATGCTCGTTCCTTGGGAACTCGATTGTGAGGTCAGCTGAGAGCAGTTGAGCCTCCTCAGGCGCGGGGGCGGGGGCGGAGGCCTTCCGGTAGGACGCCCGGCTCAGTGTCTCTGCTGAGAGGAGCTCGGTCTCCGTCTCCTTAGGACTCGCTGGGGTTTCGGCTTCAGGACAAAGTGGGGCTGCGTCCACGCTGACTAGGGAACTAGGTTTCCTGAGGACCCAGGTGATGCCTGAGGAAAAGGTGAAGAGACGGTGAGGAAAAGTGGGGAGAAGCTTCCTGTGGGCGACTGACCGTTGAGGGGGTCCGTCTTCGTGTGAGCGAGGGAGGGCTTGGCGTGGAAAGCTGGGTTTTTGTTCAGGTTTGTGTGCAGGGTAGCCAGCATGAGTTATGGGGCGTCCAGTTTTCCCAGCACCATTTATGGTGGGGAGTGTCGTGCTCCTTGGTGTGTCCTTGGTCCCTGTGTCATAAATTCACCGACCCCGTCCGTGGGGGTTGAATTCTGGTCTCTCTGTCCTGTTCCTCTGGTCCCTGTGCCCGTTTTGAGCCAGTTCCACACTGTTTTGGTGACTGTAGCTTCTCAGCAGAGTGTGACGTCAGGGAGGGAGATGCCTCCAGCCCGTTCTCTTTTTGCAGGGTTTCTTTGGCTATTTGGGGTCCTTTGTGGTTCCCCACAGATATTAGGAGGATTTGCTCTATTTGGGGGGAAAATACCATGGAATTTTGGGAGGGATTGCATTCACTGTGTCCACTGCTTTGGGTAGCATGGATATTTTAACAACATTAATTGTTCCATTCCATGAGAACAGGATATCTTTCCATTTATTGGTGTGTTTTTCAATGTCTTCATCAATGTCTTAAAGTTTTCAGTGTGCAGGTCTTTCACCTCCTTGGTTGACTTTATTCCCAGGTATTTTGTTCTTTTTGATGCAGTTGTAAATGGGGTTGCTTTCTTTCTCTTTCTGATGGTTCATTATTAGTGTTTAGAAATGCAACTGATTTCTGTGTATTGATTTTGCAACTTTACTGAATTTATTTATTAGTTCTAATAGTGTTTTTGTGGCATGAAGTGGAAAATTGGAATTCAAAAATCCCACTGTTTCTACCATATCCAGGTCGTCCACAACACGGAGGACAGCGGCTCCTAATATAACCTTCCCACGGTGCCTCTAAATGACATGTGGACTTTGGGTGAACTGGATCTGGGTAAGGCTTGGCTTCTATCTGGAAGTTTGATGTTTTCTCTGCTTTTCTGGCATGCTATTGACATACATGATGTTTTGAAAAGTAATTGACTTTCCAGTAATTTCAAACATACAACTTTACATACATAAAAACAAGTCTTGTACCTTGATTAAATATACTCCTAAATATTGATGTTGACATTATTACAAATGGAATTGTTCTCATAAGTTCTTTTTCAGATTATTTTTTGCCAGCGTATGCATATAAGATAGATTTTCATGAATTGATATTTTGTTCTATAACTTTGCTTATTAATTAGTTGATTAGCTCAAAGAATTTCTTTGCTGATTATAGGTAGTTTTATATATAAGATGATGTGACCTATGTTCTGTGAAGAGACACGGTTTTAATTTTTCCATTCACCCATGGATGCCTTTTATTTCTTTCCTCAAGATTCTGGGTAGAACTTCCAGTACACTATTGAGTAACGGTGATGAAGGCCAGCTTCCTGGCCTTGTTCCTGATTTCAGGAGTAAATCTTTCAGTCTTTAACATTGAGCACGATGTTTGCTGTGGCTTTTTGTACTACTCTTTTCCATATTGAACAAATTTCCTTTTCTTCCTGCTTTCTTGAGTGTTTTTCATGAAATAACACTGGATTTTCATTGTAGATTTTTGGCATGAATTGATATGGTTATGTGTTTTTACTTCACACCATTATTGTGGTTGAATACATTGCTTACTTTTAATATGTTGAGCAACCTGAAATTCCTGGTGTAGAGATACTTGCTTATGGCATTATCCATTTAAAGTTCTGTTGGTTTCATGTTGCTATTATTGTGTGATAGATTTTTACATTCATATTTGTAAGTTGTACTGGGGTAGTTTTCTTGTTTTTTTCCTCTATTTTTAAAATCTTTTTTAAAATAGTGGTTTTATTTCATTCTAATTATTTATTTATTTTGGCCACGTCCCATGGCTTGTGGGATCTTAGTTCCCCAGTCAGGGATCGAACCCGAGCCCTTGGCAGTGAAAGCACAGAGTCCTAACCACTGGGCCACCAGAGAATTCCCCAGTTTTCTTTTTCAAGATGTATTTGTATAATCTGATTAGACTTGGCTTGGTGTAAGTGGTTTGGAGGGTTAGCATTAGGGCTGGGGCTGGTGTGAGGGTTGGGGCTGTGTATGGTTTATGGTTGCTGTGATGGTTTAAGTTTTATGCTTAATGAGTTATTTATGGGTATGGTTAATGAATATATTTTATGGTTTGCTTATGGTTATGGTTTGGCTTATTGGTTAAGGTTTATGGTTTTGGTCTCAGGGTGTTAGGGTTCTGTGTTAGAGTGCGTGTTAGGGTATGGGTGAGAATTGGGGTACAGGTAGGATGCGGGTAGAGCATGGGTTAGGGTAAGGTACAGGTTTAGGGTACGGGTTAGGCTAAGGTTAGGTCAGGGCTTAGGGTCAGGATGAGAGTTTAGGGTTAGGGTCCATGTCAGGATTAGCGTCAAGGTTGAGCGAGGCCATTGTTTTCTGCTCCTCCAGTTCTGGATTCTCATTGATAGATGAATGAAATGTCTGCTCTGGTCACCCACTGTTTCAAATTGAGCTGAGCCTTAGTCAAGGGTTCTTAGGGCCTCAGAGGTCATGCAGGGTTTCCCTCCACCCTCCCTCCTGGGAAGGGTGATGCAGGCCCCACTCTGTGTGGGCAGCCCCAGGTCCAGCATGGCCCTGACATGCAGGATACTAAGTAGACGTGATGTAAGACTTGGTGCATCAGTCTGCCAGCCCCCAGGGGCTGCCTTTTTTTTTTTTTCTTAGTTAATTAATTAATTAATTTGGGGCTGTGTTGGGTCTGCATTGCTGCACGGAGGCTTTCTCTAGTTGTGGTGAGTGGGGGCTTCTCATTGCGGTGGCTTCTCTTGTTGCAGAGCACAGGCTCTAAGCGCGTGGGCTTCAGCAGTTGTGGCTCGCGGGTTCTAGAGCGCAGGCTCAGTAGTTGTGGTGCACGGGCTTAGTTGCTCCACAGCATGTGGGATCTTCCCGGACCAGGGCTCAAACCCGTGTCCCCTGCATTGGCAGGTGGATTCTTAACCACTGCGCCACCAGGGAAGTCTGGTGTTGCGTTCGTGAGGGCTGGTGGGGCCCTCTTGGGACTGGACGGATCCTTTGTTCCATCTGCACGGGTGTCCAAGCAGGTCTCAGAACAGCCCTTGGCCTCTGAGCATCCAGGCAGGCACCCACGTTCCTCCAGCTCAGGTTAGCCTTGGCCCCTCCATCCCCGTGGCCAATTACTGAGCTGATTGTGTCTTTACTCTTTAAAATTAAATCACTCTCTCCAGGTGGGCGAGAAGTTTACTTGTGAACTTGGTTAGGGTGAGGGGTTAGGGGTTAAGGGTTAGGGGTTAGGGTCAGGGTTAGGGCTAGGGCTAGGGCTAGGGGTTAGGGTTAGGCTTAGGGTTGGGTTAGGGTTAGGGGTTAGGTTTAGGGTTAGGGTTAGTGTTGGGTTAGGGTTAGGGTTAAGGTAGGGTTAGGGTTGGGTTAGGGTTAGGGTTTAGGGTTAGGGTGTCCAGCTTTACGTCCCATTCAGCTGTGAGTGTAGATGTGGTCAGTCCAGTTGCATCACAGCCCCTGATTGAATTTTGTAAGAATTCCTCTCTCTCTCACTGTCTTTCTTTTTTTATAATTAATTTTTAGAGTGGGGTGTAGCTGATTTGCAATGTTGTGTTTCTTGGTGCTGTACATCCACCTGAGTCACTTACAGAGAGACATCAATAAATTCTTTTCTAGTTTCTAGTAGTCAGATAGATGTTTTTTTCTGTGAATAGAGTGTGCTGAGTCCAGTTCCTTGAACAATGAGTATGTCTTGGCGATTACATTATTGGCGTATGGAACGGTATCTGTGCCAATTTCAACCTCCTGGTTTATGCATCACCGCACCACACTTCTCCCCTTAAGCAGCCATCAGTGTGTTTTGTAAATGTGTGATGGTGTTTGGTTTGTAATTCAGTTCATGGTTGGCGATTTTTAGATTCCCTTTATAAGTGATATCTTATGATAAGTTTCTCTTGCTGTCTAACTTATTTCACTCTCAATGACCAAACATAAGTGCCCCTGAGTTGCTGCAACTGGCCTCATTTCATTGATTTCAGGGCTGAGTAATATTCCGTTGTGCTTAAGTACCAAATTTTCTTTCACCATTTCTTCCTTCCAAGGACTATTAAGTTGTACCCAAGTCGAGGCTGTTGTAAACATAGCAGCAGTAAACGGGGTGCCTGCGTCCTGTGGATTTTTGGTTTTTCCAACATATAGGCCCATGAGTGGAAGCGCCCTATGCTTTGTAGCTCTGTTTTTTAGATGTTTTAGGAAACACAGCACACTTCTCCAGAGTGGCCGTTGGCAATTTACATTCCCCCCTTCAGCGTAACAAGGCTCCCTTTTCTCCTCTCCTTGTCCTGCCTATCTGGTTTTTACCCTTTGTGAGGATGGTCCTTTTTTCTGATTCGAAGTGATACCTCTTTGTAGTGTTGATTTGCATTGCCCGCTTCTTTGGTTGGCCAAAAAGGGCGTATGCATTTTTCCCGAATATATTCTGGAAGTTAAATTTGAGAGACAGCTTTTTTTGTTTAATTGATTAATTAATTAATTTATTTTTGGCTGTGTTGGGTCTTCGTTTCTGTGTGAAGGCTTTCTCTAGTTGTGGCAAGCGGGGGCCACTCTTCATCGCGGTGCGCGGGCCTCTCACTATCGCGGCCTCTCTTGTTGCGGAGCACAGGCTCCAGACGTGCAGGCTCAATAGTTGTGGCTCACGGGCCTAGTTGCTCCGCGGCATGTGGGATCTTCCCAGGTCAGGGCTCGAACCCATGTCCCCTGCATTAGCAGGCAGATTCTCAACCACTGCGCCACCAGGGAAGCCCCTTGAATAGTTTTGTATTTAAAATTTGTCTGTGGGGACTTCCCTGGTGACGCAGTGGTTAAGAGTCCGCCTGCCAATGCAGGGGACACGGGCTCGAGCCCTGGTCCGGGAAGATCCCACATGCCGCAGAGCAACCAAGCCTGCGCGGCACAACTACTGAAGCCTGCGCGCCTAGAGCCCATGCTCGCCCACAAGAGAAGCCACCGCAGTGAGAAGCCCGTGCACCGCAACGAAGAGTAGCCCCGCTCGACGCAACTAGAGAAAGCCCACATGCAGCAACGAAGACCCAACGCAGCCAAACATAAATTAGAAACTACAATAAAATTTGCCTCTGAATAACTTTGAGTGAATTTGGTATAAGTTGTAAAGTTTGCATCTACATTCACTTCATTCCAAATGGTTTCCAATTAATTGTTCCTTAACTACTTTTAGAAAACTTTTGGGATAGAGACTCCATTTTAGTTTGAATGTCCAGTTTAATGGATTCAGCAGTCCTGTCAGTAGGGCACGCTGCCTCCAGTGACCTGTGAGGGAGGCGCGGCCTGCACTTCCTGCACTGACCACATGGTGGCGCCGAGTTCACCTCTCTGACCCACAGCGCATGCTCGTTCCCTGGGAACTCGATTGTGAGGTCAGCTGAGAGCAGTTGAGCCTCCTCAGGCGCGGGGGCGGGGGCGGAGGCCTTCCGGTAGGACGCCCGGCTCAGTGTCTCTGCTGAGAGGAGCTCGGTCTCCGTCTCCTTAGGACTCGCTGGGGTTTCGGCTTCAGGACAAAGTGGGGCTGCGTCCACGCTGACTAGGGAACTAGGTTTCCTGAGGACCCAGGTGATGCCTGAGGAAAAGGTGAAGAGACGGTGAGGAAAAGTGGGGAGAAGCTTCCTGTGGGCGACTGACCGTTGAGGGGGTCCGTCTTCGTGTGAGCGAGGGAGGGCTTGGCGTGGAAAGCTGGGTTTTTGTTCAGGTTTGTGTGCAGGGTAGGCAGCATGAGTTATGGGGCGTCCAGTTTTCCCAGCACCATTTATGGTGGGGAGTGTCGTGCTCCTTGGTGTGTCCTTGGTCCCTGTGTCATAAATTCACCGACCCCGTCCGTGGGGGTTGAATTCTGGTCTCTGTGTCCTGTTCCTCTGGTCCCTGTGCCCGTTTTGAGCCAGTTCCACACTGTTTTGGTGACTGTAGCTTCTCAGCAGAGTGTGACGTCAGGGAGGGAGATGCCTCCAGCCCGTTCTCTTTTTGCAGGGTTTCTTTGGCTATTTGGGGTCCTTTGTGGTTCCCCACAGATATTAGGAGGATTTGCTCTATTTGGGGGGAAAATACCATGGAATTTTGGGAGGGATTGCATTCACTGTGTCCACTGCTTTGGGTAGCATGGATATTTTAACAACATTAATTGTTCCATTCCATGAGAACAGGATATCTTTCCATTTATTGGTGTGTTTTTCAATGTCTTCATCAATGTCTTAAAGTTTTCAGTGTGCAGGTCTTTCACCTCCTTGGTTGACTTTCTTCCCAGGTATTTTGTTCTTTTTGATGCAGTTGTAAATGGGGTTGCTTTCTTTCTCTTTCTGATGGTTCATTATTAGTGTTTAGAAATGCAACTGATTTCTGTGTATTGATTTTGCAACTTTACTGAATTTATTTATTAGTTCTAATAGTGTTTTTGTGGCATGAAGTGGAAAATTGGAATTCAAAAATCCCACTGTTTCTACCATATCCAGGTCGTCCACAACACGGAGGACAGCGGCTCCTAATATAACCTTCCCACGGTGCCTCTAAATGACATGTGGACTTTGGGTGAACTGGATCTGGGTAAGGCTTGGCTTCTATCTGGAAGTTTGATGTTTTCTCTGCTTTTCTGGCATGCTATTGACATACATGATGTTTTGAAAAGTAATTGACTTTCCAGTAATTTCAAACATACAACTTTACATACATAAAAACAAGTCTTGTACCTTGATTAAATATACTCCTAAATATTGATGTTGACATTATTACAAATGGAATTGTTCTCATAAATTCTTTTTCAGATTATTTTTTGCCAGCGTATGCATATAAGATAGATTTTCATGAATTGATATTTTGTTCTATAACTTTGCTTATTAATTAGTTGATTAGCTCAAAGAATTTCTTTGCTGATTATAGGTAGTTTTATATATAAGATGATGTGACCTATGTTCTGTGAAGAGACACGGTTTTAATTTTTCCATTCACCCATGGATGCCTTTTATTTCTTTCCTCAAGATTCTGGGTAGAACTTCCAGTACACTATTGAGTAACGGTGATGAAGGCCAGCTTCCTGGCCTTGTTCCTGATTTCAGGAGTAAATCTTTCAGTCTTTAACATTGAGCACGATGTTTGCTGTGGCTTTTTGTACTACTCTTTTCCATATTGAACAAATTTCCTTTTCTTCCTGCTTTCTTGAGTGTTTTTCATGAAATAACACTGGATTTTCATTGTAGATTTTTTGCATGAATTGATATGGTTATGTGTTTTTACTTCACACCATTATTGTGGTTGAATACATTGCTTACTTTTAATATGTTGAGCAACCTGAAATTCCTGGTGTAGAGATACTTGCTTATGGCATTATCCATTTAAAGTTCTGTTGGTTTCATGTTGCTATTATTGTGTGATAGATTTTTACATTCATATTTGTAAGTTGTACTGGGGTAGTTTTCTTGTTTTTTTCCTCTATTTTTAAAATCTTTTTTAAAATAGTGGTTTTATTTCATTCTAATTATTTATTTATTTTGGCCACGTCCCATGGCTTGTGGGATCTTAGTTCCCCAGTCAGGGATCGAACCCGAGCCCTTGGCAGTGAAAGCACAGAGTCCTAACCACTGGGCCACCAGAGAATTCCCCAGTTTTCTTTTTCAAGATGTATTTGTATAATCTGATTAGACTTGGCTTGGTGTAAGTGGTTTGGAGGGTTAGCATTAGGGCTGGGGCTGGTGTGAGGGTTGGGGCTGTGTATGGTTTATGGTTGCTGTGATGGTTTAAGTTTTATGCTTAATGAGTTATTTATGGGTATGGTTAATGAATATATTTTATGGTTTGCTTATGGTTATGGTTTGGCTTATTGGTTAAGGTTTATGGTTTTGGTCTCAGGGTGTTAGGGTTCTGTGTTAGAGTGCGTGTTAGGGTATGGGTGAGAATTGGGGTACAGGTAGGATGCGGGTAGAGCATGGGTTAGGGTAAGGTACAGGTTTAGGGTACGGGTTAGGCTAAGGTTAGGTCAGGGCTTAGGGTCAGGATGAGAGTTTAGGGTTAGGGTCCATGTCAGGATTAGCGTCAAGGTTGAGCGAGGCCATTGTTTTCTGCTCCTCCAGTTCTGGATTCTCATTGATAGATGAATGAAATGTCTGCTCTGGTCACCCACTGTTTCAAATTGAGCTCAGCCTTAGTCAAGGGTTCTTAGGGCCTCAGAGGTCATGCAGGGTTTCCCTCCACCCTCCCTCCTGGGAAGGGTGATGCAGGCCCCACTCTGTGTGGGCAGCCCCAGGTCCAGCATGGCCCTGACATGCAGGATACTAAGTAGACGTGATGTAAGACTTGGTGCATCAGTCTGCCAGCCCCCAGGGGCTGCCTTTTTTTTTTTTCTTAGTTAATTAATTAATTAATTTGGGGCTGTGTTGGGTCTGCATTGCTGCATGGAGGCTTTCTCTAGTTGTGGTGAGTGGGGGCTTCTCATTGCGGTGGCTTCTCTTGTTGCAGAGCACAGGCTCTAAGCGCGTGGGCTTCAGCAGTTGTGGCTCGCGGGTTCTAGAGCGCAGGCTCAGTAGTTGTGGTGCACGGGCTTAGTTGCTCCACAGCATGTGGGATCTTCCCGGACCAGGGCTCAAACCCGTGTCCCCTGCATTGGCAGGTGGATTCTTAACCACTGCGCCACCAGGGAAGTCTGGTGTTGCGTTCGTGAGGGCTGGTGGGGCCCTCTTGGGACTGGACGGATCCTTTGTTCCATCTGCACGGGTGTCCAAGCAGGTCTCAGAACAGCCCTTGGCCTCTGAGCATCCAGGCAGGCACCCACGTTCCTCCAGCTCAGGTTAGCCTTGGCCCCTCCATCCCCGTGGCCAATTACTGAGCTGATTGTGTCTTTACTCTTTAAAATTAAATCACTCTCTCCAGGTGGGCGAGAAGTTTACTTGTGAACTTGGTTAGGGTGAGGGGTTAGGGGTTAAGGGTTAGGGGTTAGGGTCAGGGTTAGGGCTAGGGCTAGGGCTAGGGGTTAGGGTTAGGCTTAGGGTTGGGTTAGGGTTAGGGGTTAGGTTTAGGGTTAGGGTTAGTGTTGGGTTAGGGTTAGGGTTAAGGTAGGGTTAGGGTTGGGTTAGGGTTAGGGTTTAGGGTTAGGGTGTCCAGCTTTACGTCCCATTCAGCTGTGAGTGTAGATGTGGTCAGTCCAGTTGCATCACAGCCCCTGATTGAATTTTGTAAGAATTCCTCTCTCTCTCACTGTCTTTCTTTTTTTATAATTAATTTTTAGAGTGGGGTGTAGCTGATTTGCAATGTTGTGTTTCTTGGTGCTGTACATCCACCTGAGTCACTTACAGAGAGACATCAATAAATTCTTTTCTAGTTTCTAGTAGTCAGATAGATGTTTTTTTCTGTGAATAGAGTGTGCTGAGTCCAGTTCCTTGAACAATGAGTATGTCTTGGCGATTACATTATTGGCGTATGGAACGGTATCTGTGCCAATTTCAACCTCCTGGTTTATGCATCACCGCACCACACTTCTCCCCTTAAGCAGCCATCAGTGTGTTTTGTAAATGTGTGATGGTGTTCGGTTTGTAATTCAGTTCATGGTTGGCGATTTTTAGATTCCCTTTATAAGTGATATCTTATGATAAGTTTCTCTTGCTGTCTAACTTATTTCACTCTCAATGACCAAACATAAGTGCCCCTGAGTTGCTGCAACTGGCCTCATTTCATTGATTTCAGGGCTGAGTAATATTCCGTTGTGCTTAAGTACCAAATTTTCTTTCACCATTTCTTCCTTCCAAGGACTATTAAGTTGTACCCAAGTCGAGGCTGTTGTAAACATAGCAGCAGTAAACGGGGTGCCTGCGTCCTGTGGATTTTTGGTTTTTCCAACATATAGGCCCATGAGTGGAAGCGCCCTATGCTTTGTAGCTCTGTTTTTTAGATGTTTTAGGAAACACAGCACACTTCTCCAGAGTGGCCGTTGGCAATTTACATTCCCCCCTTCAGCGTAACAAGGCTCCCTTTTCTCCTCTCCTTGTCCTGCCTATCTGGTTTTTACCCTTTGTGAGGATGGTCCTTTTTTCTGATTCGAAGTGATACCTCTTTGTAGTGTTGATTTGCGTTGCCCGCTTCTTTGGTTGGCCAAAAAGGGCGTATGCATTTTTCCTGAATATATTCTGGAAGTTAAATTTGAGAGACAGCTTTTTTTGTTTAATTAATTAATTAATTTATTTTTGGCTGTGTTGGGTCTTCGTTTCTGTGTGAAGGCTTTCTCTAGTTGTGGCAAGCGGGGGCCACTCTTCATCGCGGTGCGCGGGCCTCTCACTATCGCGGCCTCTCTTGTTGCGGAGCACAGGCTCCAGACGTGCAGGCTCAATAGTTGTGGCTCACGGGCCTAGTTGCTCCGCGGCATGTGGGATCTTCCCAGGTCAGGGCTCGAACCCGTGTCCCCTGCATTAGCAGGCAGATTCTCAACCACTGCGCCACCAGGGAAGCCCCTTGAATAGTTTTGTATTTAAAATTTGTCTGTGGGGACTTCCCTGGTGACGCAGTGGTTAAGAGTCCGCCTGCCAATGCAGGGGACACGGGCTCGAGCCCTGGTCCGGGAAGATCTCACATGCCGCAGAGCAACCAAGCCTGCGCGGCACAACTACTGAAGCCTGCGCGCCTAGAGCCCATGCTCGCCCAGAAGAGAAGCCACCGCAATGAGAAGCCCGTGCACCGCAACGAAGAGTAGCCCCGCTCGACGCAACTAGAGAAAGCCCACATGCAGCAACGAAGACCCAACGCAGCCAAACATAAATTAGAAACTACAATAAAATTTGCCTCTGAATAACTTTGAGTGAATTTGGTATAAGTTGTAAAGTTTGCATCTACATTCACTTCATTCCAAATGGTTTCCAATTAATTGTTCCTTAACTACTTTTAGAAAGCTTTTGGGATAGAGACTCCATTTTAGTTTGAATGTCCAGTTTAATGGATTCAGCAGTCCTGTCAGTAGGGCACGCTGCCTCCAGTGACCTGTGAGGGAGGCGCGGCCTGCACTTCCTGCACTGACCACAGGGTGGCGCCGAGTTCGCCTCTCTGACCCACAGCGCATGCTCGTTCCTTGGGAACTCGATTGTGAGGTCAGCTGAGAGCAGTTGAGCCTCCTCAGGCGCGGGGGCGGGGGCGGAGGCCTTCCGGTAGGACGCCCGGCTCAGTGTCTCTGCTGAGAGGAGCTCGGTCTCCGTCTCCTTAGGACTCGCTGGGGTTTCGGCTTCAGGACAAAGTGGGGCTGCGTCCACGCTGACTAGGGAACTAGGTTTCCTGAGGACCCAGGTGATGCCTGAGGAAAAGGTGAAGAGACGGTGAGGAAAAGTGGGGAGAAGCTTCCTGTGGGCGACTGACCGTTGAGGGGGTCCGTCTTCGTGTGAGCGAGGGAGGGCTTGGCGTGGAAAGCTGGGTTTTTGTTCAGGTTTGTGTGCAGGGTAGCCAGCATGAGTTATGGGGCGTCCAGTTTTCCCAGCACCATTTATGGTGGGGAGTGTCGTGCTCCTTGGTGTGTCCTTGGTCCCTGTGTCATAAATTCACCGACCCCGTCCATGGGGGTTGAATTCTGGTCTCTCTGTCCTGTTCCTCTGGTCCCTGTGCCCGTTTTGAGCCAGTTCCACACTGTTTTGGTGACTGTAGCTTCTCAGCAGAGTGTGACGTCAGGGAGGGAGATGCCTCCAGCCCGTTCTCTTTTTGCAGGGTTTCTTTGGCTATTTGGGGTCCTTTGTGGTTCCCCACAGATATTAGGAGGATTTGCTCTATTTGGGGGGAAAATACCATGGAATTTTGGGAGGGATTGCATTCACTGTGTCCACTGCTTTGGGTAGCATGGATATTTTAACAACATTAATTGTTCCATTCCATGAGAACAGGATATCTTTCCATTTATTGGTGTGTTTTTCAATGTCTTCATCAATGTCTTAAAGTTTTCAGTGTGCAGGTCTTTCACCTCCTTGGTTGACTTTATTCCCAGGTATTTTGTTCTTTTTGATGCAGTTGTAAATGGGGTTGCTTTCTTTCTCTTTCTGATGGTTCATTATTAGTGTTTAGAAATGCAACTGATTTCTGTGTATTGATTTTGCAACTTTACTGAATTTATTTATTAGTTCTAATAGTGTTTTTGTGGCATGAAGTGGAAAATTGGAATTCAAAAATCCCACTGTTTCTACCATATCCAGGTCGTCCACAACACGGAGGACAGCGGCTCCTAATATAACCTTCCCACGGTGCCTCTAAATGACATGTGGACTTTGGGTGAACTGGATCTGGGTAAGGCTTGGCTTCTATCTGGAAGTTTGATGTTTTCTCTGCTTTTCTGGCATGCTATTGACATACATGATGTTTTGAAAAGTAATTGACTTTCCAGTAATTTCAAACATACAACTTTACATACATAAAAACAAGTCTTGTACCTTGATTAAATATACTCCTAAATATTGATGTTGACATTATTACAAATGGAATTGTTCTCATAAATTCTTTTTCAGATTATTTTTTGCCAGCGTATGCATATAAGATAGATTTTCATGAATTGATATTTTGTTCTATAACTTTGCTTATTAATTAGTTGATTAGCTCAAAGAATTTCTTTGCTGATTATAGGTAGTTTTATATATAAGATGATGTGACCTATGTTCTGTGAAGAGACACGGTTTTAATTTTTCCATTCACCCATGGATGCCTTTTATTTCATTCCTCAAGATTCTGGGTAGAACTTCCAGTACACTATTGAGTAACGGTGATGAAGGCCAGCTTCCTGGCCTTGTTCCTGATTTCAGGAGTAAATCTTTCAGTCTTTAACATTGAGCACGATGTTTGCTGTGGCTTTTTGTACTACTCTTTTCCATATTGAACAAATTTCCTTTTCTTCCTGCTTTCTTGAGTGTTTTTCATGAAATAACACTGGATTTTCATTGTAGATTTTTTGCATGAATTGATATGGTTATGTGTTTTTACTTCACACCATTATTGTGGTTGAATACATTGCTTACTTTTAATATGTTGAGCAACCTGAAATTCCTGGTGTAGAGATACTTGCTTATGGCATTATCCATTTAAAGTTCTGTTGGTTTCATGTTGCTATTATTGTGTGATAGATTTTTACATTCATATTTGTAAGTTGTACTGGGGTAGTTTTCTTGTTTTTTTCCTCTATTTTTAAAATCTTTTTTAAAATAGTGGTTTTATTTCATTCTAATTATTTATTTATTTTGGCCACGTCCCATGGCTTGTGGGATCTTAGTTCCCCAGTCAGGGATCGAACCCGAGCCCTTGGCAGTGAAAGCACAGAGTCCTAACCACTGGGCCACCAGAGAATTCCCCAGTTTTCTTTTTCATGATGTATTTGTATAATCTGATTAGACTTGGCTTGGTGTAAGTGGTTTTGAGGGTTAGCATTAGGGCTGGGGCTGGTGTGAGGGTTGGGGCTGTGTATGGTTTATGGTTGCTGTTATGGTTTAAGTTTTATGCTTAATGAGTTATTTATGGGTATGGTTAATGAATATATTTTATGGTTTGCTTATGGTTATGGTTTGGCTTATTGGTTAAGGTTTATGGTTTTGGTCTCAGGGTGTTAGGGTTCTGTGTTAGAGTGCGTGTTAGGGTATGGGTGAGAATTGGGGTACAGGTAGGATGCGGGTAGAGCATGGGTTAGGGTAAGGTACAGGTTTAGGGTACGGGTTAGGCTAAGGTTAGGTCAGGGCTTAGGGTCAGGATGAGAGTTTAGGGTTAGGGTCCATGTCAGGATTAGCGTCAAGGTTGAGCGAGGCCATTGTTTTCTGCTCCTCCAGTTCTGGATTCTCATTGATAGATGAATGAAATGTCTGCTCTGGTCACCCACTGTTTCAAATTGAGCTCAGCCTTAGTCAAGGGTTCTTAGGGCCTCAGAGGTCATGCAGGGTTTCCCTCCACCCTCCCTCCTGGGAAGGGTGATGCAGGCCCCACTCTGTGTGGGCAGCCCCAGGTCCAGCATGGCCCTGACATGCAGGATACTAAGTAGACGTGATGTAAGACTTGGTGCATCAGTCTGCCAGCCCCCAGGGGCTGCCTTTTTTTTTTTTTTCTTAGTTAATTAATTAATTAATTTGGGGCTGTGTTGGGTCTGCATTGCTGCACGGAGGCTTTCTCTAGTTGTGGTGAGTGGGGGCTTCTCATTGCGGTGGCTTCTCTTGTTGCAGAGCACAGGCTCTAAGCGCGTGGGCTTCAGCAGTTGTGGCTCGCGGGTTCTAGAGCGCAGGCTCAGTAGTTGTGGTGCACGGGCTTAGTTGCTCCACAGCATGTGGGATCTTCCCGGACCAGGGCTCAAACCCGTGTCCCCTGCATTGGCAGGTGGATTCTTAACCACTGCACCACCAGGGAAGTCTGGTGTTGCGTTCGTGAGGGCTGGTGGGGCCCTCTTGGGACTGGACGGATCCTTTGTTCCATCTGCACGGGTGTCCAAGCAGGTCTCAGAACAGCCCTTGGCCTCTGAGCATCCAGGCAGGCACCCACGTTCCTCCAGCTCAGGTTAGCCTTGGCCCCTCCATCCCCGTGGCCAATTACTGAGCTGATTGTGTCTTTACTCTTTAAAATTAAATCACTCTGTTCAGGTGGGCGAGAAGTTTACTTGTGAACTTGGTTAGGGTGAGGGGTTAGGGGTTAAGGGTTAGGGGTTAGGGTCAGGGTTAGGGCTAGGGCTAGGGCTAGGGGTTAGGGTTAGGCTTAGGGTTGGGTTAGGGTTAGGGGTTAGGTTTAGGGTTAGGGTTAGTGTTGGGTTAGGGTTAGGGTTAAGGTAGGGTTAGGGTTGGGTTAGGGTTAGGGTTTAGGGTTAGGGTGTCCAGCTTTACGTCCCATTCAGCTGTGAGTGTAGATGTGGTCAGTCCAGTTGCATCACAGCCCCTGATTGAATTTTGTAAGAATTCCTCTCTCTCTCACTGTCTTTCTTTTTTTATAATTAATTTTTAGAGTGGGGTGTAGCTGATTTGCAATGTTGTGTTTCTTGGTGCTGTACATCCACCTGAGTCACTTACAGAGAGACATCAATAAATTCTTTTCTAGTTTCTAGTAGTCAGATAGATGTTTTTTTCTGTGAATAGAGTGTGCTGAGTCCAGTTCCTTGAACAATGAGTATGTCTTGGCGATTACATTATTGGCGTATGGAACGGTATCTGTGCCAATTTCAACCTCCTGGTTTATGCATCACCGCACCACACTTCTCCCCTTAAGCAGCCATCAGTGTGTTTTGTAAATGTGTGATGGTGTTCGGTTTGTAATTCAGTTCATGGTTGGCGATTTTTAGATTCCCTTTATAAGTGATATCTTATGATAAGTTTCTCTTGCTGTCTAACTTATTTCACTCTCAATGACCAAACATAAGTGCCCCTGAGTTGCTGCAACTGGCCTCATTTCATTGATTTCAGGGCTGAGTAATATTCCGTTGTGCTTAAGTACCAAATTTTCTTTCACCATTTCTTCCTTCCAAGGACTATTAAGTTGTACCCAAGTCGAGGCTGTTGTAAACATAGCAGCAGTAAACGGGGTGCCTGCGTCCTGTGGATTTTTGGTTTTTCCAACATATAGGCCCATGAGTGGAAGCGCCCTATGCTTTGTAGCTCTGTTTTTTAGATGTTTTAGGAAACACAGCACACTTCTCCAGAGTGGCCGTTGGCAATTTACATTCCCCCCTTCAGCGTAACAAGGCTCCCTTTTCTCCTCTCCTTGTCCTGCCTATCTGGTTTTTACCCTTTGTGAGGATGGTCCTTTTTTCTGATTCGAAGTGATACCTCTTTGTAGTGTTGATTTGCATTGCCCGCTTCTTTGGTTGGCCAAAAAGGGCGTATGCGTTTTTCCTGAATATATTCTGGAAGTTAAATTTGAGAGACAGCTTTTTTTGTTTAATTGATTAATTTATTAATTTATTTTTGGCTGTGTTGGGTCTTCGTTTCTGTGTGAAGGCTTTCTCTAGTTGTGGAAAGAGGGGTCCACTCTTCATCGCGGTGCACGGGCCTCTCACTATCGCGGCCTCTCTTGTTGCGGAGCACAGGCTCCAGACGTGCAGGCTCAATATTTGTGGCTCACGGGCCTAGTTGCTCCGCGGCATGTGGGATCTTCCCAGGTCAGGGCTCGAACCCGTGTCCCCTGCATTAGCAGGCAGATTCTCAACCACTGCGCCGCCAGGGAAGCCCCTTGAATAGTTTTGTATTTAAAATTTGTCTGTGGGGACTTCCCTGGTGACGCAGTGGTTAAGAGTCCGCCTGCCAATGCAGGGGACACGGGCTCGAGCCCTGGTCCGGGAAGATCCCACATGCCGCAGAGCAACCAAGCCTGCGCGGCACAACTACTGAAGCCTGCGCGCCTAGAGCCCATGCTCGCCCACAAGAGAAGCCACCGCAATGAGAAGCCCGTGCACCGCAACGAAGAGTAGCCCCGCTCGACGCAACTAGAGAAAGCCCACATGCAGCAACGAAGACCCAACGCAGCCAAACATAAATTAGAAACTACAATAAAATTTGCCTCTGAATAACTTTGAGTGAATTTGGTATAAGTTGTAAAGTTTGCATCTACATTCACTTCATTCCAAATGGTTTCCAATTAATTGTTCCTTAACTACTTTTAGAAAACTTTTGGGATAGAGACTCCATTTTAGTTTGAATGTCCAGTTTAATGGATTCAGCAGTCCTGTCAGTAGGGCACGCTGCCTCCAGTGACCTGTGAGGGAGGCGCGGCCTGCACTTCCTGCACTGACCACAGGGTGGCGCCGAGTTCGCCTCTCTGACCCACAGCGCATGCTCGTTCCTTGGGAACTCGATTGTGAGGTCAGCTGAGAGCAGTTGAGCCACCTCAGGCGCGGGGGCGGGGGCGGAGGCCTTCCGGTAGGACGCCCGGCTCAGTGTCTCTGCTGAGAGGAGCTCGGTCTCCGTCTCCTTAGGACTCGCTGGGGTTTCGGCTTCAGGACAAAGTGGGGCTGCGTCCACGCTGACTAGGGAACTAGGTTTCCTGAGGACCCAGGTGATGCCTGAGGAAAAGGTGAAGAGACGGTGAGGAAAAGTGGGGAGAAGCTTCCTGTGGGCGACTGACCGTTGAGGGGGTCCGTCTTCGTGTGAGCGAGGGAGGGCTTGGCGTGGAAAGCTGGGTTTTTGTTCAGGTTTGTGTGCAGGGTAGGCAGCATGAGTTATGGGGCGTCCAGTTTTCCCAGCACCATTTATGGTGGGGAGTGTCGTGCTCCTTGGTGTGTCCTTGGTCCCTGTGTCATAAATTCACCGACCCCGTCCGTGGGGGTTGAATTCTGGTCTCTGTGTCCTGTTCCTCTGGTCCCTGTGCCCGTTTTGAGCCAGTTCCACACTGTTTTGGTGACTGTAGCTTCTCAGCAGAGTGTGACGTCAGGGAGGGAGATGCCTCCAGCCCGTTCTCTTTTTTCAGGGTTTCTTTGGCTATTTGGGGTCCTTTGTGGTTCCCCACAGATATTAGGAGGATTTGCTCTATTTGGGGGGAAAATACCATGGAATTTTGGGAGGGATTGCATTCACTGTGTCCACTGCTTTGGGTAGCATGGATATTTTAACAACATTAATTGTTCCATTCCATGAGAACAGGATATCTTTCCATTTATTGGTGTGTTTTTCAATGTCTTCATCAATGTCTTAAAGTTTTCAGCGTGCAGGTCTTTCACCTCCTTGGTTGACTTTCTTCCCAGGTATTTTGTTCTTTTTGATGCAGTTGTAAATGGGGTTGCTTTCTTTCTCTTTCTGATGGTTCATTATTAGTGTTTAGAAATGCAACTGATTTCTGTGTATTGATTTTGCAACTTTACTGAATTTATTTATTAGTTCTAATAGTGTTTTTGTGGCATGAAGTGGAAAATTGGAATTCAACAATCCCACTGTTTCTACCATATCCAGGTCGTCCACAACACGGAGGACAGCGGCTCGTAATATAACCTTCCCACGGTGCCTCTAAATGACATGTGGACTTTGGGTGAACTGGATCTGGGTAAGGCTTTGCTTCTATCTGGAAGTTTGATGTTTTCTCTGCTTTTCTGGCATGCTATTGACATACATGATGTTTTGAAAAGTTATTGACTTTCCAGTAATTTCAAACATACAACTTTACATACATAAAAACAAGTCTTGTACCTTGATTAAATATACTCCTAAATATTGATGTTGACATTATTACAAATGGAATTGTTCTCATAAATTCTTTTTCAGATTATTTTTTGCCAGCGTATGCATATAAGATAGATTTTCATGAATTGATATTTTGTTCTATAACTTTGCTTATTAATTAGTTGATTAGCTCAAAGAATTTCTTTGCTGATTATAGGTAGTTTTATATATAAGATGATGTGACCTATGTTCTGTGAAGAGACACGGTTTTAATTTTTCCATTCACCCATGGATGCCTTTTATTTCTTTCCTCAAGATTCTGGGTGGAACTTCCAGTACACTATTGAGTAACGGTGATGAAGGCCAGCTTCCTGGCCTTGTTCCTGATTTCAGGAGTAAATCTTTCAGTCTTTAACGTTGAGCACGATGTTTGCTGTGGCTTTTTGTACTACTCTTTTCCATATTGAACAAATTTCCTTTTCTTCCTGCTTTCTTGAGTGTTTTTCATGAAATAACACTGGATTTTCATTGTAGATTTTTTGCATGAATTGATATGGTTATGTGTTTTTACTTCACACCATTATTGTGGTTGAATACATTGCTTACTTTTAATATGTTGAGCAACCTGAAATTCCTGGTGTAGAGATACTTGCTTATGGCATTATCCATTTAAAGTTCTGTTGGTTTCATGTTGCTATTATTGTGTGATAGATTTTTACATTCATATTTGTAAGTTGTACTGGGGTAGTTTTCTTGCTTTTTTCCTCTATTTTTAAAATCTTTTTTAAAATAGTGGTTTTATTTCATTCTAATTATTTATTTATTTTGGCCACGTCCCATGGCTTGTGGGATCTTAGTTCCCCAGTCAGGGATCGAACCCGAGCCCTTGGCAGTGAAAGCACAGAGTCCTAACCACTGGGCCACCAGAGAATTCCCCAGTTTTCTTTTTCAAGATGTATTTGTATAATCTGATTAGACTTGGCTTGGTGTAAGTGGTTTGGAGGGTTAGCATTAGGGCTGGGGCTGGTGTGAGGGTTGGGGCTGTGTATGGTTTATGGTTGCTGTGATGGTTTAAGTTTTATGCTTAATGAGTTATTTATGGGTATGGTTAATGAATATATTTTATGGTTTGCTTATGGTTATGGTTTGGCTTATTGGTTAAGGTTTATGGTTTTGGTCTCAGGGTGTTAGGGTTCTGTGTTAGAGTGCGTGTTAGGGTATGGGTGAGAATTGGGGTACAGGTAGGATGCGGGTAGAGCATGGGTTAGGGTAAGGTACAGGTTTAGGGTACGGGTTAGGCTAAGGTTAGGTCAGGGCTTAGGGTCAGGGTCAGAGTTTAGGGTTAGGGTCCATGTCAGGATTAGCGTCAAGGTTGAGCGAGGCCATTGTTTTCTGCTCCTCCAGTTCTGGATTCTCATTGATAGATGAATGAAATGTCTGCTCTGGTCACCCACTGTTTCAAATTGAGCTCAGCCTTAGTCAAGGGTTCTTAGGGCCTCAGAGGTCATGCAGGTTTTCCCTCCACCCTCCCTCCTGGGAAGGGTGATGCAGGCCCCACTCTGTGTGGGCAGCCCCAGGTCCAGCATGGCCCTGACATGCAGGATACTAAGTAGACGTGATGTAAGACTTGGTGCATCAGTCTGCCAGCCCCCAGGGGCTGCCTTTTTTTTTTTTTCTTAATTAATTAATTAATTAATTTGGGGCTGTGTTGGGTCTGCATTGCTGCACGGAGGCTTTCTCTAGTTGCGGCGAGTAGGGGCTTCTCATTGTGGTGGCTTCTCTTGTTGCAGAGCACAGGCTCTAAGCGCGTGGGCTTCAGCAGTTGTGGCTCGCGGGTTCTAGAGCGCAGGCTCAGTAGTTGTGGTGCACGGGCTTAGTTGCTCCACAGCATGTGGGATCTTCCCGGACCAGGGCTCAAACCCGTGTCCCCTGCATTGGCAGGTGGATTCTTAACCACTGCGCCACCAGGGAAGTCTGGTGTTGCGTTCGTGAGGGCTGGTGGGGCCCTCTTGGGACTGGACGGATCCTGTGTTCCATCTGCACGGGTGTCCAAGCAGCTCTCAGAACAGCCCTTGGCCTCTGAGCATCCAGGCAGGCACCCACGTTCCTCCAGCTCAGGTTAGCCTTGGCCCCTCCATCCCCGTGGCCAATTACTGAGCTGATTGTGTCTTTACTCTTTAAAATTAAATCACTCTCTCCAGGTGGGCGAGAAGTTTACTTGTGAACTTGGTTAGGGTGAGGGGTTAGGGGTTAAGGGTTAGAGGTTAGGGTCAGGGTTAGGGCTAGGGCTAGGGCTAGGGGTTAGGGTTAGGCTTAGGGTTGGGTTAGGGTTAGGGATTAGGTTTAGGGTTAGGGTTAGTGTTGGGTTAGGTTTAGGGTTAAGGTAGGGTTAGGGTTGGGTTAGGGTTAGGGTTTAGGGTTAGGGTGTCCAGCTTTACGTCCCATTCAGCTGTGAGTGTAGATGTGGTCAGTCCAGTTGCATCAGAGCCCCTGATTGAATTTTGTAAGAATTCCTCTCTCTCTCACTGTCTTTCTTTTTTTATAATTAAATTTTAGAGTGGGGTGTAGCTGATTTGCAATGTTGTGTTTCTTGGTGCTGTACATCCACCTGAGTCACTTACAGAGAGACATCAATAAATTCTTTTCTAGTTTCTAGTAGTCAGATAGATGTTTTTTTCTGTGAATAGAGTGTGCTGAGTCCAGTTCCTTGAACAATGAGTATGTCTTGGCGATTACATTATTGGCGTATGGAACGGTATCTGTGCCAATTTCAACCTCCTGGTTTATGCATCACCGCACCACACTTCTCCCCTTAAGCAGCCATCAGTGTGTTTTGTAAATGTGTGATGGTGTTCGGTTTGTAATTCAGTTCATGGTTGGCGATTTTTAGATTCCCTTTATAAGTGATATCTTATTATAAGTTTCTCTTGCTGTCTAACTTATTTCACTCTCAATGACCAAACATAATTGCCCCTGAGTTGCTGCAACTGGCCTCATTTCATTGATTTCAGGGCTGAGTAATATTCCGTTGTGCTTAAGTACCAAATTTTCTTTCACCATTTCTTCCTTCCAAGGACTATTAAGTTGTACCCAAGTCGAGGCTGTTGTAAACATAGCAGCAGTAAACGGGGTGCCTGCGTCCTGTGGATTTTTGGTTTTTCCAACATATAGGCCCATGAGTGGAAGCGCCCTATGCTTTGTAGCTCTGTTTTTTAGATGTTTTAGGAAACACAGCACACTTCTCCAGAGTGGCCGTTGGCAATTTACATTCCCCCCTTCAGCGTAACAAGGCTCCCTTTTCTCCTCTCCTTGTCCTGCCTATCTGGTTTTTACCCTTTGTGAGGATGGTCCTTTTTTCTGATTCGAAGTGATACCTCTTTGTAGTGTTGATTTGCGTTGCCCGCTTCTTTGGTTGGCCAAAAAGGGCGTATGCATTTTTCCTGAATATATTCTGGAAGTTAAATTTGAGAGACAGCTTTTTTTGTTTAATTAATTAATTAATTTATTTTTGGCTGTGTTGGGTCTTCGTTTCTGTGTGAAGGCTTTCTCTAGTTGTGGCAAGCGGGGGCCACTCTTCATCGCGGTGCGCGGGCCTCTCACTATCGCGGCCTCTCTTGTTGCGGAGCACAGGCTCCAGACGTGCAGGCTCAATAGTTGTGGCTCACGGGCCTAGTTGCTCCGCGGCATGTGGGATCTTCCCAGGTCAGGGCTCGAACCCGTGTCCCCTGCATTAGCAGGCAGATTCTCAACCACTGCGCCACCAGGGAAGCCCCTTGAATAGTTTTGTATTTAAAATTTGTCTGTGGGGACTTCCCTGGTGACGCAGTGGTTAAGAGTCCGCCTGCCAATGCAGGGGACACGGGCTCGAGCCCTGGTCCGGGAAGATCTCACATGCCGCAGAGCAACCAAGCCTGCGCGGCACAACTACTGAAGCCTGCGCGCCTAGAGCCCATGCTCGCCCAGAAGAGAAGCCACCGCAATGAGAAGCCCGTGCACCGCAACGAAGAGTAGCCCCGCTCGACGCAACTAGAGAAAGCCCACATGCAGCAACGAAGACCCAACGCAGCCAAACATAAATTAGAAACTACAATAAAATTTGCCTCTGAATAACTTTGAGTGAATTTGGTATAAGTTGTAAAGTTTGCATCTACATTCACTTCATTCCAAATGGTTTCCAATTAATTGTTCCTTAACTACTTTTAGAAAAGTTTTGGGATAGAGACTCCATTTTAGTTTGAATGTCCAGTTTAATGGATTCAGCAGTCCTGTCAGTAGGGCACGCTGCCTCCAGTGACCTGTGAGGGAGGCGCGGCCTGCACTTCCTGCACTGACCACAGGGTGGCGCCGAGTTCGCCTCTCTGACCCACAGCGCATGCTCGTTCCTTGGGAACTCGATTGTGAGGTCAGCTGAGAGCAGTTGAGCCTCCTCAGGCGCGGGGGCGGGGGCGGAGGCCTTCCGGTAGGACGCCCGGCTCAGTGTCTCTGCTGAGAGGAGCTCGGTCTCCGTCTCCTTAGGACTCGCTGGGGTTTCGGCTTCAGGACAAAGTGGGGCTGCGTCCACGCTGACTAGGGAACTAGGTTTCCTGAGGACCCAGGTGATGCCTGAGGAAAAGGTGAAGAGACGGTGAGGAAAAGTGGGGAGAAGCTTCCTGTGGGCGACTGACCGTTGAGGGGGTCCGTCTTCGTGTGAGCGAGGGAGGGCTTGGCGTGGAAAGCTGGGTTTTTGTTCAGGTTTGTGTGCAGGGTAGCCAGCATGAGTTATGGGGCGTCCAGTTTTCCCAGCACCATTTATGGTGGGGAGTGTCGTGCTCCTTGGTGTGTCCTTGGTCCCTGTGTCATAAATTCACCGACCCCGTCCATGGGGGTTGAATTCTGGTCTCTCTGTCCTGTTCCTCTGGTCCCTGTGCCCGTTTTGAGCCAGTTCCACACTGTTTTGGTGACTGTAGCTTCTCAGCAGAGTGTGACGTCAGGGAGGGAGATGCCTCCAGCCCGTTCTCTTTTTTCAGGGTTTCTTTGGCTATTTGGGGTCCTTTGTGGTTCCCCACAGATATTAGGAGGATTTGCTCTATTTGGGGGGAAAATACCATGGAATTTTGGGAGGGATTGCATTCACTGTGTCCACTGCTTTGGGTAGCATGGATATTTTAACAACATTAATTGTTCCATTCCATGAGAACAGGATATCTTTCCATTTATTGGTGTGTTTTTCAATGTCTTCATCAATGTCTTAAAGTTTTCAGTGTGCAGGTCTTTCACCTCCTTGGTTGACTTTATTCCCAGGTATTTTGTTCTTTTTGATGCAGTTGTAAATGGGGTTGCTTTCTTTCTCTTTCTGATGGTTCATTATTAGTGTTTAGAAATGCAACTTATTTCTGTGTATTGATTTTGCAACTTTACTGAATTTATTTATTAGTTCTAATAGTGTTTTTGTGGCATGAAGTGGAAAATTGGAATTCAAAAATCCCACTGTTTCTACCATATCCAGGTCGTCCACAACACGGAGGACAGCGGCTCCTAATATAACCTTCCCACGGTGCCTCTAAATGACATGTGGACTTTGGGTGAACTGGATCTGGGTAAGGCTTGGCTTCTATCTGGAAGTTTGATGTTTTCTCTGCTTTTCTGGCATGCTATTGACATACATGATGTTTTGAAAAGTAATTGACTTTCCAGTAATTTCAAACATACAACTTTACATACATAAAAACAAGTCTTGTACCTTGATTAAATATACTCCTAAATATTGATGTTGACATTATTACAAATGGAATTGTTCTCATAAATTCTTTTTCAGATTAATTTTTGCCAGCGTATGCATATAAGATAGATTTTCATGAACTGATATTTTGTTCTATAACTTTGCTTATTAATTAGTTGATTAGCTCAAAGAATTTCTTTGCTGATTATAGGTAGTTTTATATATAAGATGATGTGACCTATGTTCTGTGAAGAGACACGGTTTTAATTTTTCCATTCACCCATGGATGCCTTTTATTTCTTTCCTCAAGATTCTGGGTAGAACTTCCAGTACACTATTGAGTAACGGTGATGAAGGCCAGCTTCCTGGCCTTGTTCCTGATTTCAGGAGTAAATCTTTCAGTCTTTAACATTGAGCACGATGTTTGCTGTGGCTTTTTGTACTACTCTTTTCCATATTGAACAAATTTCCTTTTCTTCCTGCTTTCTTGAGTGTTTTTCATGAAATAACACTGGATTTTCATTGTAGATTTTTTGCATGAATTGATATGGTTATGTGTTTTTACTTCACACCATTATTGTGGTTGAATACATTGCTTACTTTTAATATGTTGAGCAACCTGAAATTCCTGGTGTAGAGATACTTGCTTATGGCATTATCCATTTAAAGTTCTGTTGGTTTCATGTTGCTATTATTGTGTGATAGATTTTTACATTCATATTTGTAAGTTGTACTGGGGTAGTTTTCTTGTTTTTTTCCTCTATTTTTAAAATCTTTTTTAAAATAGTGGTTTTATTTCATTCTAATTATTTATTTATTTTGGCCACGTCCCATGGCTTGTGGGATCTTAGTTCCCCAGTCAGGGATCGAACCCGAGCCCTTGGCAGTGAAAGCACAGAGTCCTAACCACTGGGCCACCAGAGAATTCCCCAGTTTTCTTTTTCATGATGTATTTGTATAATCTGATTAGACTTGGCTTGGTGTAAGTGGTTTGGAGGGTTAGCATTAGGGCTGGGGCTGGTGTGAGGGTTGGGGCTGTGTATGGTTTATGGTTGCTGTGATGGTTTAAGTTTTATGCTTAATGAGTTATTTATGGGTATGGTTAATGAATATATTTTATGGTTTGCTTATGGTTATGGTTTGGCTTATTGGTTAAGGTTTATGGTTTTGGTCTCAGGGTGTTAGGGTTCTGTGTTAGAGTGCGTGTTAGGGTATGGGTGAGAATTGGGGTACAGGTAGGATGCGGGTAGAGCATGGGTTAGGGTAAGGTACAGGTTTAGGGTACGGGTTAGGCTAAGGTTAGGTCAGGGCTTAGGGTCAGGATGAGAGTTTAGGGTTAGGGTCCATGTCAGGATTAGCGTCAAGGTTGAGCGAGGCCATTGTTTTCTGCTCCTCCAGTTCTGGATTCTCATTGATAGATGAATGAAATGTCTGCTCTGGTCACCCACTGTTTCAAATTGAGCTCAGCCTTAGTCAAGGGTTCTTAGGGCCTCAGAGGTCATGCAGGGTTTCCCTCCACCCTCCCTCCTGGGAAGGGTGATGCAGGCCCCACTCTGTGTGGGCAGCCCCAGGTCCAGCATGGCCCTGACATGCAGGATACTAAGTAGACGTGATGTAAGACTTGGTGCATCAGTCTGCCAGCCCCCAGGGGCTGCCTTTTTTTTTTTTTCTTAGTTAATTAATTAATTAATTTGGGGCTGTGTTGGGTCTGCATTGCTGCACGGAGGCTTTCTCTAGTTGTGGTGAGTGGGGGCTTCTCATTGCGGTGGCTTCTCTTGTTGCAGAGCACAGGCTCTAAGCGCGTGGGCTTCAGCAGTTGTGGCTCGCGGGTTCTAGAGCGCAGGCTCAGTAGTTGTGGTGCACGGGCTTAGTTGCTCCACAGCATGTGGGATCTTCCCGGACCAGGGCTCAAACCCGTGTCCCCTGCATTGGCAGGTGGATTCTTAACCACTGCGCCACCAGGGAAGTCTGGTGTTGCGTTCGTGAGGGCTGGTGGGGCCCTCTTGGGACTGGACGGATCCTTTGTTCCATCTGCACGGGTGTCCAAGCAGGTCTCAGAACAGCCCTTGGCCTCTGAGCATCCAGGCAGGCACCCACGTTCCTCCAGCTCAGGTTAGCCTTGGCCCCTCCATCCCCGTGGCCAATTACTGAGCTGATTGTGTCTTTACTCTTTAAAATTAAATCACTCTCTCCAGGTGGGCGAGAAGTTTACTTGTGAACTTGGTTAGGGTGAGGGGTTAGGGGTTAAGGGTTAGGGGTTAGGGTCAGGGTTAGGGCTAGGGCTAGGGCTAGGGGTTAGGGTTAGGCTTAGGGTTGGGTTAGGGTTAGGGGTTAGGTTTAGGGTTAGGGTTAGTGTTGGGTTAGGGTTAGGGTTAAGGTAGGGTTAGGGTTGGGTTAGGGTTAGGGTTTAGGGTTAGGGTGTCCAGCTTTACGTCCCATTCAGCTGTGAGTGTAGATGTGGTCAGTCCAGTTGCATCACAGCCCCTGATTGAATTTTGTAAGAATTCCTCTCTCTCTCACTGTCTTTCTTTTTTTATAATTAATTTTTAGAGTGGGGTGTAGCTGATTTGCAATGTTGTGTTTCTTGGTGCTGTACATCCACCTGAGTCACTTACAGAGAGACATCAATAAATTCTTTTCTAGTTTCTAGTAGTCAGATAGATGTTTTTTTCTGTGAATAGAGTGTGCTGAGTCCAGTTCCTTGAACAATGAGTATGTCTTGGCGATTACATTATTGGCGTATGGAACGGTATCTGTGCCAATTTCAACCTCCTGGTTTATGCATCACCGCACCACACTTCTCCCCTTAAGCAGCCATCAGTGTGTTTTGTAAATGTGTGATGGTGTTCGGTTTGTAATTCAGTTCATGGTTGGCGATTTTTAGATTCCCTTTATAAGTGATATCTTATGATAAGTTTCTCTTGCTGTCTAACTTATTTCACTCTCAATGACCAAACATAGGTGCCCCTGAGTTGCTGCAACTGGCCTCATTTCATTGATTTCAGGGCTGAGTAATATTCCGTTGTGCTTAAGTACCAAATTTTCTTTCACCATTTCTTCCTTCCAAGGACTATTAAGTTGTACCCAAGTCGAGGCTGTTGTAAACATAGCAGCAGTAAACGGGGTGCCTGCGTCCTGTGGATTTTTGGTTTTTCCAACATATAGGCCCATGAGTGGAAGCGCCCTATGCTTTGTAGCTCTGTTTTTTAGATGTTTTAGGAAACACAGCACACTTCTCCAGAGTGGCCGTTGGCAATTTACATTCCCCCCTTCAGCGTAACAAGGCTCCCTTTTCTCCTCTCCTTGTCCTGCCTATCTGGTTTTTACCCTTTGTGAGGATGGTCCTTTTTTCTGATTCGAAGTGATACCTCTTTGTAGTGTTGATTTGCATTGCCCGCTTCTTTGGTTGGCCAAAAAGGGCGTATGCGTTTTTCCTGAATATATTCTGGAAGTTAAATTTGAGAGACAGCTTTTTTTGTTTAATTGATTAATTTATTAATTTATTTTTGGCTGTGTTGGGTCTTCGTTTCTGTGTGAAGGCTTTCTCTAGTTGTGGAAAGAGGGGTCCACTCTTCATCGCGGTGCACGGGCCTCTCACTATCGCGGCCTCTCTTGTTGCGGAGCACAGGCTCCAGACGTGCAGGCTCAATATTTGTGGCTCACGGGCCTAGTTGCTCCGCGGCATGTGGGATCTTCCCAGGTCAGGGCTCGAACCCGTGTCCCCTGCATTAGCAGGCAGATTCTCAACCACTGCGCCGCCAGGGAAGCCCCTTGAATAGTTTTGTATTTAAAATTTGTCTGTGGGGACTTCCCTGGTGACGCAGTGGTTAAGAGTCCGCCTGCCAATGCAGGGGACACGGGCTCGAGCCCTGGTCCGGGAAGATCCCACATGCCGCAGAGCAACCAAGCCTGCGCGGCACAACTACTGAAGCCTGCGCGCCTAGAGCCCATGCTCGCCCACAAGAGAAGCCACCGCAATGAGAAGCCCGTGCACCGCAACGAAGAGTAGCCCCGCTCGACGCAACTAGAGAAAGCCCACATGCAGCAACGAAGACCCAATGCAGCCAAACATAAATTAGAAACTACAATAAAATTTGCCTCTGAATAACTTTGAGTGAATTTGGTATAAGTTGTAAAGTTTGCATCTACATTCACTTCATTCCAAATGGTTTCCAATTAATTGTTCCTTAACTACTTTTAGAAAAGTTTTGGGATAGAGACTCCATTTTAGTTTGAATGTCCAGTTTAATGGATTCAGCAGTCCTGTCAGTAGGGCACGCTGCCTCCAGTGACCTGTGAGGGAGGCGCGGCCTGCACTTCCTGCACTGACCACAGGGTGGCGCCGAGTTCGCCTCTCTGACCCACAGCGCATGCTCGTTCCTTGGGAACTCGATTGTGAGGTCAGCTGAGAGCAGTTGAGCCTCCTCAGGCGCGGGGGCGGGGGCGGAGGCCTTCCGGTAGGACGCCCGGCTCAGTGTCTCTGCTGAGAGGAGCTCGGTCTCCGTCTCCTTAGGACTCGCTGGGGTTTCGGCTTCAGGACAAAGTGGGGCTGCGTCCACGCTGACTAGGGAACTAGGTTTCCTGAGGACCCAGGTGATGCCTGAGGAAAAGGTGAAGAGACGGTGAGGAAAAGTGGGGAGAAGCTTCCTGTGGGCGACTGACCGTTGAGGGGGTCCGTCTTCGTGTGAGCGAGGGAGGGCTTGGCGTGGAAAGCTGGGTTTTTGTTCAGGTTTGTGTGCAGGGTAGGCAGCATGAGTTATGGGGCGTCCAGTTTTCCCAGCACCATTTATGGTGGGGAGTGTCGTGCTCCTTGGTGTGTCCTTGGTCCCTGTGTCATAAATTCACCGACCCCGTCCGTGGGGGTTGAATTCTGGTCTCTGTGTCCTGTTCCTCTGGTCCCTGTGCCCGTTTTGAGCCAGTTCCACACTGTTTTGGTGACTGTAGCTTCTCAGCAGAGTGTGACGTCAGGGAGGGAGATGCCTCCAGCCCGTTCTCTTTTTGCAGGGTTTCTTTGGCTATTTGGGGTCCTTTGTGGTTCCCCACAGATATTAGGAGGATTTGCTCTATTTGGGGGGAAAATACCATGGAATTTTGGGAGGGATTGCATTCACTGTGTCCACTGCTTTGGGTAGCATGGATATTTTAACAACATTAATTGTTCCATTCCATGAGAACAGGATATCTTTCCGTTTATTGGTGTGTTTTTCAATGTCTTCATCAATGTCTTAAAGTTTTCAGTGTGCAGGTCTTTCACCTCCTTGGTTGACTTTCTTCCCAGGTATTTTGTTCTTTTTGATGCAGTTGTAAATGGGGTTGCTTTCTTTCTCTTTCTGATGGTTCATTATTAGTGTTTAGAAATGCAACTGATTTCTGTGTATTGATTTTGCAACTTTACTGAATTTATTTATTAGTTCTAATAGTGTTTTTGTGGCATGAAGTGGAAAATTGGAATTCAAAAATCCCACTGTTTCTACCATATCCAGGTCGTCCACAACACGGAGGACAGCGGCTCCTAATATAACCTTCCCACGGTGCCTCTAAATGACATGTGGACTTTGGGTGAACTGGATCTGGGTAAGGCTTGGCTTCTATCTGGAAGTTTGATGTTTTCTCTGCTTTTCTGGCATGCTATTGACATACATGATGTTTTGAAAAGCAATTGACTTTCCAGTAATTTCAAACTTACAACTTTACATACGTAAAAACAAGTCTTGTACCTTGATTAAATATACTCCTAAATATTGATGTTGACATTATTACAAATGGAATTGTTCTCATAAATTCTTTTTCAGATTAATTTTTGCCAGCGTATGCATATAAGATAGATTTTCATGAATTGATATTTTGTTCTATAACTTTGCTTATTAATTAGTTGATTAGCTCAAAGAATTTCTTTGCTGATTATAGGTAGTTTTATATATAAGATGATGTGACCTATGTTCTGTGAAGAGACACGGTTTTAATTTTTCCATTCACCCATGGATGCCTTTTATTTCTTTCCTCAAGATTCTGGGTAGAACTTCCAGTACACTATTGAGTAACGGTGATGAAGGCCAGCTTCCTGGCCTTGTTCCTGATTTCAGGAGTAAATCTTTCAGTCTTTAACATTGAGCACGATGTTTGCTGTGGCTTTTTGTACTACTCTTTTCCATATTGAACAAATTTCCTTTTCTTCCTGCTTTCTTGAGTGTTTTTCATGAAATAACACTGGATTTTCATTGTAGATTTTTTGCATGAATTGATATGGTTATGTGTTTTTACTTCACACCATTATTGTGGTTGAATACATTGCTTACTTTTAATATGTTGAGCAACCTGAAATTCCTGGTGTAGAGATACTTGCTTATGGCATTATCCATTTAAAGTTCTGTTGGTTTCATGTTGCTATTATTGTGTGATAGATTTTTACATTCATATTTGTAAGTTGTACTGGGGTAGTTTTCTTGTTTTTTTCCTCTATTTTTAAAATCTTTTTTAAAATAGTGGTTTTATTTCATTCTAATTATTTATTTATTTTGGCCACGTCCCATGGCTTGTGGGATCTTAGTTCCCCAGTCAGGGATCGAACCCGAGCCCTTGGCAGTGAAAGCACAGAGTCCTAACCACTGGGCCACCAGAGAATTCCCCAGTTTTCTTTTTCAAGATGTATTTGTATAATCTGATTAGACTTGGCTTGGTGTAAGTGGTTTGGAGGGTTAGCATTAGGGCTGGGGCTGGTGTGAGGGTTGGGGCTGTGTATGGTTTATGGTTGCTGTGATGGTTTAAGTTTTATGCTTAATGAGTTATTTATGGGTATGGTTAATGAATATATTTTATGGTTTGCTTATGGTTATGGTTTGGCTTATTGGTTAAGGTTTATGGTTTTGGTCTCAGGGTGTTAGGGTTCTGTGTTAGAGTGCGTGTTAGGGTATGGGTGAGAATTGGGGTACAGGTAGGATGCGGGTAGAGCATGGGTTAGGGTAAGGTACAGGTTTAGGGTACGGGTTAGGCTAAGGTTAGGTCAGGGCTTAGGGTCAGGATGAGAGTTTAGGTTTAGGGTCCATGTCAGGATTAGCCTCAAGGTTGAGCGAGGCCATTGTTTTCTGCTCCTCCAGTTCTGGATTCTCATTGATAGATGAATGAAATGTCTGCTCTGGTCACCCACTGTTTCAAATTGAGCTCAGCCTTAGTCAAGGGTTCTTAGGGCCTCAGAGGTCATGCAGGGTTTCCCTCCACCCTCCCTCCTGGGAAGGGTGATGCAGGCCCCACTCTGTGTGGGCAGCCCCAGGTCCAGCATGGCCCTGACATGCAGGATACTAAGTAGACGTGATGTAAGACTTGGTGCATCAGTCTGCCAGCCCCCAGGGGCTGCCTTTTTTTTTTTCTTAGTTAATTAATTAATTAATTTGGGGCTGTGTTGGGTCTGCATTGCTGCACGGAGGCTTTCTCTAGTTGTGGTGAGTGGGGGCTTCTCATTGCGGTGGCTTCTCTTGTTGCAGAGCACAGGCTCTAAGCGCGTGGGCTTCAGCAGTTGTGGCTCGCGGGTTCTAGAGCGCAGGCTCAGTAGTTGTGGTGCACGGGCTTAGTTGCTCCACAGCATGTGGGATCTTCCCGGACCAGGGCTCAAACCCGTGTCCCCTGCATTGGCAGGTGGATTCTTAACCACTGCGCCACCAGGGAAGTCTGGTGTTGCGTTCGTGAGGGCTGGTGGGGCCCTCTTGGGACTGGACGGATCCTTTGTTCCATCTGCACGGGTGTCCAAGCAGGTCTCAGAACAGCCCTTGGCCTCTGAGCATCCAGGCAGGCACCCACGTTCCTCCAGCTCAGGTTAGCCTTGGCCCCTCCATCCCCGTGGCCAATTACTGAGCTGATTGTGTCTTTACTCTTTAAAATTAAATCACTCTCTCCAGGTGGGCGAGAAGTTTACTTGTGAACTTGGTTAGGGTGAGGGGTTAGGGGTTAAGGGTTAGGGGTTAGGGTCAGGGTTAGGGCTAGGGCTAGGGCTAGGGGTTAGGGTTAGGCTTAGGGTTGGGTTAGGGTTAGGGGTTAGGTTTAGGGTTAGGGTTAGTGTTGGGTTAGGGTTAGGGTTAAGGTAGGGTTAGGGTTGGGTTAGGGTTAGGGTTTAGGGTTAGGGTGTCCAGCTTTACGTCCCATTCAGCTGTGAGTGTAGATGTGGTCAGTCCAGTTGCATCACAGCCCCTGATTGAATTTTGTAAGAATTCCTCTCTCTCTCACTGTCTTTCTTTTTTTATAATTAATTTTTAGAGTGGGGTGTAGCTGATTTGCAATGTTGTGTTTCTTGGTGCTGTACATCCACCTGAGTCACTTACAGAGAGACATCAATAAATTCTTTTCTAGTTTCTAGTAGTCAGATAGATGTTTTTTTCTGTGAATAGAGTGTGCTGAGTCCAGTTCCTTGAACAATGAGTATGTCTTGGCGATTACATTATTGGCGTATGGAACGGTATCTGTGCCAATTTCAACCTCCTGGTTTATGCATCACCGCACCACACTTCTCCCCTTAAGCAGCCATCAGTGTGTTTTGTAAATGTGTGATGGTGTTCGGTTTGTAATTCAGTTCATGGTTGGCGATTTTTAGATTCCCTTTATAAGTGATATCTTATGATAAGTTTCTCTTGCTGTCTAACTTATTTCACTCTCAATGACCAAACATAAGTGCCCCTGAGTTGCTGCAACTGGCCTCATTTCATTGATTTCAGGGCTGAGTAATATTCCGTTGTGCTTAAGTACCAAATTTTCTTTCACCATTTCTTCCTTCCAAGGACTATTAAGTTGTACCCAAGTCGAGGCTGTTGTAAACATAGCAGCAGTAAACGGGGTGCCTGCGTCCTGTGGATTTTTGGTTTTTCCAACATATAGGCCCATGAGTGGAAGCGCCCTATGCTTTGTAGCTCTGTTTTTTAGATGTTTTAGGAAACACAGCACACTTCTCCAGAGTGGCCGTTGGCAATTTACATTCCCCCCTTCAGCGTAACAAGGCTCCCTTTTCTCCTCTCCTTGTCCTGCCTATCTGGTTTTTACCCTTTGTGAGGATGGTCCTTTTTTCTGATTCGAAGTGATACCTCTTTGTAGTGTTGATTTGCATTGCCCGCTTCTTTGGTTGGCCAAAAAGGGCGTATGCGTTTTTCCTGAATATATTCTGGAAGTTAAATTTGAGAGACAGCTTTTTTTGTTTAATTGATTAATTTATTAATTTATTTTTGGCTGTGTTGGGTCTTCGTTTCTGTGTGAAGGCTTTCTCTAGTTGTGGAAAGAGGGGTCCACTCTTCATCGCGGTGCACGGGCCTCTCACTATCGCGGCCTCTCTTGTTGCGGAGCACAGGCTCCAGACGTGCAGGCTCAATATTTGTGGCTCATGGGCCTAGTTGCTCCGCGGCATGTGGGATCTTCCCAGGTCAGGGCTCGAACCCGTGTCCCCTGCATTAGCAGGCAGATTCTCAACCACTGCGCCGCCAGGGAAGCCCCTTGAATAGTTTTGTATTTAAAATTTGTCTGTGGGGACTTCCCTGGTGACGCAGTGGTTAAGAGTCCGCCTGCCAATGCAGGGGACACGGGCTCGAGCCCTGGTCCGGGAAGATCCCACATGCCGCAGAGCAACCAAGCCTGCGCGGCACAACTACTGAAGCCTGCGCGCCTAGAGCCCATGCTCGCCCACAAGAGAAGCCACCGCAATGAGAAGCCCGTGCACCGCAACGAAGAGTAGCCCCGCTCGACGCAACTAGAGAAAGCCCACATGCAGCAACGAAGACCCAACGCAGCCAAACATAAATTAGAAACTACAATAAAATTTGCCTCTGAATAACTTTGAGTGAATTTGGTATAAGTTGTAAAGTTTGCATCTACATTCACTTCATTCCAAATGGTTTCCAATTAATTGTTCCTTAACTACTTTTAGAAAAGTTTTGGGATAGAGACTCCATTTTAGTTTGAATGTCCAGTTTAATGGATTCAGCAGTCCTGTCAGTAGGGCACGCTGCCTCCAGTGACCTGTGAGGGAGGCGCGGCCTGCACTTCCTGCACTGACCACAGGGTGGCGCCGAGTTCGCCTCTCTGACCCACAGCGCATGCTCGTTCCTTGGGAACTCGATTGTGAGGTCAGCTGAGAGCAGTTGAGCCTCCTCAGGCGCGGGGGCGGGGGCGGAGGCCTTCCGGTAGGACGCCCGGCTCAGTGTCTCTGCTGAGAGGAGCTCGGTCTCCGTCTCCTTAGGACTCGCTGGGGTTTCGGCTTCAGGACAAAGTGGGGCTGCGTCCACGCTGACTAGGGAACTAGGTTTCCTGAGGACCCAGGTGATGCCTGAGGAAAAGGTGAAGAGACGGTGAGGAAAAGTGGGGAGAAGCTTCCTGTGGGCGACTGACCGTTGAGGGGGTCCGTCTTCGTGTGAGCGAGGGAGGGCTTGGCGTGGAAAGCTGGGTTTTTGTTCAGGTTTGTGTGCAGGGTAGGCAGCATGAGTTATGGGGCGTCCAGTTTTCCCAGCACCATTTATGGTGGGGAGTGTCGTGCTCCTTGGTGTGTCCTTGGTCCCTGTGTCATAAATTCACCGACCCCGTCCGTGGGGGTTGAATTCTGGTCTCTGTGTCCTGTTCCTCTGGTCCCTGTGCCCGTTTTGAGCCAGTTCCACACTGTTTTGGTGACTGTAGCTTCTCAGCAGAGTGTGACGTCAGGGAGGGAGATGCCTCCAGCCCGTTCTCTTTTTGCAGGGTTTCTTTGGCTATTTGGGGTCCTTTGTGGTTCCCCACAGATATTAGGAGGATTTGCTCTATTTGGGGGGAAAATACCATGGAATTTTGGGAGGGATTGCATTCACTGTGTCCACTGCTTTGGGTAGCATGGATATTTTAACAACATTAATTGTTCCATTCCATGAGAACAGGATATCTTTCCATTTATTGGTGTGTTTTTCAATGTCTTCATCAATGTCTTAAAGTTTTCAGTGTGCAGGTCTTTCACCTCCTTGGTTGACTTTCTTCCCAGGTATTTTGTTCTTTTTGATGCAGTTGTAAATGGGGTTGCTTTCTTTCTCTTTCTGATGGTTCATTATTAGTGTTTAGAAATGCAACTGATTTCTGTGTATTGATTTTGCAACTTTACTGAATTTATTTATTAGTTCTAATAGTGTTTTTGTGGCATGAAGTGGAAAATTGGAATTCAACAATCCCACTGTTTCTACCATATCCAGGTCGTCCACAACACGGAGGACAGCGGCTCGTAATATAACCTTCCCACGGTGCCTCTAAATGACATGTGGACTTTGGGTGAACTGGATCTGGGTAAGGCTTTGCTTCTATCTGGAAGTTTGATGTTTTCTCTGCTTTTCTGGCATGCTATTGACATACATGATGTTTTGAAAAGTTATTGACTTTCCAGTAATTTCAAACATACAACTTTACATACATAAAAACAAGTCTTGTACCTTGATTAAATATACTCCTAAATATTGATGTTGACATTATTACAAATGGAATTGTTCTCATAAATTCTTTTTCAGATTATTTTTTGCCAGCGTATGCATATAAGATAGATTTTCATGAATTGATATTTTGTTCTATAACTTTGCTTATTAATTAGTTGATTAGCTCAAAGAATTTCTTTGCTGATTATAGGTAGTTTTATATATAAGATGATGTGACCTATGTTCTGTGAAGAGACACGGTTTTAATTTTTCCATTCACCCATGGATGCCTTTTATTTCTTTCCTCAAGATTCTGGGTGGAACTTCCAGTACACTATTGAGTAACGGTGATGAAGGCCAGCTTCCTGGCCTTGTTCCTGATTTCAGGAGTAAATCTTTCAGTCTTTAACGTTGAGCACGATGTTTGCTGTGGCTTTTTGTACTACTCTTTTCCATATTGAACAAATTTCCTTTTCTTCCTGCTTTCTTGAGTGTTTTTCATGAAATAACACTGGATTTTCATTGTAGATTTTTTGCATGAATTGATATGGTTATGTGTTTTTACTTCACACCATTATTGTGGTTGAATACATTGCTTACTTTTAATATGTTGAGCAACCTGAAATTCCTGGTGTAGAGATACTTGCTTATGGCATTATCCATTTAAAGTTCTGTTGGTTTCATGTTGCTATTATTGTGTGATAGATTTTTACATTCATATTTGTAAGTTGTACTGGGGTAGTTTTCTTGCTTTTTTCCTCTATTTTTAAAATCTTTTTTAAAATAGTGGTTTTATTTCATTCTAATTATTTATTTATTTTGGCCACGTCCCATGGCTTGTGGGATCTTAGTTCCCCAGTCAGGGATCGAACCCGAGCCCTTGGCAGTGAAAGCACAGAGTCCTAACCACTGGGCCACCAGAGAATTCCCCAGTTTTCTTTTTCAAGATGTATTTGTATAATCTGATTAGACTTGGCTTGGTGTAAGTGGTTTGGAGGGTTAGCATTAGGGCTGGGGCTGGTGTGAGGGTTGGGGCTGTGTATGGTTTATGGTTGCTGTTATGGTTTAAGTTTTATGCTTAATGAGTTATTTATGGGTATGGTTAATGAATATATTTTATGGTTTGCTTATGGTTATGGTTTGGCTTATTGGTTAAGGTTTATGGTTTTGGTCTCAGGGTGTTAGGGTTCTGTGTTAGAGTGCGTGTTAGGGTATGGGTGAGAATTGGGGTACAGGTAGGATGCGGGTAGAGCATGGGTTAGGGTAAGGTACAGGTTTAGGGTACGGGTTAGGCTAAGGTTAGGTCAGGGCTTAGGGTCAGGGTCAGAGTTTAGGGTTAGGGTCCATGTCAGGATTAGCGTCAAGGTTGAGCGAGGCCATTGTTTTCTGCTCCTCCAGTTCTGGATTCTCATTGATAGATGAATGAAATGTCTGCTCTGGTCACCCACTGTTTCAAATTGAGCTCAGCCTTAGTCAAGGGTTCTTAGGGCCTCAGAGGTCATGCAGGGTTTCCCTCCACCCTCCCTCCTGGGAAGGGTGATGCAGGCCCCACTCTGTGTGGGCAGCCCCAGGTCCAGCATGGCCCTGACATGCAGGATACTAAGTAGACGTGATGTAAGACTTGGTGCATCAGTCTGCCAGCCCCCAGGGGCTGCCTTTTTTTTTTTTTCTTAATTAATTAATTAATTAATTTGGGGCTGTGTTGGGTCTGCATTGCTGCACGGAGGCTTTCTCTAGTTGCGGCGAGTAGGGGCTTCTCATTGTGGTGGCTTCTCTTGTTGCAGAGCACAGGCTCTAAGCGCGTGGGCTTCAGCAGTTGTGGCTCGCGGGTTCTAGAGCGCAGGCTCAGTAGTTGTGGTGCACGGGCTTAGTTGCTCCACAGCATGTGGGATCTTCCCGGACCAGGGCTCAAACCCGTGTCCCCTGCATTGGCAGGTGGATTCTTAACCACTGCGCCACCAGGGAAGTCTGGTGTTGCGTTCGTGAGGGCTGGTGGGGCCCTCTTGGGACTGGACGGATCCTGTGTTCCATCTGCACGGGTGTCCAAGCAGCTCTCAGAACAGCCCTTGGACTCTGAGCATCCAGGCAGGCACCCACGTTCCTCCAGCTCAGGTTAGCCTTGGCCCCTCCATCCCCGTGGCCAATTACTGAGCTGATTGTGTCTTTACTCTTTAAAATTAAATCACTCTCTCCAGGTGGGCGAGAAGTTTACTTGTGAACTTGGTTAGGGTGAGGGGTTAGGGGTTAAGGGTTAGAGGTTAGGGTCAGGGTTAGGGCTAGGGCTAGGGCTAGGGGTTAGGGTTAGGCTTAGGGTTGGGTTAGGGTTAGGGGTTAGGTTTAGGGTTAGGGTTAGTGTTGGGTTAGGGTTAGGGTTAAGGTAGGGTTAGGGTTGGGTTAGGGTTAGGGTTTAGGGTTAGGGTGTCCAGCTTTACGTCCCATTCAGCTGTGAGTGTAGATGTGGTCAGTCCAGTTGCATCAGAGCCCCTGATTGAATTTTGTAAGAATTCCTCTCTCTCTCACTGTCTTTCTTTTTTTATAATTAAATTTTAGAGTGGGGTGTAGCTGATTTGCAATGTTGTGTTTCTTGGTGCTGTACATCCACCTGAGTCACTTACAGAGAGACATCAATAAATTCTTTTCTAGTTTCTAGTAGTCAGATAGATGTTTTTTTCTGTGAATAGAGTGTGCTGAGTCCAGTTCCTTGAACAATGAGTATGTCTTGGCGATTACATTATTGGCGTATGGAACGGTATCTGTGCCAATTTCAACCTCCTGGTTTATGCATCACCGCACCACACTTCTCCCCTTAAGCAGCCATCAGTGTGTTTTGTAAATGTGTGATGGTGTTCGGTTTGTAATTCAGTTCATGGTTGGCGATTTTTAGATTCCCTTTATAAGTGATATCTTATGATAAGTTTCTCTTGCTGTCTAACTTATTTCACTCTCAATGACCAAACATAAGTGCCCCTGAGTTGCTGCAACTGGCCTCATTTCATTGATTTCAGGGCTGAGTAATATTCCGTTGTGCTTAAGTACCAAATTTTCTTTCACCATTTCTTCCTTCCAAGGACTATTAAGTTGTACCCAAGTCGAGGCTGTTGTAAACATAGCAGCAGTAAACGGGGTGCCTGCGTCCTGTGGATTTTTGGTTTTTCCAACATATAGGCCCATGAGTGGAAGCGCCCTATGCTTTGTAGCTCTGTTTTTTAGATGTTTTAGGAAACACAGCACACTTCTCCAGAGTGGCCGTTGGCAATTTACATTCCCCCCTTCAGCGTAACAAGGCTCCCTTTTCTCCTCTCCTTGTCCTGCCTATCTGGTTTTTACCCTTTGTGAGGATGGTCCTTTTTTCTGATTCGAAGTGATACCTCTTTGTAGTGTTGATTTGCGTTGCCCGCTTCTTTGGTTGGCCAAAAAGGGCGTATGCATTTTTCCTGAATATATTCTGGAAGTTAAATTTGAGAGACAGCTTTTTTTGTTTAATTAATTAATTAATTTATTTTTGGCTGTGTTGGGTCTTCGTTTCTGTGTGAAGGCTTTCTCTAGTTGTGGCAAGCGGGGGCCACTCTTCATCGCGGTGCGCGGGCCTCTCACTATCGCGGCCTCTCTTGTTGCGGAGCACAGGCTCCAGACGTGCAGGCTCAATAGTTGTGGCTCACGGGCCTAGTTGCTCCGCGGCATGTGGGATCTTCCCAGGTCAGGGCTCGAACCCGTGTCCCCTGCATTAGCAGGCAGATTCTCAACCACTGCGCCACCAGGGAAGCCCCTTGAATAGTTTTGTATTTAAAATTTGTCTGTGGGGACTTCCCTGGTGACGCAGTGGTTAAGAGTCCGCCTGCCAATGCAGGGGACACGGGCTCGAGCCCTGGTCCGGGAAGATCTCACATGCCGCAGAGCAACCAAGCCTGCGCGGCACAACTACTGAAGCCTGCGCGCCTAGAGCCCATGCTCGCCCAGAAGAGAAGCCACCGCAATGAGAAGCCCGTGCACCGCAACGAAGAGTAGCCCCGCTCGACGCAACTAGAGAAAGCCCACATGCAGCAACGAAGACCCAACGCAGCCAAACATAAATTAGAAACTACAATAAAATTTGCCTCTGAATAACTTTGAGTGAATTTGGTATAAGTTGTAAAGTTTGCATCTACATTCACTTCATTCCAAATGGTTTCCAATTAATTGTTCCTTAACTACTTTTAGAAAGCTTTTGGGATAGAGACTCCATTTTAGTTTGAATGTCCAGTTTAATGGATTCAGCAGTCCTGTCAGTAGGGCACGCTGCCTCCAGTGACCTGTGAGGGAGGCGCGGCCTGCACTTCCTGCACTGACCACAGGGTGGCGCCGAGTTCGCCTCTCTGACCCACAGCGCATGCTCGTTCCTTGGGAACTCGATTGTGAGGTCAGCTGAGAGCAGTTGAGCCTCCTCAGGCGCGGGGGCGGGGGCGGAGGCCTTCCGGTAGGACGCCCGGCTCAGTGTCTCTGCTGAGAGGAGCTCGGTCTCCGTCTCCTTAGGACTCGCTGGGGTTTCGGCTTCAGGACAAAGTGGGGCTGCGTCCACGCTGACTAGGGAACTAGGTTTCCTGAGGACCCAGGTGATGCCTGAGGAAAAGGTGAAGAGACGGTGAGGAAAAGTGGGGAGAAGCTTCCTGTGGGCGACTGACCGTTGAGGGGGTCCGTCTTCGTGTGAGCGAGGGAGGGCTTGGCGTGGAAAGCTGGGTTTTTGTTCAGGTTTGTGTGCAGGGTAGCCAGCATGAGTTATGGGGCGTCCAGTTTTCCCAGCACCATTTATGGTGGGGAGTGTCGTGCTCCTTGGTGTGTCCTTGGTCCCTGTGTCATAAATTCACCGACCCCGTCCATGGGGGTTGAATTCTGGTCTCTCTGTCCTGTTCCTCTGGTCCCTGTGCCCGTTTTGAGCCAGTTCCACACTGTTTTGGTGACTGTAGCTTCTCAGCAGAGTGTGACGTCAGGGAGGGAGATGCCTCCAGCCCGTTCTCTTTTTGCAGGGTTTCTTTGGCTATTTGGGGTCCTTTGTGGTTCCCCACAGATATTAGGAGGATTTGCTCTATTTGGGGGGAAAATACCATGGAATTTTGGGAGGGATTGCATTCACTGTGTCCACTGCTTTGGGTAGCATGGATATTTTAACAACATTAATTGTTCCATTCCATGAGAACAGGATATCTTTCCATTTATTGGTGTGTTTTTCAATGTCTTCATCAATGTCTTAAAGTTTTCAGTGTGCAGGTCTTTCACCTCCTTGGTTGACTTTATTCCCAGGTATTTTGTTCTTTTTGATGCAGTTGTAAATGGGGTTGCTTTCTTTCTCTTTCTGATGGTTCATTATTAGTGTTTAGAAATGCAACTGATTTCTGTGTATTGATTTTGCAACTTTACTGAATTTATTTATTAGTTCTAATAGTGTTTTTGTGGCATGAAGTGGAAAATTGGAATTCAAAAATCCCACTGTTTCTACCATATCCAGGTCGTCCACAACACGGAGGACAGCGGCTCCTAATATAACCTTCCCACGGTGCCTCTAAATGACATGTGGACTTTGGGTGAACTGGATCTGGGTAAGGCTTGGCTTCTATCTGGAAGTTTGATGTTTTCTCTGCTTTTCTGGCATGCTATTGACATACATGATGTTTTGAAAAGTAATTGACTTTCCAGTAATTTCAAACATACAACTTTACATACATAAAAACAAGTCTTGTACCTTGATTAAATATACTCCTAAATATTGATGTTGACATTATTACAAATGGAATTGTTCTCATAAATTCTTTTTCAGATTAATTTTTGCCAGCGTATGCATATAAGATAGATTTTCATGAATTGATATTTTGTTCTATAACTTTGCTTATTAATTAGTTGATTAGCTCAAAGAATTTCTTTGCTGATTATAGGTAGTTTTATATATAAGATGATGTGACCTATGTTCTGTGAAGAGACACGGTTTTAATTTTTCCATTCACCCATGGATGCCTTTTATTTCTTTCCTCAAGATTCTGGGTAGAACTTCCAGTACACTATTGAGTAACGGTGATGAAGGCCAGCTTCCTGGCCTTGTTCCTGATTTCAGGAGTAAATCTTTCAGTCTTTAACATTGAGCACGATGTTTGCTGTGGCTTTTTGTACTACTCTTTTCCATATTGAACAAATTTCCTTTTCTTCCTGCTTTCTTGAGTGTTTTTCATGAAATAACACTGGATTTTCATTGTAGATTTTTTGCATGAATTGATATGGTTATGTGTTTTTACTTCACACCATTATTGTGGTTGAATACATTGCTTACTTTTAATATGTTGAGCAACCTGAAATTCCTGGTGTAGAGATACTTGCTTATGGCATTATCCATTTAAAGTTCTGTTGGTTTCATGTTGCTATTATTGTGTGATAGATTTTTACATTCATATTTGTAAGTTGTACTGGGGTAGTTTTCTTGTTTTTTTCCTCTATTTTTAAAATCTTTTTTAAAATAGTGGTTTTATTTCATTCTAATTATTTATTTATTTTGGCCACGTCCCATGGCTTGTGGGATCTTAGTTCCCCAGTCAGGGATCGAACCCGAGCCCTTGGCAGTGAAAGCACAGAGTCCTAACCACTGGGCCACCAGAGAATTCCCCAGTTTTCTTTTTCATGATGTATTTGTATAATCTGATTAGACTTGGCTTGGTGTAAGTGGTTTGGAGGGTTAGCATTAGGGCTGGGGCTGGTGTGAGGGTTGGGGCTGTGTATGGTTTATGGTTGCTGTTATGGTTTAAGTTTTATGCTTAATGAGTTATTTATGGGTATGGTTAATGAATATATTTTATGGTTTGCTTATGGTTATGGTTTGGCTTATTGGTTAAGGTTTATGGTTTTGGTCTCAGGGTGTTAGGGTTCTGTGTTAGAGTGCGTGTTAGGGTATGGGTGAGAATTGGGGTACAGGTAGGATGCGGGTAGAGCATGGGTTAGGGTAAGGTACAGGTTTAGGGTACGGGTTAGGCTAAGGTTAGGTCAGGGCTTAGGGTCAGGATGAGAGTTTAGGGTTAGGGTCCATGTCAGGATTAGCGTCAAGGTTGAGCGAGGCCATTGTTTTCTGCTCCTCCAGTTCTGGATTCTCATTGATAGATGAATGAAATGTCTGCTCTGGTCACCCACTGTTTCAAATTGAGCTCAGCCTTAGTCAAGGGTTCTTAGGGCCTCAGAGGTCATGCAGGGTTTCCCTCCACCCTCCCTCCTGGGAAGGGTGATGCAGGCCCCACTCTGTGTGGGCAGCCCCAGGTCCAGCATGGCCCTGACATGCAGGATACTAAGTAGACGTGATGTAAGACTTGGTGCATCAGTCTGCCAGCCCCCAGGGGCTGCCTTTTTTTTTTTTTCTTAGTTAATTAATTAATTAATTTGGGGCTGTGTTGGGTCTGCATTGCTGCACGGAGGCTTTCTCTAGTTGTGGTGAGTGGGGGCTTCTCATTGCGGTGGCTTCTCTTGTTGCAGAGCACAGGCTCTAAGCGCGTGGGCTTCAGCAGTTGTGGCTCGCGGGTTCTAGAGCGCAGGCTCAGTAGTTGTGGTGCACGGGCTTAGTTGCTCCACAGCATGTGGGATCTTCCCGGACCAGGGCTCAAACCCGTGTCCCCTGCATTGGCAGGTGGATTCTTAACCACTGCGCCACCAGGCAAGTCTGGTGTTGCGTTCGTGAGGGCTGGTGGGGCCCTCTTGGGACTGGACGGATCCTTTGTTCCATCTGCACGGGTGTCCAAGCAGGTCTCAGAACAGCCCTTGGCCTCTGAGCATCCAGGCAGGCACCCACGTTCCTCCAGCTCAGGTTAGCCTTGGCCCCTCCATCCCCGTGGCCAATTACTGAGCTGATTGTGTCTTTACTCTTTAAAATTAAATCACTCTCTCCAGGTGGGCGAGAAGTTTACTTGTGAACTTGGTTAGGGTGAGGGGTTAGGGGTTAAGGGTTAGGGGTTAGGGTCAGGGTTAGGGCTAGGGCTAGGGCTAGGGGTTAGGGTTAGGCTTAGGGTTGGGTTAGGGTTAGGGGTTAGGTTTAGGGTTAGGGTTAGTGTTGGGTTAGGGTTAGGGTTAAGGTAGGGTTAGGGTTGGGTTAGGGTTAGGGTTTAGGGTTAGGGTGTCCAGCTTTACGTCCCATTCAGCTGTGAGTGTAGATGTGGTCAGTCCAGTTGCATCACAGCCCCTGATTGAATTTTGTAAGAATTCCTCTCTCTCTCACTGTCTTTCTTTTTTTATAATTAATTTTTAGAGTGGGGTGTAGCTGATTTGCAATGTTGTGTTTCTTGGTGCTGTACATCCACCTGAGTCACTTACAGAGAGACATCAATAAATTCTTTTCTAGTTTCTAGTAGTCAGATAGATGTTTTTTTCTGTGAATAGAGTGTGCTGAGTCCAGTTCCTTGAACAATGAGTATGTCTTGGCGATTACATTATTGGCGTATGGAACGGTATCTGTGCCAATTTCAACCTCCTGGTTTATGCATCACCGCACCACACTTCTCCCCTTAAGCAGCCATCAGTGTGTTTTGTAAATGTGTGATGGTGTTCGGTTTGTAATTCAGTTCATGGTTGGCGATTTTTAGATTCCCTTTATAAGTGATATCTTATGATAAGTTTCTCTTGCTGTCTAACTTATTTCACTCTCAATGACCAAACATAAGTGCCCCTGAGTTGCTGCAACTGGCCTCATTTCATTGATTTCAGGGCTGAGTAATATTCCGTTGTGCTTAAGTACCAAATTTTCTTTCACCATTTCTTCCTTCCAAGGACTATTAAGTTGTACCCAAGTCGAGGCTGTTGTAAACATAGCAGCAGTAAACGGGGTGCCTGCGTCCTGTGGATTTTTGGTTTTTCCAACATATAGGCCCATGAGTGGAAGCGCCCTATGCTTTGTAGCTCTGTTTTTTAGATGTTTTAGGAAACACAGCACACTTCTCCAGAGTGGCCGTTGGCAATTTACATTCCCCCCTTCAGCGTAACAAGGCTCCCTTTTCTCCTCTCCTTGTCCTGCCTATCTGGTTTTTACCCTTTGTGAGGATGGTCCTTTTTTCTGATTCGAAGTGATACCTCTTTGTAGTGTTGATTTGCATTGCCCGCTTCTTTGGTTGGCCAAAAAGGGCGTATGCGTTTTTCCTGAATATATTCTGGAAGTTAAATTTGAGAGACAGCTTTTTTTGTTTAATTGATTAATTTATTAATTTATTTTTGGCTGTGTTGGGTCTTCGTTTCTGTGTGAAGGCTTTCTCTAGTTGTGGAAAGAGGGGTCCACTCTTCATCGCGGTGCACGGGCCTCTCACTATCGCGGCCTCTCTTGTTGCGGAGCACAGGCTCCAGACGTGCAGGCTCAATATTTGTGGCTCACGGGCCTAGTTGCTCCGCGGCATGTGGGATCTTCCCAGGTCAGGGCTCGAACCCGTGTCCCCTGCATTAGCAGGCAGATTCTCAACCACTGCGCCGCCAGGGAAGCCCCTTGAATAGTTTTGTATTTAAAATTTGTCTGTGGGGACTTCCCTGGTGACGCAGTGGTTAAGAGTCCGCCTGCCAATGCAGGGGACACGGGCTCGAGCCCTGGTCCGGGAAGATCCCACATGCCGCAGAGCAACCAAGCCTGCGCGGCACAACTACTGAAGCCTGCGCGCCTAGAGCCCATGCTCGCCCACAAGAGAAGCCACCGCAATGAGAAGCCCGTGCACCGCAACGAAGAGTAGCCCCGCTCGACGCAACTAGAGAAAGCCCACATGCAGCAACGAAGACCCAATGCAGCCAAACATAAATTAGAAACTACAATAAAATTTGCCTCTGAATAACTTTGAGTGAATTTGGTATAAGTTGTAAAGTTTGCATCTACATTCACTTCATTCCAAATGGTTTCCAATTAATTGTTCCTTAACTACTTTTAGAAAAGTTTTGGGATAGAGACTCCATTTTAGTTTGAATGTCCAGTTTAATGGATTCAGCAGTCCTGTCAGTAGGGCACGCTGCCTCCAGTGACCTGTGAGGGAGGCGCGGCCTGCACTTCCTGCACTGACCACAGGGTGGCGCCGAGTTCGCCTCTCTGACCCACAGCGCATGCTCGTTCCTTGGGAACTCGATTGTGAGGTCAGCTGAGAGCAGTTGAGCCTCCTCAGGCGCGGGGGCGGGGGCGGAGGCCTTCCGGTAGGACGCCCGGCTCAGTGTCTCTGCTGAGAGGAGCTCGGTCTCCGTCTCCTTAGGACTCGCTGGGGTTTCGGCTTCAGGACAAAGTGGGGCTGCGTCCACGCTGACTAGGGAACTAGGTTTCCTGAGGACCCAGGTGATGCCTGAGGAAAAGGTGAAGAGACGGTGAGGAAAAGTGGGGAGAAGCTTCCTGTGGGCGACTGACCGTTGAGGGGGTCCGTCTTCGTGTGAGCGAGGGAGGGCTTGGCGTGGAAAGCTGGGTTTTTGTTCAGGTTTGTGTGCAGGGTAGGCAGCATGAGTTATGGGGCGTCCAGTTTTCCCAGCACCATTTATGGTGGGGAGTGTCGTGCTCCTTGGTGTGTCCTTGGTCCCTGTGTCATAAATTCACCGACCCCGTCCGTGGGGGTTGAATTCTGGTCTCTGTGTCCTGTTCCTCTGGTCCCTGTGCCCGTTTTGAGCCAGTTCCACACTGTTTTGGTGACTGTAGCTTCTCAGCAGAGTGTGACGTCAGGGAGGGAGATGCCTCCAGCCCGTTCTCTTTTTGCAGGGTTTCTTTGGCTATTTGGGGTCCTTTGTGGTTCCCCACAGATATTAGGAGGATTTGCTCTATTTGGGGGGAAAATACCATGGAATTTTGGGAGGGATTGCATTCACTGTGTCCACTGCTTTGGGTAGCATGGATATTTTAACAACATTAATTGTTCCATTCCATGAGAACAGGATATCTTTCCATTTATTGGTGTGTTTTTCAATGTCTTCATCAATGTCTTAAAGTTTTCAGTGTGCAGGTCTTTCACCTCCTTGGTTGACTTTCTTCCCAGGTATTTTGTTCTTTTTGATGCAGTTGTAAATGGGGTTGCTTTCTTTCTCTTTCTGATGGTTCATTATTAGTGTTTAGAAATGCAACTGATTTCTGTGTATTGATTTTGCAACTTTACTGAATTTATTTATTAGTTCTAATAGTGTTTTTGTGGCATGAAGTGGAAAATTGGAATTCAACAATCCCACTGTTTCTACCATATCCAGGTCGTCCACAACACGGAGGACAGCGGCTCGTAATATAACCTTCCCACGGTGCCTCTAAATGACATGTGGACTTTGGGTGAACTGGATCTGGGTAAGGCTTTGCTTCTATCTGGAAGTTTGATGTTTTCTCTGCTTTTCTGGCATGCTATTGACATACATGATGTTTTGAAAAGTTATTGACTTTCCAGTAATTTCAAACATACAACTTTACATACATAAAAACAAGTCTTGTACCTTGATTAAATATACTCCTAAATATTGATGTTGACATTATTACAAATGGAATTGTTCTCATAAATTCTTTTTCAGATTATTTTTTGCCAGCGTATGCATATAAGATAGATTTTCATGAATTGATATTTTGTTCTATAACTTTGCTTATTAATTAGTTGATTAGCTCAAAGAATTTCTTTGCTGATTATAGGTAGTTTTATATATAAGATGATGTGACCTATGTTCTGTGAAGAGACACGGTTTTAATTTTTCCATTCACCCATGGATGCCTTTTATTTCTTTCCTCAAGATTCTGGGTGGAACTTCCAGTACACTATTGAGTAACGGTGATGAAGGCCAGCTTCCTGGCCTTGTTCCTGATTTCAGGAGTAAATCTTTCAGTCTTTAACGTTGAGCACGATGTTTGCTGTGGCTTTTTGTACTACTCTTTTCCATATTGAACAAATTTCCTTTTCTTCCTGCTTTCTTGAGTGTTTTTCATGAAATAACACTGGATTTTCATTGTAGATTTTTTGCATGAATTGATATGGTTATGTGTTTTTACTTCACACCATTATTGTGGTTGAATACATTGCTTACTTTTAATATGTTGAGCAACCTGAAATTCCTGGTGTAGAGATACTTGCTTATGGCATTATCCATTTAAAGTTCTGTTGGTTTCATGTTGCTATTATTGTGTGATAGATTTTTACATTCATATTTGTAAGTTGTACTGGGGTAGTTTTCTTGCTTTTTTCCTCTATTTTTAAAATCTTTTTTAAAATAGTGGTTTTATTTCATTCTAATTATTTATTTATTTTGGCCACGTCCCATGGCTTGTGGGATCTTAGTTCCCCAGTCAGGGATCGAACCCGAGCCCTTGGCAGTGAAAGCACAGAGTCCTAACCACTGGGCCACCAGAGAATTCCCCAGTTTTCTTTTTCAAGATGTATTTGTATAATCTGATTAGACTTGGCTTGGTGTAAGTGGTTTGGAGGGTTAGCATTAGGGCTGGGGCTGGTGTGAGGGTTGGGGCTGTGTATGGTTTATGGTTGCTGTTATGGTTTAAGTTTTATGCTTAATGAGTTATTTATGGGTATGGTTAATGAATATATTTTATGGTTTGCTTATGGTTATGGTTTGGCTTATTGGTTAAGGTTTATGGTTTTGGTCTCAGGGTGTTAGGGTTCTGTGTTAGAGTGCGTGTTAGGGTATGGGTGAGAATTGGGGTACAGGTAGGATGCGGGTAGAGCATGGGTTAGGGTAAGGTACAGGTTTAGGGTACGGGTTAGGCTAAGGTTAGGTCAGGGCTTAGGGTCAGGGTCAGAGTTTAGGGTTAGGGTCCATGTCAGGATTAGCGTCAAGGTTGAGCGAGGCCATTGTTTTCTGCTCCTCCAGTTCTGGATTCTCATTGATAGATGAATGAAATGTCTGCTCTGGTCACCCACTGTTTCAAATTGAGCTCAGCCTTAGTCAAGGGTTCTTAGGGCCTCAGAGGTCATGCAGGGTTTCCCTCCACCCTCCCTCCTGGGAAGGGTGATGCAGGCCCCACTCTGTGTGGGCAGCCCCAGGTCCAGCATGGCCCTGACATGCAGGATACTAAGTAGACGTGATGTAAGACTTGGTGCATCAGTCTGCCAGCCCCCAGGGGCTGCCTTTTTTTTTTTTTCTTAATTAATTAATTAATTAATTTGGGGCTGTGTTGGGTCTGCATTGCTGCACGGAGGCTTTCTCTAGTTGCGGCGAGTAGGGGCTTCTCATTGTGGTGGCTTCTCTTGTTGCAGAGCACAGGCTCTAAGCGCGTGGGCTTCAGCAGTTGTGGCTCGCGGGTTCTAGAGCGCAGGCTCAGTAGTTGTGGTGCACGGGCTTAGTTGCTCCACAGCATGTGGGATCTTCCCGGACCAGGGCTCAAACCCGTGTCCCCTGCATTGGCAGGTGGATTCTTAACCACTGCGCCACCAGGGAAGTCTGGTGTTGCGTTCGTGAGGGCTGGTGGGGCCCTCTTGGGACTGGACGGATCCTGTGTTCCATCTGCACGGGTGTCCAAGCAGCTCTCAGAACAGCCCTTGGCCTCTGAGCATCCAGGCAGGCACCCACGTTCCTCCAGCTCAGGTTAGCCTTGGCCCCTCCATCCCCGTGGCCAATTACTGAGCTGATTGTGTCTTTACTCTTTAAAATTAAATCACTCTCTCCAGGTGGGCGAGAAGTTTACTTGTGAACTTGGTTAGGGTGAGGGGTTAGGGGTTAAGGGTTAGAGGTTAGGGTCAGGGTTAGGGCTAGGGCTAGGGCTAGGGGTTAGGGTTAGGCTTAGGGTTGGGTTAGGGTTAGGGATTAGGTTTAGGGTTAGGGTTAGTGTTGGGTTAGGTTTAGGGTTAAGGTAGGGTTAGGGTTGGGTTAGGGTTAGGGTTTAGGGTTAGGGTGTCCAGCTTTACGTCCCATTCAGCTGTGAGTGTAGATGTGGTCAGTCCAGTTGCATCAGAGCCCCTGATTGAATTTTGTAAGAATTCCTCTCTCTCTCACTGTCTTTCTTTTTTTATAATTAAATTTTAGAGTGGGGTGTAGCTGATTTGCAATGTTGTGTTTCTTGGTGCTGTACATCCACCTGAGTCACTTACAGAGAGACATCAATAAATTCTTTTCTAGTTTCTAGTAGTCAGATAGATGTTTTTTTCTGTGAATAGAGTGTGCTGAGTCCAGTTCCTTGAACAATGAGTATGTCTTGGCGATTACATTATTGGCGTATGGAACGGTATCTGTGCCAATTTCAACCTCCTGGTTTATGCATCACCGCACCACACTTCTCCCCTTAAGCAGCCATCAGTGTGTTTTGTAAATGTGTGATGGTGTTCGGTTTGTAATTCAGTTCATGGTTGGCGATTTTTAGATTCCCTTTATAAGTGATATCTTATGATAAGTTTCTCTTGCTGTCTAACTTATTTCACTCTCAATGACCAAACATAAGTCCCCCTGAGTTGCTGCAACTGGCCTCATTTCATTGATTTCAGGGCTGAGTAATATTCCGTTGTGCTTAAGTACCAAATTTTCTTTCACCATTTTTTCCTTCCAAGGACTATTAAGTTGTACCCAAGTCAAGGCTGTTGTAAACATAGCAGCAGTAAACGGGGTGCCTGCGTCCTGTGGATTTTTGGTTTTTCCAACATATAAGCCCATGAGTGGAAGCGCCCTATGCTTTGTAGCTCTGTTTTTTAGATGTTTTAGGAAACACAGCACACTTCTCCAGAGTGGCCGTTGGCAATTTACATTCCCCCCTTCAGCGTAACAAGGCTCCCTTTTCTCCTCTCCTTGTCCTGCCTATCTGGTTTTTACCCTTTGTGAGGATGGTCCTTTTTTCTGATTCGAAGTGATACCTCTTTGTAGTGTTGATTTGCGTTGCCCGCTTCTTTGGTTGGCCAAAAAGGGCGTATGCATTTTTCCTGAATATATTCTGGAAGTTAAATTTGAGAGACAGCTTTTTTTGTTTAATTGATTAATTAATTAATTTATTTTTGGCTGTGTTGGGTCTTCGTTTCTGTGTGAAGGCTTTCTCTAGTTGTGGCAAGCGGGGGCCACTCTTCATCGCGGTGCGCGGGCCTCTCACTATCGCGGCCTCTCTTGTTGCGGAGCACAGGCTCCAGACGTGCAGGCTCAATAGTTGTGGCTCACGGGCCTAGTTGCTCCATGGCATGTGGGATCTTCCCAGGTCAGGGCTCGAACCCGTGTCCCCTGCATTAGCAGGCAGATTCTCAACCACTGCGCCACCAGGGAAGCCCCTTGAATAGTTTTGTATTTAAAATTTGTCTGTGGGGACTTCCCTGGTGACGCAGTGGTTAAGAGCCCGCCTGCCAATGCAGGGGACACGGGCTCGAGCCCTGGTCCGGGAAGATCCCACATGCCGCAGAGCAACCAAGCCTGCGCGGCACAACTACTGAAGCCTGCGCGCCTAGAGCCCATGCTCGCCCACAAGAGAAGCCACCGCAATGAGAAGCCCGTGCACCGCAACGAAGAGTAGCCCCGCTCGACGCAACTAGAGAAAGCCCACATGCAGCAACGAAGACCCAACGCAGCCAAACATAAATTAGAAACTACAATAAAATTTGCCTCTGAATAACTTTGAGTGAATTTGGTATAAGTTGTAAAGTTTGCATCTACATTCACTTCATTCCAAATGGTTTCCAATTAATTGTTCCTTAACTACTTTTAGAAAGCTTTTGGGATAGAGACTCCATTTTAGTTTGAATGTCCAGTTTAATGGATTCAGCAGTCCTGTCAGTAGGGCACGCTGCCTCCAGTGACCTGTGAGGGAGGCTCGGCCTGCACTTCCTGCACTGACCACAGGGTGGCGCCGAGTTCGCCTCTCTGACCCACAGCGCATGCTCGTTCCCTGGGAACTCGATTGTGAGGTCAGCTGAGAGCAGTTGAGCCTCCTCAGGCGCGGGGGCGGGGGCGGAGGCCTTCCGGTAGGACGCCCGGCTCAGTGTCTCTGCTGAGAGGAGCTCGGTCTCCGTCTCCTTAGGACTCGCTGGGGTTTCGGCTTCAGGACAAAGTGGGGCTGCTTCCACGCTGACTAGGGAACTAGGTTTCCTGAGGACCCAGGTGATGCCTGAGGAAAAGGTGAAGAGACGGTGAGGAAAAGTGGGGAGAAGCTTCCTGTGGGCGACTGACCGTTGAGGGGGTTCGTCTTCGTGTGAGCGAGGGAGGGCTTGGCGTGGAAAGCTGGGTTTTTGTTCAGGTTTGTGTGCAGGGTAGGCAGCATGAGTTATGGGGCGTCCAGTTTTCCCAGCACCATTTATGGTGGGGAGTGTCGTGCTCCTTGGTGTGTCCTTGGTCCCTGTGTCATAAATTCACCGACCCCGTCCGTGGGGGTTGAATTCTGGTCTCTGTGTCCTGTTCCTCTGGTCCCTGTGCCCGTTTTGAGCCAGTTCCACACTGTTTTGGTGACTGTAGCTTCTCAGCAGAGTGTGACGTCAGGGAGGGAGATGCCTCCAGCCCGTTCTCTTTTTTCAGGGTTTCTTTGGCTATTTGGGGTCCTTTGTGGTTCCCCACAGATATTAGGAGGATTTGCTCTATTTGGGGGGAAAATACCATGGAATTTTGGGAGGGATTGCATTCACTGTGTCCACTGCTTTGGGTAGCATGGATATTTTAACAACATTAATTGTTCCATTCCATGAGAACAGGATATCTTTCCATTTATTGGTGTGTTTTTCAATGTCTTCATCAATGTCTTAAAGTTTTCAGTGTGCAGGTCTTTCACCTCCTTGGTTGACTTTATTCCCAGGTATTTTGTTCTTTTTGATGCAGTTGTAAATGGGGTTGCTTTCTTTCTCTTTCTGATGGTTCATTATTAGTGTTTAGAAATGCAACTGATTTCTGTGTATTGATTTTGCAACTTTACTGAATTTATTTATTAGTTCTAATAGTGTTTTTGTGGCATGAAGTGGAAAATTGGAATTCAAAAATCCCACTGTTTCTACCATATCCAGGTCGTCCACAACACGGAGGACAGCGGCTCCTAATATAACCTTCCCACGGTGCCTCTAAATGACATGTGGACTTTGGGTGAACTGGATCTGGGTAAGGCTTGGCTTCTATCTGGAAGTTTGATGTTTTCTCTGCTTTTCTGGCATGCTATTGACATACATGATGTTTTGAAAAGTAATTGACTTTCCAGTAATTTCAAACATACAACTTTACATACATAAAAACAAGTCTTGTACCTTGATTAAATATACTCCTAAATATTGATGTTGACATTATTACAAATGGAATTGTTCTCATAAATTCTTTTTCAGATTATTTTTTGCCAGCGTATGCATATAAGATAGATTTTCATGAATTGATATTTTGTTCTATAACTTTGCTTATTAATTAGTTGATTAGCTCAAAGAATTTCTTTGCTGATTATAGGTAGTTTTATATATAAGATGATGTGACCTATGTTCTGTGAAGAGACACGGTTTTAATTTTTCCATTCACCCATGGATGCCTTTTATTTCTTTCCTCAAGATTCTGGGTGGAACTTCCAGTACACTATTGAGTAACGGTGATGAAGGCCAGCTTCCTGGCCTTGTTCCTGATTTCAGGAGTAAATCTTTCAGTCTTTAACGTTGAGCACGATGTTTGCTGTGGCTTTTTGTACTACTCTTTTCCATATTGAACAAATTTCCTTTTCTTCCTGCTTTCTTGAGTGTTTTTCATGAAATAACACTGGATTTTCATTGTAGATTTTTTGCATGAATTGATATGGTTATGTGTTTTTACTTCACACCATTATTGTGGTTGAATACATTGCTTACTTTTAATATGTTGAGCAACCTGAAATTCCTGGTGTAGAGATACTTGCTTATGGCATTATCCATTTAAAGTTCTGTTGGTTTCATGTTGCTATTATTGTGTGATAGATTTTTACATTCATATTTGTAAGTTGTACTGGGGTAGTTTTCTTGCTTTTTTCCTCTATTTTTAAAATCTTTTTTAAAATAGTGGTTTTATTTCATTCTAATTATTTATTTATTTTGGCCACGTCCCATGGCTTGTGGGATCTTAGTTCCCCAGTCAGGGATCGAACCCGAGCCCTTGGCAGTGAAAGCACAGAGTCCTAACCACTGGGCCACCAGAGAATTCCCCAGTTTTCTTTTTCAAGATGTATTTGTATAATCTGATTAGACTTGGCTTGGTGTAAGTGGTTTGGAGGGTTAGCATTAGGGCTGGGGCTGGTGTGAGGGTTGGGGCTGTGTATGGTTTATGGTTGCTGTGATGGTTTAAGTTTTATGCTTAATGAGTTATTTATGGGTATGGTTAATGAATATATTTTATGGTTTGCTTATGGTTATGGTTTGGCTTATTGGTTAAGGTTTATGGTTTTGGTCTCAGGGTGTTAGGGTTCTGTGTTAGAGTGCGTGTTAGGGTATGGGTGAGAATTGGGGTACAGGTAGGATGCGGGTAGAGCATGGGTTAGGGTAAGGTACAGGTTTAGGGTACGGGTTAGGCTAAGGTTAGGTCAGGGCTTAGGGTCAGGGTCAGAGTTTAGGGTTAGGGTCCATGTCAGGATTAGCGTCAAGGTTGAGCGAGGCCATTGTTTTCTGCTCCTCCAGTTCTGGATTCTCATTGATAGATGAATGAAATGTCTGCTCTGGTCACCCACTGTTTCAAATTGAGCTCAGCCTTAGTCAAGGGTTCTTAGGGCCTCAGAGGTCATGCAGGGTTTCCCTCCACCCTCCCTCCTGGGAAGGGTGATGCAGGCCCCACTCTGTGTGGGCAGCCCCAGGTCCAGCATGGCCCTGACATGCAGGATACTAAGTAGACGTGATGTAAGACTTGGTGCATCAGTCTGCCAGCCCCCAGGGGCTGCCTTTTTTTTTTTTCTTAATTAATTAATTAATTAATTTGGGGCTGTGTTGGGTCTGCATTGCTGCACGGAGGCTTTCTCTAGTTGCGGCGAGTGGGGGCTTCTCATTGCGGTGGCTTCTCTTGTTGCAGAGCACAGGCTCTAAGCGCGTGGGCTTCAGCAGTTGTGGCTCGCGGGTTCTAGAGCGCAGGCTCAGTAGTTGTGGTGCACGGGCTTAGTTGCTCCACAGCATGTGGGATCTTCCCGGACCAGGGCTCAAACCCGTGTCCCCTGCATTGGCAGGTGGATTCTTAACCACTGCGCCACCAGGGAAGTCTGGTGTTGCGTTCGTGAGGGCTGGTGGGGCCCTCTTGGGACAGGACGGATCCTGTGTTCCATCTGCACGGGTGTCCAAGCAGCTCTCAGAACAGCCCTTGGCCTCTGAGCATCCAGGCAGGCACCCACGTTCCTCCAGCTCAGGTTAGCCTTGGCCCCTCCATCCCCGTGGCCAATTACTGAGCTGATTGTGTCTTTACTCTTTAAAATTAAATCACTCTCTCCAGGTGGGCAAGAAGTTTACTTGTGAACTTGGTTAGGGTGAGGGGTTAGGGGTTAAGGGTTAGGGGTTAGGGTCAGGGTTAGGGCTAGGGCTAGGGCTAGGGGTTAGGGTTAGGCTTAGGGTTTGGTTAGGGTTAGGGGTTAGGTTTAGGGTTAGGGTTAGTGTTGGGTTAGGTTTAGGGTTAAGGTAGGGTTAGGGTTGGGTTAGGGTTAGAGTTTAGGGTTAGGGTGTCCAGCTTTACGTCCCATTCAGCTGTGAGTGTAGATGTGGTCAGTCCAGTTGCATCAGAGCCCCTGATTGAATTTTGTAAGAATTCCTCTCTCTCTCACTGTCTTTCTTTTTTTATAATTAATTTTTAGAGTGGGGTGTAGCTGATTTGCAGTGTTGTGTTTCTTGGTGCTGTACATCCACCTGAGTCACTTACAGAGAGACATCAATAAATTCTTTTCTAGTTTCTAGTAGTCAGATAGATGTTTTTTTCTGTGAATAGAGTGTGCTGAGTCCAGTTCCTTGAACAATGAGTATGTCTTGGCGATTACATTACTGGCGTATGGAACGGTATCTGTGCCAATTTCAACCTCCTGGTTTATGCATCACCGCACCACACTTCTCCCCTTAAGCAGCCATCAGTGTGTTTTGTAAATGTGTGATGGTGTTCGGTTTGTAATTCAGTTCATGGTTGGCGATTTTTAGATTCCCTTTATAAGTGATATCTTATGATAAGTTTCTCTTGCTGTCTAACTTATTTCACTCTCAATGACCAAACATAAGTCCCCCTGAGTTGCTGCAACTGGCCTCATTTCATTGATTTCAGGGCTGAGTAATATTCCGTTGTGCTTAAGTACCAAATTTTCTTTCACCATTTTTTCCTTCCAAGGACTATTAAGTTGTACCCAAGTCGAGGCTGTTGTAAACATAGCAGCAGTAAACGGGGTGCCTGCGTCCTGTGGATTTTTGGTTTTTCCAACATATAGGCCCATGAGTGGAAGCGCCCTATGCTTTGTAGCTCTGTTTTTTAGATGTTTTAGGAAACACAGCACACTTCTCCAGAGTGGCCGTTGGCAATTTACATTCCCCCCTTCAGCGTAACAAGGCTCCCTTTTCTCCTCTCCTTCTCCTGCCTATCTGGTTTTTACCCTTTGTGAGGATGGTCCTTTTTTCTGATTCGAAGTGATACCTCTTTGTAGTGTTGATTTGCATTGCCCGCTTCTTTGGTTGGCCAAAAAGGGCGTATGCATTTTTCCTGAATATATTCTGGAAGTTAAATTTGAGAGACAGCTTTTTTTGTTTAATTGATTAATTAATTAATTTATTTTTGGCTGTGTTGGGTCTTCGTTTCTGTGTGAAGGCTTTCTCTAGTTGTGGCAAGCGGGGGCCACTCTTCATCGCGGTGCGCGGGCCTCTCACTATCGCGGCCTCTCTTGTTGCGGAGCACAGGCTCCAGACGTGCAGGCTCAATAGTTGTGGCTCACGGGCCTAGTTGCTCCGCGGCATGTGGGATCTTCCCAGGTCAGGGCTCGAACCCGTGTCCCCTGCATTAGCAGGCAGATTTTCAACCACTGCGCCACCAGGGAAGCCCCTTGAATAGTTTTGTATTTAAAATTTGTCTGTGGGGACTTCCCTGGTGACGCAGTGGTTAAGAGTCCGCCTGCCAATGCAGGGGACACGGGCTCGAGCCCTGGTCCGGGAAGATCCCACATGCCGCAGAGCAACCAAGCCTGCGCGGCACAACTACTGAAGCCTGCGCGCCTAGAGCCCATGCTCGCCCACAAGAGAAGCCACCGCAGTGAGAAGCCCGTGCACCGCAACGAAGAGTAGCCCCGCTCGACGCAACTAGAGAAAGCCCACATGCAGCAACGAAGACCCAACGCAGCCAAACATAAATTAGAAACTACAATAAAATTTGCCTCTGAATAACTTTGAGTGAATTTGGTATAAGTTGTAAAGTTTGCATCTACATTCACTTCATTCCAAATGGTTTCCAATTAATTGTTCCTTAACTACTTTTAGAAAGCTTTTGGGATAGAGACTCCATTTTAGTTTGAATGTCCAGTTTAATGGATTCAGCAGTCCTGTCAGTAGGGCACGCTGCCTCCAGTGACCTGTGAGGGAGGCTCGGCCTGCACTTTCTGCACTGACCACAGGGTGGCGCCGAGTTCGCCTCTCTGACCCACAGCGCATGCTCATTCCCTGGGAACTCGATTGTGAGGTCAGCTGAGAGCAGTTGAGCCTCCTCAGGCGCGGGGGCGGGGGCGGAGGCCTTCCGGTAGGACGCCCGGCTCAGTGTCTCTGCTGAGAGGAGCTCGGTCTCCGTCTCCTTAGGACTCGCTGGGGTTTCGGCTTCAGGACAAAGTGGGGCTGCGTCCACGCTGACTAGGGAACTAGGTTTCCTGAGGACCCAGGTGATGCCTGAGGAAAAGGTGAAGAGACGGTGAGGAAAAGTGGGGAGAAGCTTCCTGTGGGCGACTGACCGTTAAGGGGGTCCGTCTTCGTGTGAGCGAGGGAGGGCTTGGCGTGGAAAGCTGGGTTTTTGTTCAGGTTTGTGTGCAGGGTAGCCAGCATGAGTTATGGGGCGTCCAGTTTTCCCAGCACCATTTATGGTGGGGAGTGTCGTGCTCCTTGGTGTGTCCTTGGTCCCTGTGTCATAAATTCACCGACCCCGTCCGTGGGGGTTGAATTCTGGTCTCTCTGTCCTGTTCCTCTGGTCCCTGTGCCCGTTTTGAGCCAGTTCCACACTGTTTTGGTGACTGTAGCTTCTCAGCAGAGTGTGACGTCAGGGAGGGAGATGCCTCCAGCCCGTTCTCTTTTTTCAGGGTTTCTTTGGCTATTTGGGGTCCTTTGTGGTTCCCCACAGATATTAGGAGGATTTGCTCTATTTGGGGGGAAAATACCATGGAATTTTGGGAGGGATTGCATTCACTGTGTCCACTGCTTTGGGTAGCATGGATATTTTAACAACATTAATTGTTCCATTCCATGAGAACAGGATATCTTTCCATTTATTGGTGTGTTTTTCAATGTCTTCATCAATGTCTTAAAGTTTTCAGTGTGCAGGTCTTTCACCTCCTTGGTTGACTTTATTCCCAGGTATTTTGTTCTTTTTGATGCAGTTGTAAATGGGGTTGCTTTCTTTCTCTTTCTGATGGTTCATTATTAGTGTTTAGAAATGCAAGTGATTTCTGTGTATTGATTTTGCAACTTTACTGAATTTATTTATTAGTTCTAATAGTGTTTTTGTGGCATGAAGTGGAAAATTGGAATTCAAAAATCCCACTGTTTCTACCATATCCAGGTCGTCCACAACACGGAGGACAGCGGCTCCTAATATAACCTTCCCACGGTGCCTCTAAATGACATGTGGACTTTGGGTGAACTGGATCTGGGTAAGGCTTGGCTTCTATCTGGAAGTTTGATGTTTTCTCTGCTTTTCTGGCATGCTATTGACATACATGATGTTTTGAAAAGTAATTGACTTTCCAGTAATTTCAAACATACAACTTTACATACATAAAAACAAGTCTTGTACCTTGATTAAATATACTCCTAAATATTGATGTTGACATTATTACAAATGGAATTGTTCTCATAAATTCTTTTTCAGATTATTTTTTGCCAGCGTATGCATATAAGATAGATTTTCATGAATTGATATTTTGTTCTATAACTTTGCTTATTAATTAGTTGATTAGCTCAAAGAATTTCTTTGCTGATTATAGGTAGTTTTATATATAAGATGATGTGACCTATGTTCTGTGAAGAGACACGGTTTTAATTTTTCCATTCACCCATGGATGCCTTTTATTTCTTTCCTCAAGATTCTGGGTGGAACTTCCAGTACACTATTGAGTAACGGTGATGAAGGCCAGCTTCCTGGCCTTGTTCCTGATTTCAGGAGTAAATCTTTCAGTCTTTAACATTGAGCACGATGTTTGCTGTGGCTTTTTGTACTACTCTTTTCCATATTGAACAAATTTCCTTTTCTTCCTGCTTTCTTGAGTGTTTTTCATGAAATAACACTGGATTTTCATTGTAGATTTTTTGCATGAATTGATATGGTTATGTGTTTTTACTTCACACCATTATTGTGGTTGAATACATTGCTTACTTTTAATATGTTGAGCAACCTGAAATTCCTGGTGTAGAGATACTTGCTTATGGCATTATCCATTTAAAGTTCTGTTGGTTTCATGTTGCTGTTATTGTGTGATAGATTTTTACATTCATATTTGTAAGTTGTACTGGGGTAGTTTTCTTGCTTTTTTCCTCTATTTTTAAAATCTTTTTTAAAATAGTGGTTTTATTTCATTCTAATTATTTATTTATTTTGGCCACGTCCCATGGCTTGTGGGATCTTAGTTCCCCAGTCAGGGATCAAACCCGAGCCCTTGGCAGTGAAAGCACAGAGTCCTAACCACTGGGCCACCAGAGAATTCCCCAGTTTTCTTTTTCAAGATGTATTTGTATAATCTGATTAGACTTGGCTTGGTGTAAGTGGTTTGGAGGGTTAGCATTAGGGCTGGGGCTGGTGTGAGGGTTGGGGCTGTGTATGGTTTATGGTTGCTGTTATGGTTTAAGTTTTATGCTTAATGAGTTATTTATGGGTATGGTTAATGAATATATTTTATGGTTTGCTTATGGTTATGGTTTGGCTTATTGGTTAAGGTTTATGGTTTTGGTCTCAGGGTGTTAGGGTTCTGTGTTAGAGTGGGTGTTAGGGTATGGGTGAGAATTGGGGTACAGGTAGGATGCGGGTAGAGCATGGGTTAGGGTAAGGTACAGGTTTAGGGCACGGGTTAGGCTAAGGTTAGGTCAGGGCTTAGGGTCAGGATGAGAGTTTAGGGTTAGGGTCCATGTCAGGATTAGCGTCAAGGTTGAGCGAGGCCATTGTTTTCTGCTCCTCCAGTTCTGGATTCTCATTGATAGATGAATGAAATGTCTGCTCTGGTCACCCACTGTTTCAAATTGAGCTCAGCCTTAGTCAAGGGTTCTTAGGGCCTCAGAGGTCATGCAGGGTTTCCCTCCACCCTCCCTCCTGGGAAGGGTGATGCAGGCCCCACTCTGTGTGGGCAGCCCCAGGTCCAGCATGGCCCTGACATGCAGGATACTAAGTAGACGTGATGTAAGACTTGGTGCATCAGTCTGCCAGCCCCCAGGGGCTGCCTTTTTTTTTTTTTCTTAATTAATTAATTAATTAATTTGGGGCTGTGTTGGGTCTGCATTGCTGCACGGAGGCTTTCTCTAGTTGCGGCGAGTGGGGGCTTCTCATTGCGGTGGCTTCTCTTGTTGCAGAGCACAGGCTCTAAGCGCGTGGGCTTCAGCAGTTGTGGCTCGCGGGTTCTAGAGCGCAGGCTCAGTAGTTGTGGTGCACGGGCTTAGTTGCTCCACAGCATGTGGGATCTTCCCGGACCAGGGCTCAAACCTGTGTCCCCTGCATTGGCAGGTGGATTCTTAACCACTGCGCCACCAGGGAAGTCTGGTGTTGCGTTCGTGAGGGCTGGTGGGGCCCTCTTGGGACTGGACGGATCCTTTGTTCCATCTGCACGGGTGTCCAAGCAGGTCTCAGAACAGCCCTTGGCCTCTGAGCATCCAGGCAGGCACCCACGTTCCTCCAGCTCAGGTTAGCCTTGGCCCCTCCATCCCCGTGGCCAATTACTGAGCTGATTGTGTCTTTACTCTGTAAAATTAAATCACTCTCTCCAGGTGGGCGAGAAGTTTACTTGTGAACTTGGTTAGGGTGAGGGGTTAGGGGTTAAGGGTTAGGGGTTAGGGTCAGGGTTAGGGCTAGGGCTAGGGCTAGGGGTTAGGGTTAGGCTTAGGGTTGGGTTAGGGTTAGGGGTTAGGTTTAGGGTTAGGGTTAGTGTTGGGTTAGGGTTAGGGTTAAGGTAGGGTTAGGGTTGGGTTAGGGTTAGGGTTTAGGGTTAGGGTGTCCAGCTTTACGTCCCATTCAGCTGTGAGTGTAGATGTGGTCAGTCCAGTTGCATCACAGCCCCTGATTGAATTTTGTAAGAATTCCTCTCTCTCTCACTGTCTTTCTTTTTTTATAATTAATTTTTAGAGTGGGGTGTAGCTGATTTGCAATGTCGTGTTTCTTGGTGCTGTACATCCACCTGAGTCACTTACAGAGAGACATCAATAAATTCTTTTCTAGTTTCTAGTAGTCAGATAGATGTTTTTTTCTGTGAATAGAGTGTGCTGAGTCCAGTTCCTTGAACAATGAGTATGTCTTGGCGATTACATTATTGGCGTATGGAACGGTATCTGTGCCAATTTCAACCTCCTGGTTTATGCATCACCGCACCACACTTCTCCCCTTAAGCAGCCATCAGTGTGTTTTGTAAATGTGTGATGGTGTTCGGTTTGTAATTCAGTTCATGGTTGGCGATTTTTAGATTCCCTTTATAAGTGATATCTTATGATAAGTTTCTCTTGCTGTCTAACTTATTTCACTCTCAATGACCAAACATAAGTCCCCCTGAGTTGCTGCAACTGGCCTCATTTCATTGATTTCAGGGCTGAGTAATATTCCGTTGTGCTTAAGTACCAAATTTTCTTTCACCATTTTTTCCTTCCAAGGACTATTAAGTTGTACCCAAGTCGAGGCTGTTGTAAACATAGCAGCAGTAAACGGGGTGCCTGCGTCCTGTGGATTTTTGGTTTTTCCAACATATAGGCCCATGAGTGGAAGCGCCCTATGCTTTGTAGCTCTGTTTTTTAGATGTTTTAGGAAACACAGCACACTTCTCCAGAGTGGCCGTTGGCAATTTACATTCCCCCCTTCAGCGTAACAAGGCTCCCTTTTCTCCTCTCCTTGTCCTGCCTATCTGGTTTTTACCCTTTGTGAGGATGGTCCTTTTTTCTGATTCGAAGTGATACCTCTTTGTAGTGTTGATTTGCATTGCCCGCTTCTTTGGTTGGCCAAAAAGGGCGTATGCATTTTTCCTGAATATATTCTGGAAGTTAAATTTGAGAGACAGCTTTTTTTGTTTAATTGATTAATTAATTAATTTATTTTTGGCTGTGTTGGGTCTTCGTTTCTGTGTGAAGGCTTTCTCTAGTTGTGGCAAGCGGGGGCCACTCTTCATCGCGGTGCGCGGGCTTCTCACTATCGCGGCCTCTCTTGTTGCGGAGCACAGGCTCCAGACGTGCAGGCTCAATAGTTGTGGCTCACGGGCCTAGTTGCTCCGCGGCATGTGGGATCTTCCCAGGTCAGGGCTCGAACCCGTGTCCCCTGCATTAGCAGGCAGATTCTCAACCACTGCGCCACCAGGGAAGCCCCTTGAATAGTTTTGTATTTAAAATTTGTCTGTGGGGACTTCCCTGGTGACGCAGTGGTTAAGAGTCCGCCTGCCAATGCAGGGGACACGGGCTCGAGCCCTGGTCCGGGAAGATCCCACATGCCGCAGAGCAACCAAGCCTGCGCGGCACAACTACTGAAGCCTGCGCGCCTAGAGCCCATGCTCGCCCACAAGAGAAGCCACCGCAGTGAGAAGCCCGTGCACCGCAACGAAGAGTAGCCCCGCTCGACGCAACTAGAGAAAGCCCACATGCAGCAACGAAGACCCAACGCAGCCAAACATAAATTAGAAACTACAATAAAATTTGCCTCTGAATAACTTTGAGTGAATTTGGTATAAGTTGTAAAGTTTGCATCTACATTCACTTCATTCCAAATGGTTTCCAATTAATTGTTCCTTAACTACTTTTAGAAAACTTTTGGGATAGAGACTCCATTTTAGTTTGAATGTCCAGTTTAATGGATTCAGCAGTCCTGTCAGTAGGGCACGCTGCCTCCAGTGACCTGTGAGGGAGGCGCGGCCTGCACTTCCTGCACTGACCACATGGTGGCGCCGAGTTTACCTCTCTGACCCACAGCGCATGCTCCTTCCCTGGGAACTCGATTGTGAGGTCAGCTGAGAGCAGTTGAGCCTCCTCAGGCGCGGGGGCGGGGGCGGAGGCCTTCCGGTAGGACGCCCGGCTCAGTGTCTCTGCTGAGAGGAGCTCGGTCTCCGTCTCCTTAGGACTCGCTGGGGTTTCGGCTTCAGGACAAAGTGGGGCTGCGTCCACGCTGACTAGGGAACTAGGTTTCCTGAGGACCCAGGTGATGCCTGAGGAAAAGGTGAAGAGACGGTGAGGAAAAGTGGGGAGAAGCTTCCTGTGGGCGACTGACCGTTGAGGGGGTCCGTCTTCGTGTGAGCGAGGGAGGGCTTGGCGTGGAAAGCTGGGTTTTTGTTCAGGTTTGTGTGCAGGGTAGCCAGCATGAGTTATGGGGCGTCCAGTTTTCCCAGCACCATTTATGGTGGGGAGTGTCGTGCTCCTTGGTGTGTCCTTGGTCCCTGTGTCATAAATTCACCGACCCCGTCCGTGGGGGTTGAATTCTGGTCTCTGTGTCCTGTTCCTCTGGTCCCTGTGCCCGTTTTGAGCCAGTTCCACACTGTTTTGGTGACTGTAGCTTCTCAGCAGAGTGTGACGTCAGGGAGGGAGATGCCTCCAGCCCGTTCTCTTTTTTCAGGGTTTCTTTGGCTATTTGGGGTCCTTTGTGGTTCCCCACAGATATTAGGAGGATTTGCTCTATTTGGGGGGAAAATACCATGGAATTTTGGGAGGGATTGCATTCACTGTGTCCACTGCTTTGGGTAGCATGGATATTTTAACAACATTAATTGTTCCATTCCATGAGAACAGGATATCTTTCCATTTATTGGTGTGTTTTTCAATGTCTTCATCAATGTCTTAAAGTTTTCAGTGTGCAGATCTTTCACCTCCTTGGTTGACTTTATTCCCAGGTATTTTGTTCTTTTTGATGCAGTTGTAAATGGGGTTGCTTTCTTTCTCTTTCTGATGGTTCATTATTAGTGTTTAGAAATGCAAGTGATTTCTGTGTATTGATTTTGCAACTTTACTGAATTTATTTATTAGTTCTAATAGTGTTTTTGTGGCATGAAGTGGAAAATTGGAATTCAAAAATCCCACTGTTTCTACCATATCCAGGTCGTCCACAACACGGAGGACAGCGGCTCCTAATATAACCTTCCCACGGTGCCTCTAAATGACATGTGGACTTTGGGTGAACTGGATCTGGGTAAGGCTTGGCTTCTATCTGGAAGTTTGATGTTTTCTCTGCTTTTCTGGCATGCTATTGACATACATGATGTTTTGAAAAGTAATTGACTTTCCAGTAATTTCAAACATACAACTTTACATACATAAAAACAAGTCTTGTACCTTGATTAAATATACTCCTAAATATTGATGTTGACATTATTACAAATGGAATTGTTCTCATAAATTCTTTTTCAGATTATTTTTTGCCAGCGTATGCATATAAGATAGATTTTCATGAATTGATATTTTGTTCTATAACTTTGCTTATTAATTAGTTGATTAGCTCAAATAATTTCTTTGCTGATTATAGGTAGTTTTATATATAAGATGATGTGACCTATGTTCTGTGAAGAGACACGGTTTTAATTTTTCCATTCACCCATGGATGCCTTTTATTTCTTTCCTCAAGATTCTGGGTGGAACTTCCAGTACACTATTGAGTAACGGTGATGAAGGCCAGCTTCCTGGCCTTGTTCCTGATTTCAGGAGTAAATCTTTCAGTCTTTAACATTGAGCACGATGTTTGCTGTGGCTTTTTGTACTACTCTTTTCCATATTGAACAAATTTCCTTTTCTTCCTGCTTTCTTGAGTGTTTTTCATGAAATAACACTGGATTTTCATTGTAGATTTTTTGCATGAATTGATATGGTTATGTGTTTTTACTTCACACCATTATTGTGGTTGAATACATTGCTTACTTTTAATATGTTGAGCAACCTGAAATTCCTGGTGTAGAGATACTTGCTTATGGCATTATCCATTTAAAGTTCTGTTGGTTTCATGTTGCTATTATTGTGTGATAGATTTTTACATTCATATTTGTAAGTTGTACTGGGGTAGATTTCTTGCTTTTTTCCTCTATTTTTAAAATCTTTTTTAAAATAGTGGTTTTATTTCATTCTAATTATTTATTTATTTTTGGCCACGTCCCATGGCTTGTGGGATCTTAGTTCCCCAGTCAGGGATCAAACCCGAGCCCTTGGCAGTGAAAGCACAGAGTCCTAACCACTGGGCCACCAGAGAATTCCCCAGTTTTCTTTTTCAAGATGTATTTGTATAATCTGATTAGACTTGGCTTGGTGTAAGTGGTTTGGAGGGTTAGCATTAGGGCTGGGGCTGGTGTGAGGGTTGGGGCTGTGTATGGTTTATGGTTGCTGTTATGGTTTAAGTTTTATGCTTAATGAGTTATTTATGGGTATGGTTAATGAATATATTTTATGGTTTGCTTATGGTTATGGTTTGGCTTATTGGTTAAGGTTTATGGTTTTGGTCTCACGGTGTTAGGGTTCTGTGTTAGAGTGCGTGTTAGGGTATGGGTGAGAATTGGGGTACAGGTAGGATGCGGGTAGAGCATGGGTTAGGGTAAGGTACAGGTTTAGGGTACGGGTTAGGCTAAGGTTAGGTCAGGGCTTAGGGTCAGGATGAGAGTTTAGGGTTAGGGTCCATGTCAGGATTAGCGTCAAGGTTGAGCGAGGCCATTGTTTTCTGCTCCTCCAGTTCTGGATTCTCATTGATAGATGAATGAAACGTCTGCTCTGGTCACCCACTGTTTCAAATTGAGCTCAGCCTTAGTCAAGGGTTCTTAGGGCCTCAGAGGTCATGCAGGGTTTCCCTCCACCCTCCCTCCTGGGAAGGGTGATGCAGGCCCCACTCTGTGTGGGCAGCCCCAGGTCCAGCATGGCCCTGACATGCAGGATACTAAGTAGACGTGATGTAAGACTTGGTGCATCAGTCTGCCAGCCCCCAGGGGCTGCCTTTTTTTTTTTTTCTTAATTAATTAATTAATTAATTTGGGGCTGTGTTGGGTCTGCATTGCTGCACGGAGGCTTTCTCTAGTTGCGGCGAGTGGGGGCTTCTCATTGCGGTGGCTTCTCTTGTTGCAGAGCACAGGCTCTAAGCGCGTGGGCTTCAGCAGTTGTGGCTCGCGGGTTCTAGAGCGCAGGCTCAGTAGTTGTGGTGCACGGGCTTAGTTGCTCCACAGCATGTGGGATCTTCCCGGACCAGGGCTCAAACCTGTGTCCCCTGCATTGGCAGGTGGATTCTTAACCACTGCGCCACCAGGGAAGTCTGGTGTTGCGTTCGTGAGGGCTGGTGGGGCCCTCTTGGGACTGGACGGATCCTTTGTTCCATCTGCACGGGTGTCCAAGCAGGTCTCAGAACAGCCCTTGGCCTCTGAGCATCCAGGCAGGCACCCACGTTCCTCCAGCTCAGGTTAGCCTTGGCCCCTCCATCCCCTTGGCCAATTACTGAGCTGATTGTGTCTTTACTCTTTAAAATTAAATCACTCTCTCCAGGTGGGCGAGAAGTTTACTTGTGAACTTGGTTAGGGTGAGGGGTTAGGGGTTAAGGGTTAGGGGTTAGGGTCAGGGTTAGGGCTAGGGCTAGGGCTAGGGGTTAGGGTTAGGCTTAGGGTTGGGTTAGGGTTAGTGGTTAGGTTTAGGGTTAGGGTTAGTGTTGGGTTAGGGTTAGGGTTAAGGTAGGGTTAGGGTTGGGTTAGGGTTAGGGTTTAGGGTTAGGGTGTCCAGCTTTACGTCCCATTCAGCTGTGAGTGTAGATGTGGTCAGTCCAGTTGCATCACAGCCCCTGATTGAATTTTGTAAGAATTCCTCTCTCTCTCACTGTCTTTCTTTTTTTATAATTAATTTTTAGAGTGGGGTGTAGCTGATTTGCAATGTCGTGTTTCTTGGTGCTGTACATCCACCTGAGTCACTTACAGAGAGACATCAATAAATTCTTTTCTAGTTTCTAGTAGTCAGATAGATGTTTTTTTCTGTGAATAGAGTGTGCTGAGTCCAGTTCCTTGAACAATGAGTATGTCTTGGCGATTACATTATTGGCGTATGGAACGGTATCTGTGCCAATTTCAACCTCCTGGTTTATGCATCACCGCACCACACTTCTCCCCTTAAGCAGCCATCAGTGTGTTTTGTAAATGTGTGATGGTGTTCGGTTTGTAATTCAGTTCATGGTTGGCGATTTTTAGATTCCCTTTATAAGTGATATCTTATGATAAGTTTCTCTTGCTGTCTAACTTATTTCACTCTCAATGACCAAACATAAGTCCCCCTGAGTTGCTGCAACTGGCCTCATTTCATTGATTTCAGGGCTGAGTAATATTCCGTTGTGCTTAAGTACCAAATTTTCTTTCACCATTTTTTCCTTCCAAGGACTATTAAGTTGTACCCAAGTCGAGGCTGTTGTAAACATAGCAGCAGTAAACGGGGTGCCTGCGTCCTGTGGATTTTTGGTTTTTCCAACATATAGGCCCATGAGTGGAAGCGCCCTATGCTTTGTAGCTCTGTTTTTTAGATGTTTTAGGAAACACAGCACACTTCTCCAGAGTGGCCGTTGGCAATTTACATTCCCCCCTTCAGCGTAACAAGGCTCCCTTTTCTCCTCTCCTTGTCCTGCCTATCTGGTTTTTACCCTTTGTGAGGATGGTCCTTTTTTCTGATTCGAAGTGATACCTCTTTGTAGTGTTGATTTGCGTTGCCCGCTTCTTTGGTTGGCCAAAAAGGGCGTATGCATTTTTCCTGAATATATTCTGGAAGTTAAATTTGAGAGACAGCTTTTTTTGTTTAATTAATTAATTAATTTATTTTTGGCTGTGTTGGGTCTTCGTTTCTGTGTGAAGGCTTTCTCTAGTTGTGGCAAGCGGGGGCCACTCTTCATCGCGGTGCGCGGGCCTCTCACTATCGCGGCCTCTCTTGTTGCGGAGCACAGGCTCCAGACGTGCAGGCTCAATAGTTGTGGCTCACGGGCCTAGTTGCTCCGCGGCATGTGGGATCTTCCCAGGTCAGGGCTCGAACCCGTGTCCCCTGCATTAGCAGGCAGATTCTCAACCACTGCGCCACCAGGGAAGCCCCTTGAATAGTTTTGTATTTAAAATTTGTCTGTGGGGACTTCCCTGGTGACGCAGTGGTTAAGAGTCCGCCTGCCAATGCAGGGGACACGGGCTCGAGCCCTGGTCCGGGAAGATCTCACATGCCGCAGAGCAACCAAGCCTGCGCGGCACAACTACTGAAGCCTGCGCGCCTAGAGCCCATGCTCGCCCAGAAGAGAAGCCACCGCAATGAGAAGCCCGTGCACCGCAACGAAGAGTAGCCCCGCTCGACGCAACTAGAGAAAGCCCACATGCAGCAACGAAGACCCAACGCAGCCAAACATAAATTAGAAACTACAATAAAATTTGCCTCTGAATAACTTTGAGTGAATTTGGTATAAGTTGTAAAGTTTGCATCTACATTCACTTCATTCCAAATGGTTTCCAATTAATTGTTCCTTAACTACTTTTAGAAAGCTTTTGGGATAGAGACTCCATTTTAGTTTGAATGTCCAGTTTAATGGATTCAGCAGTCCTGTCAGTAGGGCACGCTGCCTCCAGTGACCTGTGAGGGAGGCGCGGCCTGCACTTCCTGCACTGACCACAGGGTGGCGCCGAGTTCGCCTCTCTGACCCACAGCGCATGCTCGTTCCTTGGGAACTCGATTGTGAGGTCAGCTGAGAGCAGTTGAGCCTCCTCAGGCGCGGGGGCGGGGGCGGAGGCCTTCCGGTAGGACGCCCGGCTCAGTGTCTCTGCTGAGAGGAGCTCGGTCTCCGTCTCCTTAGGACTCGCTGGGGTTTCGGCTTCAGGACAAAGTGGGGCTGCGTCCACGCTGACTAGGGAACTAGGTTTCCTGAGGACCCAGGTGATGCCTGAGGAAAAGGTGAAGAGACGGTGAGGAAAAGTGGGGAGAAGCTTCCTGTGGGCGACTGACCGTTGAGGGGGTCCGTCTTCGTGTGAGCGAGGGAGGGCTTGGCGTGGAAAGCTGGGTTTTTGTTCAGGTTTGTGTGCAGGGTAGCCAGCATGAGTTATGGGGCGTCCAGTTTTCCCAGCACCATTTATGGTGGGGAGTGTCGTGCTCCTTGGTGTGTCCTTGGTCCCTGTGTCATAAATTCACCGACCCCGTCCATGGGGGTTGAATTCTGGTCTCTCTGTCCTGTTCCTCTGGTCCCTGTGCCCGTTTTGAGCCAGTTCCACACTGTTTTGGTGACTGTAGCTTCTCAGCAGAGTGTGACGTCAGGGAGGGAGATGCCTCCAGCCCGTTCTCTTTTTGCAGGGTTTCTTTGGCTATTTGGGGTCCTTTGTGGTTCCCCACAGATATTAGGAGGATTTGCTCTATTTGGGGGGAAAATACCATGGAATTTTGGGAGGGATTGCATTCACTGTGTCCACTGCTTTGGGTAGCATGGATATTTTAACAACATTAATTGTTCCATTCCATGAGAACAGGATATCTTTCCATTTATTGGTGTGTTTTTCAATGTCTTCATCAATGTCTTAAAGTTTTCAGTGTGCAGGTCTTTCACCTCCTTGGTTGACTTTATTCCCAGGTATTTTGTTCTTTTTGATGCAGTTGTAAATGGGGTTGCTTTCTTTCTCTTTCTGATGGTTCATTATTAGTGTTTAGAAATGCAACTGATTTCTGTGTATTGATTTTGCAACTTTACTGAATTTATTTATTAGTTCTAATAGTGTTTTTGTGGCATGAAGTGGAAAATTGGAATTCAAAAATCCCACTGTTTCTACCATATCCAGGTCGTCCACAACACGGAGGACAGCGGCTCCTAATATAACCTTCCCACGGTGCCTCTAAATGACATGTGGACTTTGGGTGAACTGGATCTGGGTAAGGCTTGGCTTCTATCTGGAAGTTTGATGTTTTCTCTGCTTTTCTGGCATGCTATTGACATACATGATGTTTTGAAAAGTAATTGACTTTCCAGTAATTTCAAACATACAACTTTACATACATAAAAACAAGTCTTGTACCTTGATTAAATATACTCCTAAATATTGATGTTGACATTATTACAAATGGAATTGTTCTCATAAATTCTTTTTCAGATTAATTTTTGCCAGCGTATGCATATAAGATAGATTTTCATGAATTGATATTTTGTTCTATAACTTTGCTTATTAATTAGTTGATTAGCTCAAAGAATTTCTTTGCTGATTATAGGTAGTTTTATATATAAGATGATGTGACCTATGTTCTGTGAAGAGACACGGTTTTAATTTTTCCATTCACCCATGGATGCCTTTTATTTCTTTCCTCAAGATTCTGGGTAGAACTTCCAGTACACTATTGAGTAACGGTGATGAAGGCCAGCTTCCTGGCCTTGTTCCTGATTTCAGGAGTAAATCTTTCAGTCTTTAACATTGAGCACGATGTTTGCTGTGGCTTTTTGTACTACTCTTTTCCATATTGAACAAATTTCCTTTTCTTCCTGCTTTCTTGAGTGTTTTTCATGAAATAACACTGGATTTTCATTGTAGATTTTTTGCATGAATTGATATGGTTATGTGTTTTTACTTCACACCATTATTGTGGTTGAATACATTGCTTACTTTTAATATGTTGAGCAACCTGAAATTCCTGGTGTAGAGATACTTGCTTATGGCATTATCCATTTAAAGTTCTGTTGGTTTCATGTTGCTATTATTGTGTGATAGATTTTTACATTCATATTTGTAAGTTGTACTGGGGTAGTTTTCTTGTTTTTTTCCTCTATTTTTAAAATCTTTTTTAAAATAGTGGTTTTATTTCATTCTAATTATTTATTTATTTTGGCCACGTCCCATGGCTTGTGGGATCTTAGTTCCCCAGTCAGGGATCGAACCCGAGCCCTTGGCAGTGAAAGCACAGAGTCCTAACCACTGGGCCACCAGAGAATTCCCCAGTTTTCTTTTTCATGATGTATTTGTATAATCTGATTAGACTTGGCTTGGTGTAAGTGGTTTGGAGGGTTAGCATTAGGGCTGGGGCTGGTGTGAGGGTTGGGGCTGTGTATGGTTTATGGTTGCTGTTATGGTTTAAGTTTTATGCTTAATGAGTTATTTATGGGTATGGTTAATGAATATATTTTATGGTTTGCTTATGGTTATGGTTTGGCTTATTGGTTAAGGTTTATGGTTTTGGTCTCAGGGTGTTAGGGTTCTGTGTTAGAGTGCGTGTTAGGGTATGGGTGAGAATTGGGGTACAGGTAGGATGCGGGTAGAGCATGGGTTAGGGTAAGGTACAGGTTTAGGGTACGGGTTAGGCTAAGGTTAGGTCAGGGCTTAGGGTCAGGATGAGAGTTTAGGGTTAGGGTCCATGTCAGGATTAGCGTCAAGGTTGAGCGAGGCCATTGTTTTCTGCTCCTCCAGTTCTGGATTCTCATTGATAGATGAATGAAATGTCTGCTCTGGTCACCCACTGTTTCAAATTGAGCTCAGCCTTAGTCAAGGGTTCTTAGGGCCTCAGAGGTCATGCAGGGTTTCCCTCCACCCTCCCTCCTGGGAAGGGTGATGCAGGCCCCACTCTGTGTGGGCAGCCCCAGGTCCAGCATGGCCCTGACATGCAGGATACTAAGTAGACGTGATGTAAGACTTGGTGCATCAGTCTGCCAGCCCCCAGGGGCTGCCTTTTTTTTTTTTTCTTAGTTAATTAATTAATTAATTTGGGGCTGTGTTGGGTCTGCATTGCTGCACGGAGGCTTTCTCTAGTTGTGGTGAGTGGGGGCTTCTCATTGCGGTGGCTTCTCTTGTTGCAGAGCACAGGCTCTAAGCGCGTGGGCTTCAGCAGTTGTGGCTCGCGGGTTCTAGAGCGCAGGCTCAGTAGTTGTGGTGCACGGGCTTAGTTGCTCCACAGCATGTGGGATCTTCCCGGACCAGGGCTCAAACCCGTGTCCCCTGCATTGGCAGGTGGATTCTTAACCACTGCGCCACCAGGGAAGTCTGGTGTTGCGTTCGTGAGGGCTGGTGGGGCCCTCTTGGGACTGGACGGATCCTTTGTTCCATCTGCACGGGTGTCCAAGCAGGTCTCAGAACAGCCCTTGGCCTCTGAGCATCCAGGCAGGCACCCACGTTCCTCCAGCTCAGGTTAGCCTTGGCCCCTCCATCCCCGTGGCCAATTACTGAGCTGATTGTGTCTTTACTCTTTAAAATTAAATCACTCTCTCCAGGTGGGCGAGAAGTTTACTTGTGAACTTGGTTAGGGTGAGGGGTTAGGGGTTAAGGGTTAGGGGTTAGGGTCAGGGTTAGGGCTAGGGCTAGGGCTAGGGGTTAGGGTTAGGCTTAGGGTTGGGTTAGGGTTAGGGGTTAGGTTTAGGGTTAGGGTTAGTGTTGGGTTAGGGTTAGGGTTAAGGTAGGGTTAGGGTTGGGTTAGGGTTAGGGTTTAGGGTTAGGGTGTCCAGCTTTACGTCCCATTCAGCTGTGAGTGTAGATGTGGTCAGTCCAGTTGCATCACAGCCCCTGATTGAATTTTGTAAGAATTCCTCTCTCTCTCACTGTCTTTCTTTTTTTATAATTAATTTTTAGAGTGGGGTGTAGCTGATTTGCAATGTTGTGTTTCTTGGTGCTGTACATCCACCTGAGTCACTTACAGAGAGACATCAATAAATTCTTTTCTAGTTTCTAGTAGTCAGATAGATGTTTTTTTCTGTGAATAGAGTGTGCTGAGTCCAGTTCCTTGAACAATGAGTATGTCTTGGCGATTACATTATTGGCGTATGGAACGGTATCTGTGCCAATTTCAACCTCCTGGTTTATGCATCACCGCACCACACTTCTCCCCTTAAGCAGCCATCAGTGTGTTTTGTAAATGTGTGATGGTGTTCGGTTTGTAATTCAGTTCATGGTTGGCGATTTTTAGATTCCCTTTATAAGTGATATCTTATGATAAGTTTCTCTTGCTGTCTAACTTATTTCACTCTCAATGACCAAACATAAGTGCCCCTGAGTTGCTGCAACTGGCCTCATTTCATTGATTTCAGGGCTGAGTAATATTCCGTTGTGCTTAAGTACCAAATTTTCTTTCACCATTTCTTCCTTCCAAGGACTATTAAGTTGTACCCAAGTCGAGGCTGTTGTAAACATAGCAGCAGTAAACGGGGTGCCTGCGTCCTGTGGATTTTTGGTTTTTCCAACATATAGGCCCATGAGTGGAAGCGCCCTATGCTTTGTAGCTCTGTTTTTTAGATGTTTTAGGAAACACAGCACACTTCTCCAGAGTGGCCGTTGGCAATTTACATTCCCCCCTTCAGCGTAACAAGGCTCCCTTTTCTCCTCTCCTTGTCCTGCCTATCTGGTTTTTACCCTTTGTGAGGATGGTCCTTTTTTCTGATTCGAAGTGATACCTCTTTGTAGTGTTGATTTGCATTGCCCGCTTCTTTGGTTGGCCAAAAAGGGCGTATGCGTTTTTCCTGAATATATTCTGGAAGTTAAATTTGAGAGACAGCTTTTTTTGTTTAATTGATTAATTTATTAATTTATTTTTGGCTGTGTTGGGTCTTCGTTTCTGTGTGAAGGCTTTCTCTAGTTGTGGAAAGAGGGGTCCACTCTTCATCGCGGTGCACGGGCCTCTCACTATCGCGGCCTCTCTTGTTGCGGAGCACAGGCTCCAGACGTGCAGGCTCAATATTTGTGGCTCACGGGCCTAGTTGCTCCGCGGCATGTGGGATCTTCCCAGGTCAGGGCTCGAACCCGTGTCCCCTGCATTAGCAGGCAGATTCTCAACCACTGCGCCGCCAGGGAAGCCCCTTGAATAGTTTTGTATTTAAAATTTGTCTGTGGGGACTTCCCTGGTGACGCAGTGGTTAAGAGTCCGCCTGCCAATGCAGGGGACACGGGCTCGAGCCCTGGTCCGGGAAGATCCCACATGCCGCAGAGCAACCAAGCCTGCGCGGCACAACTACTGAAGCCTGCGCGCCTAGAGCCCATGCTCGCCCACAAGAGAAGCCACCGCAATGAGAAGCCCGTGCACCGCAACGAAGAGTAGCCCCGCTCGACGCAACTAGAGAAAGCCCACATGCAGCAACGAAGACCCAATGCAGCCAAACATAAATTAGAAACTACAATAAAATTTGCCTCTGAATAACTTTGAGTGAATTTGGTATAAGTTGTAAAGTTTGCATCTACATTCACTTCATTCCAAATGGTTTCCAATTAATTGTTCCTTAACTACTTTTAGAAAAGTTTTGGGATAGAGACTCCATTTTAGTTTGAATGTCCAGTTTAATGGATTCAGCAGTCCTGTCAGTAGGGCACGCTGCCTCCAGTGACCTGTGAGGGAGGCGCGGCCTGCACTTCCTGCACTGACCACAGGGTGGCGCCGAGTTCGCCTCTCTGACCCACAGCGCATGCTCGTTCCTTGGGAACTCGATTGTGAGGTCAGCTGAGAGCAGTTGAGCCTCCTCAGGCGCGGGGGCGGGGGCGGAGGCCTTCCGGTAGGACGCCCGGCTCAGTGTCTCTGCTGAGAGGAGCTCGGTCTCCGTCTCCTTAGGACTCGCTGGGGTTTCGGCTTCAGGACAAAGTGGGGCTGCGTCCACGCTGACTAGGGAACTAGGTTTCCTGAGGACCCAGGTGATGCCTGAGGAAAAGGTGAAGAGACGGTGAGGAAAAGTGGGGAGAAGCTTCCTGTGGGCGACTGACCGTTGAGGGGGTCCGTCTTCGTGTGAGCGAGGGAGGGCTTGGCGTGGAAAGCTGGGTTTTTGTTCAGGTTTGTGTGCAGGGTAGGCAGCATGAGTTATGGGGCGTCCAGTTTTCCCAGCACCATTTATGGTGGGGAGTGTCGTGCTCCTTGGTGTGTCCTTGGTCCCTGTGTCATAAATTCACCGACCCCGTCCGTGGGGGTTGAATTCTGGTCTCTGTGTCCTGTTCCTCTTGTCCCTGTGCCCGTTTTGAGCCAGTTCCACACTGTTTTGGTGACTGTAGATTCTCAGCAGAGTGTGACGTCAGGGAGGGAGATGCCTCCAGCCCGTTCTCTTTTTTCAGGGTTTCTTTGGCTTTTTGGGGTCCTTTGTGGTTCCCCACAGATATTAGGAGGATTTGCTCTATTTGGGGGGAAAATACCATGGAATTTTGGGAGGGATTGCATTCACTGTGTCCACTGCTTTGGGTAGCATGGATATTTTAACAACATTAATTGTTCCATTCCATGAGAACAGGATATCTTTCCATTTATTGGTGTGTTTTTCAATGTCTTCATCAATGTCTTAAAGTTTTCAGTGTGCAGGTCTTTCACCTCCTTGGTTGACTTTCTTCCCAGGTATTTTGTTCTTTTTGATGCAGTTGTAAATGGGGTTGCTTTCTTTCTCTTTCTGATGGTTCATTATTAGTGTTTAGAAATGCAACTGATTTCTGTGTATTGATTTTGCAACTTTACTGAATTTATTTATTAGTTCTAATAGTGTTTTTGTGGCATGAAGTGGAAAACTGGAATTCAACAATCCCACTGTTTCTACCATATCCAGGTCGTCCACAACACGGAGGACAGCGGCTCGTAATATAACCTTCCCACGGTGCCTCTAAATGACATGTGGACTTTGGGTGAACTGGATCTGGGTAAGGCTTTGCTTCTATCTGGAAGTTTGATGTTTTCTCTGCTTTTCTGGCATGCTATTGACATACATGATGTTTTGAAAAGTTATTGACTTTCCAGTAATTTCAAACATACAACTTTACATACATAAAAACAAGTCTTGTACCTTGATTAAATATACTCCTAAATATTGATGTTGACATTATTACAAATGGAATTGTTCTCATAAATTCTTTTTCAGATTATTTTTTGCCAGCGTATGCATATAAGATAGATTTTCATGAATTGATATTTTGTTCTATAACTTTGCTTATTAATTAGTTGATTAGCTCAAAGAATTTCTTTGCTGATTATAGGTAGTTTTATATATAAGATGATGTGACCTATGTTCTGTGAAGAGACACGGTTTTAATTTTTCCATTCACCCATGGATGCCTTTTATTTCTTTCCTCAAGATTCTGGGTGGAACTTCCAGTACACTATTGAGTAACGGTGATGAAGGCCAGCTTCCTGGCCTTGTTCCTGATTTCAGGAGTAAATCTTTCAGTCTTTAACGTTGAGCACGATGTTTGCTGTGGCTTTTTGTACTACTCTTTTCCATATTGAACAAATTTCCTTTTCTTCCTGCTTTCTTGAGTGTTTTTCATGAAATAACACTGGATTTTCATTGTAGATTTTTTGCATGAATTGATATGGTTATGTGTTTTTACTTCACACCATTATTGTGGTTGAATACATTGCTTACTTTTAATATGTTGAGCAACCTGAAATTCCTGGTGTAGAGATACTTGCTTATGGCATTATCCATTTAAAGTTCTGTTGGTTTCATGTTGCTATTATTGTGTGATAGATTTTTACATTCATATTTGTAAGTTGTACTGGGGTAGTTTTCTTGCTTTTTTCCTCTATTTTTAAAATCTTTTTTAAAATAGTGGTTTTATTTCATTCTAATTATTTATTTATTTTGGCCACGTCCCATGGCTTGTGGGATCTTAGTTCCCCAGTCAGGGATCGAACCCGAGCCCTTGGCAGTGAAAGCACAGAGTCCTAACCACTGGGCCACCAGAGAATTCCCCAGTTTTCTTTTTCAAGATGTATTTGTATAATCTGATTAGACTTGGCTTGGTGTAAGTGGTTTGGAGGGTTAGCATTAGGGCTGGGGCTGGTGTGAGGGTTGGGGCTGTGTATGGTTTATGGTTGCTGTTATGGTTTAAGTTTTATGCTTAATGAGTTATTTATGGGTATGGTTAATGAATATATTTTATGGTTTGCTTATGGTTATGGTTTGGCTTATTGGTTAAGGTTTATGGTTTTGGTCTCAGGGTGTTAGGGTTCTGTGTTAGAGTGCGTGTTAGGGTATGGGTGAGAATTGGGGTACAGGTAGGATGCGGGTAGAGCATGGGTTAGGGTAAGGTACAGGTTTAGGGTACGGGTTAGGCTAAGGTTAGGTCAGGGCTTAGGGTCAGGGTCAGAGTTTAGGGTTAGGGTCCATGTCAGGATTAGCGTCAAGGTTGAGCGAGGCCATTGTTTTCTGCTCCTCCAGTTCTGGATTCTCATTGATAGATGAATGAAATGTCTGCTCTGGTCACCCACTGTTTCAAATTGAGCTCAGCCTTAGTCAAGGGTTCTTAGGGCCTCAGAGGTCATGCAGGGTTTCCCTCCACCCTCCCTCCTGGGAAGGGTGATGCAGGCCCCACTCTGTGTGGGCAGCCCCAGGTCCAGCATGGCCCTGACATGCAGGATACTAAGTAGACGTGATGTAAGACTTGGTGCATCAGTCTGCCAGCCCCCAGGGGCTGCCTTTTTTTTTTTTTCTTAATTAATTAATTAATTAATTTGGGGCTGTGTTGGGTCTGCATTGCTGCACGGAGGCTTTCTCTAGTTGCGGCGAGTAGGGGCTTCTCATTGTGGTGGCTTCTCTTGTTGCAGAGCACAGGCTCTAAGCGCGTGGGCTTCAGCAGTTGTGGCTCGCGGGTTCTAGAGCGCAGGCTCAGTAGTTGTGGTGCACGGGCTTAGTTGCTCCACAGCATGTGGGATCTTCCCGGACCAGGGCTCAAACCCGTGTCCCCTGCATTGGCAGGTGGATTCTTAACCACTGCGCCACCAGGGAAGTCTGGTGTTGCGTTCGTGAGGGCTGGTGGGGCCCTCTTGGGACTGGACGGATCCTGTGTTCCATCTGCACGGGTGTCCAAGCAGCTCTCAGAACAGCCCTTGGCCTCTGAGCATCCAGGCAGGCACCCACGTTCCTCCAGCTCAGGTTAGCCTTGGCCCCTCCATCCCCGTGGCCAATTACTGAGCTGATTGTGTCTTTACTCTTTAAAATTAAATCACTCTCTCCAGGTGGGCGAGAAGTTTACTTGTGAACTTGGTTAGGGTGAGGGGTTAGGGGTTAAGGGTTAGGGGTTAGGGTCAGGGTTAGGGCTAGGGCTAGGGCTAGGGGTTAGGGTTAGGCTTAGGGTTGGGTTAGGGTTAGGGGTTAGGTTTAGGGTTAGGGTTAGTGTTGGGTTAGGGTTAGGGTTAAGGTAGGGTTAGGGTTGGGTTAGGGTTAGGGTTTAGGGTTAGGGTGTCCAGCTTTACGTCCCATTCAGCTGTGAGTGTAGATGTGGTCAGTCCAGTTGCATCACAGCCCCTGATTGAATTTTGTAAGAATTCCTCTCTCTCTCACTGTCTTTCTTTTTTTATAATTAATTTTTAGAGTGGGGTGTAGCTGATTTGCAATGTTGTGTTTCTTGGTGCTGTACATCCACCTGAGTCACTTACAGAGAGACATCAATAAATTCTTTTCTAGTTTCTAGTAGTCAGATAGATGTTTTTTTCTGTGAATAGAGTGTGCTGAGTCCAGTTCCTTGAACAATGAGTATGTCTTGGCGATTACATTATTGGCGTATGGAACGGTATCTGTGCCAATTTCAACCTCCTGGTTTATGCATCACCGCACCACACTTCTCCCCTTAAGCAGCCATCAGTGTGTTTTGTAAATGTGTGATGGTGTTCGGTTTGTAATTCAGTTCATGGTTGGCGATTTTTAGATTCCCTTTATAAGTGATATCTTATGATAAGTTTCTCTTGCTGTCTAACTTATTTCACTCTCAATGACCAAACATAAGTCCCCCTGAGTTGCTGCAACTGGCCTCATTTCATTGATTTCAGGGCTGAGTAATATTCCGTTGTGCTTAAGTACCAAATTTTCTTTCACCATTTTTTCCTTCCAAGGACTATTAAGTTGTACCCAAGTCAAGGCTGTTGTAAACATAGCAGCAGTAAACGGGGTGCCTGCGTCCTGTGGATTTTTGGTTTTTCCAACATATAAGCCCATGAGTGGAAGCGCCCTATGCTTTGTAGCTCTGTTTTTTAGATGTTTTAGGAAACACAGCACACTTCTCCAGAGTGGCCGTTGGCAATTTACATTCCCCCCTTCAGCGTAACAAGGCTCCCTTTTCTCCTCTCCTTGTCCTGCCTATCTGGTTTTTACCCTTTGTGAGGATGGTCCTTTTTTCTGATTCGAAGTGATACCTCTTTGTAGTGTTGATTTGCGTTGCCCGCTTCTTTGGTTGGCCAAAAAGGGCGTATGCATTTTTCCTGAATATATTCTGGAAGTTAAATTTGAGAGACAGCTTTTTTTGTTTAATTGATTAATTAATTAATTTATTTTTGGCTGTGTTGGGTCTTCGTTTCTGTGTGAAGGCTTTCTCTAGTTGTGGCAAGCGGGGGCCACTCTTCATCGCGGTGCGCGGGCCTCTCACTATCGCGGCCTCTCTTGTTGCGGAGCACAGGCTCCAGACGTGCAGGCTCAATAGTTGTGGCTCACGGGCCTAGTTGCTCCATGGCATGTGGGATCTTCCCAGGTCAGGGCTCGAACCCGTGTCCCCTGCATTAGCAGGCAGATTCTCAACCACTGCGCCACCAGGGAAGCCCCTTGAATAGTTTTGTATTTAAAATTTGTCTGTGGGGACTTCCCTGGTGACGCAGTGGTTAAGAGCCCGCCTGCCAATGCAGGGGACACGGGCTCGAGCCCTGGTCCGGGAAGATCCCACATGCCGCAGAGCAACCAAGCCTGCGCGGCACAACTACTGAAGCCTGCGCGCCTAGAGCCCATGCTCGCCCACAAGAGAAGCCACCGCAATGAGAAGCCCGTGCACCGCAACGAAGAGTAGCCCCGCTCGACGCAACTAGAGAAAGCCCACATGCAGCAACGAAGACCCAACGCAGCCAAACATAAATTAGAAACTACAATAAAATTTGCCTCTGAATAACTTTGAGTGAATTTGGTATAAGTTGTAAAGTTTGCATCTACATTCACTTCATTCCAAATGGTTTCCAATTAATTGTTCCTTAACTACTTTTAGAAAGCTTTTGGGATAGAGACTCCATTTTAGTTTGAATGTCCAGTTTAATGGATTCAGCAGTCCTGTCAGTAGGGCACGCTGCCTCCAGTGACCTGTGAGGGAGGCTCGGCCTGCACTTCCTGCACTGACCACAGGGAGGCGCCGAGTTCGCCTCTCTGACCCACAGCGCATGCTCGTTCCCTGGGAACTCGATTGTGAGGTCAGCTGAGAGCAGTTGAGCCTCCTCAGGCGCGGGGGCGGGGGCGGAGGCCTTCCGGTAGGACGCCCGGCTCAGTGTCTCTGCTGAGAGGAGCTCGGTCTCCGTCTCCTTAGGACTCGCTGGGGTTTCGGCTTCAGGACAAAGTGGGGCTGCTTCCACGCTGACTAGGGAACTAGGTTTCCTGAGGACCCAGGTGATGCCTGAGGAAAAGGTGAAGAGACGGTGAGGAAAAGTGGGGAGAAGCTTCCTGTGGGCGACTGACCGTTGAGGGGGTTCGTCTTCGTGTGAGCGAGGGAGGGCTTGGCGTGGAAAGCTGGGTTTTTGTTCAGGTTTGTGTGCAGGGTAGGCAGCATGAGTTATGGGGCGTCCAGTTTTCCCAGCACCATTTATGGTGGGGAGTGTCGTGCTCCTTGGTGTGTCCTTGGTCCCTGTGTCATAAATTCACCGACCCCGTCCGTGGGGGTTGAATTCTGGTCTCTGTGTCCTGTTCCTCTGGTCCCTGTGCCCGTTTTGAGCCAGTTCCACACTGTTTTGGTGACTGTAGCTTCTCAGCAGAGTGTGACGTCAGGGAGGGAGATGCCTCCAGCCCGTTCTCTTTTTTCAGGGTTTCTTTGGCTATTTGGGGTCCTTTGTGGTTCCCCACAGATATTAGGAGGATTTGCTCTATTTGGGGGGAAAATACCATGGAATTTTGGGAGGGATTGCATTCACTGTGTCCACTGCTTTGGGTAGCATGGATATTTTAACAACATTAATTGTTCCATTCCATGAGAACAGGATATCTTTCCATTTATTGGTGTGTTTTTCAATGTCTTCATCAATGTCTTAAAGTTTTCAGTGTGCAGGTCTTTCACCTCCTTGGTTGACTTTATTCCCAGGTATTTTGTTCTTTTTGATGCAGTTGTAAATGGGGTTGCTTTCTTTCTCTTTCTGATGGTTCATTATTAGTGTTTAGAAATGCAAGTGATTTCTGTGTATTGATTTTGCAACTTTACTGAATTTATTTATTAGTTCTAATAGTGTTTTTGTGGCATGAAGTGGAAAATTGGAATTCAAAAATCCCACTGTTTCTACCATATCCAGGTCGTCCACAACACGGAGGACAGCGGCTCCTAATATAACCTTCCCACGGTGCCTCTAAATGACATGTGGACTTTGGGTGAACTGGATCTGGGTAAGGCTTGGCTTCTATCTGGAAGTTTGATGTTTTCTCTGCTTTTCTGGCATGCTATTGACATACATGATGTTTTGAAAAGTAATTGACTTTCCAGTAATTTCAAACATACAACTTTACATACATAAAAACAAGTCTTGTACCTTGATTAAATATACTCCTAAATATTGATGTTGACATTATTACAAATGGAATTGTTCTCATAAATTCTTTTTCAGATTATTTTTTGCCAGCGTATGCATATAAGATAGATTTTCATGAATTGATATTTTGTTCTATAACTTTGCTTATTAATTAGTTGATTAGCTCAAAGAATTTCTTTGCTGATTATAGGTAGTTTTATATATAAGATGATGTGACCTATGTTCTGTGAAGAGACACGGTTTTAATTTTTCCATTCACCCATGGATGCCTTTTATTTCTTTCCTCAAGATTCTGGGTGGAACTTCCAGTACACTATTGAGTAACGGTGATGAAGGCCAGCTTCCTGGCCTTGTTCCTGATTTCAGGAGTAAATCTTTCAGTCTTTAACGTTGAGCACGATGTTTGCTGTGGCTTTTTGTACTACTCTTTTCCATATTGAACAAATTTCCTTTTCTTCCTGCTTTCTTGAGTGTTTTTCATGAAATAACACTGGATTTTCATTGTAGATTTTTTGCATGAATTGATATGGTTATGTGTTTTTACTTCACACCATTATTGTGGTTGAATACATTGCTTACTTTTAATATGTTGAGCAACCTGAAATTCCTGGTGTAGAGATACTTGCTTATGGCATTATCCATTTAAAGTTCTGTTGGTTTCATGTTGCTATTATTGTGTGATAGATTTTTACATTCATATTTGTAAGTTGTACTGGGGTAGTTTTCTTGCTTTTTTCCTCTATTTTTAAAATCTTTTTTAAAATAGTGGTTTTATTTCATTCTAATTATTTATTTATTTTGGCCACGTCCCATGGCTTGTGGGATCTTAGTTCCCCAGTCAGGGATCGAACCCGAGCCCTTGGCAGTGAAAGCACAGAGTCCTAACCACTGGGCCACCAGAGAATTCCCCAGTTTTCTTTTTCAAGATGTATTTGTATAATCTGATTAGACTTGGCTTGGTGTAAGTGGTTTGGAGGGTTAGCATTAGGGCTGGGGCTGGTGTGAGGGTTGGGGCTGTGTATGGTTTATGGTTGCTGTGATGGTTTAAGTTTTATGCTTAATGAGTTATTTATGGGTATGGTTAATGAATATATTTTATGGTTTGCTTATGGTTATGGTTTGGCTTATTGGTTAAGGTTTATGGTTTTGGTCTCAGGGTGTTAGGGTTCTGTGTTAGAGTGCGTGTTAGGGTATGGGTGAGAATTGGGGTACAGGTAGGATGCGGGTAGAGCATGGGTTAGGGTAAGGTACAGGTTTAGGGTACGGGTTAGGCTAAGGTTAGGTCAGGGCTTAGGGTCAGGGTCAGAGTTTAGGGTTAGGGTCCATGTCAGGATTAGCGTCAAGGTTGAGCGAGGCCATTGTTTTCTGCTCCTCCAGTTCTGGATTCTCATTGATAGATGAATGAAATGTCTGCTCTGGTCACCCACTGTTTCAAATTGAGCTCAGCCTTAGTCAAGGGTTCTTAGGGCCTCAGAGGTCATGCAGGGTTTCCCTCCACCCTCCCTCCTGGGAAGGGTGATGCAGGCCCCACTCTGTGTGGGCAGCCCCAGGTCCAGCATGGCCCTGACATGCAGGATACTAAGTAGACGTGATGTAAGACTTGGTGCATCAGTCTGCCAGCCCCCAGGGGCTGCCTTTTTTTTTTTTTCTTAATTAATTAATTAATTAATTTGGGGCTGTGTTGGGTCTGCATTGCTGCACGGAGGCTTTCTCTAGTTGCGGCGAGTGGGGGCTTCTCATTGTGGTGGCTTCTCTTGTTGCAGAGCACAGGCTCTAAGCGCGTGGGCTTCAGCAGTTGTGGCTCGCGGGTTCTAGAGCGCAGGCTCAGTAGTTGTGGTGCACGGGCTTAGTTGCTCCACAGCATGTGGGATCTTCCCGGACCAGGGCTCAAACCCGTGTCCCCTGCATTGGCAGGTGGATTCTTAACCACTGCGCCACCAGGGAAGTCTGGTGTTGCGTTCGTGAGGGCTGGTGGGGCCCTCTTGGGACTGGACGGATCCTGTGTTCCATCTGCACGGGTGTCCAAGCAGCTCTCAGAACAGCCCTTGGCCTCTGAGCATCCAGGCAGGCACCCACGTTCCTCCAGCTCAGGTTAGCCTTGGCCCCTCCATCCCCGTGGCCAATTACTGAGCTGATTGTGTCTTTACTCTTTAAAATTAAATCACTCTCTCCAGGTGGGCGAGAAGTTTACTTGTGAACTTGGTTAGGGTGAGGGGTTAGGGGTTAAGGGTTAGGGGTTAGGGTCAGGGTTAGGGCTAGGGCTAGGGCTAGGGGTTAGGGTTAGGCTTAGGGTTGGGTTAGGGTTAGGGGTTAGGTTTAGGGTTAGGGTTAGTGTTGGGTTAGGTTTAGGGTTAAGGTAGGGTTAGGGTTGGGTTAGGGTTAGGGTTTAGGGTTAGGGTGTCCAGCTTTACGTCCCATTCAGCTGTGAGTGTAGATGTGGTCAGTCCAGTTGCATCAGAGCCCCTGATTGAATTTTGTAAGAATTCCTCTCTCTCTCACTGTCTTTCTTTTTTTATAATTAAATTTTAGAGTGGGGTGTAGCTGATTTGCAATGTTGTGTTTCTTGGTGCTGTACATCCACCTGAGTCACTTACAGAGAGACATCAATAAATTCTTTTCTAGTTTCTAGTAGTCAGATAGATGTTTTTTTCTGTGAATAGAGTGTGCTGAGTCCAGTTCCTTGAACAATGAGTATGTCTTGGCGATTACATTATTGGCGTATGGAACGGTATCTGTGCCAATTTCAACCTCCTGGTTTATGCATCACCGCACCACACTTCTCCCCTTAAGCAGCCATCAGTGTGTTTTGTAAATGTGTGATGGTGTTCGGTTTGTAATTCAGTTCATGGTTGGCGATTTTTAGATTCCCTTTATAAGTGATATCTTATGATAAGTTTCTCTTGCTGTCTAACTTATTTCACTCTCAATGACCAAACATAAGTCCCCCTGAGTTGCTGCAACTGGCCTCATTTCATTGATTTCAGGGCTGAGTAATATTCCGTTGTGCTTAAGTACCAAATTTTCTTTCACCATTTTTTCCTTCCAAGGACTATTAAGTTGTACCCAAGTCGAGGCTGTTGTAAACATAGCAGCAGTAAACGGGGTGCCTGCGTCCTGTGGATTTTTGGTTTTTCCAACATATAAGCCCATGAGTGGAAGCGCCCTATGCTTTGTAGCTCTGTTTTTTAGATGTTTTAGGAAACACAGCACACTTCTCCAGAGTGGCCGTTGGCAATTTACATTCCCCCCTTCAGCGTAACAAGGCTCCCTTTTCTCCTCTCCTTGTCCTGCCTATCTGGTTTTTACCCTTTGTGAGGATGGTCCTTTTTTCTGATTCGAAGTGATACCTCTTTGTAGTGTTGATTTGCGTTGCCCGCTTCTTTGGTTGGCCAAAAAGGGCGTATGCATTTTTCCTGAATATATTCTGGAAGTTAAATTTGAGAGACAGCTTTTTTTGTTTAATTGATTAATTAATTAATTTATTTTTGGCTGTGTTGGGTCTTCGTTTCTGTGTGAAGGCTTTCTCTAGTTGTGGCAAGCGGGGGCCACTCTTCATCGCGGTGCGCGGGCCTCTCACTATCGCGGCCTCTCTTGTTGCGGAGCACAGGCTCCAGACGTGCAGGCTCAATAGTTGTGGCTCACGGGCCTAGTTGCTCCATGGCATGTGGGATCTTCCCAGGTCAGGGCTCGAACCCGTGTCCCCTGCATTAGCAGGCAGATTCTCAACCACTGCGCCACCAGGGAAGCCCCTTGAATAGTTTTGTATTTAAAATTTGTCTGTGGGGACTTCCCTGGTGACGCAGTGGTTAAGAGCCCGCCTGCCAATGCAGGGGACACGGGCTCGAGCCCTGGTCCGGGAAGATCCCACATGCCGCAGAGCAACCAAGCCTGCGCGGCACAACTACTGAAGCCTGCGCGCCTAGAGCCCATGCTCGCCCACAAGAGAAGCCACCGCAATGAGAAGCCCGTGCACCGCAACGAAGAGTAGCCCCGCTCGACGCAACTAGAGAAAGCCCACATGCAGCAACGAAGACCCAACGCAGCCAAACATAAATTAGAAACTACAATAAAATTTGCCTCTGAATAACTTTGAGTGAATTTGGTATAAGTTGTAAAGTTTGCATCTACATTCACTTCATTCCAAATGGTTTCCAATTAATTGTTCCTTAACTACTTTTAGAAAGCTTTTGGGATAGAGACTCCATTTTAGTTTGAATGTCCAGTTTAATGGATTCAGCAGTCCTGTCAGTAGGGCACGCTGCCTCCAGTGACCTGTGAGGGAGGCTCGGCCTGCACTTCCTGCACTGACCACAGGGAGGCGCCGAGTTCGCCTCTCTGACCCACAGCGCATGCTCGTTCCCTGGGAACTCGATTGTGAGGTCAGCTGAGAGCAGTTGAGCCTCCTCAGGCGCGGGGGCGGGGGCGGAGGCCTTCCGGTAGGACGCCCGGCTCAGTGTCTCTGCTGAGAGGAGCTCGGTCTCCGTCTCCTTAGGACTCGCTGGGGTTTCGGCTTCAGGACAAAGTGGGGCTGCTTCCACGCTGACTAGGGAACTAGGTTTCCTGAGGACCCAGGTGATGCCTGAGGAAAAGGTGAAGAGACGGTGAGGAAAAGTGGGGAGAAGCTTCCTGTGGGCGACTGACCGTTGAGGGGGTTCGTCTTCGTGTGAGCGAGGGAGGGCTTGGCGTGGAAAGCTGGGTTTTTGTTCAGGTTTGTGTGCAGGGTAGGCAGCATGAGTTATGGGGCGTCCAGTTTTCCCAGCACCATTTATGGTGGGGAGTGTCGTGCTCCTTGGTGTGTCCTTGGTCCCTGTGTCATAAATTCACCGACCCCGTCCGTGGGGGTTGAATTCTGGTCTCTGTGTCCTGTTCCTCTGGTCCCTGTGCCCGTTTTGAGCCAGTTCCACACTGTTTTGGTGACTGTAGCTTCTCAGCAGAGTGTGACGTCAGGGAGGGAGATGCCTCCAGCCCGTTCTCTTTTTTCAGGGTTTCTTTGGCTATTTGGGGTCCTTTGTGGTTCCCCACAGATATTAGGAGGATTTGCTCTATTTGGGGGGAAAATACCATGGAATTTTGGGAGGGATTGCATTCACTGTGTCCACTGCTTTGGGTAGCATGGATATTTTAACAACATTAATTGTTCCATTCCATGAGAACAGGATATCTTTCCATTTATTGGTGTGTTTTTCAATGTCTTCATCAATGTCTTAAAGTTTTCAGTGTGCAGGTCTTTCACCTCCTTGGTTGACTTTATTCCCAGGTATTTTGTTCTTTTTGATGCAGTTGTAAATGGGGTTGCTTTCTTTCTCTTTCTGATGGTTCATTATTAGTGTTTAGAAATGCAAGTGATTTCTGTGTATTGATTTTGCAACTTTACTGAATTTATTTATTAGTTCTAATAGTGTTTTTGTGGCATGAAGTGGAAAATTGGAATTCAAAAATCCCACTGTTTCTACCATATCCAGGTCGTCCACAACACGGAGGACAGCGGCTCCTAATATAACCTTCCCACGGTGCCTCTAAATGACATGTGGACTTTGGGTGAACTGGATCTGGGTAAGGCTTGGCTTCTATCTGGAAGTTTGATGTTTTCTCTGCTTTTCTGGCATGCTATTGACATACATGATGTTTTGAAAAGTAATTGACTTTCCAGTAATTTCAAACATACAACTTTACATACATAAAAACAAGTCTTGTACCTTGATTAAATATACTCCTAAATATTGATGTTGACATTATTACAAATGGAATTGTTCTCATAAATTCTTTTTCAGATTATTTTTTGCCAGCGTATGCATATAAGATAGATTTTCATGAATTGATATTTTGTTCTATAACTTTGCTTATTAATTAGTTGATTAGCTCAAAGAATTTCTTTGCTGATTATAGGTAGTTTTATATATAAGATGATGTGACCTATGTTCTGTGAAGAGACACGGTTTTAATTTTTCCATTCACCCATGGATGCCTTTTATTTCTTTCCTCAAGATTCTGGGTGGAACTTCCAGTACACTATTGAGTAACGGTGATGAAGGCCAGCTTCCTGGCCTTGTTCCTGATTTCAGGAGTAAATCTTTCAGTCTTTAACGTTGAGCACGATGTTTGCTGTGGCTTTTTGTACTACTCTTTTCCATATTGAACAAATTTCCTTTTCTTCCTGCTTTCTTGAGTGTTTTTCATGAAATAACACTGGATTTTCATTGTAGATTTTTTGCATGAATTGATATGGTTATGTGTTTTTACTTCACACCATTATTGTGGTTGAATACATTGCTTACTTTTAATATGTTGAGCAACCTGAAATTCCTGGTGTAGAGATACTTGCTTATGGCATTATCCATTTAAAGTTCTGTTGGTTTCATGTTGCTATTATTGTGTGATAGATTTTTACATTCATATTTGTAAGTTGTACTGGGGTAGTTTTCTTGCTTTTTTCCTCTATTTTTAAAATCTTTTTTAAAATAGTGGTTTTATTTCATTCTAATTATTTATTTATTTTGGCCACGTCCCATGGCTTGTGGGATCTTAGTTCCCCAGTCAGGGATCGAACCCGAGCCCTTGGCAGTGAAAGCACAGAGTCCTAACCACTGGGCCACCAGAGAATTCCCCAGTTTTCTTTTTCAAGATGTATTTGTATAATCTGATTAGACTTGGCTTGGTGTAAGTGGTTTGGAGGGTTAGCATTAGGGCTGGGGCTGGTGTGAGGGTTGGGGCTGTGTATGGTTTATGGTTGCTGTGATGGTTTAAGTTTTATGCTTAATGAGTTATTTATGGGTATGGTTAATGAATATATTTTATGGTTTGCTTATGGTTATGGTTTGGCTTATTGGTTAAGGTTTATGGTTTTGGTCTCAGGGTGTTAGGGTTCTGTGTTAGAGTGCGTGTTAGGGTATGGGTGAGAATTGGGGTACAGGTAGGATGCGGGTAGAGCATGGGTTAGGGTAAGGTACAGGTTTAGGGTACGGGTTAGGCTAAGGTTAGGTCAGGGCTTAGGGTCAGGGTCAGAGTTTAGGGTTAGGGTCCATGTCAGGATTAGCGTCAAGGTTGAGCGAGGCCATTGTTTTCTGCTCCTCCAGTTCTGGATTCTCATTGATAGATGAATGAAATGTCTGCTCTGGTCACCCACTGTTTCAAATTGAGCTCAGCCTTAGTCAAGGGTTCTTAGGGCCTCAGAGGTCATGCAGGGTTTCCCTCCACCCTCCCTCCTGGGAAGGGTGATGCAGGCCCCACTCTGTGTGGGCAGCCCCAGGTCCAGCATGGCCCTGACATGCAGGATACTAAGTAGACGTGATGTAAGACTTGGTGCATCAGTCTGCCAGCCCCCAGGGGCTGCCTTTTTTTTTTTTCTTAATTAATTAATTAATTAATTTGGGGCTGTGTTGGGTCTGCATTGCTGCACGGAGGCTTTCTCTAGTTGCGGCGAGTGGGGGCTTCTCATTGCGGTGGCTTCTCTTGTTGCAGAGCACAGGCTCTAAGCGCGTGGGCTTCAGCAGTTGTGGCTCGCGGGTTCTAGAGCGCAGGCTCAGTAGTTGTGGTGCACGGGCTTAGTTGCTCCACAGCATGTGGGATCTTCCCGGACCAGGGCTCAAACCCGTGTCCCCTGCATTGGCAGGTGGATTCTTAACCACTGCGCCACCAGGGAAGTCTGGTGTTGCGTTCGTGAGGGCTGGTGGGGCCCTCTTGGGACAGGACGGATCCTGTGTTCCATCTGCACGGGTGTCCAAGCAGCTCTCAGAGCAGCCCTTGGCCTCTGAGCATCCAGGCAGGCACCCACGTTCCTCCAGCTCAGGTTAGCCTTGGCCCCTCCATCCCCGTGGCCAATTACTGAGCTGATTGTGTCTTTACTCTTTAAAATTAAATCACTCTCTCCAGGTGGGCGAGAAGTTTACTTGTGAACTTGGTTAGGGTGAGGGGTTAGGGGTTAAGGGTTAGGGGTTAGGGTCAGGGTTAGGGCTAGGGCTAGGGCTAGGGGTTAGGGTTAGGCTTAGGGTTGGGTTAGGGTTAGGGGTTAGGTTTAGGGTTAGGGTTAGTGTTGGGTTAGGGTTAGGGTTAAGGTAGGGTTAGGGTTGGGTTAGGGTTAGGGTTTAGGGTTAGGGTGTCCAGCTTTACGTCCCATTCAGCTGTGAGTGTAGATGTGGTCAGTCCAGTTGCATCACAGCCCCTGATTGAATTTTGTAAGAATTCCTCTCTCTCTCACTGTCTTTCTTTTTTTATAATTAATTTTTAGAGTGGGGTGTAGCTGATTTGCAATGTTGTGTTTCTTGGTGCTGTACATCCACCTGAGTCACTTACAGAGAGACATCAATAAATTCTTTTCTAGTTTCTAGTAGTCAGATAGATGTTTTTTTCTGTGAATAGAGTGTGCTGAGTCCAGTTCCTTGAACAATGAGTATGTCTTGGCGATTACATTATTGGCGTATGGAACGGTATCTGTGCCAATTTCAACCTCCTGGTTTATGCATCACCGCACCACACTTCTCCCCTTAAGCAGCCATCAGTGTGTTTTGTAAATGTGTGATGGTGTTCGGTTTGTAATTCAGTTCATGGTTGGCGATTTTTAGATTCCCTTTATAAGTGATATCTTATGATAAGTTTCTCTTGCTGTCTAACTTATTTCACTCTCAATGACCAAACATAAGTGCCCCTGAGTTGCTGCAACTGGCCTCATTTCATTGATTTCAGGGCTGAGTAATATTCCGTTGTGCTTAAGTACCAAATTTTCTTTCACCATTTCTTCCTTCCAAGGACTATTAAGTTGTACCCAAGTCGAGGCTGTTGTAAACATAGCAGCAGTAAACGGGGTGCCTGCGTCCTGTGGATTTTTGGTTTTTCCAACATATAGGCCCATGAGTGGAAGCGCCCTATGCTTTGTAGCTCTGTTTTTTAGATGTTTTAGGAAACACAGCACACTTCTCCAGAGTGGCCGTTGGCAATTTACATTCCCCCCTTCAGCGTAACAAGGCTCCCTTTTCTCCTCTCCTTGTCCTGCCTATCTGGTTTTTACCCTTTGTGAGGATGGTCCTTTTTTCTGATTCGAAGTGATACCTCTTTGTAGTGTTGATTTGCATTGCCCGCTTCTTTGGTTGGCCAAAAAGGGCGTATGCGTTTTTCCTGAATATATTCTGGAAGTTAAATTTGAGAGACAGCTTTTTTTGTTTAATTGATTAATTTATTAATTTATTTTTGGCTGTGTTGGGTCTTCGTTTCTGTGTGAAGGCTTTCTCTAGTTGTGGAAAGAGGGGTCCACTCTTCATCGCGGTGCACGGGCCTCTCACTATCGCGGCCTCTCTTGTTGCGGAGCACAGGCTCCAGACGTGCAGGCTCAATATTTGTGGCTCACGGGCCTAGTTGCTCCGCGGCATGTGGGATCTTCCCAGGTCAGGGCTCGAACCCGTGTCCCCTGCATTAGCAGGCAGATTCTCAACCACTGCGCCGCCAGGGAAGCCCCTTGAATAGTTTTGTATTTAAAATTTGTCTGTGGGGACTTCCCTGGTGACGCAGTGGTTAAGAGTCCGCCTGCCAATGCAGGGGACACGGGCTCGAGCCCTGGTCCGGGAAGATCCCACATGCCGCAGAGCAACCAAGCCTGCGCGGCACAACTACTGAAGCCTGCGCGCCTAGAGCCCATGCTCGCCCACAAGAGAAGCCACCGCAATGAGAAGCCCGTGCACCGCAACGAAGAGTAGCCCCGCTCGACGCAACTAGAGAAAGCCCACATGCAGCAACGAAGACCCAATGCAGCCAAACATAAATTAGAAACTACAATAAAATTTGCCTCTGAATAACTTTGAGTGAATTTGGTATAAGTTGTAAAGTTTGCATCTACATTCACTTCATTCCAAATGGTTTCCAATTAATTGTTCCTTAACTACTTTTAGAAAAGTTTTGGGATAGAGACTCCATTTTAGTTTGAATGTCCAGTTTAATGGATTCAGCAGTCCTGTCAGTAGGGCACGCTGCCTCCAGTGACCTGTGAGGGAGGCGCGGCCTGCACTTCCTGCACTGACCACAGGGTGGCGCCGAGTTCGCCTCTCTGACCCACAGCGCATGCTCGTTCCTTGGGAACTCGATTGTGAGGTCAGCTGAGAGCAGTTGAGCCTCCTCAGGCGCGGGGGCGGGGGCGGAGGCCTTCCGGTAGGACGCCCGGCTCAGTGTCTCTGCTGAGAGGAGCTCGGTCTCCGTCTCCTTAGGACTCGCTGGGGTTTCGGCTTCAGGACAAAGTGGGGCTGCGTCCACGCTGACTAGGGAACTAGGTTTCCTGAGGACCCAGGTGATGCCTGAGGAAAAGGTGAAGAGACGGTGAGGAAAAGTGGGGAGAAGCTTCCTGTGGGCGACTGACCGTTGAGGGGGTCCGTCTTCGTGTGAGCGAGGGAGGGCTTGGCGTGGAAAGCTGGGTTTTTGTTCAGGTTTGTGTGCAGGGTAGGCAGCATGAGTTATGGGGCGTCCAGTTTTCCCAGCACCATTTATGGTGGGGAGTGTCGTGCTCCTTGGTGTGTCCTTGGTCCCTGTGTCATAAATTCACCGACCCCGTCCGTGGGGGTTGAATTCTGGTCTCTGTGTCCTGTTCCTCTTGTCCCTGTGCCCGTTTTGAGCCAGTTCCACACTGTTTTGGTGACTGTAGATTCTCAGCAGAGTGTGACGTCAGGGAGGGAGATGCCTCCAGCCCGTTCTCTTTTTTCAGGGTTTCTTTGGCTTTTTGGGGTCCTTTGTGGTTCCCCACAGATATTAGGAGGATTTGCTCTATTTGGGGGGAAAATACCATGGAATTTTGGGAGGGATTGCATTCACTGTGTCCACTGCTTTGGGTAGCATGGATATTTTAACAACATTAATTGTTCCATTCCATGAGAACAGGATATCTTTCCATTTATTGGTGTGTTTTTCAATGTCTTCATCAATGTCTTAAAGTTTTCAGTGTGCAGGTCTTTCACCTCCTTGGTTGACTTTCTTCCCAGGTATTTTGTTCTTTTTGATGCAGTTGTAAATGGGGTTGCTTTCTTTCTCTTTCTGATGGTTCATTATTAGTGTTTAGAAATGCAACTGATTTCTGTGTATTGATTTTGCAACTTTACTGAATTTATTTATTAGTTCTAATAGTGTTTTTGTGGCATGAAGTGGAAAATTGGAATTCAACAATCCCACTGTTTCTACCATATCCAGGTCGTCCACAACACGGAGGACAGCGGCTCGTAATATAACCTTCCCACGGTGCCTCTAAATGACATGTGGACTTTGGGTGAACTGGATCTGGGTAAGGCTTTGCTTCTATCTGGAAGTTTGATGTTTTCTCTGCTTTTCTGGCATGCTATTGACATACATGATGTTTTGAAAAGTTATTGACTTTCCAGTAATTTCAAACATACAACTTTACATACATAAAAACAAGTCTTGTACCTTGATTAAATATACTCCTAAATATTGATGTTGACATTATTACAAATGGAATTGTTCTCATAAATTCTTTTTCAGATTATTTTTTGCCAGCGTATGCATATAAGATAGATTTTCATGAATTGATATTTTGTTCTATAACTTTGCTTATTAATTAGTTGATTAGCTCAAAGAATTTCTTTGCTGATTATAGGTAGTTTTATATATAAGATGATGTGACCTATGTTCTGTGAAGAGACACGGTTTTAATTTTTCCATTCACCCATGGATGCCTTTTATTTCTTTCCTCAAGATTCTGGGTGGAACTTCCAGTACACTATTGAGTAACGGTGATGAAGGCCAGCTTCCTGGCCTTGTTCCTGATTTCAGGAGTAAATCTTTCAGTCTTTAACGTTGAGCACGATGTTTGCTGTGGCTTTTTGTACTACTCTTTTCCATATTGAACAAATTTCCTTTTCTTCCTGCTTTCTTGAGTGTTTTTCATGAAATAACACTGGATTTTCATTGTAGATTTTTTGCATGAATTGATATGGTTATGTGTTTTTACTTCACACCATTATTGTGGTTGAATACATTGCTTACTTTTAATATGTTGAGCAACCTGAAATTCCTGGTGTAGAGATACTTGCTTATGGCATTATCCATTTAAAGTTCTGTTGGTTTCATGTTGCTATTATTGTGTGATAGATTTTTACATTCATATTTGTAAGTTGTACTGGGGTAGTTTTCTTGCTTTTTTCCTCTATTTTTAAAATCTTTTTTAAAATAGTGGTTTTATTTCATTCTAATTATTTATTTATTTTGGCCACGTCCCATGGCTTGTGGGATCTTAGTTCCCCAGTCAGGGATCGAACCCGAGCCCTTGGCAGTGAAAGCACAGAGTCCTAACCACTGGGCCACCAGAGAATTCCCCAGTTTTCTTTTTCAAGATGTATTTGTATAATCTGATTAGACTTGGCTTGGTGTAAGTGGTTTGGAGGGTTAGCATTAGGGCTGGGGCTGGTGTGAGGGTTGGGGCTGTGTATGGTTTATGGTTGCTGTTATGGTTTAAGTTTTATGCTTAATGAGTTATTTATGGGTATGGTTAATGAATATATTTTATGGTTTGCTTATGGTTATGGTTTGGCTTATTGGTTAAGGTTTATGGTTTTGGTCTCAGGGTGTTAGGGTTCTGTGTTAGAGTGCGTGTTAGGGTATGGGTGAGAATTGGGGTACAGGTAGGATGCGGGTAGAGCATGGGTTAGGGTAAGGTACAGGTTTAGGGTACGGGTTAGGCTAAGGTTAGGTCAGGGCTTAGGGTCAGGGTCAGAGTTTAGGGTTAGGGTCCATGTCAGGATTAGCGTCAAGGTTGAGCGAGGCCATTGTTTTCTGCTCCTCCAGTTCTGGATTCTCATTGATAGATGAATGAAATGTCTGCTCTGGTCACCCACTGTTTCAAATTGAGCTCAGCCTTAGTCAAGGGTTCTTAGGGCCTCAGAGGTCATGCAGGGTTTCCCTCCACCCTCCCTCCTGGGAAGGGTGATGCAGGCCCCACTCTGTGTGGGCAGCCCCAGGTCCAGCATGGCCCTGACATGCAGGATACTAAGTAGACGTGATGTAAGACTTGGTGCATCAGTCTGCCAGCCCCCAGGGGCTGCCTTTTTTTTTTTTTCTTAATTAATTAATTAATTAATTTGGGGCTGTGTTGGGTCTGCATTGCTGCACGGAGGCTTTCTCTAGTTGCGGCGAGTAGGGGCTTCTCATTGTGGTGGCTTCTCTTGTTGCAGAGCACAGGCTCTAAGCGCGTGGGCTTCAGCAGTTGTGGCTCGCGGGTTCTAGAGCGCAGGCTCAGTAGTTGTGGTGCACGGGCTTAGTTGCTCCACAGCATGTGGGATCTTCCCGGACCAGGGCTCAAACCCGTGTCCCCTGCATTGGCAGGTGGATTCTTAACCACTGCGCCACCAGGGAAGTCTGGTATTGCGTTCGTGAGGGCTGGTGGGGCCCTCTTGGGACTGGACGGATCCTGTGTTCCATCTGCACGGGTGTCCAAGCAGCTCTCAGAACAGCCCTTGGCCTCTGAGCATCCAGGCAGGCACCCACGTTCCTCCAGCTCAGGTTAGCCTTGGCCCCTCCATCCCCGTGGCCAATTACTGAGCTGATTGTGTCTTTACTCTTTAAAATTAAATCACTCTCTCCAGGTGGGCGAGAAGTTTACTTGTGAACTTGGTTAGGGTGAGGGGTTAGGGGTTAAGGGTTAGAGGTTAGGGTCAGGGTTAGGGCTAGGGCTAGGGCTAGGGGTTAGGGTTAGGCTTAGGGTTGGGTTAGGGTTAGGGATTAGGTTTAGGGTTAGGGTTAGTGTTGGGTTAGGTTTAGGGTTAAGGTAGGGTTAGGGTTGGGTTAGGGTTAGGGTTTAGGGTTAGGGTGTCCAGCTTTACGTCCCATTCAGCTGTGAGTGTAGATGTGGTCAGTCCAGTTGCATCAGAGCCCCTGATTGAATTTTGTAAGAATTCCTCTCTCTCTCACTGTCTTTCTTTTTTTATAATTAAATTTTAGAGTGGGGTGTAGCTGATTTGCAATGTTGTGTTTCTTGGTGCTGTACATCCACCTGAGTCACTTACAGAGAGACATCAATAAATTCTTTTCTAGTTTCTAGTAGTCAGATAGATGTTTTTTTCTGTGAATAGAGTGTGCTGAGTCCAGTTCCTTGAACAATGAGTATGTCTTGGCGATTACATTATTGGCGTATGGAACGGTATCTGTGCCAATTTCAACCTCCTGGTTTATGCATCACCGCACCACACTTCTCCCCTTAAGCAGCCATCAGTGTGTTTTGTAAATGTGTGATGGTGTTCGGTTTGTAATTCAGTTCATGGTTGGCGATTTTTAGATTCCCTTTATAAGTGATATCTTATGATAAGTTTCTCTTGCTGTCTAACTTATTTCACTCTCAATGACCAAACATAAGTCCCCCTGAGTTGCTGCAACTGGCCTCATTTCATTGATTTCAGGGCTGAGTAATATTCCGTTGTGCTTAAGTACCAAATTTTCTTTCACCATTTTTTCCTTCCAAGGACTATTAAGTTGTACCCAAGTCAAGGCTGTTGTAAACATAGCAGCAGTAAACGGGGTGCCTGCGTCCTGTGGATTTTTGGTTTTTCCAACATATAAGCCCATGAGTGGAAGCGCCCTATGCTTTGTAGCTCTGTTTTTTAGATGTTTTAGGAAACACAGCACACTTCTCCAGAGTGGCCGTTGGCAATTTACATTCCCCCCTTCAGCGTAACAAGGCTCCCTTTTCTCCTCTCCTTGTCCTGCCTATCTGGTTTTTACCCTTTGTGAGGATGGTCCTTTTTTCTGATTCGAAGTGATACCTCTTTGTAGTGTTGATTTGCGTTGCCCGCTTCTTTGGTTGGCCAAAAAGGGCGTATGCATTTTTCCTGAATATATTCTGGAAGTTAAATTTGAGAGACAGCTTTTTTTGTTTAATTGATTAATTAATTAATTTATTTTTGGCTGTGTTGGGTCTTCGTTTCTGTGTGAAGGCTTTCTCTAGTTGTGGCAAGCGGGGGCCACTCTTCATCGCGGTGCGCGGGCCTCTCACTATCGCGGCCTCTCTTGTTGCGGAGCACAGGCTCCAGACGTGCAGGCTCAATAGTTGTGGCTCACGGGCCTAGTTGCTCCATGGCATGTGGGATCTTCCCAGGTCAGGGCTCGAACCCGTGTCCCCTGCATTAGCAGGCAGATTCTCAACCACTGCGCCACCAGGGAAGCCCCTTGAATAGTTTTGTATTTAAAATTTGTCTGTGGGGACTTCCCTGGTGACGCAGTGGTTAAGAGCCCGCCTGCCAATGCAGGGGACACGGGCTCGAGCCCTGGTCCGGGAAGATCCCACATGCCGCAGAGCAACCAAGCCTGCGCGGCACAACTACTGAAGCCTGCGCGCCTAGAGCCCATGCTCGCCCACAAGAGAAGCCACCGCAATGAGAAGCCCGTGCACCGCAACGAAGAGTAGCCCCGCTCGACGCAACTAGAGAAAGCCCACATGCAGCAACGAAGACCCAACGCAGCCAAACATAAATTAGAAACTACAATAAAATTTGCCTCTGAATAACTTTGAGTGAATTTGGTATAAGTTGTAAAGTTTGCATCTACATTCACTTCATTCCAAATGGTTTCCAATTAATTGTTCCTTAACTACTTTTAGAAAGCTTTTGGGATAGAGACTCCATTTTAGTTTGAATGTCCAGTTTAATGGATTCAGCAGTCCTGTCAGTAGGGCACGCTGCCTCCAGTGACCTGTGAGGGAGGCTCGGCCTGCACTTCCTGCACTGACCACAGGGTGGCGCCGAGTTCGCCTCTCTGACCCACAGCGCATGCTCGTTCCCTGGGAACTCGATTGTGAGGTCAGCTGAGAGCAGTTGAGCCTCCTCAGGCGCGGGGGCGGGGGCGGAGGCCTTCCGGTAGGACGCCCGGCTCAGTGTCTCTGCTGAGAGGAGCTCGGTCTCCGTCTCCTTAGGACTCGCTGGGGTTTCGGCTTCAGGACAAAGTGGGGCTGCTTCCACGCTGACTAGGGAACTAGGTTTCCTGAGGACCCAGGTGATGCCTGAGGAAAAGGTGAAGAGACGGTGAGGAAAAGTGGGGAGAAGCTTCCTGTGGGCGACTGACCGTTGAGGGGGTTCGTCTTCGTGTGAGCGAGGGAGGGCTTGGCGTGGAAAGCTGGGTTTTTGTTCAGGTTTGTGTGCAGGGTAGGCAGCATGAGTTATGGGGCGTCCAGTTTTCCCAGCACCATTTATGGTGGGGAGTGTCGTGCTCCTTGGTGTGTCCTTGGTCCCTGTGTCATAAATTCACCGACCCCGTCCGTGGGGGTTGAATTCTGGTCTCTGTGTCCTGTTCCTCTGGTCCCTGTGCCCGTTTTGAGCCAGTTCCACACTGTTTTGGTGACTGTAGCTTCTCAGCAGAGTGTGACGTCAGGGAGGGAGATGCCTCCAGCCCGTTCTCTTTTTTCAGGGTTTCTTTGGCTATTTGGGGTCCTTTGTGGTTCCCCACAGATATTAGGAGCATTTGCTCTATTTGGGGGGAAAATACCATGGAATTTTGGGAGGGATTGCATTCACTGTGTCCACTGCTTTGGGTAGCATGGATATTTTAACAACATTAATTGTTCCATTCCATGAGAACAGGATATCTTTCCATTTATTGGTGTGTTTTTCAATGTCTTCATCAATGTCTTAAAGTTTTCAGTGTGCAGGTCTTTCACCTCCTTGGTTGACTTTATTCCCAGGTATTTTGTTCTTTTTGATGCAGTTGTAAATGGGGTTGCTTTCTTTCTCTTTCTGATGGTTCATTATTAGTGTTTAGAAATGCAACTGATTTCTGTGTATTGATTTTGCAACTTTACTGAATTTATTTATTAGTTCTAATAGTGTTTTTGTGGCATGAAGTGGAAAATTGGAATTCAAAAATCCCACTGTTTCTACCATATCCAGGTCGTCCACAACACGGAGGACAGCGGCTCCTAATATAACCTTCCCACGGTGCCTCTAAATGACATGTGGACTTTGGGTGAACTGGATCTGGGTAAGGCTTGGCTTCTATCTGGAAGTTTGATGTTTTCTCTGCTTTTCTGGCATGCTATTGACATACATGATGTTTTGAAAAGTAATTGACTTTCCAGTAATTTCAAACATACAACTTTACATACATAAAAACAAGTCTTGTACCTTGATTAAATATACTCCTAAATATTGATGTTGACATTATTACAAATGGAATTGTTCTCATAAATTCTTTTTCAGATTATTTTTTGCCAGCGTATGCATATAAGATAGATTTTCATGAATTGATATTTTGTTCTATAACTTTGCTTATTAATTAGTTGATTAGCTCAAAGAATTTCTTTGCTGATTATAGGTAGTTTTATATATAAGATGATGTGACCTATGTTCTGTGAAGAGACACGGTTTTAATTTTTCCATTCACCCATGGATGCCTTTTATTTCTTTCCTCAAGATTCTGGGTGGAACTTCCAGTACACTATTGAGTAACGGTGATGAAGGCCAGCTTCCTGGCCTTGTTCCTGATTTCAGGAGTAAATCTTTCAGTCTTTAACGTTGAGCACGATGTTTGCTGTGGCTTTTTGTACTACTCTTTTCCATATTGAACAAATTTCCTTTTCTTCCTGCTTTCTTGAGTGTTTTTCATGAAATAACACTGGATTTTCATTGTAGATTTTTTGCATGAATTGATATGGTTATGTGTTTTTACTTCACACCATTATTGTGGTTGAATACATTGCTTACTTTTAATATGTTGAGCAACCTGAAATTCCTGGTGTAGAGATACTTGCTTATGGCATTATCCATTTAAAGTTCTGTTGGTTTCATGTTGCTATTATTGTGTGATAGATTTTTACATTCATATTTGTAAGTTGTACTGGGGTAGTTTTCTTGCTTTTTTCCTCTATTTTTAAAATCTTTTTTAAAATAGTGGTTTTATTTCATTCTAATTATTTATTTATTTTGGCCACGTCCCATGGCTTGTGGGATCTTAGTTCCCCAGTCAGGGATCGAACCCGAGCCCTTGGCAGTGAAAGCACAGAGTCCTAACCACTGGGCCACCAGAGAATTCCCCAGTTTTCTTTTTCAAGATGTATTTGTATAATCTGATTAGACTTGGCTTGGTGTAAGTGGTTTGGAGGGTTAGCATTAGGGCTGGGGCTGGTGTGAGGGTTGGGGCTGTGTATGGTTTATGGTTGCTGTGATGGTTTAAGTTTTATGCTTAATGAGTTATTTATGGGTATGGTTAATGAATATATTTTATGGTTTGCTTATGGTTATGGTTTGGCTTATTGGTTAAGGTTTATGGTTTTGGTCTCAGGGTGTTAGGGTTCTGTGTTAGAGTGCGTGTTAGGGTATGGGTGAGAATTGGGGTACAGGTAGGATGCGGGTAGAGCATGGGTTAGGGTAAGGTACAGGTTTAGGGTACGGGTTAGGCTAAGGTTAGGTCAGGGCTTAGGGTCAGGGTCAGAGTTTAGGGTTAGGGTCCATGTCAGGATTAGCGTCAAGGTTGAGCGAGGCCATTGTTTTCTGCTCCTCCAGTTCTGGATTCTCATTGATAGATGAATGAAATGTCTGCTCTGGTCACCCACTGTTTCAAATTGAGCTCAGCCTTAGTCAAGGGTTCTTAGGGCCTCAGAGGTCATGCAGGGTTTCCCTCCACCCTCCCTCCTGGGAAGGGTGATGCAGGCCCCACTCTGTGTGGGCAGCCCCAGGTCCAGCATGGCCCTGACATGCAGGATACTAAGTAGACGTGATGTAAGACTTGGTGCATCAGTCTGCCAGCCCCCAGGGGCTGCCTTTTTTTTTTTTCTTAATTAATTAATTAATTAATTTGGGGCTGTGTTGGGTCTGCATTGCTGCACGGAGGCTTTCTCTAGTTGCGGCGAGTGGGGGCTTCTCATTGCGGTGGCTTCTCTTGTTGCAGAGCACAGGCTCTAAGCGCGTGGGCTTCAGCAGTTGTGGCTCGCGGGTTCTAGAGCGCAGGCTCAGTAGTTGTGGTGCACGGGCTTAGTTGCTCCACAGCATGTGGGATCTTCCCGGACCAGGGCTCAAACCCGTGTCCCCTGCATTGGCAGGTGGATTCTTAACCACTGCGCCACCAGGGAAGTCTGGTGTTGCGTTCGTGAGGGCTGGTGGGGCCCTCTTGGGACAGGACGGATCCTGTGTTCCATCTGCACGGGTGTCCAAGCAGCTCTCAGAACAGCCCTTGGCCTCTGAGCATCCAGGCAGGCACCCACGTTCCTCCAGCTCAGGTTAGCCTTGGCCCCTCCATCCCCGTGGCCAATTACTGAGCTGATTGTGTCTTTACTCTTTAAAATTAAATCACTCTCTCCAGGTGGGCAAGAAGTTTACTTGTGAACTTGGTTAGGGTGAGGGGTTAGGGGTTAAGGGTTAGGGGTTAGGGTCAGGGTTAGGGCTAGGGCTAGGGCTAGGGGTTAGGGTTAGGCTTAGGGTTGGGTTAGGGTTAGGGGTTAGGTTTAGGGTTAGGGTTAGTGTTGGGTTAGGTTTAGGGTTAAGGTAGGGTTAGGGTTGGGTTAGGGTTAGAGTTTAGGGTTAGGGTGTCCAGCTTTACGTCCCATTCAGCTGTGAGTGTAGATGTGGTCAGTCCAGTTGCATCAGAGCCCCTGATTGAATTTTGTAAGAATTCCTCTCTCTCTCACTGTCTTTCTTTTTTTATAATTAATTTTTAGAGTGGGGTGTAGCTGATTTGCAGTGTTGTGTTTCTTGGTGCTGTACATCCACCTGAGTCACTTACAGAGAGACATCAATAAATTCTTTTCTAGTTTCTAGTAGTCAGATAGATGTTTTTTTCTGTGAATAGAGTGTGCTGAGTCCAGTTCCTTGAACAATGAGTATGTCTTGGCGATTACATTACTGGCGTATGGAACGGTATCTGTGCCAATTTCAACCTCCTGGTTTATGCATCACCGCACCACACTTCTCCCCTTAAGCAGCCATCAGTGTGTTTTGTAAATGTGTGATGGTGTTCGGTTTGTAATTCAGTTCATGGTTGGCGATTTTTAGATTCCCTTTATAAGTGATATCTTATGATAAGTTTCTCTTGCTGTCTAACTTATTTCACTCTCAATGACCAAACATAAGTCCCCCTGAGTTGCTGCAACTGGCCTCATTTCATTGATTTCAGGGCTGAGTAATATTCCGTTGTGCTTAAGTACCAAATTTTCTTTCACCATTTTTTCCTTCCAAGGACTATTAAGTTGTACCCAAGTCGAGGCTGTTGTAAACATAGCAGCAGTAAACGGGGTGCCTGCGTCCTGTGGATTTTTGGTTTTTCCAACATATAGGCCCATGAGTGGAAGCGCCCTATGCTTTGTAGCTCTGTTTTTTAGATGTTTTAGGAAACACAGCACACTTCTCCAGAGTGGCCGTTGGCAATTTACATTCCCCCCTTCAGCGTAACAAGGCTCCCTTTTCTCCTCTCCTTGTCCTGCCTATCTGGTTTTTACCCTTTGTGAGGATGGTCCTTTTTTCTGATTCGAAGTGATACCTCTTTGTAGTGTTGATTTGCATTGCCCGCTTCTTTGGTTGGCCAAAAAGGGCGTATGCATTTTTCCTGAATATATTCTGGAAGTTAAATTTGAGAGACAGCTTTTTTTGTTTAATTGATTAATTAATTAATTTATTTTTGGCTGTGTTGGGTCTTCGTTTCTGTGTGAAGGCTTTCTCTAGTTGTGGCAAGCGGGGGCCACTCTTCATCGCGGTGCGCGGGCCTCTCACTATCGCGGCCTCTCTTGTTGCGGAGCACAGGCTCCAGACGTGCAGGCTCAATAGTTGTGGCTCACGGGCCTAGTTGCTCCGCGGCATGTGGGATCTTCCCAGGTCAGGGCTCGAACCCGTGTCCCCTGCATTAGCAGGCAGATTTTCAACCACTGCGCCACCAGGGAAGCCCCTTGAATAGTTTTGTATTTAAAATTTGTCTGTGGGGACTTCCCTGGTGACGCAGTGGTTAAGAGTCCGCCTGCCAATGCAGGGGACACGGGCTCGAGCCCTGGTCCGGGAAGATCCCACATGCCGCAGAGCAACCAAGCCTGCGCGGCACAACTACTGAAGCCTGCGCGCCTAGAGCCCATGCTCGCCCACAAGAGAAGCCACCGCAGTGAGAAGCCCGTGCACCGCAACGAAGAGTAGCCCCGCTCGACGCAACTAGAGAAAGCCCACATGCAGCAACGAAGACCCAACGCAGCCAAACATAAATTAGAAACTACAATAAAATTTGCCTCTGAATAACTTTGAGTGAATTTGGTATAAGTTGTAAAGTTTGCATCTACATTCACTTCATTCCAAATGGTTTCCAATTAATTGTTCCTTAACTACTTTTAGAAAGCTTTTGGGATAGAGACTCCATTTTAGTTTGAATGTCCAGTTTAATGGATTCAGCAGTCCTGTCAGTAGGGCACGCTGCCTCCAGTGACCTGTGAGGGAGGCTCGGCCTGCACTTTCTGCACTGACCACAGGGTGGCGCCGAGTTCGCCTCTCTGACCCACAGCGCATGCTCATTCCCTGGGAACTCGATTGTGAGGTCAGCTGAGAGCAGTTGAGCCTCCTCAGGCGCGGGGGCGGGGGCGGAGGCCTTCCGGTAGGACGCCCGGCTCAGTGTCTCTGCTGAGAGGAGCTCGGTCTCCGTCTCCTTAGGACTCGCTGGGGTTTCGGCTTCAGGACAAAGTGGGGCTGCGTCCACGCTGACTAGGGAACTAGGTTTCCTGAGGACCCAGGTGATGCCTGAGGAAAAGGTGAAGAGACGGTGAGGAAAAGTGGGGAGAAGCTTCCTGTGGGCGACTGACCGTTAAGGGGGTCCGTCTTCGTGTGAGCGAGGGAGGGCTTGGCGTGGAAAGCTGGGTTTTTGTTCAGGTTTGTGTGCAGGGTAGCCAGCATGAGTTATGGGGCGTCCAGTTTTCCCAGCACCATTTATGGTGGGGAGTGTCGTGCTCCTTGGTGTGTCCTTGGTCCCTGTGTCATAAATTCACCGACCCCGTCCGTGGGGGTTGAATTCTGGTCTCTCTGTCCTGTTCCTCTGGTCCCTGTGCCCGTTTTGAGCCAGTTCCACACTGTTTTGGTGACTGTAGCTTCTCAGCAGAGTGTGACGTCAGGGAGGGAGATGCCTCCAGCCCGTTCTCTTTTTTCAGGGTTTCTTTGGCTATTTGGGGTCCTTTGTGGTTCCCCACAGATATTAGGAGGATTTGCTCTATTTGGGGGGAAAATACCATGGAATTTTGGGAGGGATTGCATTCACTGTGTCCACTGCTTTGGGTAGCATGGATATTTTAACAACATTAATTGTTCCATTCCATGAGAACAGGATATCTTTCCATTTATTGGTGTGTTTTTCAATGTCTTCATCAATGTCTTAAAGTTTTCAGTGTGCAGGTCTTTCACCTCCTTGGTTGACTTTATTCCCAGGTATTTTGTTCTTTTTGATGCAGTTGTAAATGGGGTTGCTTTCTTTCTCTTTCTGATGGTTCATTATTAGTGTTTAGAAATGCAAGTGATTTCTGTGTATTGATTTTGCAACTTTACTGAATTTATTTATTAGTTCTAATAGTGTTTTTGTGGCATGAAGTGGAAAATTGGAATTCAAAAATCCCACTGTTTCTACCATATCCAGGTCGTCCACAACACGGAGGACAGCGGCTCCTAATATAACCTTCCCACGGTGCCTCTAAATGACATGTGGACTTTGGGTGAACTGGATCTGGGTAAGGCTTGGCTTCTATCTGGAAGTTTGATGTTTTCTCTGCTTTTCTGGCATGCTATTGACATACATGATGTTTTGAAAAGTAATTGACTTTCCAGTAATTTCAAACATACAACTTTACATACATAAAAACAAGTCTTGTACCTTGATTAAATATACTCCTAAATATTGATGTTGACATTATTACAAATGGAATTGTTCTCATAAATTCTTTTTCAGATTATTTTTTGCCAGCGTATGCATATAAGATAGATTTTCATGAATTGATATTTTGTTCTATAACTTTGCTTATTAATTAGTTGATTAGCTCAAAGAATTTCTTTGCTGATTATAGGTAGTTTTATATATAAGATGATGTGACCTATGTTCTGTGAAGAGACACGGTTTTAATTTTTCCATTCACCCATGGATGCCTTTTATTTCTTTCCTCAAGATTCTGGGTGGAACTTCCAGTACACTATTGAGTAACGGTGATGAAGGCCAGCTTCCTGGCCTTGTTCCTGATTTCAGGAGTAAATCTTTCAGTCTTTAACATTGAGCACGATGTTTGCTGTGGCTTTTTGTACTACTCTTTTCCATATTGAACAAATTTCCTTTTCTTCCTGCTTTCTTGAGTGTTTTTCATGAAATAACACTGGATTTTCATTGTAGATTTTTTGCATGAATTGATATGGTTATGTGTTTTTACTTCACACCATTATTGTGGTTGAATACATTGCTTACTTTTAATATGTTGAGCAACCTGAAATTCCTGGTGTAGAGATACTTGCTTATGGCATTATCCATTTAAAGTTCTGTTGGTTTCATGTTGCTGTTATTGTGTGATAGATTTTTACATTCATATTTGTAAGTTGTACTGGGGTAGTTTTCTTGCTTTTTTCCTCTATTTTTAAAATCTTTTTTAAAATAGTGGTTTTATTTCATTCTAATTATTTATTTATTTTGGCCACGTCCCATGGCTTGTGGGATCTTAGTTCCCCAGTCAGGGATCAAACCCGAGCCCTTGGCAGTGAAAGCACAGAGTCCTAACCACTGGGCCAACAGAGAATTCCCCAGTTTTCTTTTTCAAGATGTATTTGTATAATCTGATTAGACTTGGCTTGGTGTAAGTGGTTTGGAGGGTTAGCATTAGGGCTGGGGCTGGTGTGAGGGTTGGGGCTGTGTATGGTTTATGGTTGCTGTTATGGTTTAAGTTTTATGCTTAATGAGTTATTTATGGGTATGGTTAATGAATATATTTTATGGTTTGCTTATGGTTATGGTTTGGCTTATTGGTTAAGGTTTATGGTTTTGGTCTCAGGGTGTTAGGGTTCTGTGTTAGAGTGGGTGTTAGGGTATGGGTGAGAATTGGGGTACAGGTAGGATGCGGGTAGAGCATGGGTTAGGGTAAGGTACAGGTTTAGGGCACGGGTTAGGCTAAGGTTAGGTCAGGGCTTAGGGTCAGGATGAGAGTTTAGGGTTAGGGTCCATGTCAGGATTAGCGTCAAGGTTGAGCGAGGCCATTGTTTTCTGCTCCTCCAGTTCTGGATTCTCATTGATAGATGAATGAAATGTCTGCTCTGGTCACCCACTGTTTCAAATTGAGCTCAGCCTTAGTCAAGGGTTCTTAGGGCCTCAGAGGTCATGCAGGGTTTCCCTCCACCCTCCCTCCTGGGAAGGGTGATGCAGGCCCCACTCTGTGTGGGCAGCCCCAGGTCCAGCATGGCCCTGACATGCAGGATACTAAGTAGACGTGATGTAAGACTTGGTGCATCAGTCTGCCAGCCCCCAGGGGCTGCCTTTTTTTTTTTTTCTTAATTAATTAATTAATTAATTTGGGGCTGTGTTGGGTCTGCATTGCTGCACGGAGGCTTTCTCTAGTTGCGGCGAGTGGGGGCTTCTCATTGCGGTGGCTTCTCTTGTTGCAGAGCACAGGCTCTAAGCGCGTGGGCTTCAGCAGTTGTGGCTCGCGGGTTCTAGAGCGCAGGCTCAGTAGTTGTGGTGCACGGGCTTAGTTGCTCCACAGCATGTGGGATCTTCCCGGACCAGGGCTCAAACCTGTGTCCCCTGCATTGGCAGGTGGATTCTTAACCACTGCGCCACCAGGGAAGTCTGGTGTTGCGTTCGTGAGGGCTGGTGGGGCCCTCTTGGGACTGGACGGATCCTTTGTTCCATCTGCACGGGTGTCCAAGCAGGTCTCAGAACAGCCCTTGGCCTCTGAGCATCCAGGCAGGCACCCACGTTCCTCCAGCTCAGGTTAGCCTTGGCCCCTCCATCCCCGTGGCCAATTACTGAGCTGATTGTGTCTTTACTCTTTAAAATTAAATCACTCTCTCCAGGTGGGCGAGAAGTTTACTTGTGAACTTGGTTAGGGTGAGGGGTTAGGGGTTAAGGGTTAGGGGTTAGGGTCAGGGTTAGGGCTAGGGCTAGGGCTAGGGGTTAGGGTTAGGCTTAGGGTTGGGTTATGGTTAGGGGTTAGGTTTAGGGTTAGGGTTAGTGTTGGGTTAGGGTTAGGGTTAAGGTAGGGTTAGGGTTGGGTTAGGGTTAGGGTTTAGGGTTAGGGTGTCCAGCTTTACGTCCCATTCAGCTGTGAGTGTAGATGTGGTCAGTCCAGTTGCATCACAGCCCCTGATTGAATTTTGTAAGAATTCCTCTCTCTCTCACTGTCTTTCTTTTTTTATAATTAATTTTTAGAGTGGGGTGTAGCTGATTTGCAATGTCGTGTTTCTTGGTGCTGTACATCCACCTGAGTCACTTACAGAGAGACATCAATAAATTCTTTTCTAGTTTCTAGTAGTCAGATAGATGTTTTTTTCTGTGAATAGAGTGTGCTGAGTCCAGTTCCTTGAACAATGAGTATGTCTTGGCGATTACATTATTGGCGTATGGAACGGTATCTGTGCCAATTTCAACCTCCTGGTTTATGCATCACCGCACCACACTTCTCCCCTTAAGCAGCCATCAGTGTGTTTTGTAAATGTGTGATGGTGTTCGGTTTGTAATTCAGTTCATGGTTGGCGATTTTTAGATTCCCTTTATAAGTGATATCTTATGATAAGTTTCTCTTGCTGTCTAACTTATTTCACTCTCAATGACCAAACATAAGTCCCCCTGAGTTGCTGCAACTGGCCTCATTTCATTGATTTCAGGGCTGAGTAATATTCCGTTGTGCTTAAGTACCAAATTTTCTTTCACCATTTTTTCCTTCCAAGGACTATTAAGTTGTACCCAAGTCGAGGCTGTTGTAAACATAGCAGCAGTAAACGGGGTGCCTGCGTCCTGTGGATTTTTGGTTTTTCCAACATATAGGCCCATGAGTGGAAGCGCCCTATGCTTTGTAGCTCTGTTTTTTAGATGTTTTAGGAAACACAGCACACTTCTCCAGAGTGGCCGTTGGCAATTTACATTCCCCCCTTCAGCGTAACAAGGCTCCCTTTTCTCCTCTCCTTGTCCTGCCTATCTGGTTTTTACCCTTTGTGAGGATGGTCCTTTTTTCTGATTCGAAGTGATACCTCTTTGTAGTGTTGATTTGCATTGCCCGCTTCTTTGGTTGGCCAAAAAGGGCGTATGCATTTTTCCTGAATATATTCTGGAAGTTAAATTTGAGAGACAGCTTTTTTTGTTTAATTGATTAATTAATTAATTTATTTTTGGCTGTGTTGGGTCTTCGTTTCTGTGTGAAGGCTTTCTCTAGTTGTGGCAAGCGGGGGCCACTCTTCATCGCGGTGCGCGGGCTTCTCACTATCGCGGCCTCTCTTGTTGCGGAGCACAGGCTCCAGACGTGCAGGCTCAATAGTTGTGGCTCACGGGCCTAGTTGCTCCGCGGCATGTGGGATCTTCCCAGGTCAGGGCTCGAACCCGTGTCCCCTGCATTAGCAGGCAGATTCTCAACCACTGCGCCACCAGGGAAGCCCCTTGAATAGTTTTGTATTTAAAATTTGTCTGTGGGGACTTCCCTGGTGACGCAGTGGTTAAGAGTCCGCCTGCCAATGCAGGGGACACGGGCTCGAGCCCTGGTCCGGGAAGATCCCACATGCCGCAGAGCAACCAAGCCTGCGCGGCACAACTACTGAAGCCTGCGCGCCTAGAGCCCATGCTCGCCCACAAGAGAAGCCACCGCAGTGAGAAGCCCGTGCACCGCAACGAAGAGTAGCCCCGCTCGACGCAACTAGAGAAAGCCCACATGCAGCAACGAAGACCCAACGCAGCCAAACATAAATTAGAAACTACAATAAAATTTGCCTCTGAATAACTTTGAGTGAATTTGGTATAAGTTGTAAAGTTTGCATCTACATTCACTTCATTCCAAATGGTTTCCAATTAATTGTTCCTTAACTACTTTTAGAAAACTTTTGGGATAGAGACTCCATTTTAGTTTGAATGTCCAGTTTAATGGATTCAGCAGTCCTGTCAGTAGGGCACGCTGCCTCCAGTGACCTGTGAGGGAGGCGCGGCCTGCACTTCCTGCACTGACCACATGGTGGCGCCGAGTTTACCTCTCTGACCCACAGCGCATGCTCCTTCCCTGGGAACTCGATTGTGAGGTCAGCTGAGAGCAGTTGAGCCTCCTCAGGCGCGGGGGCGGGGGCGGAGGCCTTCCGGTAGGACGCCCGGCTCAGTGTCTCTGCTGAGAGGAGCTCGGTCTCCGTCTCCTTAGGACTCGCTGGGGTTTCGGCTTCAGGACAAAGTGGGGCTGCGTCCACGCTGACTAGGGAACTAGGTTTCCTGAGGACCCAGGTGATGCCTGAGGAAAAGGTGAAGAGACGGTGAGGAAAAGTGGGGAGAAGCTTCCTGTGGGCGACTGACCGTTGAGGGGGTCCGTCTTCGTGTGAGCGAGGGAGGGCTTGGCGTGGAAAGCTGGGTTTTTGTTCAGGTTTGTGTGCAGGGTAGCCAGCATGAGTTATGGGGCGTCCAGTTTTCCCAGCACCATTTATGGTGGGGAGTGTCGTGCTCCTTGGTGTGTCCTTGGTCCCTGTGTCATAAATTCACCGACCCCGTCCGTGGGGGTTGAATTCTGGTCTCTGTGTCCTGTTCCTCTGGTCCCTGTGCCCGTTTTGAGCCAGTTCCACACTGTTTTGGTGACTGTAGCTTCTCAGCAGAGTGTGACGTCAGGGAGGGAGATGCCTCCAGCCCGTTCTCTTTTTTCAGGGTTTCTTTGGCTATTTGGGGTCCTTTGTGGTTCCCCACAGATATTAGGAGGATTTGCTCTATTTGGGGGGAAAATACCATGGAATTTTGGGAGGGATTGCATTCACTGTGTCCACTGCTTTGGGTAGCATGGATATTTTAACAACATTAATTGTTCCATTCCATGAGAACAGGATATCTTTCCATTTATTGGTGTGTTTTTCAATGTCTTCATCAATGTCTTAAAGTTTTCAGTGTGCAGATCTTTCACCTCCTTGGTTGACTTTATTCCCAGGTATTTTGTTCTTTTTGATGCAGTTGTAAATGGGGTTGCTTTCTTTCTCTTTCTGATGGTTCATTATTAGTGTTTAGAAATGCAAGTGATTTCTGTGTATTGATTTTGCAACTTTACTGAATTTATTTATTAGTTCTAATAGTGTTTTTGTGGCATGAAGTGGAAAATTGGAATTCAAAAATCCCACTGTTTCTACCATATCCAGGTCGTCCACAACACGGAGGACAGCGGCTCCTAATATAACCTTCCCACGGTGCCTCTAAATGACATGTGGACTTTGGGTGAACTGGATCTGGGTAAGGCTTGGCTTCTATCTGGAAGTTTGATGTTTTCTCTGCTTTTCTGGCATGCTATTGACATACATGATGTTTTGAAAAGTAATTGACTTTCCAGTAATTTCAAACATACAACTTTACATACATAAAAACAAGTCTTGTACCTTGATTAAATATACTCCTAAATATTGATGTTGACATTATTACAAATGGAATTGTTCTCATAAATTCTTTTTCAGATTATTTTTTGCCAGCGTATGCATATAAGATAGATTTTCATGAATTGATATTTTGTTCTATAACTTTGCTTATTAATTAGTTGATTAGCTCAAATAATTTCTTTGCTGATTATAGGTAGTTTTATATATAAGATGATGTGACCTATGTTCTGTGAAGAGACACGGTTTTAATTTTTCCATTCACCCATGGATGCCTTTTATTTCTTTCCTCAAGATTCTGGGTAGAACTTCCAGTACACTATTGAGTAACGGTGATGAAGGCCAGCTTCCTGGCCTTGTTCCTGATTTCAGGAGTAAATCTTTCAGTCTTTAACATTGAGCACGATGTTTGCTGTGGCTTTTTGTACTACTCTTTTCCATATTGAACAAATTTCCTTTTCTTCCTGCTTTCTTGAGTGTTTTTCATGAAATAACACTGGATTTTCATTGTAGATTTTTTGCATGAATTGATATGGTTATGTGTTTTTACTTCACACCATTATTGTGGTTGAATACATTGCTTACTTTTAATATGTTGAGCAACCTGAAATTCCTGGTGTAGAGATACTTGCTTATGGCATTATCCATTTAAAGTTCTGTTGGTTTCATGTTGCTATTATTGTGTGATAGATTTTTACATTCATATTTGTAAGTTGTACTGGGGTAGATTTCTTGCTTTTTTCCTCTATTTTTAAAATCTTTTTTAAAATAGTGGTTTTATTTCATTCTAATTATTTATTTATTTTTGGCCACGTCCCATGGCTTGTGGGATCTTAGTTCCCCAGTCAGGGATCAAACCCGAGCCCTTGGCAGTGAAAGCACAGAGTCCTAACCACTGGGCCACCAGAGAATTCCCCAGTTTTCTTTTTCAAGATGTATTTGTATAATCTGATTAGACTTGGCTTGGTGTAAGTGGTTTGGAGGGTTAGCATTAGGGCTGGGGCTGGTGTGAGGGTTGGGGCTGTGTATGGTTTATGGTTGCTGTGATGGTTTAAGTTTTATGCTTAATGAGTTATTTATGGGTATGGTTAATGAATATATTTTATGGTTTGCTTATGGTTATGGTTTGGCTTATTGGTTAAGGTTTATGGTTTTGGTCTCACGGTGTTAGGGTTCTGTGTTAGAGTGCGTGTTAGGGTATGGGTGAGAATTGGGGTACAGGTAGGATGCGGGTAGAGCATGGGTTAGGGTAAGGTACAGGTTTAGGGTACGGGTTAGGCTAAGGTTAGGTCAGGGCTTAGGGTCAGGATGAGAGTTTAGGGTTAGGGTCCATGTCAGGATTAGCGTCAAGGTTGAGCGAGGCCATTGTTTTCTGCTCCTCCAGTTCTGGATTCTCATTGATAGATGAATGAAACGTCTGCTCTGGTCACCCACTGTTTCAAATTGAGCTCAGCCTTAGTCAAGGGTTCTTAGGGCCTCAGAGGTCATGCAGGGTTTCCCTCCACCCTCCCTCCTGGGAAGGGTGATGCAGGCCCCACTCTGTGTGGGCAGCCCCAGGTCCAGCATGGCCCTGACATGCAGGATACTAAGTAGACGTGATGTAAGACTTGGTGCATCAGTCTGCCAGCCCCCAGGGGCTGCCTTTTTTTTTTTTTCTTAATTAATTAATTAATTAATTTGGGGCTGTGTTGGGTCTGCATTGCTGCACGGAGGCTTTCTCTAGTTGCGGCGAGTGGGGGCTTCTCATTGCGGTGGCTTCTCTTGTTGCAGAGCACAGGCTCTAAGCGCGTGGGCTTCAGCAGTTGTGGCTCGCGGGTTCTAGAGCGCAGGCTCAGTAGTTGTGGTGCACGGGCTTAGTTGCTCCACAGCATGTGGGATCTTCCCGGACCAGGGCTCAAACCTGTGTCCCCTGCATTGGCAGGTGGATTCTTAACCACTGCGCCACCAGGGAAGTCTGGTGTTGCGTTCGTGAGGGCTGGTGGGGCCCTCTTGGGACTGGACGGATCCTTTGTTCCATCTGCACGGGTGTCCAAGCAGGTCTCAGAACAGCCCTTGGCCTCTGAGCATCCAGGCAGGCACCCACGTTCCTCCAGCTCAGGTTAGCCTTGGCCCCTCCATCCCCTTGGCCAATTACTGAGCTGATTGTGTCTTTACTCTTTAAAATTAAATCACTCTCTCCAGGTGGGCGAGAAGTTTACTTGTGAACTTGGTTAGGGTGAGGGGTTAGGGGTTAAGGGTTAGGGGTTAGGGTCAGGGTTAGGGCTAGGGCTAGGGCTAGGGGTTAGGGTTAGGCTTAGGGTTGGGTTAGGGTTAGTGGTTAGGTTTAGGGTTAGGGTTAGTGTTGGGTTAGGGTTAGGGTTAAGGTAGGGTTAGGGTTGGGTTAGGGTTAGGGTTTAGGGTTAGGGTGTCCAGCTTTACGTCCCATTCAGCTGTGAGTGTAGATGTGGTCAGTCCAGTTGCATCACAGCCCCTGATTGAATTTTGTAAGAATTCCTCTCTCTCTCACTGTCTTTCTTTTTTTATAATTAATTTTTAGAGTGGGGTGTAGCTGATTTGCAATGTCGTGTTTCTTGGTGCTGTACATCCACCTGAGTCACTTACAGAGAGACATCAATAAATTCTTTTCTAGTTTCTAGTAGTCAGATAGATGTTTTTTTCTGTGAATAGAGTGTGCTGAGTCCAGTTCCTTGAACAATGAGTATGTCTTGGCGATTACATTATTGGCGTATGGAACGGTATCTGTGCCAATTTCAACCTCCTGGTTTATGCATCACCGCACCACACTTCTCCCCTTAAGCAGCCATCAGTGTGTTTTGTAAATGTGTGATGGTGTTCGGTTTGTAATTCAGTTCATGGTTGGCGATTTTTAGATTCCCTTTATAAGTGATATCTTATGATAAGTTTCTCTTGCTGTCTAACTTATTTCACTCTCAATGACCAAACATAAGTCCCCCTGAGTTGCTGCAACTGGCCTCATTTCATTGATTTCAGGGCTGAGTAATATTCCGTTGTGCTTAAGTACCAAATTTTCTTTCACCATTTTTTCCTTCCAAGGACTATTAAGTTGTACCCAAGTCGAGGCTGTTGTAAACATAGCAGCAGTAAACGGGGTGCCTGCGTCCTGTGGATTTTTGGTTTTTCCAACATATAGGCCCATGAGTGGAAGCGCCCTATGCTTTGTAGCTCTGTTTTTTAGATGTTTTAGGAAACACAGCACACTTCTCCAGAGTGGCCGTTGGCAATTTACATTCCCCCCTTCAGCGTAACAAGGCTCCCTTTTCTCCTCTCCTTGTCCTGCCTATCTGGTTTTTACCCTTTGTGAGGATGGTCCTTTTTTCTGATTCGAAGTGATACCTCTTTATAGTGTTGATTTGCATTGCCCGCTTCTTTGGATGGCCAAAAAGGGCGTATGCATTTTTCCTGAATATATTCTGGAAGTTAAATTTGAGAGACAGCTTTTTTTGTTTAATTGATTAATTAATTAATTTATTTTTGGCTGTGTTGGGTCTTCGTTTCTGTGTGAAGGCTTTCTCTAGTTGTGGCAAGCGGGGGCCACTCTTCATCGCGGTGCGCGGGCCTCTCACTATCGCGGCCTCTCTTGTTGCGGAGCACAGGCTCCAGACGTGCAGGCTCAATAGTTGTGGCTCACGGGCCTAGTTGCTCCGCGGCATGTGGGATCTTCCCAGGTCAGGGCTCGAACCCGTGTCCCCTGCATTAGCAGGCAGATTCTCAACCACTGCGCCACCAGGGAAGCCCCTTGAATAGTTTTGTATTTAAAATTTGTCTGTGGGGACTTCCCTGGTGACGCAGTGGTTAAGAGTCCGCCTGCCAATGCAGGGGACACGGGCTCGAGCCCTGGTCCGGGAAGATCCCACATGCCGCAGAGCAACCAAGCCTGCGCGGCACAACTACTGAAGCCTGCGCGCCTAGAGCCCATGCTCGCCCACAAGAGAAGCCACCGCAGTGAGAAGCCCGTGCACCGCAACGAAGAGTAGCCCCGCTCGACGCAACTAGAGAAAGCCCACATGCAGCAACGAAGACCCAACGCAGCCAAACATAAATTAGAAACTACAATAAAATTTGCCTCTGAATAACTTTGAGTGAATTTGGTATAAGTTGTAAAGTTTGCATCTACATTCACTTCATTCCAAATGGTTTCCAATTAATTGTTCCTTAACTACTTTTAGAAAACTTTTGGGATAGAGACTCCATTTTAGTTTGAATGTCCAGTTTAATGGATTCAGCAGTCCTGTCAGTAGGGCACGCTGCCTCCAGTGACCTGTGAGGGAGGCGCGGCCTGCACTTCCTGCACTGACCACATGGTGGCGCCGAGTTCACCTCTCTGACCCACAGCGCATGCTCGTTCCCTGGGAACTCGATTGTGAGGTCAGCTGAGAGCAGTTGAGCCTCCTCAGGCGCGGGGGCGGGGGCGGAGGCCTTCCGGTAGGACGCCCGGCTCAGTGTCTCTGCTGAGAGGAGCTCGGTCTCCATCTCCTTAGGACTCGCTGGGGTTTCGGCTTCAGGACAAAGTGGGGCTGCGTCCACGCTGACTAGGGAACTAGGTTTCCTGAGGACCCAGGTGATGCCTGAGGAAAAGGTGAAGAGACGGTGAGGAAAAGTGGGGAGAAGCTTCCTGTGGGCGACTGACCGTTGAGGGGGTCCGTCTTCGTGTGAGCGAGGGAGGGCTTGGCGTGGAAAGCTGGGTTTTTGTTCAGGTTTGTGTGCAGGGTAGGCAGCATGAGTTATGGGGCGTCCAGTTTTCCCAGCACCATTTATGGTGGGGAGTGTCGTGCTCCTTGGTGTGTCCTTGGTCCCTGTGTCATAAATTCACCGACCCCGTCCATGGGGGTTGAATTCTGGTCTCTGTGTCCTGTTCCTCTGGTCCCTGTGCCCGTTTTGAGCCAGTTCCACACTGTTTTGGTGACTGTAGCTTCTCAGCAGAGTGTGACGTCAGGGAGGGAGATGCCTCCAGCCCGTTCTCTTTTTTCAGGGTTTCTTTGGCTATTTGGGGTCCTTTGTGGTTCCCCACAGATATTAGGAGGATTTGCTCTATTTGGGGGGAAAATACCATGGAATTTTGGGAGGGATTGCATTCACTGTGTCCACTGCTTTGGGTAGCATGGATATTTTAACAACATTAATTGTTCCATTCCATGAGAACAGGATATCTTTCCATTTATTGGTGTGTTTTTCAATGTCTTCATCAATGTCTTAAAGTTTTCAGTGTGCAGGTCTTTCACCTCCTTGGTTGACTTTATTCCCAGGTATTTTGTTCTTTTTGATGCAGTTGTAAATGGGGTTGCTTTCTTTCTCTTTCTGATGGTTCATTATTAGTGTTTAGAAATGCAAGTGATTTCTGTGTATTGATTTTGCAACTTTACTGAATTTATTTATTAGTTCTAATAGTGTTTTTGTGGCATGAAGTGGAAAATTGGAATTCAAAAATCCCACTGTTTCTACCATATCCAGGTCGTCCACAACACGGAGGACAGCGGCTCCTAATATAACCTTCCCACGGTGCCTCTAAATGACATGTGGACTTTGGGTGAACTGGATCTGGGTAAGGCTTGGCTTCTATCTGGAAGTTTGATGTTTTCTCTGCTTTTCTGGCATGCTATTGACATACATGATGTTTTGAAAAGTAATTGACTTTCCAGTAATTTCAAACATACAACTTTACATACATAAAAACAAGTCTTGTACCTTGATTAAATATACTCCTAAATATTGATGTTGACATTATTACAAATGGAATTGTTCTCATAAATTCTTTTTCAGATTATTTTTTGCCAGCGTATGCATATAAGATAGATTTTCATGAATTGATATTTTGTTCTATAACTTTGCTTATTAATTAGTTGATTAGCTCAAATAATTTCTTTGCTGATTATAGGTAGTTTTATATATAAGATGATGTGACCTATGTTCTGTGAAGAGACACGGTTTTAATTTTTCCATTCACCCATGGATGCCTTTTATTTCTTTCCTCAAGATTCTGGGTGGAACTTCCAGTACACTATTGAGTAACGGTGATGAAGGCCAGCTTCCTGGCCTTGTTCCTGATTTCAGGAGTAAATCTTTCAGTCTTTAACATTGAGCACGATGTTTGCTGTGGCTTTTTGTACTACTCTTTTCCATATTGAACAAATTTCCTTTTCTTCCTGCTTTCTTGAGTGTTTTTCATGAAATAACACTGGATTTTCATTGTAGATTTTTTGCATGAATTGATATGGTTATGTGTTTTTACTTCACACCATTATTGTGGTTGAATACATTGCTTACTTTTAATATGTTGAGCAACCTGAAATTCCTGGTGTAGAGATACTTGCTTATGGCATTATCCATTTAAAGTTCTGTTGGTTTCATGTTGCTATTATTGTGTGATAGATTTTTACATTCATATTTGTAAGTTGTACTGGGGTAGATTTCTTGCTTTTTTCCTCTATTTTTAAAATCTTTTTTAAAATAGTGGTTTTATTTCATTCTAATTATTTATTTATTTTTGGCCACGTCCCATGGCTTGTGGGATCTTAGTTCCCCAGTCAGGGATCAAACCCGAGCCCTTGGCAGTGAAAGCACAGAGTCCTAACCACTGGGCCACCAGAGAATTCCCCAGTTTTCTTTTTCAAGATGTATTTGTATAATCTGATTAGACTTGGCTTGGTGTAAGTGGTTTGGAGGGTTAGCATTAGGGCTGGGGCTGGTGTGAGGGTTGGGGCTGTGTATGGTTTATGGTTGCTGTTATGGTTTAAGTTTTATGCTTAATGAGTTATTTATGGGTATGGTTAATGAATATATTTTATGGTTTGCTTATGGTTATGGTTTGGCTTATTGGTTAAGGTTTATGGTTTTGGTCTCACGGTGTTAGGGTTCTGTGTTAGAGTGCGTGTTAGGGTATGGGTGAGAATTGGGGTACAGGTAGGATGCGGGTAGAGCATGGGTTAGGGTAAGGTACAGGTTTAGGGTACGGGTTAGGCTAAGGTTAGGTCAGGGCTTAGGGTCAGGATGAGAGTTTAGGGTTAGGGTCCATGTCAGGATTAGCGTCAAGGTTGAGCGAGGCCATTGTTTTCTGCTCCTCCAGTTCTGGATTCTCATTGATAGATGAATGAAACGTCTGCTCTGGTCACCCACTGTTTCAAATTGAGCTCAGCCTTAGTCAAGGGTTCTTAGGGCCTCAGAGGTCATGCAGGGTTTCCCTCCACCCTCCCTCCTGGGAAGGGTGATGCAGGCCCCACTCTGTGTGGGCAGCCCCAGGTCCAGCATGGCCCTGACATGCAGGATACTAAGTAGACGTGATGTAAGACTTGGTGCATCAGTCTGCCAGCCCCCAGGGGCTGCCTTTTTTTTTTTTTCTTAATTAATTAATTAATTAATTTGGGGCTGTGTTGGGTCTGCATTGCTGCACGGAGGCTTTCTCTAGTTGCGGCGAGTGGGGGCTTCTCATTGCGGTGGCTTCTCTTGTTGCAGAGCACAGGCTCTAAGCGCGTGGGCTTCAGCAGTTGTGGCTCGCGGGTTCTAGAGCGCAGGCTCAGTAGTTGTGGTGCACGGGCTTAGTTGCTCCACAGCATGTGGGATCTTCCCGGACCAGGGCTCAAACCTGTGTCCCCTGCATTGGCAGGTGGATTCTTAACCACTGCGCCACCAGGGAAGTCTGGTGTTGCGTTCGTGAGGGCTGGTGGGGCCCTCTTGGGACTGGACGGATCCTTTGTTCCATCTGCACGGGTGTCCAAGCAGGTCTCAGAACAGCCCTTGGCCTCTGAGCATCCAGGCAGGCACCCACGTTCCTCCAGCTCAGGTTAGCCTTGGCCCCTCCATCCCCTTGGCCAATTACTGAGCTGATTGTGTCTTTACTCTTTAAAATTAAATCACTCTCTCCAGGTGGGCGAGAAGTTTACTTGTGAACTTGGTTAGGGTGAGGGGTTAGGGGTTAAGGGTTAGGGGTTAGGGTCAGGGTTAGGGCTAGGGCTAGGGCTAGGGGTTAGGGTTAGGCTTAGGGTTGGGTTAGGGTTAGTGGTTAGGTTTAGGGTTAGGGTTAGTGTTGGGTTAGGGTTAGGGTTAAGGTAGGGTTAGGGTTGGGTTAGGGTTAGGGTTTAGGGTTAGGGTGTCCAGCTTTACGTCCCATTCAGCTGTGAGTGTAGATGTGGTCAGTCCAGTTGCATCACAGCCCCTGATTGAATTTTGTAAGAATTCCTCTCTCTCTCACTGTCTTTCTTTTTTTATAATTAATTTTTAGAGTGGGGTGTAGCTGATTTGCAATGTCGTGTTTCTTGGTGCTGTACATCCACCTGAGTCACTTACAGAGAGACATCAATAAATTCTTTTCTAGTTTCTAGTAGTCAGATAGATGTTTTTTTCTGTGAATAGAGTGTGCTGAGTCCAGTTCCTTGAACAATGAGTATGTCTTGGCGATTACATTATTGGCGTATGGAACGGTATCTGTGCCAATTTCAACCTCCTGGTTTATGCATCACCGCACCACACTTCTCCCCTTAAGCAGCCATCAGTGTGTTTTGTAAATGTGTGATGGTGTTCGGTTTGTAATTCAGTTCATGGTTGGCGATTTTTAGATTCCCTTTATAAGTGATATCTTATGATAAGTTTCTCTTGCTGTCTAACTTATTTCACTCTCAATGACCAAACATAAGTCCCCCTGAGTTGCTGCAACTGGCCTCATTTCATTGATTTCAGGGCTGAGTAATATTCCGTTGTGCTTAAGTACCAAATTTTCTTTCACCATTTTTTCCTTCCAAGGACTATTAAGTTGTACCCAAGTCGAGGCTGTTGTAAACATAGCAGCAGTAAACGGGGTGCCTGCGTCCTGTGGATTTTTGGTTTTTCCAACATATAGGCCCATGAGTGGAAGCGCCCTATGCTTTGTAGCTCTGTTTTTTAGATGTTTTAGGAAACACAGCACACTTCTCCAGAGTGGCCGTTGGCAATTTACATTCCCCCCTTCAGCGTAACAAGGCTCCCTTTTCTCCTCTCCTTGTCCTGCCTATCTGGTTTTTACCCTTTGTGAGGATGGTCCTTTTTTCTGATTCGAAGTGATACCTCTTTGTAGTGTTGATTTGCGTTGCCCGCTTCTTTGGTTGGCCAAAAAGGGCGTATGCATTTTTCCTGAATATATTCTGGAAGTTAAATTTGAGAGACAGCTTTTTTTGTTTAATTAATTAATTAATTTATTTTTGGCTGTGTTGGGTCTTCGTTTCTGTGTGAAGGCTTTCTCTAGTTGTGGCAAGCGGGGGCCACTCTTCATCGCGGTGCGCGGGCCTCTCACTATCGCGGCCTCTCTTGTTGCGGAGCACAGGCTCCAGACGTGCAGGCTCAATAGTTGTGGCTCACGGGCCTAGTTGCTCCGCGGCATGTGGGATCTTCCCAGGTCAGGGCTCGAACCCGTGTCCCCTGCATTAGCAGGCAGATTCTCAACCACTGCGCCACCAGGGAAGCCCCTTGAATAGTTTTGTATTTAAAATTTGTCTGTGGGGACTTCCCTGGTGACGCAGTGGTTAAGAGTCCGCCTGCCAATGCAGGGGACACGGGCTCGAGCCCTGGTCCGGGAAGATCTCACATGCCGCAGAGCAACCAAGCCTGCGCGGCACAACTACTGAAGCCTGCGCGCCTAGAGCCCATGCTCGCCCAGAAGAGAAGCCACCGCAATGAGAAGCCCGTGCACCGCAACGAAGAGTAGCCCCGCTCGACGCAACTAGAGAAAGCCCACATGCAGCAACGAAGACCCAACGCAGCCAAACATAAATTAGAAACTACAATAAAATTTGCCTCTGAATAACTTTGAGTGAATTTGGTATAAGTTGTAAAGTTTGCATCTACATTCACTTCATTCCAAATGGTTTCCAATTAATTGTTCCTTAACTACTTTTAGAAAGCTTTTGGGATAGAGACTCCATTTTAGTTTGAATGTCCAGTTTAATGGATTCAGCAGTCCTGTCAGTAGGGCACGCTGCCTCCAGTGACCTGTGAGGGAGGCGCGGCCTGCACTTCCTGCACTGACCACAGGGTGGCGCCGAGTTCGCCTCTCTGACCCACAGCGCATGCTCGTTCCTTGGGAACTCGATTGTGAGGTCAGCTGAGAGCAGTTGAGCCTCCTCAGGCGCGGGGGCGGGGGCGGAGGCCTTCCGGTAGGACGCCCGGCTCAGTGTCTCTGCTGAGAGGAGCTCGGTCTCCGTCTCCTTAGGACTCGCTGGGGTTTCGGCTTCAGGACAAAGTGGGGCTGCGTCCACGCTGACTAGGGAACTAGGTTTCCTGAGGACCCAGGTGATGCCTGAGGAAAAGGTGAAGAGACGGTGAGGAAAAGTGGGGAGAAGCTTCCTGTGGGCGACTGACCGTTGAGGGGGTCCGTCTTCGTGTGAGCGAGGGAGGGCTTGGCGTGGAAAGCTGGGTTTTTGTTCAGGTTTGTGTGCAGGGTAGCCAGCATGAGTTATGGGGCGTCCAGTTTTCCCAGCACCATTTATGGTGGGGAGTGTCGTGCTCCTTGGTGTGTCCTTGGTCCCTGTGTCATAAATTCACCGACCCCGTCCATGGGGGTTGAATTCTGGTCTCTCTGTCCTGTTCCTCTGGTCCCTGTGCCCGTTTTGAGCCAGTTCCACACTGTTTTGGTGACTGTAGCTTCTCAGCAGAGTGTGACGTCAGGGAGGGAGATGCCTCCAGCCCGTTCTCTTTTTGCAGGGTTTCTTTGGCTATTTGGGGTCCTTTGTGGTTCCCCACAGATATTAGGAGGATTTGCTCTATTTGGGGGGAAAATACCATGGAATTTTGGGAGGGATTGCATTCACTGTGTCCACTGCTTTGGGTAGCATGGATATTTTAACAACATTAATTGTTCCATTCCATGAGAACAGGATATCTTTCCATTTATTGGTGTGTTTTTCAATGTCTTCATCAATGTCTTAAAGTTTTCAGTGTGCAGGTCTTTCACCTCCTTGGTTGACTTTATTCCCAGGTATTTTGTTCTTTTTGATGCAGTTGTAAATGGGGTTGCTTTCTTTCTCTTTCTGATGGTTCATTATTAGTGTTTAGAAATGCAACTGATTTCTGTGTATTGATTTTGCAACTTTACTGAATTTATTTATTAGTTCTAATAGTGTTTTTGTGGCATGAAGTGGAAAATTGGAATTCAAAAATCCCACTGTTTCTACCATATCCAGGTCGTCCACAACACGGAGGACAGCGGCTCCTAATATAACCTTCCCACGGTGCCTCTAAATGACATGTGGACTTTGGGTGAACTGGATCTGGGTAAGGCTTGGCTTCTATCTGGAAGTTTGATGTTTTCTCTGCTTTTCTGGCATGCTATTGACATACATGATGTTTTGAAAAGTAATTGACTTTCCAGTAATTTCAAACATACAACTTTACATACATAAAAACAAGTCTTGTACCTTGATTAAATATACTCCTAAATATTGATGTTGACATTATTACAAATGGAATTGTTCTCATAAATTCTTTTTCAGATTAATTTTTGCCAGCGTATGCATATAAGATAGATTTTCATGAATTGATATTTTGTTCTATAACTTTGCTTATTAATTAGTTGATTAGCTCAAAGAATTTCTTTGCTGATTATAGGTAGTTTTATATATAAGATGATGTGACCTATGTTCTGTGAAGAGACACGGTTTTAATTTTTCCATTCACCCATGGATGCCTTTTATTTCTTTCCTCAAGATTCTGGGTAGAACTTCCAGTACACTATTGAGTAACGGTGATGAAGGCCAGCTTCCTGGCCTTGTTCCTGATTTCAGGAGTAAATCTTTCAGTCTTTAACATTGAGCACGATGTTTGCTGTGGCTTTTTGTACTACTCTTTTCCATATTGAACAAATTTCCTTTTCTTCCTGCTTTCTTGAGTGTTTTTCATGAAATAACACTGGATTTTCATTGTAGATTTTTTGCATGAATTGATATGGTTATGTGTTTTTACTTCACACCATTATTGTGGTTGAATACATTGCTTACTTTTAATATGTTGAGCAACCTGAAATTCCTGGTGTAGAGATACTTGCTTATGGCATTATCCATTTAAAGTTCTGTTGGTTTCATGTTGCTATTATTGTGTGATAGATTTTTACATTCATATTTGTAAGTTGTACTGGGGTAGTTTTCTTGTTTTTTTCCTCTATTTTTAAAATCTTTTTTAAAATAGTGGTTTTATTTCATTCTAATTATTTATTTATTTTGGCCACGTCCCATGGCTTGTGGGATCTTAGTTCCCCAGTCAGGGATCGAACCCGAGCCCTTGGCAGTGAAAGCACAGAGTCCTAACCACTGGGCCACCAGAGAATTCCCCAGTTTTCTTTTTCATGATGTATTTGTATAATCTGATTAGACTTGGCTTGGTGTAAGTGGTTTGGAGGGTTAGCATTAGGGCTGGGGCTGGTGTGAGGGTTGGGGCTGTGTATGGTTTATGGTTGCTGTTATGGTTTAAGTTTTATGCTTAATGAGTTATTTATGGGTATGGTTAATGAATATATTTTATGGTTTGCTTATGGTTATGGTTTGGCTTATTGGTTAAGGTTTATGGTTTTGGTCTCAGGGTGTTAGGGTTCTGTGTTAGAGTGCGTGTTAGGGTATGGGTGAGAATTGGGGTACAGGTAGGATGCGGGTAGAGCATGGGTTAGGGTAAGGTACAGGTTTAGGGTACGGGTTAGGCTAAGGTTAGGTCAGGGCTTAGGGTCAGGATGAGAGTTTAGGGTTAGGGTCCATGTCAGGATTAGCGTCAAGGTTGAGCGAGGCCATTGTTTTCTGCTCCTCCAGTTCTGGATTCTCATTGATAGATGAATGAAACGTCTGCTCTGGTCACCCACTGTTTCAAATTGAGCTCAGCCTTAGTCAAGGGTTCTTAGGGCCTCAGAGGTCATGCAGGGTTTCCCTCCACCCTCCCTCCTGGGAAGGGTGATGCAGGCCCCACTCTGTGTGGGCAGCCCCAGGTCCAGCATGGCCCTGACATGCAGGATACTAAGTAGACGTGATGTAAGACTTGGTGCATCAGTCTGCCAGCCCCCAGGGGCTGCCTTTTTTTTTTTTCTTAATTAATTAATTAATTAATTTGGGGCTGTGTTGGGTCTGCATTGCTGCACGGAGGCTTTCTCTAGTTGCGGCGAGTGGGGGCTTCTCATTGCGGTGGCTTCTCTTGTTGCAGAGCACAGGCTCTAAGCGCGTGGGCTTCAGCAGTTGTGGCTCGCGGGTTCTAGAGCGCAGGCTCAGTAGTTGTGGTGCACGGGCTTAGTTGCTCCACAGCATGTGGGATCTTCCCGGACCAGGGCTCAAACCTGTGTCCCCTGCATTGGCAGGTGGATTCTTAACCACTGCGCCACCAGGGAAGTCTGGTGTTGCGTTCGTGAGGGCTGGTGGGGCCCTCTTGGGACTGGACGGATCCTTTGTTCCATCTGCACGGGTGTCCAAGCAGGTCTCAGAACAGCCCTTGGCCTCTGAGCATCCAGGCAGGCACCCACGTTCCTCCAGCTCAGGTTAGCCTTGGCCCCTCCATCCCCTTGGCCAATTACTGAGCTGATTGTGTCTTTACTCTTTAAAATTAAATCACTCTCTCCAGGTGGGCGAGAAGTTTACTTGTGAACTTGGTTAGGGTGAGGGGTTAGGGGTTAAGGGTTAGGGGTTAGGGTCAGGGTTAGGGCTAGGGCTAGGGCTAGGGGTTAGGGTTAGGCTTAGGGTTGGGTTAGGGTTAGGGGTTAGGTTTAGGGTTAGGGTTAGTGTTGGGTTAGGGTTAGGGTTAAGGTAGGGTTAGGGTTGGGTTAGGGTTAGGGTTTAGGGTTAGGGTGTCCAGCTTTACGTCCCATTCAGCTGTGAGTGTAGATGTGGTCAGTCCAGTTGCATCAGAGCCCCTGATTGAATTTTGTAAGAATTCCTCTCTCTCTAACTGTCTTTCTTTTTTTATAATTAAATTTTAGAGTGGGGTGTAGCTGATTTGCAATGTTGTGTTTCTTGGTGCTGTACATCCACCTGAGTCACTTACAGAGAGACATCAATAAATTCTTTTCTAGTTTCTAGTAGTCAGATAGATGTTTTTTTCTGTGAATAGAGTGTGCTGAGTCCAGTTCCTTGAACAATGAGTATGTCTTGGCGATTACATTATTGGCGTATGGAACGGTATCTGTGCCAATTTCAACCTCCTGGTTTATGCATCACCGCACCACACTTCTCCCCTTAAGCAGCCATCAGTGTGTTTTGTAAATGTGTGATGGTGTTCGGTTTGTAATTCAGTTCATGGTTGGCGATTTTTAGATTCCCTTTATAAGTGATATCTTATGATAAGTTTCTCTTGCTGTCTAACTTATTTCACTCTCAATGACCAAACATAAGTGCCCCTGAGTTGCTGCAACTGGCCTCATTTCATTGATTTCAGGGCTGAGTAATATTCCGTTGTGCTTAAGTACCAAATTTTCTTTCACCATTTCTTCCTTCCAAGGACTATTAAGTTGTACCCAAGTCGAGGCTGTTGTAAACATAGCAGCAGTAAACGGGGTGCCTGCGTCCTGTGGATTTTTGGTTTTTCCAACATATAGGCCCATGAGTGGAAGCGCCCTATGCTTTGTAGCTCTGTTTTTTAGATGTTTTAGGAAACACAGCACACTTCTCCAGAGTGGCCGTTGGCAATTTACATTCCCCCCTTCAGCGTAACAAGGCTCCCTTTTCTCCTCTCCTTGTCCTGCCTATCTGGTTTTTACCCTTTGTGAGGATGGTCCTTTTTTCTGATTCGAAGTGATACCTCTTTGTAGTGTTGATTTGCGTTGCCCGCTTCTTTGGTTGGCCAAAAAGGGCGTATGCATTTTTCCTGAATATATTCTGGAAGTTAAATTTGAGAGACAGCTTTTTTTGTTTAATTAATTAATTAATTTATTTTTGGCTGTGTTGGGTCTTCGTTTCTGTGTGAAGGCTTTCTCTAGTTGTGGCAAGCGGGGGCCACTCTTCATCGCGGTGCGCGGGCCTCTCACTATCGCGGCCTCTCTTGTTGCGGAGCACAGGCTCCAGACGTGCAGGCTCAATAGTTGTGGCTCACGGGCCTAGTTGCTCCGCGGCATGTGGGATCTTCCCAGGTCAGGGCTCGAACCCGTGTCCCCTGCATTAGCAGGCAGATTCTCAACCACTGCGCCACCAGGGAAGCCCCTTGAATAGTTTTGTATTTAAAATTTGTCTGTGGGGACTTCCCTGGTGACGCAGTGGTTAAGAGTCCGCCTGCCAATGCAGGGGACACGGGCTCGAGCCCTGGTCCGGGAAGATCTCACATGCCGCAGAGCAACCAAGCCTGCGCGGCACAACTACTGAAGCCTGCGCGCCTAGAGCCCATGCTCGCCCAGAAGAGAAGCCACCGCAATGAGAAGCCCGTGCACCGCAACGAAGAGTAGCCCCGCTCGACGCAACTAGAGAAAGCCCACATGCAGCAACGAAGACCCAACGCAGCCAAACATAAATTAGAAACTACAATAAAATTTGCCTCTGAATAACTTTGAGTGAATTTGGTATAAGTTGTAAAGTTTGCATCTACATTCACTTCATTCCAAATGGTTTCCAATTAATTGTTCCTTAACTACTTTTAGAAAGCTTTTGGGATAGAGACTCCATTTTAGTTTGAATGTCCAGTTTAATGGATTCAGCAGTCCTGTCAGTAGGGCACGCTGCCTCCAGTGACCTGTGAGGGAGGCGCGGCCTGCACTTCCTGCACTGACCACAGGGTGGCGCCGAGTTCGCCTCTCTGACCCACAGCGCATGCTCGTTCCTTGGGAACTCGATTGTGAGGTCAGCTGAGAGCAGTTGAGCCTCCTCAGGCGCGGGGGCGGGGGCGGAGGCCTTCCGGTAGGACGCCCGGCTCAGTGTCTCTGCTGAGAGGAGCTCGGTCTCCGTCTCCTTAGGACTCGCTGGGGTTTCGGCTTCAGGACAAAGTGGGGCTGCGTCCACGCTGACTAGGGAACTAGGTTTCCTGAGGACCCAGGTGATGCCTGAGGAAAAGGTGAAGAGACGGTGAGGAAAAGTGGGGAGAAGCTTCCTGTGGGCGACTGACCGTTGAGGGGGTCCGTCTTCGTGTGAGCGAGGGAGGGCTTGGCGTGGAAAGCTGGGTTTTTGTTCAGGTTTGTGTGCAGGGTAGCCAGCATGAGTTATGGGGCGTCCAGTTTTCCCAGCACCATTTATGGTGGGGAGTGTCGTGCTCCTTGGTGTGTCCTTGGTCCCTGTGTCATAAATTCACCGACCCCGTCCATGGGGGTTGAATTCTGGTCTCTCTGTCCTGTTCCTCTGGTCCCTGTGCCCGTTTTGAGCCAGTTCCACACTGTTTTGGTGACTGTAGCTTCTCAGCAGAGTGTGACGTCAGGGAGGGAGATGCCTCCAGCCCGTTCTCTTTTTGCAGGGTTTCTTTGGCTATTTGGGGTCCTTTGTGGTTCCCCACAGATATTAGGAGGATTTGCTCTATTTGGGGGGAAAATACCATGGAATTTTGGGAGGGATTGCATTCACTGTGTCCACTGCTTTGGGTAGCATGGATATTTTAACAACATTAATTGTTCCATTCCATGAGAACAGGATATCTTTCCATTTATTGGTGTGTTTTTCAATGTCTTCATCAATGTCTTAAAGTTTTCAGTGTGCAGGTCTTTCACCTCCTTGGTTGACTTTATTCCCAGGTATTTTGTTCTTTTTGATGCAGTTGTAAATGGGGTTGCTTTCTTTCTCTTTCTGATGGTTCATTATTAGTGTTTAGAAATGCAACTGATTTCTGTGTATTGATTTTGCAACTTTACTGAATTTATTTATTAGTTCTAATAGTGTTTTTGTGGCATGAAGTGGAAAATTGGAATTCAAAAATCCCACTGTTTCTACCATATCCAGGTCGTCCACAACACGGAGGACAGCGGCTCCTAATATAACCTTCCCACGGTGCCTCTAAATGACATGTGGACTTTGGGTGAACTGGATCTGGGTAAGGCTTGGCTTCTATCTGGAAGTTTGATGTTTTCTCTGCTTTTCTGGCATGCTATTGACATACATGATGTTTTGAAAAGTAATTGACTTTCCAGTAATTTCAAACATACAACTTTACATACATAAAAACAAGTCTTGTACCTTGATTAAATATACTCCTAAATATTGATGTTGACATTATTACAAATGGAATTGTTCTCATAAATTCTTTTTCAGATTAATTTTTGCCAGCGTATGCATATAAGATAGATTTTCATGAATTGATATTTTGTTCTATAACTTTGCTTATTAATTAGTTGATTAGCTCAAAGAATTTCTTTGCTGATTATAGGTAGTTTTATATATAAGATGATGTGACCTATGTTCTGTGAAGAGACACGGTTTTAATTTTTCCATTCACCCATGGATGCCTTTTATTTCTTTCCTCAAGATTCTGGGTAGAACTTCCAGTACACTATTGAGTAACGGTGATGAAGGCCAGCTTCCTGGCCTTGTTCCTGATTTCAGGAGTAAATCTTTCAGTCTTTAACATTGAGCACGATGTTTGCTGTGGCTTTTTGTACTACTCTTTTCCATATTGAACAAATTTCCTTTTCTTCCTGCTTTCTTGAGTGTTTTTCATGAAATAACACTGGATTTTCATTGTAGATTTTTTGCATGAATTGATATGGTTATGTGTTTTTACTTCACACCATTATTGTGGTTGAATACATTGCTTACTTTTAATATGTTGAGCAACCTGAAATTCCTGGTGTAGAGATACTTGCTTATGGCATTATCCATTTAAAGTTCTGTTGGTTTCATGTTGCTATTATTGTGTGATAGATTTTTACATTCATATTTGTAAGTTGTACTGGGGTAGTTTTCTTGTTTTTTTCCTCTATTTTTAAAATCTTTTTTAAAATAGTGGTTTTATTTCATTCTAATTATTTATTTATTTTGGCCACGTCCCATGGCTTGTGGGATCTTAGTTCCCCAGTCAGGGATCGAACCCGAGCCCTTGGCAGTGAAAGCACAGAGTCCTAACCACTGGGCCACCAGAGAATTCCCCAGTTTTCTTTTTCATGATGTATTTGTATAATCTGATTAGACTTGGCTTGGTGTAAGTGGTTTGGAGGGTTAGCATTAGGGCTGGGGCTGGTGTGAGGGTTGGGGCTGTGTATGGTTTATGGTTGCTGTTATGGTTTAAGTTTTATGCTTAATGAGTTATTTATGGGTATGGTTAATGAATATATTTTATGGTTTGCTTATGGTTATGGTTTGGCTTATTGGTTAAGGTTTATGGTTTTGGTCTCAGGGTGTTAGGGTTCTGTGTTAGAGTGCGTGTTAGGGTATGGGTGAGAATTGGGGTACAGGTAGGATGCGGGTAGAGCATGGGTTAGGGTAAGGTACAGGTTTAGGGTACGGGTTAGGCTAAGGTTAGGTCAGGGCTTAGGGTCAGGATGAGAGTTTAGGGTTAGGGTCCATGTCAGGATTAGCGTCAAGGTTGAGCGAGGCCATTGTTTTCTGCTCCTCCAGTTCTGGATTCTCATTGATAGATGAATGAAATGTCTGCTCTGGTCACCCACTGTTTCAAATTGAGCTCAGCCTTAGTCAAGGGTTCTTAGGGCCTCAGAGGTCATGCAGGGTTTCCCTCCACCCTCCCTCCTGGGAAGGGTGATGCAGGCCCCACTCTGTGTGGGCAGCCCCAGGTCCAGCATGGCCCTGACATGCAGGATACTAAGTAGACGTGATGTAAGACTTGGTGCATCAGTCTGCCAGCCCCCAGGGGCTGCCTTTTTTTTTTTTTCTTAGTTAATTAATTAATTAATTTGGGGCTGTGTTGGGTCTGCATTGCTGCACGGAGGCTTTCTCTAGTTGTGGTGAGTGGGGGCTTCTCATTGCGGTGGCTTCTCTTGTTGCAGAGCACAGGCTCTAAGCGCGTGGGCTTCAGCAGTTGTGGCTCGCGGGTTCTAGAGCGCAGGCTCAGTAGTTGTGGTGCACGGGCTTAGTTGCTCCACAGCATGTGGGATCTTCCCGGACCAGGGCTCAAACCCGTGTCCCCTGCATTGGCAGGTGGATTCTTAACCACTGCGCCACCAGGGAAGTCTGGTGTTGCGTTCGTGAGGGCTGGTGGGGCCCTCTTGGGACTGGACGGATCCTGTGTTCCATCTGCACGGGTGTCCAAGCAGCTCTCAGAACAGCCCTTGGCCTCTGAGCATCCAGGCAGGCACCCACGTTCCTCCAGCTCAGGTTAGCCTTGGCCCCTCCATCCCCGTGGCCAATTACTGAGCTGATTGTGTCTTTACTCTTTAAAATTAAATCACTCTCTCCAGGTGGGCGAGAAGTTTACTTGTGAACTTGGTTAGGGTGAGGGGTTAGGGGTTAAGGGTTAGGGGTTAGGGTCAGGGTTAGGGCTAGGGCTAGGGCTAGGGGTTAGGGTTAGGCTTAGGGTTGGGTTAGGGTTAGGGGTTAGGTTTAGGTTTAGGGTTAGTGTTGGGTTAGGGTTAGGGTTAAGGTAGGGTTAGGGTTGGGTTAGGGTTAGGGTTTAGGGTTAGGGTGTCCAGCTTTACGTCCCATTCAGCTGTGAGTGTAGATGTGGTCAGTCCAGTTGCATCACAGCCCCTGATTGAATTTTGTAAGAATTCCTCTCTCTCTCACTGTCTTTCTTTTTTTATAATTAATTTTTAGAGTGGGGTGTAGCTGATTTGCAATGTTGTGTTTCTTGGTGCTGTACATCCACCTGAGTCACTTACAGAGAGACATCAATAAATTCTTTTCTAGTTTCTAGTAGTCAGATAGATGTTTTTTTCTGTGAATAGAGTGTGCTGAGTCCAGTTCCTTGAACAATGAGTATGTCTTGGCGATTACATTATTGGCGTATGGAACGGTATCTGTGCCAATTTCAACCTCCTGGTTTATGCATCACCGCACCACACTTCTCCCCTTAAGCAGCCATCAGTGTGTTTTGTAAATGTGTGATGGTGTTCGGTTTGTAATTCAGTTCATGGTTGGCGATTTTTAGATTCCCTTTATAAGTGATATCTTATGATAAGTTTCTCTTGCTGTCTAACTTATTTCACTCTCAATGACCAAACATAAGTGCCCCTGAGTTGCTGCAACTGGCCTCATTTCATTGATTTCAGGGCTGAGTAATATTCCGTTGTGCTTAAGTACCAAATTTTCTTTCACCATTTCTTCCTTCCAAGGACTATTAAGTTGTACCCAAGTCGAGGCTGTTGTAAACATAGCAGCAGTAAACGGGGTGCCTGCGTCCTGTGGATTTTTGGTTTTTCCAACATATAGGCCCATGAGTGGAAGCGCCCTATGCTTTGTAGCTCTGTTTTTTAGATGTTTTAGGAAACACAGCACACTTCTCCAGAGTGGCCGTTGGCAATTTACATTCCCCCCTTCAGCGTAACAAGGCTCCCTTTTCTCCTCTCCTTGTCCTGCCTATCTGGTTTTTACCCTTTGTGAGGATGGTCCTTTTTTCTGATTCGAAGTGATACCTCTTTGTAGTGTTGATTTGCATTGCCCGCTTCTTTGGTTGGCCAAAAAGGGCGTATGCGTTTTTCCTGAATATATTCTGGAAGTTAAATTTGAGAGACAGCTTTTTTTGTTTAATTGATTAATTTATTAATTTATTTTTGGCTGTGTTGGGTCTTCGTTTCTGTGTGAAGGCTTTCTCTAGTTGTGGAAAGAGGGGTCCACTCTTCATCGCGGTGCACGGGCCTCTCACTATCGCGGCCTCTCTTGTTGCGGAGCACAGGCTCCAGACGTGCAGGCTCAATATTTGTGGCTCACGGGCCTAGTTGCTCCGCGGCATGTGGGATCTTCCCAGGTCAGGGCTCGAACCCGTGTCCCCTGCATTAGCAGGCAGATTCTCAACCACTGCGCCGCCAGGGAAGCCCCTTGAATAGTTTTGTATTTAAAATTTGTCTGTGGGGACTTCCCTGGTGACGCAGTGGTTAAGAGTCCGCCTGCCAATGCAGGGGACACGGGCTCGAGCCCTGGTCCGGGAAGATCCCACATGCCGCAGAGCAACCAAGCCTGCGCGGCACAACTACTGAAGCCTGCGCGCCTAGAGCCCATGCTCGCCCACAAGAGAAGCCACCGCAATGAGAAGCCCGTGCACCGCAACGAAGAGTAGCCCCGCTCGACGCAACTAGAGAAAGCCCACATGCAGCAACGAAGACCCAACGCAGCCAAACATAAATTAGAAACTACAATAAAATTTGCCTCTGAATAACTTTGAGTGAATTTGGTATAAGTTGTAAAGTTTGCATCTACATTCACTTCATTCCAAATGGTTTCCAATTAATTGTTCCTTAACTACTTTTAGAAAGCTTTTGGGATAGAGACTCCATTTTAGTTTGAATGTCCAGTTTAATGGATTCAGCAGTCCTGTCAGTAGGGCACGCTGCCTCCAGTGACCTGTGAGGGAGGCGCGGCCTGCACTTCCTGCACTGACCACAGGGTGGCGCCGAGTTCGCCTCTCTGACCCACAGCGCATGCTCGTTCCTTGGGAACTCGATTGTGAGGTCAGCTGAGAGCAGTTGAGCCTCCTCAGGCGCGGGGGCGGGGGCGGAGGCCTTCCGGTAGGACGCCCGGCTCAGTGTCTCTGCTGAGAGGAGCTCGGTCTCCGTCTCCTTAGGACTCGCTGGGGTTTCGGCTTCAGGACAAAGTGGGGCTGCGTCCACGCTGACTAGGGAACTAGGTTTCCTGAGGACCCAGGTGATGCCTGAGGAAAAGGTGAAGAGACGGTGAGGAAAAGTGGGGAGAAGCTTCCTGTGGGCGACTGACCGTTGAGGGGGTCCGTCTTCGTGTGAGCGAGGGAGGGCTTGGCGTGGAAAGCTGGGTTTTTGTTCAGGTTTGTGTGCAGGGTAGCCAGCATGAGTTATGGGGCGTCCAGTTTTCCCAGCACCATTTATGGTGGGGAGTGTCGTGCTCCTTGGTGTGTCCTTGGTCCCTGTGTCATAAATTCACCGACCCCGTCCATGGGGGTTGAATTCTGGTCTCTCTGTCCTGTTCCTCTGGTCCCTGTGCCCGTTTTGAGCCAGTTCCACACTGTTTTGGTGACTGTAGCTTCTCAGCAGAGTGTGACGTCAGGGAGGGAGATGCCTCCAGCCCGTTCTCTTTTTGCAGGGTTTCTTTGGCTATTTGGGGTCCTTTGTGGTTCCCCACAGATATTAGGAGGATTTGCTCTATTTGGGGGGAAAATACCATGGAATTTTGGGAGGGATTGCATTCACTGTGTCCACTGCTTTGGGTAGCATGGATATTTTAACAACATTAATTGTTCCATTCCATGAGAACAGGATATCTTTCCATTTATTGGTGTGTTTTTCAATGTCTTCATCAATGTCTTAAAGTTTTCAGTGTGCAGGTCTTTCACCTCCTTGGTTGACTTTATTCCCAGGTATTTTGTTCTTTTTGATGCAGTTGTAAATGGGGTTGCTTTCTTTCTCTTTCTGATGGTTCATTATTAGTGTTTAGAAATGCAACTGATTTCTGTGTATTGATTTTGCAACTTTACTGAATTTATTTATTAGTTCTAATAGTGTTTTTGTGGCATGAAGTGGAAAATTGGAATTCAAAAATCCCACTGTTTCTACCATATCCAGGTCGTCCACAACACGGAGGACAGCGGCTCCTAATATAACCTTCCCACGGTGCCTCTAAATGACATGTGGACTTTGGGTGAACTGGATCTGGGTAAGGCTTGGCTTCTATCTGGAAGTTTGATGTTTTCTCTGCTTTTCTGGCATGCTATTGACATACATGATGTTTTGAAAAGTAATTGACTTTCCAGTAATTTCAAACATACAACTTTACATACATAAAAACAAGTCTTGTACCTTGATTAAATATACTCCTAAATATTGATGTTGACATTATTACAAATGGAATTGTTCTCATAAATTCTTTTTCAGATTAATTTTTGCCAGCGTATGCATATAAGATAGATTTTCATGAATTGATATTTTGTTCTATAACTTTGCTTATTAATTAGTTGATTAGCTCAAAGAATTTCTTTGCTGATTATAGGTAGTTTTATATATAAGATGATGTGACCTATGTTCTGTGAAGAGACACGGTTTTAATTTTTCCATTCACCCATGGATGCCTTTTATTTCTTTCCTCAAGATTCTGGGTAGAACTTCCAGTACACTATTGAGTAACGGTGATGAAGGCCAGCTTCCTGGCCTTGTTCCTGATTTCAGGAGTAAATCTTTCAGTCTTTAACATTGAGCACGATGTTTGCTGTGGCTTTTTGTACTACTCTTTTCCATATTGAACAAATTTCCTTTTCTTCCTGCTTTCTTGAGTGTTTTTCATGAAATAACACTGGATTTTCATTGTAGATTTTTTGCATGAATTGATATGGTTATGTGTTTTTACTTCACACCATTATTGTGGTTGAATACATTGCTTACTTTTAATATGTTGAGCAACCTGAAATTCCTGGTGTAGAGATACTTGCTTATGGCATTATCCATTTAAAGTTCTGTTGGTTTCATGTTGCTATTATTGTGTGATAGATTTTTACATTCATATTTGTAAGTTGTACTGGGGTAGTTTTCTTGTTTTTTTCCTCTATTTTTAAAATCTTTTTTAAAATAGTGGTTTTATTTCATTCTAATTATTTATTTATTTTGGCCACGTCCCATGGCTTGTGGGATCTTAGTTCCCCAGTCAGGGATCGAACCCGAGCCCTTGGCAGTGAAAGCACAGAGTCCTAACCACTGGGCCACCAGAGAATTCCCCAGTTTTCTTTTTCATGATGTATTTGTATAATCTGATTAGACTTGGCTTGGTGTAAGTGGTTTGGAGGGTTAGCATTAGGGCTGGGGCTGGTGTGAGGGTTGGGGCTGTGTATGGTTTATGGTTGCTGTTATGGTTTAAGTTTTATGCTTAATGAGTTATTTATGGGTATGGTTAATGAATATATTTTATGGTTTGCTTATGGTTATGGTTTGGCTTATTGGTTAAGGTTTATGGTTTTGGTCTCAGGGTGTTAGGGTTCTGTGTTAGAGTGCGTGTTAGGGTATGGGTGAGAATTGGGGTACAGGTAGGATGCGGGTAGAGCATGGGTTAGGGTAAGGTACAGGTTTAGGGTACGGGTTAGGCTAAGGTTAGGTCAGGGCTTAGGGTCAGGATGAGAGTTTAGGGTTAGGGTCCATGTCAGGATTAGCGTCAAGGTTGAGCGAGGCCATTGTTTTCTGCTCCTCCAGTTCTGGATTCTCATTGATAGATGAATGAAATGTCTGCTCTGGTCACCCACTGTTTCAAATTGAGCTCAGCCTTAGTCAAGGGTTCTTAGGGCCTCAGAGGTCATGCAGGGTTTCCCTCCACCCTCCCTCCTGGGAAGGGTGATGCAGGCCCCACTCTGTGTGGGCAGCCCCAGGTCCAGCATGGCCCTGACATGCAGGATACTAAGTAGACGTGATGTAAGACTTGGTGCATCAGTCTGCCAGCCCCCAGGGGCTGCCTTTTTTTTTTTTTCTTAGTTAATTAATTAATTAATTTGGGGCTGTGTTGGGTCTGCATTGCTGCACGGAGGCTTTCTCTAGTTGTGGTGAGTGGGGGCTTCTCATTGCGGTGGCTTCTCTTGTTGCAGAGCACAGGCTCTAAGCGCGTGGGCTTCAGCAGTTGTGGCTCGCGGGTTCTAGAGCGCAGGCTCAGTAGTTGTGGTGCACGGGCTTAGTTGCTCCACAGCATGTGGGATCTTCCCGGACCAGGGCTCAAACCCGTGTCCCCTGCATTGGCAGGTGGATTCTTAACCACTGCGCCACCAGGGAAGTCTGGTGTTGCGTTCGTGAGGGCTGGTGGGGCCCTCTTGGGACTGGACGGATCCTGTGTTCCATCTGCACGGGTGTCCAAGCAGCTCTCAGAACAGCCCTTGGCCTCTGAGCATCCAGGCAGGCACCCACGTTCCTCCAGCTCAGGTTAGCCTTGGCCCCTCCATCCCCGTGGCCAATTACTGAGCTGATTGTGTCTTTACTCTTTAAAATTAAATCACTCTCTCCAGGTGGGCGAGAAGTTTACTTGTGAACTTGGTTAGGGTGAGGGGTTAGGGGTTAAGGGTTAGGGGTTAGGGTCAGGGTTAGGGCTAGGGCTAGGGCTAGGGGTTAGGGTTAGGCTTAGGGTTGGGTTAGGGTTAGGGGTTAGGTTTAGGTTTAGGGTTAGTGTTGGGTTAGGGTTAGGGTTAAGGTAGGGTTAGGGTTGGGTTAGGGTTAGGGTTTAGGGTTAGGGTGTCCAGCTTTACGTCCCATTCAGCTGTGAGTGTAGATGTGGTCAGTCCAGTTGCATCACAGCCCCTGATTGAATTTTGTAAGAATTCCTCTCTCTCTCACTGTCTTTCTTTTTTTATAATTAATTTTTAGAGTGGGGTGTAGCTGATTTGCAATGTTGTGTTTCTTGGTGCTGTACATCCACCTGAGTCACTTACAGAGAGACATCAATAAATTCTTTTCTAGTTTCTAGTAGTCAGATAGATGTTTTTTTCTGTGAATAGAGTGTGCTGAGTCCAGTTCCTTGAACAATGAGTATGTCTTGGCGATTACATTATTGGCGTATGGAACGGTATCTGTGCCAATTTCAACCTCCTGGTTTATGCATCACCGCACCACACTTCTCCCCTTAAGCAGCCATCAGTGTGTTTTGTAAATGTGTGATGGTGTTCGGTTTGTAATTCAGTTCATGGTTGGCGATTTTTAGATTCCCTTTATAAGTGATATCTTATGATAAGTTTCTCTTGCTGTCTAACTTATTTCACTCTCAATGACCAAACATAAGTGCCCCTGAGTTGCTGCAACTGGCCTCATTTCATTGATTTCAGGGCTGAGTAATATTCCGTTGTGCTTAAGTACCAAATTTTCTTTCACCATTTCTTCCTTCCAAGGACTATTAAGTTGTACCCAAGTCGAGGCTGTTGTAAACATAGCAGCAGTAAACGGGGTGCCTGCGTCCTGTGGATTTTTGGTTTTTCCAACATATAGGCCCATGAGTGGAAGCGCCCTATGCTTTGTAGCTCTGTTTTTTAGATGTTTTAGGAAACACAGCACACTTCTCCAGAGTGGCCGTTGGCAATTTACATTCCCCCCTTCAGCGTAACAAGGCTCCCTTTTCTCCTCTCCTTGTCCTGCCTATCTGGTTTTTACCCTTTGTGAGGATGGTCCTTTTTTCTGATTCGAAGTGATACCTCTTTGTAGTGTTGATTTGCATTGCCCGCTTCTTTGGTTGGCCAAAAAGGGCGTATGCGTTTTTCCTGAATATATTCTGGAAGTTAAATTTGAGAGACAGCTTTTTTTGTTTAATTGATTAATTTATTAATTTATTTTTGGCTGTGTTGGGTCTTCGTTTCTGTGTGAAGGCTTTCTCTAGTTGTGGAAAGAGGGGTCCACTCTTCATCGCGGTGCACGGGCCTCTCACTATCGCGGCCTCTCTTGTTGCGGAGCACAGGCTCCAGACGTGCAGGCTCAATATTTGTGGCTCACGGGCCTAGTTGCTCCGCGGCATGTGGGATCTTCCCAGGTCAGGGCTCGAACCCGTGTCCCCTGCATTAGCAGGCAGATTCTCAACCACTGCGCCGCCAGGGAAGCCCCTTGAATAGTTTTGTATTTAAAATTTGTCTGTGGGGACTTCCCTGGTGACGCAGTGGTTAAGAGTCCGCCTGCCAATGCAGGGGACACGGGCTCGAGCCCTGGTCCGGGAAGATCCCACATGCCGCAGAGCAACCAAGCCTGCGCGGCACAACTACTGAAGCCTGCGCGCCTAGAGCCCATGCTCGCCCACAAGAGAAGCCACCGCAATGAGAAGCCCGTGCACCGCAACGAAGAGTAGCCCCGCTCGACGCAACTAGAGAAAGCCCACATGCAGCAACGAAGACCCAATGCAGCCAAACATAAATTAGAAACTACAATAAAATTTGCCTCTGAATAACTTTGAGTGAATTTGGTATAAGTTGTAAAGTTTGCATCTACATTCACTTCATTCCAAATGGTTTCCAATTAATTGTTCCTTAACTACTTTTAGAAAGCTTTTGGGATAGAGACTCCATTTTAGTTTGAATGTCCAGTTTAATGGATTCAGCAGTCCTGTCAGTAGGGCACGCTGCCTCCAGTGACCTGTGAGGGAGGCGCGGCCTGCACTTCCTGCACTGACCACAGGGTGGCGCCGAGTTCGCCTCTCTGACCCACAGCGCATGCTCGTTCCTTGGGAACTCGATTGTGAGGTCAGCTGAGAGCAGTTGAGCCTCCTCAGGCGCGGGGGCGGGGGCGGAGGCCTTCCGGTAGGACGCCCGGCTCAGTGTCTCTGCTGAGAGGAGCTCGGTCTCCGTCTCCTTAGGACTCGCTGGGGTTTCGGCTTCAGGACAAAGTGGGGCTGCGTCCACGCTGACTAGGGAACTAGGTTTCCTGAGGACCCAGGTGATGCCTGAGGAAAAGGTGAAGAGACGGTGAGGAAAAGTGGGGAGAAGCTTCCTGTGGGCGACTGACCGTTGAGGGGGTCCGTCTTCGTGTGAGCGAGGGAGGGCTTGGCGTGGAAAGCTGGGTTTTTGTTCAGGTTTGTGTGCAGGGTAGCCAGCATGAGTTATGGGGCGTCCAGTTTTCCCAGCACCATTTATGGTGGGGAGTGTCGTGCTCCTTGGTGTGTCCTTGGTCCCTGTGTCATAAATTCACCGACCCCGTCCATGGGGGTTGAATTCTGGTCTCTCTGTCCTGTTCCTCTGGTCCCTGTGCCCGTTTTGAGCCAGTTCCACACTGTTTTGGTGACTGTAGCTTCTCAGCAGAGTGTGACGTCAGGGAGGGAGATGCCTCCAGCCCGTTCTCTTTTTGCAGGGTTTCTTTGGCTATTTGGGGTCCTTTGTGGTTCCCCACAGATATTAGGAGGATTTGCTCTATTTGGGGGGAAAATACCATGGAATTTTGGGAGGGATTGCATTCACTGTGTCCACTGCTTTGGGTAGCATGGATATTTTAACAACATTAATTGTTCCATTCCATGAGAACAGGATATCTTTCCATTTATTGGTGTGTTTTTCAATGTCTTCATCAATGTCTTAAAGTTTTCAGTGTGCAGGTCTTTCACCTCCTTGGTTGACTTTATTCCCAGGTATTTTGTTCTTTTTGATGCAGTTGTAAATGGGGTTGCTTTCTTTCTCTTTCTGATGGTTCATTATTAGTGTTTAGAAATGCAACTGATTTCTGTGTATTGATTTTGCAACTTTACTGAATTTATTTATTAGTTCTAATAGTGTTTTTGTGGCATGAAGTGGAAAATTGGAATTCAAAAATCCCACTGTTTCTACCATATCCAGGTCGTCCACAACACGGAGGACAGCGGCTCCTAATATAACCTTCCCACGGTGCCTCTAAATGACATGTGGACTTTGGGTGAACTGGATCTGGGTAAGGCTTGGCTTCTATCTGGAAGTTTGATGTTTTCTCTGCTTTTCTGGCATGCTATTGACATACATGATGTTTTGAAAAGTAATTGACTTTCCAGTAATTTCAAACATACAACTTTACATACATAAAAACAAGTCTTGTACCTTGATTAAATATACTCCTAAATATTGATGTTGACATTATTACAAATGGAATTGTTCTCATAAATTCTTTTTCAGATTAATTTTTGCCAGCGTATGCATATAAGATAGATTTTCATGAATTGATATTTTGTTCTATAACTTTGCTTATTAATTAGTTGATTAGCTCAAAGAATTTCTTTGCTGATTATAGGTAGTTTTATATATAAGATGATGTGACCTATGTTCTGTGAAGAGACACGGTTTTAATTTTTCCATTCACCCATGGATGCCTTTTATTTCTTTCCTCAAGATTCTGGGTAGAACTTCCAGTACACTATTGAGTAACGGTGATGAAGGCCAGCTTCCTGGCCTTGTTCCTGATTTCAGGAGTAAATCTTTCAGTCTTTAACATTGAGCACGATGTTTGCTGTGGCTTTTTGTACTACTCTTTTCCATATTGAACAAATTTCCTTTTCTTCCTGCTTTCTTGAGTGTTTTTCATGAAATAACACTGGATTTTCATTGTAGATTTTTTGCATGAATTGATATGGTTATGTGTTTTTACTTCACACCATTATTGTGGTTGAATACATTGCTTACTTTTAATATGTTGAGCAACCTGAAATTCCTGGTGTAGAGATACTTGCTTATGGCATTATCCATTTAAAGTTCTGTTGGTTTCATGTTGCTATTATTGTGTGATAGATTTTTACATTCATATTTGTAAGTTGTACTGGGGTAGTTTTCTTGTTTTTTTCCTCTATTTTTAAAATCTTTTTTAAAATAGTGGTTTTATTTCATTCTAATTATTTATTTATTTTGGCCACGTCCCATGGCTTGTGGGATCTTAGTTCCCCAGTCAGGGATCGAACCCGAGCCCTTGGCAGTGAAAGCACAGAGTCCTAACCACTGGGCCACCAGAGAATTCCCCAGTTTTCTTTTTCATGATGTATTTGTATAATCTGATTAGACTTGGCTTGGTGTAAGTGGTTTGGAGGGTTAGCATTAGGGCTGGGGCTGGTGTGAGGGTTGGGGCTGTGTATGGTTTATGGTTGCTGTTATGGTTTAAGTTTTATGCTTAATGAGTTATTTATGGGTATGGTTAATGAATATATTTTATGGTTTGCTTATGGTTATGGTTTGGCTTATTGGTTAAGGTTTATGGTTTTGGTCTCAGGGTGTTAGGGTTCTGTGTTAGAGTGCGTGTTAGGGTATGGGTGAGAATTGGGGTACAGGTAGGATGCGGGTAGAGCATGGGTTAGGGTAAGGTACAGGTTTAGGGTACGGGTTAGGCTAAGGTTAGGTCAGGGCTTAGGGTCAGGATGAGAGTTTAGGGTTAGGGTCCATGTCAGGATTAGCGTCAAGGTTGAGCGAGGCCATTGTTTTCTGCTCCTCCAGTTCTGGATTCTCATTGATAGATGAATGAAATGTCTGCTCTGGTCACCCACTGTTTCAAATTGAGCTCAGCCTTAGTCAAGGGTTCTTAGGGCCTCAGAGGTCATGCAGGGTTTCCCTCCACCCTCCCTCCTGGGAAGGGTGATGCAGGCCCCACTCTGTGTGGGCAGCCCCAGGTCCAGCATGGCCCTGACATGCAGGATACTAAGTAGACGTGATGTAAGACTTGGTGCATCAGTCTGCCAGCCCCCAGGGGCTGCCTTTTTTTTTTTTTCTTAGTTAATTAATTAATTAATTTGGGGCTGTGTTGGGTCTGCATTGCTGCACGGAGGCTTTCTCTAGTTGTGGTGAGTGGGGGCTTCTCATTGCGGTGGCTTCTCTTGTTGCAGAGCACAGGCTCTAAGCGCGTGGGCTTCAGCAGTTGTGGCTCGCGGGTTCTAGAGCGCAGGCTCAGTAGTTGTGGTGCACGGGCTTAGTTGCTCCACAGCATGTGGGATCTTCCCGGACCAGGGCTCAAACCCGTGTCCCCTGCATTGGCAGGTGGATTCTTAACCACTGCGCCACCAGGGAAGTCTGGTGTTGCGTTCGTGAGGGCTGGTGGGGCCCTCTTGGGACTGGACGGATCCTGTGTTCCATCTGCACGGGTGTCCAAGCAGCTCTCAGAACAGCCCTTGGCCTCTGAGCATCCAGGCAGGCACCCACGTTCCTCCAGCTCAGGTTAGCCTTGGCCCCTCCATCCCCGTGGCCAATTACTGAGCTGATTGTGTCTTTACTCTTTAAAATTAAATCACTCTCTCCAGGTGGGCGAGAAGTTTACTTGTGAACTTGGTTAGGGTGAGGGGTTAGGGGTTAAGGGTTAGGGGTTAGGGTCAGGGTTAGGGCTAGGGCTAGGGCTAGGGGTTAGGGTTAGGCTTAGGGTTGGGTTAGGGTTAGGGGTTAGGTTTAGGTTTAGGGTTAGTGTTGGGTTAGGGTTAGGGTTAAGGTAGGGTTAGGGTTGGGTTAGGGTTAGGGTTTAGGGTTAGGGTGTCCAGCTTTACGTCCCATTCAGCTGTGAGTGTAGATGTGGTCAGTCCAGTTGCATCACAGCCCCTGATTGAATTTTGTAAGAATTCCTCTCTCTCTCACTGTCTTTCTTTTTTTATAATTAATTTTTAGAGTGGGGTGTAGCTGATTTGCAATGTTGTGTTTCTTGGTGCTGTACATCCACCTGAGTCACTTACAGAGAGACATCAATAAATTCTTTTCTAGTTTCTAGTAGTCAGATAGATGTTTTTTTCTGTGAATAGAGTGTGCTGAGTCCAGTTCCTTGAACAATGAGTATGTCTTGGCGATTACATTATTGGCGTATGGAACGGTATCTGTGCCAATTTCAACCTCCTGGTTTATGCATCACCGCACCACACTTCTCCCCTTAAGCAGCCATCAGTGTGTTTTGTAAATGTGTGATGGTGTTCGGTTTGTAATTCAGTTCATGGTTGGCGATTTTTAGATTCCCTTTATAAGTGATATCTTATGATAAGTTTCTCTTGCTGTCTAACTTATTTCACTCTCAATGACCAAACATAAGTGCCCCTGAGTTGCTGCAACTGGCCTCATTTCATTGATTTCAGGGCTGAGTAATATTCCGTTGTGCTTAAGTACCAAATTTTCTTTCACCATTTCTTCCTTCCAAGGACTATTAAGTTGTACCCAAGTCGAGGCTGTTGTAAACATAGCAGCAGTAAACGGGGTGCCTGCGTCCTGTGGATTTTTGGTTTTTCCAACATATAGGCCCATGAGTGGAAGCGCCCTATGCTTTGTAGCTCTGTTTTTTAGATGTTTTAGGAAACACAGCACACTTCTCCAGAGTGGCCGTTGGCAATTTACATTCCCCCCTTCAGCGTAACAAGGCTCCCTTTTCTCCTCTCCTTGTCCTGCCTATCTGGTTTTTACCCTTTGTGAGGATGGTCCTTTTTTCTGATTCGAAGTGATACCTCTTTGTAGTGTTGATTTGCATTGCCCGCTTCTTTGGTTGGCCAAAAAGGGCGTATGCGTTTTTCCTGAATATATTCTGGAAGTTAAATTTGAGAGACAGCTTTTTTTGTTTAATTGATTAATTTATTAATTTATTTTTGGCTGTGTTGGGTCTTCGTTTCTGTGTGAAGGCTTTCTCTAGTTGTGGAAAGAGGGGTCCACTCTTCATCGCGGTGCACGGGCCTCTCACTATCGCGGCCTCTCTTGTTGCGGAGCACAGGCTCCAGACGTGCAGGCTCAATATTTGTGGCTCACGGGCCTAGTTGCTCCGCGGCATGTGGGATCTTCCCAGGTCAGGGCTCGAACCCGTGTCCCCTGCATTAGCAGGCAGATTCTCAACCACTGCGCCGCCAGGGAAGCCCCTTGAATAGTTTTGTATTTAAAATTTGTCTGTGGGGACTTCCCTGGTGACGCAGTGGTTAAGAGTCCGCCTGCCAATGCAGGGGACACGGGCTCGAGCCCTGGTCCGGGAAGATCCCACATGCCGCAGAGCAACCAAGCCTGCGCGGCACAACTACTGAAGCCTGCGCGCCTAGAGCCCATGCTCGCCCACAAGAGAAGCCACCGCAATGAGAAGCCCGTGCACCGCAACGAAGAGTAGCCCCGCTCGACGCAACTAGAGAAAGCCCACATGCAGCAACGAAGACCCAATGCAGCCAAACATAAATTAGAAACTACAATAAAATTTGCCTCTGAATAACTTTGAGTGAATTTGGTATAAGTTGTAAAGTTTGCATCTACATTCACTTCATTCCAAATGGTTTCCAATTAATTGTTCCTTAACTACTTTTAGAAAAGTTTTGGGATAGAGACTCCATTTTAGTTTGAATGTCCAGTTTAATGGATTCAGCAGTCCTGTCAGTAGGGCACGCTGCCTCCAGTGACCTGTGAGGGAGGCGCGGCCTGCACTTCCTGCACTGACCACAGGGTGGGGCCGAGTTCGCCTCTCTGACCCACAGCGCATGCTCGTTCCTTGGGAACTCGATTGTGAGGTCAGCTGAGAGCAGTTGAGCCTCCTCAGGCGCGGGGGCGGGGGCGGAGGCCTTCCGGTAGGACGCCCGGCTCAGTGTCTCTGCTGAGAGGAGCTCGGTCTCCGTCTCCTTAGGACTCGCTGGGGTTTCGGCTTCAGGACAAAGTGGGGCTGCGTCCACGCTGACTAGGGAACTAGGTTTCCTGAGGACCCAGGTGATGCCTGAGGAAAAGGTGAAGAGACGGTGAGGAAAAGTGGGGAGAAGCTTCCTGTGGGCGACTGACCGTTGAGGGGGTCCGTCTTCGTGTGAGCGAGGGAGGGCTTGGCGTGGAAAGCTGGGTTTTTGTTCAGGTTTGTGTGCAGGGTAGGCAGCATGAGTTATGGGGCGTCCAGTTTTCCCAGCACCATTTATGGTGGGGAGTGTCGTGCTCCTTGGTGTGTCCTTGGTCCCTGTGTCATAAATTCACCGACCCCGTCCGTGGGGGTTGAATTCTGGTCTCTGTGTCCTGTTCCTCTTGTCCCTGTGCCCGTTTTGAGCCAGTTCCACACTGTTTTGGTGACTGTAGATTCTCAGCAGAGTGTGACGTCAGGGAGGGAGATGCCTCCAGCCCGTTCTCTTTTTTCAGGGTTTCTTTGGCTTTTTGGGGTCCTTTGTGGTTCCCCACAGATATTAGGAGGATTTGCTCTATTTGGGGGGAAAATACCATGGAATTTTGGGAGGGATTGCATTCACTGTGTCCACTGCTTTGGGTAGCATGGATATTTTAACAACATTAATTGTTCCATTCCATGAGAACAGGATATCTTTCCATTTATTGGTGTGTTTTTCAATGTCTTCATCAATGTCTTAAAGTTTTCAGTGTGCAGGTCTTTCACCTCCTTGGTTGACTTTCTTCCCAGGTATTTTGTTCTTTTTGATGCAGTTGTAAATGGGGTTGCTTTCTTTCTCTTTCTGATGGTTCATTATTAGTGTTTAGAAATGCAACTGATTTCTGTGTATTGATTTTGCAACTTTACTGAATTTATTTATTAGTTCTAATAGTGTTTTTGTGGCATGAAGTGGAAAATTGGAATTCAACAATCCCACTGTTTCTACCATATCCAGGTCGTCCACAACACGGAGGACAGCGGCTCGTAATATAACCTTCCCACGGTGCCTCTAAATGACATGTGGACTTTGGGTGAACTGGATCTGGGTAAGGCTTTGCTTCTATCTGGAAGTTTGATGTTTTCTCTGCTTTTCTGGCATGCTATTGACATACATGATGTTTTGAAAAGTTATTGACTTTCCAGTAATTTCAAACATACAACTTTACATACATAAAAACAAGTCTTGTACCTTGATTAAATATACTCCTAAATATTGATGTTGACATTATTACAAATGGAATTGTTCTCATAAATTATTTTTCAGATTATTTTTTGCCAGCGTATGCATATAAGATAGATTTTCATGAATTGATATTTTGTTCTATAACTTTGCTTATTAATTAGTTGATTAGCTCAAAGAATTTCTTTGCTGATTATAGGTAGTTTTATATATAAGATGATGTGACCTATGTTCTGTGAAGAGACACGGTTTTAATTTTTCCATTCACCCATGGATGCCTTTTATTTCTTTCCTCAAGATTCTGGGTGGAACTTCCAGTACACTATTGAGTAACGGTGATGAAGGCCAGCTTCCTGGCCTTGTTCCTGATTTCAGGAGTAAATCTTTCAGTCTTTAACGTTGAGCACGATGTTTGCTGTGGCTTTTTGTACTACTCTTTTCCATATTGAACAAATTTCCTTTTCTTCCTGCTTTCTTGAGTGTTTTTCATGAAATAACACTGGATTTTCATTGTAGATTTTTTGCATGAATTGATATGGTTATGTGTTTTTACTTCACACCATTATTGTGGTTGAATACATTGCTTACTTTTAATATGTTGAGCAACCTGAAATTCCTGGTGTAGAGATACTTGCTTATGGCATTATCCATTTAAAGTTCTGTTGGTTTCATGTTGCTATTATTGTGTGATAGATTTTTACATTCATATTTGTAAGTTGTACTGGGGTAGTTTTCTTGCTTTTTTCCTCTATTTTTAAAATCTTTTTTAAAATAGTGGTTTTATTTCATTCTAATTATTTATTTATTTTGGCCACGTCCCATGGCTTGTGGGATCTTAGTTCCCCAGTCAGGGATCGAACCCGAGCCCTTGGCAGTGAAAGCACAGAGTCCTAACCACTGGGCCACCAGAGAATTCCCCAGTTTTCTTTTTCAAGATGTATTTGTATAATCTGATTAGACTTGGCTTGGTGTAAGTGGTTTGGAGGGTTAGCATTAGGGCTGGGGCTGGTGTGAGGGTTGGGGCTGTGTATGGTTTATGGTTGCTGTTATGGTTTAAGTTTTATGCTTAATGAGTTATTTATGGGTATGGTTAATGAATATATTTTATGGTTTGCTTATGGTTATGGTTTGGCTTATTGGTTAAGGTTTATGGTTTTGGTCTCAGGGTGTTAGGGTTCTGTGTTAGAGTGCGTGTTAGGGTATGGGTGAGAATTGGGGTACAGGTAGGATGCGGGTAGAGCATGGGTTAGGGTAAGGTACAGGTTTAGGGTACGGGTTAGGCTAAGGTTAGGTCAGGGCTTAGGGTCAGGGTCAGAGTTTAGGGTTAGGGTCCATGTCAGGATTAGCGTCAAGGTTGAGCGAGGCCATTGTTTTCTGCTCCTCCAGTTCTGGATTCTCATTGATAGATGAATGAAATGTCTGCTCTGGTCACCCACTGTTTCAAATTGAGCTCAGCCTTAGTCAAGGGTTCTTAGGGCCTCAGAGGTCATGCAGGGTTTCCCTCCACCCTCCCTCCTGGGAAGGGTGATGCAGGCCCCACTCTGTGTGGGCAGCCCCAGGTCCAGCATGGCCCTGACATGCAGGATACTAAGTAGACGTGATGTAAGACTTGGTGCATCAGTCTGCCAGCCCCCAGGGGCTGCCTTTTTTTTTTTTCTTAATTAATTAATTAATTAATTTGGGGCTGTGTTGGGTCTGCATTGCTGCACGGAGGCTTTCTCTAGTTGCGGCGAGTAGGGGCTTCTCATTGTGGTGGCTTCTCTTGTTGCAGAGCACAGGCTCTAAGCGCGTGGGCTTCAGCAGTTGTGGCTCGCGGGTTCTAGAGCGCAGGCTCAGTAGTTGTGGTGCACGGGCTTAGTTGCTCCACAGCATGTGGGATCTTCCCGGACCAGGGCTCAAACCCGTGTCCCCTGCATTGGCAGGTGGATTCTTAACCACTGCGCCACCAGGGAAGTCTGGTGTTGCGTTCGTGAGGGCTGGTGGGGCCCTCTTGGGACTGGACGGATCCTGTGTTCCATCTGCACGGGTGTCCAAGCAGCTCTCAGAACAGCCCTTGGCCTCTGAGCATCCAGGCAGGCACCCACGTTCCTCCAGCTCAGGTTAGCCTTGGCCCCTCCATCCCCGTGGCCAATTACTGAGCTGATTGTGTCTTTACTCTTTAAAATTAAATCACTCTCTCCAGGTGGGCGAGAAGTTTACTTGTGAACTTGGTTAGGGTGAGGGGTTAGGGGTTAAGGGTTAGAGGTTAGGGTCAGGGTTAGGGCTAGGGCTAGGGCTAGGGGTTAGGGTTAGGCTTAGGGTTGGGTTAGGGTTAGGGATTAGGTTTAGGGTTAGGGTTAGTGTTGGGTTAGGTTTAGGGTTAAGGTAGGGTTAGGGTTGGGTTAGGGTTAGGGTTTAGGGTTAGGGTGTCCAGCTTTACGTCCCATTCAGCTGTGAGTGTAGATGTGGTCAGTCCAGTTGCATCAGAGCCCCTGATTGAATTTTGTAAGAATTCCTCTCTCTCTCACTGTCTTTCTTTTTTTATAATTAAATTTTAGAGTGGGGTGTAGCTGATTTGCAATGTTGTGTTTCTTGGTGCTGTACATCCACCTGAGTCACTTACAGAGAGACATCAATAAATTCTTTTCTAGTTTCTAGTAGTCAGATAGATGTTTTTTTCTGTGAATAGAGTGTGCTGAGTCCAGTTCCTTGAACAATGAGTATGTCTTGGCGATTACATTATTGGCGTATGGAACGGTATCTGTGCCAATTTCAACCTCCTGGTTTATGCATCACCGCACCACACTTCTCCCCTTAAGCAGCCATCAGTGTGTTTTGTAAATGTGTGATGGTGTTCGGTTTGTAATTCAGTTCATGGTTGGCGATTTTTAGATTCCCTTTATAAGTGATATCTTATGATAAGTTTCTCTTGCTGTCTAACTTATTTCACTCTCAATGACCAAACATAAGTCCCCCTGAGTTGCTGCAACTGGCCTCATTTCATTGATTTCAGGGCTGAGTAATATTCCGTTGTGCTTAAGTACCAAATTTTCTTTCACCATTTTTTCCTTCCAAGGACTATTAAGTTGTACCCAAGTCAAGGCTGTTGTAAACATAGCAGCAGTAAACGGGGTGCCTGCGTCCTGTGGATTTTTGGTTTTTCCAACATATAAGCCCATGAGTGGAAGCGCCCTATGCTTTGTAGCTCTGTTTTTTAGATGTTTTAGGAAACACAGCACACTTCTCCAGAGTGGCCGTTGGCAATTTACATTCCCCCCTTCAGCGTAACAAGGCTCCCTTTTCTCCTCTCCTTGTCCTGCCTATCTGGTTTTTACCCTTTGTGAGGATGGTCCTTTTTTCTGATTCGAAGTGATACCTCTTTGTAGTGTTGATTTGCGTTGCCCGCTTCTTTGGTTGGCCAAAAAGGGCGTATGCATTTTTCCTGAATATATTCTGGAAGTTAAATTTGAGAGACAGCTTTTTTTGTTTAATTGATTAATTAATTAATTTATTTTTGGCTGTGTTGGGTCTTCGTTTCTGTGTGAAGGCTTTCTCTAGTTGTGGCAAGCGGGGGCCACTCTTCATCGCGGTGCGCGGGCCTCTCACTATCGCGGCCTCTCTTGTTGCGGAGCACAGGCTCCAGACGTGCAGGCTCAATAGTTGTGGCTCACGGGCCTAGTTGCTCCATGGCATGTGGGATCTTCCCAGGTCAGGGCTCGAACCCGTGTCCCCTGCATTAGCAGGCAGATTCTCAACCACTGCGCCACCAGGGAAGCCCCTTGAATAGTTTTGTATTTAAAATTTGTCTGTGGGGACTTCCCTGGTGACGCAGTGGTTAAGAGCCCGCCTGCCAATGCAGGGGACACGGGCTCGAGCCCTGGTCCGGGAAGATCCCACATGCCGCAGAGCAACCAAGCCTGCGCGGCACAACTACTGAAGCCTGCGCGCCTAGAGCCCATGCTCGCCCACAAGAGAAGCCACCGCAATGAGAAGCCCGTGCACCGCAACGAAGAGTAGCCCCGCTCGACGCAACTAGAGAAAGCCCACATGCAGCAACGAAGACCCAACGCAGCCAAACATAAATTAGAAACTACAATAAAATTTGCCTCTGAATAACTTTGAGTGAATTTGGTATAAGTTGTAAAGTTTGCATCTACATTCACTTCATTCCAAATGGTTTCCAATTAATTGTTCCTTAACTACTTTTAGAAAGCTTTTGGGATAGAGACTCCATTTTAGTTTGAATGTCCAGTTTAATGGATTCAGCAGTCCTGTCAGTAGGGCACGCTGCCTCCAGTGACCTGTGAGGGAGGCTCGGCCTGCACTTCCTGCACTGACCACAGGGAGGCGCCGAGTTCGCCTCTCTGACCCACAGCGCATGCTCGTTCCCTGGGAACTCGATTGTGAGGTCAGCTGAGAGCAGTTGAGCCTCCTCAGGCGCGGGGGCGGGGGCGGAGGCCTTCCGGTCGGACGCCCGGCTCAGTGTCTCTGCTGAGAGGAGCTCGGTCTCCGTCTCCTTAGGACTCGCTGGGGTTTCGGCTTCAGGACAAAGTGGGGCTGCTTCCACGCTGACTAGGGAACTAGGTTTCCTGAGGACCCAGGTGATGCCTGAGGAAAAGGTGAAGAGACGGTGAGGAAAAGTGGGGAGAAGCTTCCTGTGGGCGACTGACCGTTGAGGGGGTTCGTCTTCGTGTGAGCGAGGGAGGGCTTGGCGTGGAAAGCTGGGTTTTTGTTCAGGTTTGTGTGCAGGGTAGGCAGCATGAGTTATGGGGCGTCCAGTTTTCCCAGCACCATTTATGGTGGGGAGTGTCGTGCTCCTTGGTGTGTCCTTGGTCCCTGTGTCATAAATTCACCGACCCCGTCCGTGGGGGTTGAATTCTGGTCTCTGTGTCCTGTTCCTCTGGTCCCTGTGCCCGTTTTGAGCCAGTTCCACACTGTTTTGGTGACTGTAGCTTCTCAGCAGAGTGTGACGTCAGGGAGGGAGATGCCTCCAGCCCGTTCTCTTTTTTCAGGGTTTCTTTGGCTATTTGGGGTCCTTTGTGGTTCCCCACAGATATTAGGAGGATTTGCTCTATTTGGGGGGAAAATACCATGGAATTTTGGGAGGGATTGCATTCACTGTGTCCACTGCTTTGGGTAGCATGGATATTTTAACAACATTAATTGTTCCATTCCATGAGAACAGGATATCTTTCCATTTATTGGTGTGTTTTTCAATGTCTTCATCAATGTCTTAAAGTTTTCAGTGTGCAGGTCTTTCACCTCCTTGGTTGACTTTATTCCCAGGTATTTTGTTCTTTTTGATGCAGTTGTAAATGGGGTTGCTTTCTTTCTCTTTCTGATGGTTCATTATTAGTGTTTAGAAATGCAACTGATTTCTGTGTATTGATTTTGCAACTTTACTGAATTTATTTATTAGTTCTAATAGTGTTTTTGTGGCATGAAGTGGAAAATTGGAATTCAAAAATCCCACTGTTTCTACCATATCCAGGTCGTCCACAACACGGAGGACAGCGGCTCCTAATATAACCTTCCCACGGTGCCTCTAAATGACATGTGGACTTTGGGTGAACTGGATCTGGGTAAGTCTTGGCTTCTATCTGGAAGTTTGATGTTTTCTCTGCTTTTCTGGCATGCTATTGACATACATGATGTTTTGAAAAGTAATTGACTTTCCAGTAATTTCAAACATACAACTTTACATACATAAAAACAAGTCTTGTACCTTGATTAAATATACTCCTAAATATTGATGTTGACATTATTACAAATGGAATTGTTCTCATAAATTCTTTTTCAGATTATTTTTTGCCAGCGTATGCATATAAGATAGATTTTCATGAATTGATATTTTGTTCTATAACTTTGCTTATTAATTAGTTGATTAGCTCAAATAATTTCTTTGCTGATTATAGGTAGTTTTATATATAAGATGATGTGACCTATGTTCTGTGAAGAGACACGGTTTTAATTTTTCCATTCACCCATGGATGCCTTTTATTTCTTTCCTCAAGATTCTGGGTGGAACTTCCAGTACACTATTGAGTAACGGTGATGAAGGCCAGCTTCCTGGCCTTGTTCCTGATTTCAGGAGTAAATCTTTCAGTCTTTAACGTTGAGCACGATGTTTGCTGTGGCTTTTTGTACTACTCTTTTCCATATTGAACAAATTTCCTTTTCTTCCTGCTTTCTTGAGTGTTTTTCATGAAATAACACTGGATTTTCATTGTAGATTTTTTGCATGAATTGATATGGTTATGTGTTTTTACTTCACACCATTATTGTGGTTGAATACATTGCTTACTTTTAATATGTTGAGCAACCTGAAATTCCTGGTGTAGAGATACTTGCTTATGGCATTATCCATTTAAAGTTCTGTTGGTTTCATGTTGCTATTATTGTGTGATAGATTTTTACATTCATATTTGTAAGTTGTACTGGGGTAGTTTTCTTGCTTTTTTCCTCTATTTTTAAAATCTTTTTTAAAATAGTGGTTTTATTTCATTCTAATTATTTATTTATTTTGGCCACGTCCCATGGCTTGTGGGATCTTAGTTCCCCAGTCAGGGATCGAACCCGAGCCCTTGGCAGTGAAAGCACAGAGTCCTAACCACTGGGCCACCAGAGAATTCCCCAGTTTTCTTTTTCAAGATGTATTTGTATAATCTGATTAGACTTGGCTTGGTGTAAGTGGTTTGGAGGGTTAGCATTAGGGCTGGGGCTGGTGTGAGGGTTGGGGCTGTGTATGGTTTATGGTTGCTGTGATGGTTTAAGTTTTATGCTTAATGAGTTATTTATGGGTATGGTTAATGAATATATTTTATGGTTTGCTTATGGTTATGGTTTGGCTTATTGGTTAAGGTTTATGGTTTTGGTCTCAGGGTGTTAGGGTTCTGTGTTAGAGTGCGTGTTAGGGTATGGGTGAGAATTGGGGTACAGGTAGGATGCGGGTAGAGCATGGGTTAGGGTAAGGTACAGGTTTAGGGTACGGGTTAGGCTAAGGTTAGGTCAGGGCTTAGGGTCAGGGTCAGAGTTTAGGGTTAGGGTCCATGTCAGGATTAGCGTCAAGGTTGAGCGAGGCCATTGTTTTCTGCTCCTCCAGTTCTGGATTCTCATTGATAGATGAATGAAATGTCTGCTCTGGTCACCCACTGTTTCAAATTGAGCTCAGCCTTAGTCAAGGGTTCTTAGGGCCTCAGAGGTCATGCAGGGTTTCCCTCCACCCTCCCTCCTGGGAAGGGTGATGCAGGCCCCACTCTGTGTGGGCAGCCCCAGGTCCAGCATGGCCCTGACATGCAGGATACTAAGTAGACGTGATGTAAGACTTGGTGCATCAGTCTGCCAGCCCCCAGGGGCTGCCTTTTTTTTTTTTCTTAATTAATTAATTAATTAATTTGGGGCTGTGTTGGGTCTGCATTGCTGCACGGAGGCTTTCTCTAGTTGCGGCGAGTGGGGGCTTCTCATTGCGGTGGCTTCTCTTGTTGCAGAGCACAGGCTCTAAGCGCGTGGGCTTCAGCAGTTGTGGCTCGCGGGTTCTAGAGCGCAGGCTCAGTAGTTGTGGTGCACGGGCTTAGTTGCTCCACAGCATGTGGGATCTTCCCGGACCAGGGCTCAAACCCGTGTCCCCTGCATTGGCAGGTGGATTCTTAACCACTGCGCCACCAGGGAAGTCTGGTGTTGCGTTCGTGAGGGCTGGTGGGGCCCTCTTGGGACAGGACGGATCCTGTGTTCCATCTGCACGGGTGTCCAAGCAGCTCTCAGAGCAGCCCTTGGCCTCTGAGCATCCAGGCAGGCACCCACGTTCCTCCAGCTCAGGTTAGCCTTGGCCCCTCCATCCCCGTGGCCAATTACTGAGCTGATTGTGTCTTTACTCTTTAAAATTAAATCACTCTCTCCAGGTGGGCAAGAAGTTTACTTGTGAACTTGGTTAGGGTGAGGGGTTAGGGGTTAAGGGTTAGGGGTTAGGGTCAGGGTTAGGGCTAGGGCTAGGGCTAGGGGTTAGGGTTAGGCTTAGGGTTGGGTTAGGGTTAGGGGTTAGGTTTAGGGTTAGGGTTAGTGTTGGGTTAGGTTTAGGGTTAAGGTAGGGTTAGGGTTGGGTTAGGGTTAGAGTTTAGGGTTAGGGTGTCCAGCTTTACGTCCCATTCAGCTGTGAGTGTAGATGTGGTCAGTCCAGTTGCATCAGAGCCCCTGATTGAATTTTGTAAGAATTCCTCTCTCTCTCACTGTCTTTCTTTTTTTATAATTAATTTTTAGAGTGGGGTGTAGCTGATTTGCAGTGTTGTGTTTCTTGGTGCTGTACATCCACCTGAGTCACTTACAGAGAGACATCAATAAATTCTTTTCTAGTTTCTAGTAGTCAGATAGATGTTTTTTTCTGTGAATAGAGTGTGCTGAGTCCAGTTCCTTGAACAATGAGTATGTCTTGGCGATTACATTACTGGCGTATGGAACGGTATCTGTGCCAATTTCAACCTCCTGGTTTATGCATCACCGCACCACACTTCTCCCCTTAAGCAGCCATCAGTGTGTTTTGTAAATGTGTGATGGTGTTCGGTTTGTAATTCAGTTCATGGTTGGCGATTTTTAGATTCCCTTTATAAGTGATATCTTATGATAAGTTTCTCTTGCTGTCTAACTTATTTCACTCTCAATGACCAAACATAAGTCCCCCTGAGTTGCTGCAACTGGCCTCATTTCATTGATTTCAGGGCTGAGTAATATTCCGTTGTGCTTAAGTACCAAATTTTCTTTCACCATTTTTTCCTTCCAAGGACTATTAAGTTGTACCCAAGTCGAGGCTGTTGTAAACATAGCAGCAGTAAACGGGGTGCCTGCGTCCTGTGGATTTTTGGTTTTTCCAACATATAGGCCCATGAGTGGAAGCGCCCTATGCTTTGTAGCTCTGTTTTTTAGATGTTTTAGGAAACACAGCACACTTCTCCAGAGTGGCCGTTGGCAATTTACATTCCCCCCTTCAGCGTAACAAGGCTCCCTTTTCTCCTCTCCTTGTCCTGCCTATCTGGTTTTTACCCTTTGTGAGGATGGTCCTTTTTTCTGATTCGAAGTGATACCTCTTTGTAGTGTTGATTTGCATTGCCCGCTTCTTTGGTTGGCCAAAAAGGGCGTATGCATTTTTCCTGAATATATTCTGGAAGTTAAATTTGAGAGACAGCTTTTTTTGTTTAATTGATTAATTAATTAATTTATTTTTGGCTGTGTTGGGTCTTCGTTTCTGTGTGAAGGCTTTCTCTAGTTGTGGCAAGCGGGGGCCACTCTTCATCGCGGTGCGCGGGCCTCTCACTATCGCGGCCTCTCTTGTTGCGGAGCACAGGCTCCAGACGTGCAGGCTCAATAGTTGTGGCTCACGGGCCTAGTTGCTCCGCGGCATGTGGGATCTTCCCAGGTCAGGGCTCGAACCCGTGTCCCCTGCATTAGCAGGCAGATTTTCAACCACTGCGCCACCAGGGAAGCCCCTTGAATAGTTTTGTATTTAAAATTTGTCTGTGGGGACTTCCCTGGTGACGCAGTGGTTAAGAGTCCGCCTGCCAATGCAGGGGACACGGGCTCGAGCCCTGGTCCGGGAAGATCCCACATGCCGCAGAGCAACCAAGCCTGCGCGGCACAACTACTGAAGCCTGCGCGCCTAGAGCCCATGCTCGCCCACAAGAGAAGCCACCGCAGTGAGAAGCCCGTGCACCGCAACGAAGAGTAGCCCCGCTCGACGCAACTAGAGAAAGCCCACATGCAGCAACGAAGACCCAACGCAGCCAAACATAAATTAGAAACTACAATAAAATTTGCCTCTGAATAACTTTGAGTGAATTTGGTATAAGTTGTAAAGTTTGCATCTACATTCACTTCATTCCAAATGGTTTCCAATTAATTGTTCCTTAACTACTTTTAGAAAGCTTTTGGGATAGAGACTCCATTTTAGTTTGAATGTCCAGTTTAATGGATTCAGCAGTCCTGTCAGTAGGGCACGCTGCCTCCAGTGACCTGTGAGGGAGGCTCGGCCTGCACTTTCTGCACTGACCACAGGGTGGCGCCGAGTTCGCCTCTCTGACCCACAGCGCATGCTCATTCCCTGGGAACTCGATTGTGAGGTCAGCTGAGAGCAGTTGAGCCTCCTCAGGCGCGGGGGCGGGGGCGGAGGCCTTCCGGTAGGACGCCCGGCTCAGTGTCTCTGCTGAGAGGAGCTCGGTCTCCGTCTCCTTAGGACTCGCTGGGGTTTCGGCTTCAGGACAAAGTGGGGCTGCGTCCACGCTGACTAGGGAACTAGGTTTCCTGAGGACCCAGGTGATGCCTGAGGAAAAGGTGAAGAGACGGTGAGGAAAAGTGGGGAGAAGCTTCCTGTGGGCGACTGACCGTTAAGGGGGTCCGTCTTCGTGTGAGCGAGGGAGGGCTTGGCGTGGAAAGCTGGGTTTTTGTTCAGGTTTGTGTGCAGGGTAGCCAGCATGAGTTATGGGGCGTCCAGTTTTCCCAGCACCATTTATGGTGGGGAGTGTCGTGCTCCTTGGTGTGTCCTTGGTCCCTGTGTCATAAATTCACCGACCCCGTCCGTGGGGGTTGAATTCTGGTCTCTCTGTCCTGTTCCTCTGGTCCCTGTGCCCGTTTTGAGCCAGTTCCACACTGTTTTGGTGACTGTAGCTTCTCAGCAGAGTGTGACGTCAGGGAGGGAGATGCCTCCAGCCCGTTCTCTTTTTTCAGGGTTTCTTTGGCTATTTGGGGTCCTTTGTGGTTCCCCACAGATATTAGGAGGATTTGCTCTATTTGGGGGGAAAATACCATGGAATTTTGGGAGGGATTGCATTCACTGTGTCCACTGTTTTGGGTAGCATGGATATTTTAACAACATTAATTGTTCCATTCCATGAGAACAGGATATCTTTCCATTTATTGGTGTGTTTTTCAATGTCTTCATCAATGTCTTAAAGTTTTCAGTGTGCAGGTCTTTCACCTCCTTGGTTGACTTTATTCCCAGGTATTTTGTTCTTTTTGATGCAGTTGTAAATGGGGTTGCTTTCTTTCTCTTTCTGATGGTTCATTATTAGTGTTTAGAAATGCAAGTGATTTCTGTGTATTGATTTTGCAACTTTACTGAATTTATTTATTAGTTCTAATAGTGTTTTTGTGGCATGAAGTGGAAAATTGGAATTCAAAAATCCCACTGTTTCTACCATATCCAGGTCGTCCACAACACGGAGGACAGCGGCTCCTAATATAACCTTCCCACGGTGCCTCTAAATGACATGTGGACTTTGGGTGAACTGGATCTGGGTAAGGCTTGGCTTCTATCTGGAAGTTTGATGTTTTCTCTGCTTTTCTGGCATGCTATTGACATACATGATGTTTTGAAAAGTAATTGACTTTCCAGTAATTTCAAACATACAACTTTACATACATAAAAACAAGTCTTGTACCTTGATTAAATATACTCCTAAATATTGATGTTGACATTATTACAAATGGAATTGTTCTCATAAATTCTTTTTCAGATTATTTTTTGCCAGCGTATGCATATAAGATAGATTTTCATGAATTGATATTTTGTTCTATAACTTTGCTTATTAATTAGTTGATTAGCTCAAAGAATTTCTTTGCTGATTATAGGTAGTTTTATATATAAGATGATGTGACCTATGTTCTGTGAAGAGACACGGTTTTAATTTTTCCATTCACCCATGGATGCCTTTTATTTCTTTCCTCAAGATTCTGGGTGGAACTTCCAGTACACTATTGAGTAACGGTGATGAAGGCCAGCTTCCTGGCCTTGTTCCTGATTTCAGGAGTAAATCTTTCAGTCTTTAACATTGAGCACGATGTTTGCTGTGGCTTTTTGTACTACTCTTTTCCATATTGAACAAATTTCCTTTTCTTCCTGCTTTCTTGAGTGTTTTTCATGAAATAACACTGGATTTTCATTGTAGATTTTTTGCATGAATTGATATGGTTATGTGTTTTTACTTCACACCATTATTGTGGTTGAATACATTGCTTACTTTTAATATGTTGAGCAACCTGAAATTCCTGGTGTAGAGATACTTGCTTATGGCATTATCCATTTAAAGTTCTGTTGGTTTCATGTTGCTGTTATTGTGTGATAGATTTTTACATTCATATTTGTAAGTTGTACTGGGGTAGTTTTCTTGCTTTTTTCCTCTATTTTTAAAATCTTTTTTAAAATAGTGGTTTTATTTCATTCTAATTATTTATTTATTTTGGCCACGTCCCATGGCTTGTGGGATCTTAGTTCCCCAGTCAGGGATCAAACCCGAGCCCTTGGCAGTGAAAGCACAGAGTTCTAACCACTGGGCCACCAGAGAATTCCCCAGTTTTCTTTTTCAAGATGTATTTGTATAATCTGATTAGACTTGGCTTGGTGTAAGTGGTTTGGAGGGTTAGCATTAGGGCTGGGGCTGGTGTGAGGGTTGGGGCTGTGTATGGTTTATGGTTGCTGTTATGGTTTAAGTTTTATGCTTAATGAGTTATTTATGGGTATGGTTAATGAATATATTTTATGGTTTGCTTATGGTTATGGTTTGGCTTATTGGTTAAGGTTTATGGTTTTGGTCTCAGGGTGTTAGGGTTCTGTGTTAGAGTGGGTGTTAGGGTATGGGTGAGAATTGGGGTACAGGTAGGATGCGGGTAGAGCATGGGTTAGGGTAAGGTACAGGTTTAGGGCACGGGTTAGGCTAAGGTTAGGTCAGGGCTTAGGGTCAGGATGAGAGTTTAGGGTTAGGGTCCATGTCAGGATTAGCGTCAAGGTTGAGCGAGGCCATTGTTTTCTGCTCCTCCAGTTCTGGATTCTCATTGATAGATGAATGAAATGTCTGCTCTGGTCACCCACTGTTTCAAATTGAGCTCAGCCTTAGTCAAGGGTTCTTAGGGCCTCAGAGGTCATGCAGGGTTTCCCTCCACCCTCCCTCCTGGGAAGGGTGATGCAGGCCCCACTCTGTGTGGGCAGCCCCAGGTCCAGCATGGCCCTGACATGCAGGATACTAAGTAGACGTGATGTAAGACTTGGTGCATCAGTCTGCCAGCCCCCAGGGGCTGCCTTTTTTTTTTTTTCTTAATTAATTAATTAATTAATTTGGGGCTGTGTTGGGTCTGCATTGCTGCACGGAGGCTTTCTCTAGTTGCGGCGAGTGGGGGCTTCTCATTGCGGTGGCTTCTCTTGTTGCAGAGCACAGGCTCTAAGCGCGTGGGCTTCAGCAGTTGTGGCTCGCGGGTTCTAGAGCGCAGGCTCAGTAGTTGTGGTGCACGGGCTTAGTTGCTCCACAGCATGTGGGATCTTCCCGGACCAGGGCTCAAACCTGTGTCCCCTGCATTGGCAGGTGGATTCTTAACCACTGCGCCACCAGGGAAGTCTGGTGTTGCGTTCGTGAGGGCTGGTGGGGCCCTCTTGGGACTGGACGGATCCTTTGTTCCATCTGCACGGGTGTCCAAGCAGGTCTCAGAACAGCCCTTGGCCTCTGAGCATCCAGGCAGGCACCCACGTTCCTCCAGCTCAGGTTAGCCTTGGCCCCTCCATCCCCGTGGCCAATTACTGAGCTGATTGTGTCTTTACTCTTTAAAATTAAATCACTCTCTCCAGGTGGGCGAGAAGTTTACTTGTGAACTTGGTTAGGGTGAGGGGTTAGGGGTTAAGGGTTAGGGGTTAGGGTCAGGGTTAGGGCTAGGGCTAGGGCTAGGGGTTAGGGTTAGGCTTAGGGTTGGGTTAGGGTTAGGGGTTAGGTTTAGGGTTAGGGTTAGTGTTGGGTTAGGGTTAGGGTTAAGGTAGGGTTAGGGTTGGGTTAGGGTTAGGGTTTAGGGTTAGGGTGTCCAGCTTTACGTCCCATTCAGCTGTGAGTGTAGATGTGGTCAGTCCAGTTGCATCACAGCCCCTGATTGAATTTTGTAAGAATTCCTCTCTCTCTCACTGTCTTTCTTTTTTTATAATTAATTTTTAGAGTGGGGTGTAGCTGATTTGCAATGTCGTGTTTCTTGGTGCTGTACATCCACCTGAGTCACTTACAGAGAGACATCAATAAATTCTTTTCTAGTTTCTAGTAGTCAGATAGATGTTTTTTTCTGTGAATAGAGTGTGCTGAGTCCAGTTCCTTGAACAATGAGTATGTCTTGGCGATTACATTATTGGCGTATGGAACGGTATCTGTGCCAATTTCAACCTCCTGGTTTATGCATCACCGCACCACACTTCTCCCCTTAAGCAGCCATCAGTGTGTTTTGTAAATGTGTGATGGTGTTCGGTTTGTAATTCAGTTCATGGTTGGCGATTTTTAGATTCCCTTTATAAGTGATATCTTATGATAAGTTTCTCTTGCTGTCTAACTTATTTCACTCTCAATGACCAAACATAAGTCCCCCTGAGTTGCTGCAACTGGCCTCATTTCATTGATTTCAGGGCTGAGTAATATTCCGTTGTGCTTAAGTACCAAATTTTCTTTCACCATTTTTTCCTTCCAAGGACTATTAAGTTGTACCCAAGTCGAGGCTGTTGTAAACATAGCAGCAGTAAACGGGGTGCCTGCGTCCTGTGGATTTTTGGTTTTTCCAACATATAGGCCCATGAGTGGAAGCGCCCTATGCTTTGTAGCTCTGTTTTTTAGATGTTTTAGGAAACACAGCACACTTCTCCAGAGTGGCCGTTGGCAATTTACATTCCCCCCTTCAGCGTAACAAGGCTCCCTTTTCTCCTCTCCTTGTCCTGCCTATCTGGTTTTTACCCTTTGTGAGGATGGTCCTTTTTTCTGATTCGAAGTGATACCTCTTTGTAGTGTTGATTTGCATTGCCCGCTTCTTTGGTTGGCCAAAAAGGGCGTATGCATTTTTCCTGAATATATTCTGGAAGTTAAATTTGAGAGACAGCTTTTTTTGTTTAATTGATTAATTAATTAATTTATTTTTGGCTGTGTCGGGTCTTCGTTTCTGTGTGAAGGCTTTCTCTAGTTGTGGCAAGCAGGGGCCACTCTTCATCGCGGTGCGCGGGCCTCTCACTATCGCGGCCTCTCTTGTTGCGGAGCACAGGCTCCAGACGTGCAGGCTCAATAGTTGTGGCTCACGGGCCTAGTTGCTCCGCGGCATGTGGGATCTTCCCAGGTCAGGGCTCGAACCCGTGTCCCCTGCATTAGCAGGCAGATTCTCAACCACTGCGCCACCAGGGAAACCCCTTGAATAGTTTTGTATTTAAAATTTGTCTGTGGGGACTTCCCTGGTGACGCAGTGGTTAAGAGTCCGCCTGCCAATGCAGGGGACACGGGCTCGAGCCCTGGTCCGGGAAGATCCCACATGCCGCAGAGCAACCAAGCCTGCGCGGCACAACTACTGAAGCCTGCGCGCCTAGAGCCCATGCTCGCCCACAAGAGAAGCCACCGCAGTGAGAAGCCCGTGCACCGCAACGAAGAGTAGCCCCGCTCGACGCAACTAGAGAAAGCCCACATGCAGCAACGAAGACCCAACGCAGCCAAACATAAATTAGAAACTACAATAAAATTTGCCTCTGAATAACTTTGAGTGAATTTGGTATAAGTTGTAAAGTTTGCATCTACATTCACTTCATTCCAAATGGTTTCCAATTAATTGTTCCTTAACTACTTTTAGAAAACTTTTGGGATAGAGACTCCATTTTAGTTTGAATGTCCAGTTTAATGGATTCAGCAGTCCTGTCAGTAGGGCACGCTGCCTCCAGTGACCTGTGAGGGAGGCGCGGCCTGCACTTCCTGCACTGACCACATGGTGGCGCCGAGTTCACCTCTCTGACCCACAGCGCATGCTCCTTCCCTGGGAACTCGATTGTGAGGTCAGCTGAGAGCAGTTGAGCCTCCTCAGGCGCGGGGGCGGGGGCGGAGGCCTTCCGGTAGGACGCCCGGCTCAGTGTCTCTGCTGAGAGGAGCTCGGTCTCCGTCTCCTTAGGACTCGCTGGGGTTTCGGCTTCAGGACAAAGTGGGGCTGCGTCCACGCTGACTAGGGAACTAGGTTTCCTGAGGACCCAGGTGATGCCTGAGGAAAAGGTGAAGAGACGGTGAGGAAAAGTGGGGAGAAGCTTCCTGTGGGCGACTGACCGTTGAGGGGGTCCGTCTTCGTGTGAGCGAGGGAGGGCTTGGCGTGGAAAGCTGGGTTTTTGTTCAGGTTTGTGTGCAGGGTAGCCAGCATGAGTTATGGGGCGTCCAGTTTTCCCAGCACCATTTATGGTGGGGAGTGTCGTGCTCCTTGGTGTGTCCTTGGTCCCTGTGTCATAAATTCACCGACCCCGTCCGTGGGGGTTGAATTCTGGTCTCTGTGTCCTGTTCCTCTGGTCCCTGTGCCCGTTTTGAGCCAGTTCCACACTGTTTTGGTGACTGTAGCTTCTCAGCAGAGTGTGACGTCAGGGAGGGAGATGCCTCCAGCCCGTTCTCTTTTTTCAGGGTTTCTTTGGCTATTTGGGGTCCTTTGTGGTTCCCCACAGATATTAGGAGGATTTGCTCTATTTGGGGGGAAAATACCATGGAATTTTGGGAGGGATTGCATTCACTGTGTCCACTGCTTTGGGTAGCATGGATATTTTAACAACATTAATTGTTCCATTCCATGAGAACAGGATATCTTTCCATTTATTGGTGTGTTTTTCAATGTCTTCATCAATGTCTTAAAGTTTTCAGTGTGCAGATCTTTCACCTCCTTGGTTGACTTTATTCCCAGGTATTTTGTTCTTTTTGATGCAGTTGTAAATGGGGTTGCTTTCTTTCTCTTTCTGATGGTTCATTATTAGTGTTTAGAAATGCAAGTGATTTCTGTGTATTGATTTTGCAACTTTACTGAATTTATTTATTAGTTCTAATAGTGTTTTTGTGGCATGAAGTGGAAAATTGGAATTCAAAAATCCCACTGTTTCTACCATATCCAGGTCGTCCACAACACGGAGGACAGCGGCTCCTAATATAACCTTCCCACGGTGCCTCTAAATGACATGTGGACTTTGGGTGAACTGGATCTGGGTAAGGCTTGGCTTCTATCTGGAAGTTTGATGTTTTCTCTGCTTTTCTGGCATGCTATTGACATACATGATGTTTTGAAAAGTAATTGACTTTCCAGTAATTTCAAACATACAACTTTACATACATAAAAACAAGTCTTGTACCTTGATTAAATATACTCCTAAATATTGATGTTGACATTATTACAAATGGAATTGTTCTCATAAATTCTTTTTCAGATTATTTTTTGCCAGCGTATGCATATAAGATAGATTTTCATGAATTGATATTTTGTTCTATAACTTTGCTTATTAATTAGTTGATTAGCTCAAATAATTTCTTTGCTGATTATAGGTAGTTTTATATATAAGATGATGTGACCTATGTTCTGTGAAGAGACACGGTTTTAATTTTTCCATTCACCCATGGATGCCTTTTATTTCTTTCCTCAAGATTCTGGGTGGAACTTCCAGTACACTATTGAGTAACGGTGATGAAGGCCAGCTTCCTGGCCTTGTTCCTGATTTCAGGAGTAAATCTTTCAGTCTTTAACATTGAGCACGATGTTTGCTGTGGCTTTTTGTACTACTCTTTTCCATATTGAACAAATTTCCTTTTCTTCCTGCTTTCTTGAGTGTTTTTCATGAAATAACACTGGATTTTCATTGTAGATTTTTTGCATGAATTGATATGGTTATGTGTTTTTACTTCACACCATTATTGTGGTTGAATACATTGCTTACTTTTAATATGTTGAGCAACCTGAAATTCCTGGTGTAGAGATACTTGCTTATGGCATTATCCATTTAAAGTTCTGTTGGTTTCATGTTGCTATTATTGTGTGATAGATTTTTACATTCATATTTGTAAGTTGTACTGGGGTAGATTTCTTGCTTTTTTCCTCTATTTTTAAAATCTTTTTTAAAATAGTGGTTTTATTTCATTCTAATTATTTATTTATTTTGGCCACGTCCCATGGCTTGTGGGATCTTAGTTCCCCAGTCAGGGATCAAACCCGAGCCCTTGGCAGTGAAAGCACAGAGTCCTAACCACTGGGCCACCAGAGAATTCCCCAGTTTTCTTTTTCAAGATGTATTTGTATAATCTGATTAGACTTGGCTTGGTGTAAGTGGTTTGGAGGGTTAGCATTAGGGCTGGGGCTGGTGTGAGGGTTGGGGCTGTGTATGGTTTATGGTTGCTGTTATGGTTTAAGTTTTATGCTTAATGAGTTATTTATGGGTATGGTTAATGAATATATTTTATGGTTTGCTTATGGTTATGGTTTGGCTTATTGGTTAAGGTTTATGGTTTTGGTCTCACGGTGTTAGGGTTCTGTGTTAGAGTACGTGTTAGGGTATGGGTGAGAATTGGGGTACAGGTAGGATGCGGGTAGAGCATGGGTTAGGGTAAGGTACAGGTTTAGGGTACGGGTTAGGCTAAGGTTAGGTCAGGGCTTAGGGTCAGGATGAGAGTTTAGGGTTAGGGTCCATGTCAGGATTAGCGTCAAGGTTGAGCGAGGCCATTGTTTTCTGCTCCTCCAGTTCTGGATTCTCATTGATAGATGAATGAAACGTCTGCTCTGGTCACCCACTGTTTCAAATTGAGCTCAGCCTTAGTCAAGGGTTCTTAGGGCCTCAGAGGTCATGCAGGGTTTCCCTCCACCCTCCCTCCTGGGAAGGGTGATGCAGGCCCCACTCTGTGTGGGCAGCCCCAGGTCCAGCATGGCCCTGACATGCAGGATACTAAGTAGACGTGATGTAAGACTTGGTGCATCAGTCTGCCAGCCCCCAGGGGCTGCCTTTTTTTTTTTTCTTAATTAATTAATTAATTAATTTGGGGCTGTGTTGGGTCTGCATTGCTGCACGGAGGCTTTCTCTAGTTGCGGCGAGTGGGGGCTTCTCATTGCGGTGGCTTCTCTTGTTGCAGAGCACAGGCTCTAAGCGCGTGGGCTTCAGCAGTTGTGGCTCGCGGGTTCTAGAGCGCAGGCTCAGTAGTTGTGGTGCACGGGCTTAGTTGCTCCACAGCATGTGGGATCTTCCCGGACCAGGGCTCAAACCTGTGTCCCCTGCATTGGCAGGTGGATTCTTAACCACTGCGCCACCAGGGAAGTCTGGTGTTGCGTTCGTGAGGGCTGGTGGGGCCCTCTTGGGACTGGACGGATCCTTTGTTCCATCTGCACGGGTGTCCAAGCAGGTCTCAGAACAGCCCTTGGCCTCTGAGCATCCAGGCAGGCACCCACGTTCCTCCAGCTCAGGTTAGCCTTGGCCCCTCCATCCCCTTGGCCAATTACTGAGCTGATTGTGTCTTTACTCTTTAAAATTAAATCACTCTCTCCAGGTGGGCGAGAAGTTTACTTGTGAACTTGGTTAGGGTGAGGGGTTAGGGGTTAAGGGTTAGGGGTTAGGGTCAGGGTTAGGGCTAGGGCTAGGGCTAGGGGTTAGGGTTAGGCTTAGGGTTGGGTTAGGGTTAGTGGTTAGGTTTAGGGTTAGGGTTAGTGTTGGGTTAGGGTTAGGGTTAAGGTAGGGTTAGGGTTGGGTTAGGGTTAGGGTTTAGGGTTAGGGTGTCCAGCTTTACGTCCCATTCAGCTGTGAGTGTAGATGTGGTCAGTCCAGTTGCATCACAGCCCCTGATTGAATTTTGTAAGAATTCCTCTCTCTCTCACTGTCTTTCTTTTTTTATAATTAATTTTTAGAGTGGGGTGTAGCTGATTTGCAATGTCGTGTTTCTTGGTGCTGTACATCCACCTGAGTCACTTACAGAGAGACATCAATAAATTCTTTTCTAGTTTCTAGTAGTCAGATAGATGTTTTTTTCTGTGAATAGAGTGTGCTGAGTCCAGTTCCTTGAACAATGAGTATGTCTTGGCGATTACATTATTGGCGTATGGAACGGTATCTGTGCCAATTTCAACCTCCTGGTTTATGCATCACCGCACCACACTTCTCCCCTTAAGCAGCCATCAGTGTGTTTTGTAAATGTGTGATGGTGTTCGGTTTGTAATTCAGTTCATGGTTGGCGATTTTTAGATTCCCTTTATAAGTGATATCTTATGATAAGTTTCTCTTGCTGTCTAACTTATTTCACTCTCAATGACCAAACATAAGTCCCCCTGAGTTGCTGCAACTGGCCTCATTTCATTGATTTCAGGGCTGAGTAATATTCCGTTGTGCTTAAGTACCAAATTTTCTTTCACCATTTTTTCCTTCCAAGGACTATTAAGTTGTACCCAAGTCGAGGCTGTTGTAAACATAGCAGCAGTAAACGGGGTGCCTGCGTCCTGTGGATTTTTGGTTTTTCCAACATATAGGCCCATGAGTGGAAGCGCCCTATGCTTTGTAGCTCTGTTTTTTAGATGTTTTAGGAAACACAGCACACTTCTCCAGAGTGGCCGTTGGCAATTTACATTCCCCCCTTCAGCGTAACAAGGCTCCCTTTTCTCCTCTCCTTGTCCTGCCTATCTGGTTTTTACCCTTTGTGAGGATGGTCCTTTTTTCTGATTCGAAGTGATACCTCTTTGTAGTGTTGATTTGCATTGCCCGCTTCTTTGGTTGGCCAAAAAGGGCGTATGCATTTTTCGTGAATATATTCTGGAAGTTAAATTTGAGAGACAGCTTTTTTTGTTTAATTGATTAATTAATTAATTTATTTTTGGCTGTGTTGGGTCTTCGTTTCTGTGTGAAGGCTTTCTCTAGTTGTGGCAAGCGGGGGCCACTCTTCATCGCGGTGCGCGGGCCTCTCACTATCGCGGCCTCTCTTGTTGCGGAGCACAGGCTCCAGACGTGCAGGCTCAATAGTTGTGGCTCACGGGCCTAGTTGCTCCGCGGCATGTGGGATCTTCCCAGGTCAGGGCTCGAACCCGTGTCCCCTGCATTAGCAGGCAGATTCTCAACCACTGCGCCACCAGGGAAGCCCCTTGAATAGTTTTGTATTTAAAATTTTTCTGTGGGGACTTCCCTGGTGACGCAGTGGTTAAGAGTCCGCCTGCCAATGCAGGGGACACGGGCTCGAGCCCTGGTCCGGGAAGATCCCACATGCCGCAGAGCAACCAAGCCTGCGCGGCACAACTACTGAAGCCTGCGCGCCTAGAGCCCATGCTCGCCCACAAGAGAAGCCACCGCAGTGAGAAGCCCGTGCACCGCAACGAAGAGTAGCCCCGCTCGACGCAACTAGAGAAAGCCCACATGCAGCAACGAAGACCCAACGCAGCCAAACATAAATTAGAAACTACAATAAAATTTGCCTCTGAATAACTTTGAGTGAATTTGGTATAAGTTGTAAAGTTTGCATCTACATTCACTTCATTCCAAATGGTTTCCAATTAATTGTTCCTTAACTACTTTTAGAAAACTTTTGGGATAGAGACTCCATTTTAGTTTGAATGTCCAGTTTAATGGATTCAGCAGTCCTGTCAGTAGGGCACGCTGCCTCCAGTGACCTGTGAGGGAGGCGCGGCCTGCACTTCCTGCACTGACCACATGGTGGCGCCGAGTTCACCTCTCTGACCCACAGCGCATGCTCGTTCCCTGGGAACTCGATTGTGAGGTCAGCTGAGAGCAGTTGAGCCTCCTCAGGCGCGGGGGCGGGGGCGGAGGCCTTCCGGTAGGACGCCCGGCTCAGTGTCTCTGCTGAGAGGAGCTCGGTCTCCATCTCCTTAGGACTCGCTGGGGTTTCGGCTTCAGGACAAAGTGGGGCTGCGTCCACGCTGACTAGGGAACTAGGTTTCCTGAGGACCCAGGTGATGCCTGAGGAAAAGGTGAAGAGACGGTGAGGAAAAGTGGGGAGAAGCTTCCTGTGGGCGACTGACCGTTGAGGGGGTCCGTCTTCGTGTGAGCGAGGGAGGGCTTGGCGTGGAAAGCTGGGTTTTTGTTCAGGTTTGTGTGCAGGGTAGGCAGCATGAGTTATGGGGCGTCCAGTTTTCCCAGCACCATTTATGGTGGGGAGTGTCGTGCTCCTTGGTGTGTCCTTGGTCCCTGTGTCATAAATTCACCGACCCCGTCCATGGGGGTTGAATTCTGGTCTCTGTGTCCTGTTCCTCTGGTCCCTGTGCCCGTTTTGAGCCAGTTCCACACTGTTTTGGTGACTGTAGCTTCTCAGCAGAGTGTGACGTCAGGGAGGGAGATGCCTCCAGCCCGTTCTCTTTTTTCAGGGTTTCTTTGGCTATTTGGGGTCCTTTGTGGTTCCCCACAGATATTAGGAGGATTTGCTCTATTTGGGGGGAAAATACCATGGAATTTTGGGAGGGATTGCATTCACTGTGTCCACTGCTTTGGGTAGCATGGATATTTTAACAACATTAATTGTTCCATTCCATGAGAACAGGATATCTTTCCATTTATTGGTGTGTTTTTCAATGTCTTCATCAATGTCTTAAAGTTTTCAGTGTGCAGGTCTTTCACCTCCTTGGTTGACTTTATTCCCAGGTATTTTGTTCTTTTTGATGCAGTTGTAAATGGGGTTGCTTTCTTTCTCTTTCTGATGGTTCATTATTAGTGTTTAGAAATGCAACTGATTTCTGTGTATTGATTTTGCAACTTTACTGAATTTATTTATTAGTTCTAATAGTGTTTTTGTGGCATGAAGTGGAAAATTGGAATTCAAAAATCCCACTGTTTCTACCATATCCAGGTCGTCCACAACACGGAGGACAGCGGCTCCTAATATAACCTTCCCACGGTGCCTCTAAATGACATGTGGACTTTGGGTGAACTGGATCTGGGTAAGGCTTGGCTTCTATCTGGAAGTTTGATGTTTTCTCTGCTTTTCTGGCATGCTATTGACATACATGATGTTTTGAAAAGTAATTGACTTTCCAGTAATTTCAAACATACAACTTTACATACATAAAAACAAGTCTTGTACCTTGATTAAATATACTCCTAAATATTGATGTTGACATTATTACAAATGGAATTGTTCTCATCAATTCTTTTTCAGATTATTTTTTGCCAGCGTATGCATATAAGATAGATTTTCATGAATTGATATTTTGTTCTATAACTTTGCTTATTAATTAGTTGATTAGCTCAAAGAATTTCTTTGCTGATTATAGGTAGTTTTATATATAAGATGATGTGACCTATGTTCTGTGAAGAGACACGGTTTTAATTTTTCCATTCACCCATGGATGCCTTTTATTTCTTTCCTCAAGATTCTGGGTGGAACTTCCAGTACACTATTGAGTAACGGTGATGAAGGCCAGCTTCCTGGCCTTGTTCCTGATTTCAGGAGTAAATCTTTCAGTCTTTAACATTGAGCACGATGTTTGCTGTGGCTTTTTGTACTACTCTTTTCCATATTGAACAAATTTCCTTTTCTTCCTGCTTTCTTGAGTGTTTTTCATGAAATAACACTGGATTTTCATTGTAGATTTTTTGCATGAATTGATATGGTTATGTGTTTTTACTTCACACCATTATTGTGGTTGAATACATTGCTTACTTTTAATATGTTGAGCAACCTGAAATTCCTGGTGTAGAGATACTTGCTTATGGCATTATCCATTTAAAGTTCTGTTGGTTTCATGTTGCTATTATTGTGTGATAGATTTTTACATTCATATTTGTAAGTTGTACTGGGGTAGATTTCTTGCTTTTTTCCTCTATTTTTAAAATCTTTTTTAAAATAGTGGTTTTATTTCATTCTAATTATTTATTTATTTTGGCCACGTCCCATGGCTTGTGGGATCTTAGTTCCCCAGTCAGGGATCAAACCCGAGCCCTTGGCAGTGAAAGCACAGAGTCCTAACCACTGGGCCACCAGAGAATTCCCCAGTTTTCTTTTTCAAGATGTATTTGTATAATCTGATTAGACTTGGCTTGGTGTAAGTGGTTTGGAGGGTTAGCATTAGGGCTGGGGCTGGTGTGAGGGTTGGGGCTGTGTATGGTTTATGGTTGCTGTTATGGTTTAAGTTTTATGCTTAATGAGTTATTTATGGGTATGGTTAATGAATATATTTTATGGTTTGCTTATGGTTATGGTTTGGCTTATTGGTTAAGGTTTATGGTTTTGGTCTCACGGTGTTAGGGTTCTGTGTTAGAGTGCGTGTTAGGGTATGGGTGAGAATTGGGGTACAGGTAGGATGCGGGTAGAGCATGGGTTAGGGTAAGGTACAGGTTTAGGGTACGGGTTAGGCTAAGGTTAGGTCAGGGCTTAGGGTCAGGATGAGAGTTTAGGGTTAGGGTCCATGTCAGGATTAGCGTCAAGGTTGAGCGAGGCCATTGTTTTCTGCTCCTCCAGTTCTGGATTCTCATTGATAGATGAATGAAACGTCTGCTCTGGTCACCCACTGTTTCAAATTGAGCTCAGCCTTAGTCAAGGGTTCTTAGGGCCTCAGAGGTCATGCAGGGTTTCCCTCCACCCTCCCTCCTGGGAAGGGTGATGCAGGCCCCACTCTGTGTGGGCAGCCCCAGGTCCAGCATGGCCCTGACATGCAGGATACTAAGTAGACGTGATGTAAGACTTGGTGCATCAGTCTGCCAGCCCCCAGGGGCTGCCTTTTTTTTTTTTCTTAATTAATTAATTAATTAATTTGGGGCTGTGTTGGGTCTGCATTGCTGCACGGAGGCTTTCTCTAGTTGCGGCGAGTGGGGGCTTCTCATTGCGGTGGCTTCTCTTGTTGCAGAGCACAGGCTCTAAGCGCGTGGGCTTCAGCAGTTGTGGCTCGCGGGTTCTAGAGCGCAGGCTCAGTAGTTGTGGTGCACGGGCTTAGTTGCTCCACAGCATGTGGGATCTTCCCGGACCAGGGCTCAAACCTGTGTCCCCTGCATTGGCAGGTGGATTCTTAACCACTGCGCCACCAGGGAAGTCTGGTGTTGCGTTCGTGAGGGCTGGTGGGGCCCTCTTGGGACTGGACGGATCCTTTGTTCCATCTGCACGGGTGTCCAAGCAGGTCTCAGAACAGCCCTTGGCCTCTGAGCATCCAGGCAGGCACCCACGTTCCTCCAGCTCAGGTTAGCCTTGGCCCCTCCATCCCCTTGGCCAATTACTGAGCTGATTGTGTCTTTACTCTTTAAAATTAAATCACTCTCTCCAGGTGGGCGAGAAGTTTACTTGTGAACTTGGTTAGGGTGAGGGGTTAGGGGTTAAGGGTTAGGGGTTAGGGTCAGGGTTAGGGCTAGGGCTAGGGCTAGGGGTTAGGGTTAGGCTTAGGGTTGGGTTAGGGTTAGTGGTTAGGTTTAGGGTTAGGGTTAGTGTTGGGTTAGGGTTAGGGTTAAGGTAGGGTTAGGGTTGGGTTAGGGTTAGGGTTTAGGGTTAGGGTGTCCAGCTTTACGTCCCATTCAGCTGTGAGTGTAGATGTGGTCAGTCCAGTTGCATCACAGCCCCTGATTGAATTTTGTAAGAATTCCTCTCTCTCTCACTGTCTTTCTTTTTTTATAATTAATTTTTAGAGTGGGGTGTAGCTGATTTGCAATGTCGTGTTTCTTGGTGCTGTACATCCACCTGAGTCACTTACAGAGAGACATCAATAAATTCTTTTCTAGTTTCTAGTAGTCAGATAGATGTTTTTTTCTGTGAATAGAGTGTGCTGAGTCCAGTTCCTTGAACAATGAGTATGTCTTGGCGATTACATTATTGGCGTATGGAACGGTATCTGTGCCAATTTCAACCTCCTGGTTTATGCATCACCGCACCACACTTCTCCCCTTAAGCAGCCATCAGTGTGTTTTGTAAATGTGTGATGGTGTTCGGTTTGTAATTCAGTTCATGGTTGGCGATTTTTAGATTCCCTTTATAAGTGATATCTTATGATAAGTTTCTCTTGCTGTCTAACTTATTTCACTCTCAATGACCAAACATAAGTCCCCCTGAGTTGCTGCAACTGGCCTCATTTCATTGATTTCAGGGCTGAGTAATATTCCGTTGTGCTTAAGTACCAAATTTTCTTTCACCATTTTTTCCTTCCAAGGACTATTAAGTTGTACCCAAGTCGAGGCTGTTGTAAACATAGCAGCAGTAAACGGGGTGCCTGCGTCCTGTGGATTTTTGGTTTTTCCAACATATAGGCCCATGAGTGGAAGCGCCCTATGCTTTGTAGCTCTGTTTTTTAGATGTTTTAGGAAACACAGCACACTTCTCCAGAGTGGCCGTTGGCAATTTACATTCCCCCCTTCAGCGTAACAAGGCTCCCTTTTCTCCTCTCCTTGTCCTGCCTATCTGGTTTTTACCCTTTGTGAGGATGGTCCTTTTTTCTGATTGGAAGTGATACCTCTTTATAGTGTTGATTTGCATTGCCCGCTTCTTTGGATGGCCAAAAAGGGCGTATGCATTTTTCCTGAATATATTCTGGAAGTTAAATTTGAGAGACGGCTTTTTTTGTTTAATTGATTAATTAATTAATTTATTTTTGGCTGTGTTGGGTCTTCGTTTCTGTGTGAAGGCTTTCTCTAGTTGTGGCAAGCGGGGGCCACTCTTCATCGCGGTGCGCGGGCCTCTCACTATCGCGGCCTCTCTTGTTGCGGAGCACAGGCTCCAGACGTGCAGGCTCAATAGTTGTGGCTCACGGGCCTAGTTGCTCCGCGGCATGTGGGATCTTCCCAGGTCAGGGCTCGAACCCGTGTCCCCTGCATTAGCAGGCAGATTCTCAACCACTGCGCCACCAGGGAAGCCCCTTGAATAGTTTTGTATTTAAAATTTGTCTGTGGGGACTTCCCTGGTGACGCAGTGGTTAAGAGTCCGCCTGCCAATGCAGGGGACACGGGCTCGAGCCCTGGTCCGGGAAGATCCCACATGCCGCAGAGCAACCAAGCCTGCGCGGCACAACTACTGAAGCCTGCGCGCCTAGAGCCCATGCTCGCCCACAAGAGAAGCCACCGCAGTGAGAAGCCCGTGCACCGCAACGAAGAGTAGCCCCGCTCGACGCAACTAGAGAAAGCCCACATGCAGCAACGAAGACCCAACGCAGCCAAACATAAATTAGAAACTACAATAAAATTTGCCTCTGAATAACTTTGAGTGAATTTGGTATAAGTTGTAAAGTTTGCATCTACATTCACTTCATTCCAAATGGTTTCCAATTAATTGTTCCTTAACTACTTTTAGAAAACTTTTGGGATAGAGACTCCATTTTAGTTTGAATGTCCAGTTTAATGGATTCAGCAGTCCTGTCAGTAGGGCACGCTGCCTCCAGTGACCTGTGAGGGAGGCGCGGCCTGCACTTCCTGCACTGACCACATGGTGGCGCCGAGTTCACCTCTCTGACCCACAGCGCATGCTCGTTCCCTGGGAACTCGATTGTGAGGTCAGCTGAGAGCAGTTGAGCCTCCTCAGGCGCGGGGGCGGGGGCGGAGGCCTTCCGGTAGGACGCCCGGCTCAGTGTCTCTGCTGAGAGGAGCTCGGTCTCCGTCTCCTTAGGACTCGCTGGGGTTTCGGCTTCAGGACAAAGTGGGGCTGCGTCCACGCTGACTAGGGAACTAGGTTTCCTGAGGACCCAGGTGATGCCTGAGGAAAAGGTGAAGAGACGGTGAGGAAAAGTGGGGAGAAGCTTCCTGTGGGCGACTGACCGTTGAGGGGGTCCGTCTTCGTGTGAGCGAGGGAGGGCTTGGCGTGGAAAGCTGGGTTTTTGTTCAGGTTTGTGTGCAGGGTAGGCAGCATGAGTTATGGGGCGTCCAGTTTTCCCAGCACCATTTATGGTGGGGAGTGTCGTGCTCCTTGGTGTGTCCTTGGTCCCTGTGTCATAAATTCACCGACCCCGTCCATGGGGGTTGAATTCTGGTCTCTGTGTCCTGTTCCTCTGGTCCCTGTGCCCGTTTTGAGCCAGTTCCACACTGTTTTGGTGACTGTAGCTTCTCAGCAGAGTGTGACGTCAGGGAGGGAGATGCCTCCAGCCCGTTCTCTTTTTTCAGGATTTCTTTGGCTATTTGGGGTCCTTTGTGGTTCCCCACAGATATTAGGAGGATTTGCTCTATTTGGGGGGAAAATACCATGGAATTTTGGGAGGGATTGCATTCACTGTGTCCACTGCTTTGGGTAGCATGGATATTTTAACAACATTAATTGTTCCATTCCATGAGAAGAGGATATCTTTCCATTTATTGGTGTGTTTTTCAATGTCTTCATCAATGTCTTAAAGTTTTCAGTGTGCAGATCTTTCACCTCCTTGGTTGACTTTATTCCCAGGTATTTTGTTCTTTTTGATGCAGTTGTAAATGGGGTTGCTTTCTTTCTCTTTCTGATGGTTCATTATTAGTGTTTAGAAATGCAACTGATTTCTGTGTATTGATTTTGCAACTTTACTGAATTTATTTATTAGTTCTAATAGTGTTTTTGTGGCATGAAGTGGAAAATTGGAATTCAAAAATCCCACTGTTTCTACCATATCCAGGTCGTCCACAACACGGAGGACAGCGGCTCCTAATATAACCTTCCCACGGTGCCTCTAAATGACATGTGGACTTTGGGTGAACTGGATCTGGGTAAGGCTTGGCTTCTATCTGGAAGTTTGATGTTTTCTCTGCTTTTCTGGCATGCTATTGACATACATGATGTTTTGAAAAGTAATTGACTTTCCAGTAATTTCAAACATACAACTTTACATACATAAAAACAAGTCTTGTACCTTGATTAAATATACTCCTAAATATTGATGTTGACATTATTACAAATGGAATTGTTCTCATAAATTCTTTTTCAGATTATTTTTTGCCAGCGTATGCATATAAGACAGATTTTCATGAATTGATATTTTGTTCTATAACTTTGCTTATTAATTAGTTGATTAGCTCAAAGAATTTCTTTGCTGATTATAGGTAGTTTTATATATAAGATGATGTGACCTATGTTCTGTGAAGAGACACGGTTTTAATTTTTCCATTCACCCATGGATGCCTTTTATTTCTTTCCTCAAGATTCTGGGTGGAACTTCCAGTACACTATTGAGTAACGGTGATGAAGGCCAGCTTCCTGGCCTTGTTCCTGATTTCAGGAGTAAATCTTTCAGTCTTTAACATTGAGCACGATGTTTGCTGTGGCTTTTTGTACTACTCTTTTCCATATTGAACAAATTTCCTTTTCTTCCTGCTTTCTTGAGTGTTTTTCATGAAATAACACTGGATTTTCATTGTAGATTTTTTGCATGAATTGATATGGTTATGTGTTTTTACTTCACACCATTATTGTGGTTGAATACATTGCTTACTTTTAATATGTTGAGCAACCTGAAATTCCTGGTGTAGAGATACTTGCTTATGGCATTATCCATTTAAAGTTCTGTTGGTTTCATGTTGCTATTATTGTGTGATAGATTTTTACATTCATATTTGTAAGTTGTACTGGGGTAGATTTCTTGCTTTTTTCCTCTATTTTTAAAATCTTTTTTAAACTGGTGGTTTTATTTCATTCTAATTATTTATTTATTTTGGCCACGTCCCATGGCTTGTGGGATCTTAGTTCCCCAGTCAGGGATCAAACCCGAGCCCTTGGCAGTGAAAGCACAGAGTCCTAACCACTGGGCCACCAGAGAATTCCCCAGTTTTCTTTTTCAAGATGTATTTGTATAATCTGATTAGACTTGGCTTGGTGTAAGTGGTTTGGAGGGTTAGCATTAGGGCTGGGGCTGGTGTGAGGGTTGGGGCTGTGTATGGTTTATGGTTGCTGTTATGGTTTAAGTTTTATGCTTAATGAGTTATTTATGGGTATGGTTAATGAATATATTTTATGGTTTGCTTATGGTTATGGTTTGGCTTATTGGTTAAGGTTTATGGTTTTGGTCTCACGGTGTTAGGGTTCTGTGTTAGAGTGCGTGTTAGGGTATGGGTGAGAATTGGGGTACAGGTAGGATGCGGGTAGAGCATGGGTTAGGGTAAGGTACAGGTTTAGGGTACGGGTTAGGCTAAGGTTAGGTCAGGGCTTAGGGTCAGGATGAGAGTTTAGGGTTAGGGTCCATGTCAGGATTAGCGTCAAGGTTGAGCGAGGCCATTGTTTTCTGCTCCTCCAGTTCTGGATTCTCATTGATAGATGAATGAAACGTCTGCTCTGGTCACCCACTGTTTCAAATTGAGCTCAGCCTTAGTCAAGGGTTCTTAGGGCCTCAGAGGTCATGCAGGGTTTCCCTCCACCCTCCCTCCTGGGAAGGGTGATGCAGGCCCCACTCTGTGTGGGCAGCCCCAGGTCCAGCATGGCCCTGACATGCAGGATACTAAGTAGACGTGATGTAAGACTTGGTGCATCAGTCTGCCAGCCCCCAGGGGCTGCCTTTTTTTTTTTTCTTAATTAATTAATTAATTAATTTGGGGCTGTGTTGGGTCTGCATTGCTGCACGGAGGCTTTCTCTAGTTGCGGCGAGTGGGGGCTTCTCATTGCGGTGGCTTCTCTTGTTGCAGAGCACAGGCTCTAAGCGCGTGGGCTTCAGCAGTTGTGGCTCGCGGGTTCTAGAGCGCAGGCTCAGTAGTTGTGGTGCACGGGCTTAGTTGCTCCACAGCATGTGGGATCTTCCCGGACCAGGGCTCAAACCTGTGTCCCCTGCATTGGCAGGTGGATTCTTAACCACTGCGCCACCAGGGAAGTCTGGTGTTGCGTTCGTGAGGGCTGGTGGGGCCCTCTTGGGACTGGACGGATCCTTTGTTCCATCTGCACGGGTGTCCAAGCAGGTCTCAGAACAGCCCTTGGCCTCTGAGCATCCAGGCAGGCACCCACGTTCCTCCAGCTCAGGTTAGCCTTGGCCCCTCCATCCCCTTGGCCAATTACTGAGCTGATTGTGTCTTTACTCTTTAAAATTAAATCACTCTCTCCAGGTGGGCGAGAAGTTTACTTGTGAACTTGGTTAGGGTGAGGGGTTAGGGGTTAAGGGTTAGGGGTTAGGGTCAGGGTTAGGGCTAGGGCTAGGGCTAGGGGTTAGGGTTAGGCTTAGGGTTGGGTTAGGGTTAGTGGTTAGGTTTAGGGTTAGGGTTAGTGTTGGGTTAGGGTTAGGGTTAAGGTAGGGTTAGGGTTGGGTTAGGGTTAGGGTTTAGGGTTAGGGTGTCCAGCTTTACGTCCCATTCAGCTGTGAGTGTAGATGTGGTCAGTCCAGTTGCATCACAGCCCCTGATTGAATTTTGTAAGAATTCCTCTCTCTCTCACTGTCTTTCTTTTTTTATAATTAATTTTTAGAGTGGGGTGTAGCTGATTTGCAATGTCGTGTTTCTTGGTGCTGTACATCCACCTGAGTCACTTACAGAGAGACATCAATAAATTCTTTTCTAGTTTCTAGTAGTCAGATAGATGTTTTTTTCTGTGAATAGAGTGTGCTGAGTCCAGTTCCTTGAACAATGAGTATGTCTTGGCGATTACATTATTGGCGTATGGAACGGTATCTGTGCCAATTTCAACCTCCTGGTTTATGCATCACCGCACCACACTTCTCCCCTTAAGCAGCCATCAGTGTGTTTTGTAAATGTGTGATGGTGTTCGGTTTGTAATTCAGTTCATGGTTGGCGATTTTTAGATTCCCTTTATAAGTGATATCTTATGATAAGTTTCTCTTGCTGTCTAACTTATTTCACTCTCAATGACCAAACATAAGTCCCCCTGAGTTGCTGCAACTGGCCTCATTTCATTGATTTCAGGGCTGAGTAATATTCCGTTGTGCTTAAGTACCAAATTTTCTTTCACCATTTTTTCCTTCCAAGGACTATTAAGTTGTACCCAAGTCGAGGCTGTTGTAAACATAGCAGCAGTAAACGGGGTGCCTGCGTCCTGTGGATTTTTGGTTTTTCCAACATATAGGCCCATGAGTGGAAGCGCCCTATGCTTTGTAGCTCTGTTTTTTAGATGTTTTAGGAAACACAGCACACTTCTCCAGAGTGGCCGTTGGCAATTTACATTCCCCCCTTCAGCGTAACAAGGCTCCCTTTTCTCCTCTCCTTGTCCTGCCTATCTGGTTTTTACCCTTTGTGAGGATGGTCCTTTTTTCTGATTCGAAGTGATACCTCTTTGTAGTGTTGATTTGCATTGCCCGCTTCTTTGGTTGGCCAAAAAGGGCGTATGCATTTTTCCTGAATATATTCTGGAAGTTAAATTTGAGAGACAGCTTTTTTTGTTTAATTGATTAATTAATTAATTTATTTTTGGCTGTGTTGGGTCTTCGTTTCTGTGTGAAGGCTTTCTCTAGTTGTGGCAAGCGGGGGCCACTCTTCATCGCGGTGCGCGGGCTTCTCACTATCGCGGCCTCTCTTGTTGCGGAGCACAGGCTCCAGACATGCAGGCTCAATAGTTGTGGCTCACGGGCCTAGTTGCTCCGCGGCATGTGGGATCTTCCCAGGTCAGGGCTCGAACCCGTGTCCCCTGCATTAGCAGGCAGATTCTCAACCACTGCGCCACCAGGGAAGCCCCTTGAATAGTTTTGTATTTAAAATTTGTCTGTGGGGACTTCCCTGGTGACGCAGTGGTTAAGAGTCCGCCTGCCAATGCAGGGGACACGGGCTCGAGCCCTGGTCCGGGAAGATCCCACATGCCGCAGAGCAACCAAGCCTGCGCGGCACAACTACTGAAGCCTGCGCGCCTAGAGCCCATGCTCGCCCACAAGAGAAGCCACCGCAGTGAGAAGCCCGTGCACCGCAACGAAGAGTAGCCCCGCTCGACGCAACTAGAGAAAGCCCACATGCAGCAACGAAGACCCAACGCAGCCAAACATAAATTAGAAACTACAATAAAATTTGCCTCTGAATAACTTTGAGTGAATTTGGTATAAGTTGTAAAGTTTGCATCTACATTCACTTCATTCCAAATGGTTTCCAATTAATTGTTCCTTAACTACTTTTAGAAAACTTTTGGGATAGAGACTCCATTTTAGTTTGAATGTCCAGTTTAATGGATTCAGCAGTCCTGTCAGTAGGGCACGCTGCCTCCAGTGACCTGTGAGGGAGGCGCGGCCTGCACTTCCTGCACTGACCACATGGTGGCGCCGAGTTCACCTCTCTGACCCACAGCGCATGCTCCTTCCCTGGGAACTCGATTGTGAGGTCAGCTGAGAGCAGTTGAGCCTCCTCAGGCGCGGGGGCGGGGGCGGAGGCCTTCCGGTAGGACGCCCGGCTCAGTGTCTCTGCTGAGAGGAGCTCGGTCTCCGTCTCCTTAGGACTCGCTGGGGTTTCGGCTTCAGGACAAAGTGGGGCTGCGTCCACGCTGACTAGGGAACTAGGTTTCCTGAGGACCCAGGTGATGCCTGAGGAAAAGGTGAAGAGACGGTGAGGAAAAGTGGGGAGAAGCTTCCTGTGGGCGACTGACCGTTGAGGGGGTCCGTCTTCGTGTGAGCGAGGGAGGGCTTGGCGTGGAAAGCTGGGTTTTTGTTCAGGTTTGTGTGCAGGGTAGCCAGCATGAGTTATGGGGCGTCCAGTTTTCCCAGCACCATTTATGGTGGGGAGTGTCGTGCTCCTTGGTGTGTCCTTGGTCCCTGTGTCATAAATTCACCGACCCCGTCCATGGGGGTTGAATTCTGGTCTCTCTGTCCTGTTCCTCTGGTCCCTGTGCCCGTTTTGAGCCAGTTCCACACTGTTTTGGTGACTGTAGCTTCTCAGCAGAGTGTGACGTCAGGGAGGGAGATGCCTCCAGCCCGTTCTCTTTTTGCAGGGTTTCTTTGGCTATTTGGGGTCCTTTGTGGTTCCCCACAGATATTAGGAGGATTTGCTCTATTTGGGGGGAAAATACCATGGAATTTTGGGAGGGATTGCATTCACTGTGTCCACTGCTTTGGGTAGCATGGATATTTTAACAACATTAATTGTTCCATTCCATGAGAACAGGATATCTTTCCATTTATTGGTGTGTTTTTCAATGTCTTCATCAATGTCTTAAAGTTTTCAGTGTGCAGGTCTTTCACCTCCTTGGTTGACTTTATTCCCAGGTATTTTGTTCTTTTTGATGCAGTTGTAAATGGGGTTGCTTTCTTTCTCTTTCTGATGGTTCATTATTAGTGTTTAGAAATGCAACTGATTTCTGTGTATTGATTTTGCAACTTTACTGAATTTATTTATTAGTTCTAATAGTGTTTTTGTGGCATGAAGTGGAAAATTGGAATTCAAAAATCCCACTGTTTCTACCATATCCAGGTCGTCCACAACACGGAGGACAGCGGCTCCTAATATAACCTTCCCACGGTGCCTCTAAATGACATGTGGACTTTGGGTGAACTGGATCTGGGTAAGGCTTGGCTTCTATCTGGAAGTTTGATGTTTTCTCTGCTTTTCTGGCATGCTATTGACATACATGATGTTTTGAAAAGTAATTGACTTTCCAGTAATTTCAAACATACAACTTTACATACATAAAAACAAGTCTTGTACCTTGATTAAATATACTCCTAAATATTGATGTTGACATTATTACAAATGGAATTGTTCTCATAAATTCTTTTTCAGATTAATTTTTGCCAGCGTATGCATATAAGATAGATTTTCATGAATTGATATTTTGTTCTATAACTTTGCTTATTAATTAGTTGATTAGCTCAAAGAATTTCTTTGCTGATTATAGGTAGTTTTATATATAAGATGATGTGACCTATGTTCTGTGAAGAGACACGGTTTTAATTTTTCCATTCACCCATGGATGCCTTTTATTTCTTTCCTCAAGATTCTGGGTAGAACTTCCAGTACACTATTGAGTAACGGTGATGAAGGCCAGCTTCCTGGCCTTGTTCCTGATTTCAGGAGTAAATCTTTCAGTCTTTAACATTGAGCACGATGTTTGCTGTGGCTTTTTGTACTACTCTTTTCCATATTGAACAAATTTCCTTTTCTTCCTGCTTTCTTGAGTGTTTTTCATGAAATAACACTGGATTTTCATTGTAGATTTTTTGCATGAATTGATATGGTTATGTGTTTTTACTTCACACCATTATTGTGGTTGAATACATTGCTTACTTTTAATATGTTGAGCAACCTGAAATTCCTGGTGTAGAGATACTTGCTTATGGCATTATCCATTTAAAGTTCTGTTGGTTTCATGTTGCTATTATTGTGTGATAGATTTTTACATTCATATTTGTAAGTTGTACTGGGGTAGTTTTCTTGTTTTTTTCCTCTATTTTTAAAATCTTTTTTAAAATAGTGGTTTTATTTCATTCTAATTATTTATTTATTTTGGCCACGTCCCATGGCTTGTGGGATCTTAGTTCCCCAGTCAGGGATCGAACCCGAGCCCTTGGCAGTGAAAGCACAGAGTCCTAACCACTGGGCCACCAGAGAATTCCCCAGTTTTCTTTTTCATGATGTATTTGTATAATCTGATTAGACTTGGCTTGGTGTAAGTGGTTTGGAGGGTTAGCATTAGGGCTGGGGCTGGTGTGAGGGTTGGGGCTGTGTATGGTTTATGGTTGCTGTTATGGTTTAAGTTTTATGCTTAATGAGTTATTTATGGGTATGGTTAATGAATATATTTTATGGTTTGCTTATGGTTATGGTTTGGCTTATTGGTTAAGGTTTATGGTTTTGGTCTCAGGGTGTTAGGGTTCTGTGTTAGAGTGCGTGTTAGGGTATGGGTGAGAATTGGGGTACAGGTAGGATGCGGGTAGAGCATGGGTTAGGGTAAGGTACAGGTTTAGGGTACGGGTTAGGCTAAGGTTAGGTCAGGGCTTAGGGTCAGGATGAGAGTTTAGGGTTAGGGTCCATGTCAGGATTAGCGTCAAGGTTGAGCGAGGCCATTGTTTTCTGCTCCTCCAGTTCTGGATTCTCATTGATAGATGAATGAAATGTCTGCTCTGGTCACCCACTGTTTCAAATTGAGCTCAGCCTTAGTCAAGGGTTCTTAGGGCCTCAGAGGTCATGCAGGGTTTCCCTCCACCCTCCCTCCTGGGAAGGGTGATGCAGGCCCCACTCTGTGTGGGCAGCCCCAGGTCCAGCATGGCCCTGACATGCAGGATACTAAGTAGACGTGATGTAAGACTTGGTGCATCAGTCTGCCAGCCCCCAGGGGCTGCCTTTTTTTTTTTTTCTTAGTTAATTAATTAATTAATTTGGGGCTGTGTTGGGTCTGCATTGCTGCACGGAGGCTTTCTCTAGTTGTGGTGAGTGGGGGCTTCTCATTGCGGTGGCTTCTCTTGTTGCAGAGCACAGGCTCTAAGCGCGTGGGCTTCAGCAGTTGTGGCTCGCGGGTTCTAGAGCGCAGGCTCAGTAGTTGTGGTGCACGGGCTTAGTTGCTCCACAGCATGTGGGATCTTCCCGGACCAGGGCTCAAACCCGTGTCCCCTGCATTGGCAGGTGGATTCTTAACCACTGCGCCACCAGGGAAGTCTGGTGTTGCGTTCGTGAGGGCTGGTGGGGCCCTCTTGGGACTGGACGGATCCTTTGTTCCATCTGCACGGGTGTCCAAGCAGGTCTCAGAACAGCCCTTGGCCTCTGAGCATCCAGGCAGGCACCCACGTTCCTCCAGCTCAGGTTAGCCTTGGCCCCTCCATCCCCGTGGCCAATTACTGAGCTGATTGTGTCTTTACTCTTTAAAATTAAATCACTCTCTCCAGGTGGGCGAGAAGTTTACTTGTGAACTTGGTTAGGGTGAGGGGTTAGGGGTTAAGGGTTAGGGGTTAGGGTCAGGGTTAGGGCTAGGGCTAGGGCTAGGGGTTAGGGTTAGGCTTAGGGTTGGGTTAGGGTTAGGGGTTAGGTTTAGGTTTAGGGTTAGTGTTGGGTTAGGGTTAGGGTTAAGGTAGGGTTAGGGTTGGGTTAGGGTTAGGGTTTAGGGTTAGGGTGTCCAGCTTTACGTCCCATTCAGCTGTGAGTGTAGATGTGGTCAGTCCAGTTGCATCACAGCCCCTGATTGAATTTTGTAAGAATTCCTCTCTCTCTCACTGTCTTTCTTTTTTTATAATTAATTTTTAGAGTGGGGTGTAGCTGATTTGCAATGTTGTGTTTCTTGGTGCTGTACATCCACCTGAGTCACTTACAGAGAGACATCAATAAATTCTTTTCTAGTTTCTAGTAGTCAGATAGATGTTTTTTTCTGTGAATAGAGTGTGCTGAGTCCAGTTCCTTGAACAATGAGTATGTCTTGGCGATTACATTATTGGCGTATGGAACGGTATCTGTGCCAATTTCAACCTCCTGGTTTATGCATCACCGCACCACACTTCTCCCCTTAAGCAGCCATCAGTGTGTTTTGTAAATGTGTGATGGTGTTCGGTTTGTAATTCAGTTCATGGTTGGCGATTTTTAGATTCCCTTTATAAGTGATATCTTATGATAAGTTTCTCTTGCTGTCTAACTTATTTCACTCTCAATGACCAAACATAAGTGCCCCTGAGTTGCTGCAACTGGCCTCATTTCATTGATTTCAGGGCTGAGTAATATTCCGTTGTGCTTAAGTACCAAATTTTCTTTCACCATTTCTTCCTTCCAAGGACTATTAAGTTGTACCCAAGTCGAGGCTGTTGTAAACATAGCAGCAGTAAACGGGGTGCCTGCGTCCTGTGGATTTTTGGTTTTTCCAACATATAGGCCCATGAGTGGAAGCGCCCTATGCTTTGTAGCTCTGTTTTTTAGATGTTTTAGGAAACACAGCACACTTCTCCAGAGTGGCCGTTGGCAATTTACATTCCCCCCTTCAGCGTAACAAGGCTCCCTTTTCTCCTCTCCTTGTCCTGCCTATCTGGTTTTTACCCTTTGTGAGGATGGTCCTTTTTTCTGATTCGAAGTGATACCTCTTTGTAGTGTTGATTTGCATTGCCCGCTTCTTTGGTTGGCCAAAAAGGGCGTATGCGTTTTTCCTGAATATATTCTGGAAGTTAAATTTGAGAGACAGCTTTTTTTGTTTAATTGATTAATTTATTAATTTATTTTTGGCTGTGTTGGGTCTTCGTTTCTGTGTGAAGGCTTTCTCTAGTTGTGGAAAGAGGGGTCCACTCTTCATCGCGGTGCACGGGCCTCTCACTATCGCGGCCTCTCTTGTTGCGGAGCACAGGCTCCAGACGTGCAGGCTCAATATTTGTGGCTCACGGGCCTAGTTGCTCCGCGGCATGTGGGATCTTCCCAGGTCAGGGCTCGAACCCGTGTCCCCTGCATTAGCAGGCAGATTCTCAACCACTGCGCCGCCAGGGAAGCCCCTTGAATAGTTTTGTATTTAAAATTTGTCTGTGGGGACTTCCCTGGTGACGCAGTGGTTAAGAGTCCGCCTGCCAATGCAGGGGACACGGGCTCGAGCCCTGGTCCGGGAAGATCCCACATGCCGCAGAGCAACCAAGCCTGCGCGGCACAACTACTGAAGCCTGCGCGCCTAGAGCCCATGCTCGCCCACAAGAGAAGCCACCGCAATGAGAAGCCCGTGCACCGCAACGAAGAGTAGCCCCGCTCGACGCAACTAGAGAAAGCCCACATGCAGCAACGAAGACCCAATGCAGCCAAACATAAATTAGAAACTACAATAAAATTTGCCTCTGAATAACTTTGAGTGAATTTGGTATAAGTTGTAAAGTTTGCATCTACATTCACTTCATTCCAAATGGTTTCCAATTAATTGTTCCTTAACTACTTTTAGAAAAGTTTTGGGATAGAGACTCCATTTTAGTTTGAATGTCCAGTTTAATGGATTCAGCAGTCCTGTCAGTAGGGCACGCTGCCTCCAGTGACCTGTGAGGGAGGCGCGGCCTGCACTTCCTGCACTGACCACAGGGTGGGGCCGAGTTCGCCTCTCTGACCCACAGCGCATGCTCGTTCCTTGGGAACTCGATTGTGAGGTCAGCTGAGAGCAGTTGAGCCTCCTCAGGCGCGGGGGCGGGGGCGGAGGCCTTCCGGTAGGACGCCCGGCTCAGTGTCTCTGCTGAGAGGAGCTCGGTCTCCGTCTCCTTAGGACTCGCTGGGGTTTCGGCTTCAGGACAAAGTGGGGCTGCGTCCACGCTGACTAGGGAACTAGGTTTCCTGAGGACCCAGGTGATGCCTGAGGAAAAGGTGAAGAGACGGTGAGGAAAAGTGGGGAGAAGCTTCCTGTGGGCGACTGACCGTTGAGGGGGTCCGTCTTCGTGTGAGCGAGGGAGGGCTTGGCGTGGAAAGCTGGGTTTTTGTTCAGGTTTGTGTGCAGGGTAGGCAGCATGAGTTATGGGGCGTCCAGTTTTCCCAGCACCATTTATGGTGGGGAGTGTCGTGCTCCTTGGTGTGTCCTTGGTCCCTGTGTCATAAATTCACCGATCCCGTCCGTGGGGGTTGAATTCTGGTCTCTGTGTCCTGTTCCTCTTGTCCCTGTGCCCGTTTTGAGCCAGTTCCACACTGTTTTGGTGACTGTAGATTCTCAGCAGAGTGTGACGTCAGGGAGGGAGATGCCTCCAGCCCGTTCTCTTTTTTCAGGGTTTCTTTGGCTTTTTGGGGTCCTTTGTGGTTCCCCACAGATATTAGGAGGATTTGCTCTATTTGGGGGGAAAATACCATGGAATTTTGGGAGGGATTGCATTCACTGTGTCCACTGCTTTGGGTAGCATGGATATTTTAACAACATTAATTGTTCCATTCCATGAGAACAGGATATCTTTCCATTTATTGGTGTGTTTTTCAATGTCTTCATCAATGTCTTAAAGTTTTCAGTGTGCAGGTCTTTCACCTCCTTGGTTGACTTTCTTCCCAGGTATTTTGTTCTTTTTGATGCAGTTGTAAATGGGGTTGCTTTCTTTCTCTTTCTGATGGTTCATTATTAGTGTTTAGAAATGCAACTGATTTCTGTGTATTGATTTTGCAACTTTACTGAATTTATTTATTAGTTCTAATAGTGTTTTTGTGGCATGAAGTGGAAAATTGGAATTCAACAATCCCACTGTTTCTACCATATCCAGGTCGTCCACAACACGGAGGACAGCGGCTCGTAATATAACCTTCCCACGGTGCCTCTAAATGACATGTGGACTTTGGGTGAACTGGATCTGGGTAAGGCTTTGCTTCTATCTGGAAGTTTGATGTTTTCTCTGCTTTTCTGGCATGCTATTGACATACATGATGTTTTGAAAAGTTATTGACTTTCCAGTAATTTCAAACATACAACTTTACATACATAAAAACAAGTCTTGTACCTTGATTAAATATACTCCTAAATATTGATGTTGACATTATTACAAATGGAATTGTTCTCATAAATTCTTTTTCAGATTATTTTTTGCCAGCGTATGCATATAAGATAGATTTTCATGAATTGATATTTTGTTCTATAACTTTGCTTATTAATTAGTTGATTAGCTCAAAGAATTTCTTTGCTGATTATAGGTAGTTTTATATATAAGATGATGTGACCTATGTTCTGTGAAGAGACACGGTTTTAATTTTTCCATTCACCCATGGATGCCTTTTATTTCTTTCCTCAAGATTCTGGGTGGAACTTCCAGTACACTATTGAGTAACGGTGATGAAGGCCAGCTTCCTGGCCTTGTTCCTGATTTCAGGAGTAAATCTTTCAGTCTTTAACGTTGAGCACGATGTTTGCTGTGGCTTTTTGTACTACTCTTTTCCATATTGAACAAATTTCCTTTTCTTCCTGCTTTCTTGAGTGTTTTTCATGAAATAACACTGGATTTTCATTGTAGATTTTTTGCATGAATTGATATGGTTATGTGTTTTTACTTCACACCATTATTGTGGTTGAATACATTGCTTACTTTTAATATGTTGAGCAACCTGAAATTCCTGGTGTAGAGATACTTGCTTATGGCATTATCCATTTAAAGTTCTGTTGGTTTCATGTTGCTATTATTGTGTGATAGATTTTTACATTCATATTTGTAAGTTGTACTGGGGTAGTTTTCTTGCTTTTTTCCTCTATTTTTAAAATCTTTTTTAAAATAGTGGTTTTATTTCATTCTAATTATTTATTTATTTTGGCCACGTCCCATGGCTTGTGGGATCTTAGTTCCCCAGTCAGGGATCGAACCCGAGCCCTTGGCAGTGAAAGCACAGAGTCCTAACCACTGGGCCACCAGAGAATTCCCCAGTTTTCTTTTTCAAGATGTATTTGTATAATCTGATTAGACTTGGCTTGGTGTAAGTGGTTTGGAGGGTTAGCATTAGGGCTGGGGCTGGTGTGAGGGTTGGGGCTGTGTATGGTTTATGGTTGCTGTTATGGTTTAAGTTTTATGCTTAATGAGTTATTTATGGGTATGGTTAATGAATATATTTTATGGTTTGCTTATGGTTATGGTTTGGCTTATTGGTTAAGGTTTATGGTTTTGGTCTCAGGGTGTTAGGGTTCTGTGTTAGAGTGCGTGTTAGGGTATGGGTGAGAATTGGGGTACAGGTAGGATGCGGGTAGAGCATGGGTTAGGGTAAGGTACAGGTTTAGGGTACGGGTTAGGCTAAGGTTAGGTCAGGGCTTAGGGTCAGGGTCAGAGTTTAGGGTTAGGGTCCATGTCAGGATTAGCGTCAAGGTTGAGCGAGGCCATTGTTTTCTGCTCCTCCAGTTCTGGATTCTCATTGATAGATGAATGAAATGTCTGCTCTGGTCACCCACTGTTTCAAATTGAGCTCAGCCTTAGTCAAGGGTTCTTAGGGCCTCAGAGGTCATGCAGGGTTTCCCTCCACCCTCCCTCCTGGGAAGGGTGATGCAGGCCCCACTCTGTGTGGGCAGCCCCAGGTCCAGCATGGCCCTGACATGCAGGATACTAAGTAGACGTGATGTAAGACTTGGTGCATCAGTCTGCCAGCCCCCAGGGGCTGCCTTTTTTTTTTTTTCTTAATTAATTAATTAATTAATTTGGGGCTGTGTTGGGTCTGCATTGCTGCACGGAGGCTTTCTCTAGTTGCGGCGAGTAGGGGCTTCTCATTGTGGTGGCTTCTCTTGTTGCAGAGCACAGGCTCTAAGCGCGTGGGCTTCAGCAGTTGTGGCTCGCGGGTTCTAGAGCGCAGGCTCAGTAGTTGTGGTGCACGGGCTTAGTTGCTCCACAGCATGTGGGATCTTCCCGGACCAGGGCTCAAACCCGTGTCCCCTGCATTGGCAGGTGGATTCTTAACCACTGCGCCACCAGGGAAGTCTGGTGTTGCGTTCGTGAGGGCTGGTGGGGCCCTCTTGGGACTGGACGGATCCTGTGTTCCATCTGCACGGGTGTCCAAGCAGCTCTCAGAACAGCCCTTGGCCTCTGAGCATCCAGGCAGGCACCCACGTTCCTCCAGCTCAGGTTAGCCTTGGCCCCTCCATCCCCGTGGCCAATTACTGAGCTGATTGTGTCTTTACTCTTTAAAATTAAATCACTCTCTCCAGGTGGGCGAGAAGTTTACTTGTGAACTTGGTTAGGGTGAGGGGTTAGGGGTTAAGGGTTAGAGGTTAGGGTCAGGGTTAGGGCTAGGGCTAGGGCTAGGGGTTAGGGTTAGGCTTAGGGTTGGGTTAGGGTTAGGGATTAGGTTTAGGGTTAGGGTTAGTGTTGGGTTAGGTTTAGGGTTAAGGTAGGGTTAGGGTTGGGTTAGGGTTAGGGTTTAGGGTTAGGGTGTCCAGCTTTACGTCCCATTCAGCTGTGAGTGTAGATGTGGTCAGTCCAGTTGCATCAGAGCCCCTGATTGAATTTTGTAAGAATTCCTCTCTCTCTCACTGTCTTTCTTTTTTTATAATTAAATTTTAGAGTGGGGTGTAGCTGATTTGCAATGTTGTGTTTCTTGGTGCTGTACATCCACCTGAGTCACTTACAGAGAGACATCAATAAATTCTTTTCTAGTTTCTAGTAGTCAGATAGATGTTTTTTTCTGTGAATAGAGTGTGCTGAGTCCAGTTCCTTGAACAATGAGTATGTCTTGGCGATTACATTATTGGCGTATGGAACGGTATCTGTGCCAATTTCAACCTCCTGGTTTATGCATCACCGCACCACACTTCTCCCCTTAAGCAGCCATCAGTGTGTTTTGTAAATGTGTGATGGTGTTCGGTTTGTAATTCAGTTCATGGTTGGCGATTTTTAGATTCCCTTTATAAGTGATATCTTATGATAAGTTTCTCTTGCTGTCTAACTTATTTCACTCTCAATGACCAAACATAAGTCCCCCTGAGTTGCTGCAACTGGCCTCATTTCATTGATTTCAGGGCTGAGTAATATTCCGTTGTGCTTAAGTACCAAATTTTCTTTCACCATTTTTTCCTTCCAAGGACTATTAAGTTGTACCCAAGTCAAGGCTGTTGTAAACATAGCAGCAGTAAACGGGGTGCCTGCGTCCTGTGGATTTTTGGTTTTTCCAACATATAAGCCCATGAGTGGAAGCGCCCTATGCTTTGTAGCTCTGTTTTTTAGATGTTTTAGGAAACACAGCACACTTCTCCAGAGTGGCCGTTGGCAATTTACATTCCCCCCTTCAGCGTAACAAGGCTCCCTTTTCTCCTCTCCTTGTCCTGCCTATCTGGTTTTTACCCTTTGTGAGGATGGTCCTTTTTTCTGATTCGAAGTGATACCTCTTTGTAGTGTTGATTTGCGTTGCCCGCTTCTTTGGTTGGCCAAAAAGGGCGTATGCATTTTTCCTGAATATATTCTGGAAGTTAAATTTGAGAGACAGCTTTTTTTGTTTAATTGATTAATTAATTAATTTATTTTTGGCTGTGTTGGGTCTTCGTTTCTGTGTGAAGGCTTTCTCTAGTTGTGGCAAGCGGGGGCCACTCTTCATCGCGGTGCGCGGGCCTCTCACTATCGCGGCCTCTCTTGTTGCGGAGCACAGGCTCCAGACGTGCAGGCTCAATAGTTGTGGCTCACGGGCCTAGTTGCTCCATGGCATGTGGGATCTTCCCAGGTCAGGGCTCGAACCCGTGTCCCCTGCATTAGCAGGCAGATTCTCAACCACTGCGCCACCAGGGAAGCCCCTTGAATAGTTTTGTATTTAAAATTTGTCTGTGGGGACTTCCCTGGTGACGCAGTGGTTAAGAGCCCGCCTGCCAATGCAGGGGACACGGGCTCGAGCCCTGGTCCGGGAAGATCCCACATGCCGCAGAGCAACCAAGCCTGCGCGGCACAACTACTGAAGCCTGCGCGCCTAGAGCCCATGCTCGCCCACAAGAGAAGCCACCGCAATGAGAAGCCCGTGCACCGCAACGAAGAGTAGCCCCGCTCGACGCAACTAGAGAAAGCCCACATGCAGCAACGAAGACCCAACGCAGCCAAACATAAATTAGAAACTACAATAAAATTTGCCTCTGAATAACTTTGAGTGAATTTGGTATAAGTTGTAAAGTTTGCATCTACATTCACTTCATTCCAAATGGTTTCCAATTAATTGTTCCTTAACTACTTTTAGAAAGCTTTTGGGATAGAGACTCCATTTTAGTTTGAATGTCCAGTTTAATGGATTCAGCAGTCCTGTCAGTAGGGCACGCTGCCTCCAGTGACCTGTGAGGGAGGCGTGGCCTGCACTTCCTGCACTGACCACATGGTGGCGCCGAGTTCACCTCTCTGACCCACAGCGCATGCTCGTTCCCTGGGAACTCGATTGTGAGGTCAGCTGAGAGCAGTTGAGCCTCCTCAGGCGCGGGGGCGGGGGCGGAGGCCTTCCGGTAGGACGCCCGGCTCAGTGTCTCTGCTGAGAGGAGCTCGGTCTCCGTCTCCTTAGGACTCGCTGGGGTTTCGGCTTCAGGACAAAGTGGGGCTGCGTCCACGCTGACTAGGGAACTAGGTTTCCTGAGGACCCAGGTGATGCCTGAGGAAAAGGTGAAGAGACGGTGAGGAAAAGTGGGGAGAAGCTTCCTGTGGGCGACTGACCGTTGAGGGGGTCCGTCTTCGTGTGAGCGAGGGAGGGCTTGGCGTGGAAAGCTGGGTTTTTGTTCAGGTTTGTGTGCAGGGTAGGCAGCATGAGTTATGGGGCGTCCAGTTTTCCCAGCACCATTTATGGTGGGGAGTGTCGTGCTCCTTGGTGTGTCCTTGGTCCCTGTGTCATAAATTCACCGACCCCGTCCGTGGGGGTTGAATTCTGGTCTCTGTGTCCTGTTCCTCTGGTCCCTGTGCCCGTTTTGAGCCAGTTCCACACTGTTTTGGTGACTGTAGCTTCTCAGCAGAGTGTGACGTCAGGGAGGGAGATGCCTCCAGCCCGTTCTCTTTTTTCAGGGTTTCTTTGGCTATTTGGGGTCCTTTGTGGTTCCCCACAGATATTAGGAGGATTTGCTCTATTTGGGGGGAAAATACCATGGAATTTTGGGAGGGATTGCATTCACTGTGTCCACTGCTTTGGGTAGCATGGATATTTTAACAACATTAATTGTTCCATTCCATGAGAACAGGATATCTTTCCATTTATTGGTGTGTTTTTCAATGTCTTCATCAATGTCTTAAAGTTTTCAGTGTGCAGGTCTTTCACCTCCTTGGTTGACTTTATTCCCAGGTATTTTGTTCTTTTTGATGCAGTTGTAAATGGGGTTGCTTTCTTTCTCTTTCTGATGGTTCATTATTAGTGTTTAGAAATGCAACTGATTTCTGTGTATTGATTTTGCAACTTTACTGAATTTATTTATTAGTTCTAATAGTGTTTTTGTGGCATGAAGTGGAAAATTGGAATTCAAAAATCCCACTGTTTCTACCATATCCAGGTCGTCCACAACACGGAGGACAGCGGCTCCTAATATAACCTTCCCACGGTGCCTCTAAATGACATGTGGACTTTGGGTGAACTGGATCTGGGTAAGTCTTGGCTTCTATCTGGAAGTTTGATGTTTTCTCTGCTTTTCTGGCATGCTATTGACATACATGATGTTTTGAAAAGTAATTGACTTTCCAGTAATTTCAAACATACAACTTTACATACATAAAAACAAGTCTTGTACCTTGATTAAATATACTCCTAAATATTGATGTTGACATTATTACAAATGGAATTGTTCTCATAAATTCTTTTTCAGATTATTTTTTGCCAGCGTATGCATATAAGATAGATTTTCATGAATTGATATTTTGTTCTATAACTTTGCTTATTAATTAGTTGATTAGCTCAAATAATTTCTTTGCTGATTATAGGTAGTTTTATATATAAGATGATGTGACCTATGTTCTGTGAAGAGACACGGTTTTAATTTTTCCATTCACCCATGGATGCCTTTTATTTCTTTCCTCAAGATTCTGGGTGGAACTTCCAGTACACTATTGAGTAACGGTGATGAAGGCCAGCTTCCTGGCCTTGTTCCTGATTTCAGGAGTAAATCTTTCAGTCTTTAACGTTGAGCACGATGTTTGCTGTGGCTTTTTGTACTACTCTTTTCCATATTGAACAAATTTCCTTTTCTTCCTGCTTTCTTGAGTGTTTTTCATGAAATAACACTGGATTTTCATTGTAGATTTTTTGCATGAATTGATATGGTTATGTGTTTTTACTTCACACCATTATTGTGGTTGAATACATTGCTTACTTTTAATATGTTGAGCAACCTGAAATTCCTGGTGTAGAGATACTTGCTTATGGCATTATCCATTTAAAGTTCTGTTGGTTTCATGTTGCTATTATTGTGTGATAGATTTTTACATTCATATTTGTAAGTTGTACTGGGGTAGTTTTCTTGCTTTTTTCCTCTATTTTTAAAATCTTTTTTAAAATAGTGGTTTTATTTCATTCTAATTATTTATTTATTTTGGCCACGTCCCATGGCTTGTGGGATCTTAGTTCCCCAGTCAGGGATCGAACCCGAGCCCTTGGCAGTGAAAGCACAGAGTCCTAACCACTGGGCCACCAGAGAATTCCCCAGTTTTCTTTTTCAAGATGTATTTGTATAATCTGATTAGACTTGGCTTGGTGTAAGTGGTTTGGAGGGTTAGCATTAGGGCTGGGGCTGGTGTGAGGGTTGGGGCTGTGTATGGTTTATGGTTGCTGTGATGGTTTAAGTTTTATGCTTAATGAGTTATTTATGGGTATGGTTAATGAATATATTTTATGGTTTGCTTATGGTTATGGTTTGGCTTATTGGTTAAGGTTTATGGTTTTGGTCTCAGGGTGTTAGGGTTCTGTGTTAGAGTGCGTGTTAGGGTATGGGTGAGAATTGGGGTACAGGTAGGATGCGGGTAGAGCATGGGTTAGGGTAAGGTACAGGTTTAGGGTACGGGTTAGGCTAAGGTTAGGTCAGGGCTTAGGGTCAGGGTCAGAGTTTAGGGTTAGGGTCCATGTCAGGATTAGCGTCAAGGTTGAGCGAGGCCATTGTTTTCTGCTCCTCCAGTTCTGGATTCTCATTGATAGATGAATGAAATGTCTGCACTGGTCACCCACTGTTTCAAATTGAGCTCAGCCTTAGTCAAGGGTTCTTAGGGCCTCAGAGGTCATGCAGGGTTTCCCTCCACCCTCCCTCCTGGGAAGGGTGATGCAGGCCCCACTCTGTGTGGGCAGCCCCAGGTCCAGCATGGCCCTGACATGCAGGATACTAAGTAGACGTGATGTAAGACTTGGTGCATCAGTCTGCCAGCCCCCAGGGGCTGCCTTTTTTTTTTTTCTTAATTAATTAATTAATTAATTTGGGGCTGTGTTGGGTCTGCATTGCTGCACGGAGGCTTTCTCTAGTTGCGGCGAGTGGGGGCTTCTCATTGCGGTGGCTTCTCTTGTTGCAGAGCACAGGCTCTAAGCGCGTGGGCTTCAGCAGTTGTGGCTCGCGGGTTCTAGAGCGCAGGCTCAGTAGTTGTGGTGCACGGGCTTAGTTGCTCCACAGCATGTGGGATCTTCCCGGACCAGGGCTCAAACCCGTGTCCCCTGCATTGGCAGGTGGATTCTTAACCACTGCGCCACCAGGGAAGTCTGGTGTTGCGTTCGTGAGGGCTGGTGGGGCCCTCTTGGGACAGGACGGATCCTGTGTTCCATCTGCACGGGTGTCCAAGCAGCTCTCAGAGCAGCCCTTGGCCTCTGAGCATCCAGGCAGGCACCCACGTTCCTCCAGCTCAGGTTAGCCTTGGCCCCTCCATCCCCGTGGCCAATTACTGAGCTGATTGTGTCTTTACTCTTTAAAATTAAATCACTCTCTCCAGGTGGGCAAGAAGTTTACTTGTGAACTTGGTTAGGGTGAGGGGTTAGGGGTTAAGGGTTAGGGGTTAGGGTCAGGGTTAGGGCTAGGGCTAAGGCTAGGGGTTAGGGTTAGGCTTAGGGTTGGGTTAGGGTTAGGGGTTAGGTTTAGGGTTAGGGTTAGTGTTGGGTTAGGTTTAGGGTTAAGGTAGGGTTAGGGTTGGGTTAGGGTTAGAGTTTAGGGTTAGGGTGTCCAGCTTTACGTCCCATTCAGCTGTGAGTGTAGATGTGGTCAGTCCAGTTGCATCAGAGCCCCTGATTGAATTTTGTAAGAATTCCTCTCTCTCTCACTGTCTTTCTTTTTTTATAATTAATTTTTAGAGTGGGGTGTAGCTGATTTGCAGTGTTGTGTTTCTTGGTGCTGTACATCCACCTGAGTCACTTACAGAGAGACATCAATAAATTCTTTTCTAGTTTCTAGTAGTCAGATAGATGTTTTTTTCTGTGAATAGAGTGTGCTGAGTCCAGTTCCTTGAACAATGAGTATGTCTTGGCGATTACATTACTGGCGTATGGAACGGTATCTGTGCCAATTTCAACCTCCTGGTTTATGCATCACCGCACCACACTTCTCCCCTTAAGCAGCCATCAGTGTGTTTTGTAAATGTGTGATGGTGTTCGGTTTGTAATTCAGTTCATGGTTGGCGATTTTTAGATTCCCTTTATAAGTGATATCTTATGATAAGTTTCTCTTGCTGTCTAACTTATTTCACTCTCAATGACCAAACATAAGTCCCCCTGAGTTGCTGCAACTGGCCTCATTTCATTGATTTCAGGGCTGAGTAATATTCCGTTGTGCTTAAGTACCAAATTTTCTTTCACCATTTTTTCCTTCCAAGGACTATTAAGTTGTACCCAAGTCGAGGCTGTTGTAAACATAGCAGCAGTAAACGGGGTGCCTGCGTCCTGTGGATTTTTGGTTTTTCCAACATATAGGCCCATGAGTGGAAGCGCCCTATGCTTTGTAGCTCTGTTTTTTAGATGTTTTAGGAAACACAGCACACTTCTCCAGAGTGGCCGTTGGCAATTTACATTCCCCCCTTCAGCGTAACAAGGCTCCCTTTTCTCCTCTCCTTGTCCTGCCTATCTGGTTTTTACCCTTTGTGAGGATGGTCCTTTTTTCTGATTCGAAGTGATACCTCTTTGTAGTGTTGATTTGCATTGCCCGCTTCTTTGGTTGGCCAAAAAGGGCGTATGCATTTTTCCTGAATATATTCTGGAAGTTAAATTTGAGAGACAGCTTTTTTTGTTTAATTGATTAATTAATTAATTTATTTTTGGCTGTGTTGGGTCTTCGTTTCTGTGTGAAGGCTTTCTCTAGTTGTGGCAAGCGGGGGCCACTCTTCATCGCGGTGCGCGGGCCTCTCACTATCGCGGCCTCTCTTGTTGCGGAGCACAGGCTCCAGACGTGCAGGCTCAATAGTTGTGGCTCACGGGCCTAGTTGCTCCGCGGCATGTGGGATCTTCCCAGGTCAGGGCTCGAACCCGTGTCCCCTGCATTAGCAGGCAGATTTTCAACCACTGCGCCACCAGGGAAGCCCCTTGAATAGTTTTGTATTTAAAATTTGTCTGTGGGGACTTCCCTGGTGACGCAGTGGTTAAGAGTCCGCCTGCCAATGCAGGGGACACGGGCTCGAGCCCTGGTCCGGGAAGATCCCACATGCCGCAGAGCAACCAAGCCTGCGCGGCACAACTACTGAAGCCTGCGCGCCTAGAGCCCATGCTCGCCCACAAGAGAAGCCACCGCAGTGAGAAGCCCGTGCACCGCAACGAAGAGTAGCCCCGCTCGACGCAACTAGAGAAAGCCCACATGCAGCAACGAAGACCCAACGCAGCCAAACATAAATTAGAAACTACAATAAAATTTGCCTCTGAATAACTTTGAGTGAATTTGGTATAAGTTGTAAAGTTTGCATCTACATTCACTTCATTCCAAATGGTTTCCAATTAATTGTTCCTTAACTACTTTTAGAAAGCTTTTGGGATAGAGACTCCATTTTAGTTTGAATGTCCAGTTTAATGGATTCAGCAGTCCTGTCAGTAGGGCACGCTGCCTCCAGTGACCTGTGAGGGAGGCTCGGCCTGCACTTTCTGCACTGACCACAGGGTGGCGCCGAGTTCGCCTCTCTGACCCACAGCGCATGCTCATTCCCTGGGAACTCGATTGTGAGGTCAGCTGAGAGCAGTTGAGCCTCCTCAGGCGCGGGGGCGGGGGCGGAGGCCTTCCGGTAGGACGCCCGGCTCAGTGTCTCTGCTGAGAGGAGCTCGGTCTCCGTCTCCTTAGGACTCGCTGGGGTTTCGGCTTCAGGACAAAGTGGGGCTGCGTCCACGCTGACTAGGGAACTAGGTTTCCTGAGGACCCAGGTGATGCCTGAGGAAAAGGTGAAGAGACGGTGAGGAAAAGTGGGGAGAAGCTTCCTGTGGGCGACTGACCGTTAAGGGGGTCCGTCTTCGTGTGAGCGAGGGAGGGCTTGGCGTGGAAAGCTGGGTTTTTGTTCAGGTTTGTGTGCAGGGTAGGCAGCATGAGTTATGGGGCGTCCAGTTTTCCCAGCACCATTTATGGTGGGGAGTGTCGTGCTCCTTGGTGTGTCCTTGGTCCCTGTGTCATAAATTCACCGACCCCGTCCGTGGGGGTTGAATTCTGGTCTCTGTGTCCTGTTCCTCTGGTCCCTGTGCCCGTTTTGAGCCAGTTCCACACTGTTTTGGTGACTGTAGCTTCTCAGCAGAGTGTGACGTCAGGGAGGGAGATGCCTCCAGCCCGTTCTCTTTTTTCAGGGTTTCTTTGGCTATTTGGGGTCCTTTGTGGTTCCCCACAGATATTAGGAGGATTTGCTCTATTTGGGGGGAAAATACCATGGAATTTTGGGAGGGATTGCATTCACTGTGTCCACTGCTTTGGGTAGCATGGATATTTTAACAACATTAATTGTTCCATTCCATGAGAACAGGATATCTTTCCATTTATTGGTGTGTTTTTCAATGTCTTCATCAATGTCTTAAAGTTTTCAGTGTGCAGGTCTTTCACCTCCTTGGTTGACTTTATTCCCAGGTATTTTGTTCTTTTTGATGCAGTTGTAAATGGGGTTGCTTTCTTTCTCTTTCTGATGGTTCATTATTAGTGTTTAGAAATGCAAGTGATTTCTGTGTATTGATTTTGCAACTTTACTGAATTTATTTATTAGTTCTAATAGTGTTTTTGTGGCATGAAGTGGAAAATTGGAATTCAAAAATCCCACTGTTTCTACCATATCCAGGTCGTCCACAACACGGAGGACAGCGGCTCCTAATATAACCTTCCCACGGTGCCTCTAAATGACATGTGGACTTTGGGTGAACTGGATCTGGGTAAGGCTTGGCTTCTATCTGGAAGTTTGATGTTTTCTCTGCTTTTCTGGCATGCTATTGACATACATGATGTTTTGAAAAGTAATTGACTTTCCAGTAATTTCAAACATACAACTTTACATACATAAAAACAAGTCTTGTACCTTGATTAAATATACTCCTAAATATTGATGTTGACATTATTACAAATGGAATTGTTCTCATAAATTCTTTTTCAGATTATTTTTTGCCAGCGTATGCATATAAGATAGATTTTCATGAATTGATATTTTGTTCTATAACTTTGCTTATTAATTAGTTGATTAGCTCAAAGAATTTCTTTGCTGATTATAGGTAGTTTTATATATAAGATGATGTGACCTATGTTCTGTGAAGAGACACGGTTTTAATTTTTCCATTCACCCATGGATGCCTTTTATTTCTTTCCTCAAGATTCTGGGTGGAACTTCCAGTACACTATTGAGTAACGGTGATGAAGGCCAGCTTCCTGGCCTTGTTCCTGATTTCAGGAGTAAATCTTTCAGTCTTTAACATTGAGCACGATGTTTGCTGTGGCTTTTTGTACTACTCTTTTCCATATTGAACAAATTTCCTTTTCTTCCTGCTTTCTTGAGTGTTTTTCATGAAATAACACTGGATTTTCATTGTAGATTTTTTGCATGAATTGATATGGTTATGTGTTTTTACTTCACACCATTATTGTGGTTGAATACATTGCTTACTTTTAATATGTTGAGCAACCTGAAATTCCTGGTGTAGAGATACTTGCTTATGGCATTATCCATTTAAAGTTCTGTTGGTTTCATGTTGCTGTTATTGTGTGATAGATTTTTACATTCATATTTGTAAGTTGTACTGGGGTAGTTTTCTTGCTTTTTTCCTCTATTTTTAAAATCTTTTTTAAAATAGTGGTTTTATTTCATTCTAATTATTTATTTATTTTGGCCACGTCCCATGGCTTGTGGGATCTTAGTTCCCCAGTCAGGGATCAAACCCGAGCCCTTGGCAGTGAAAGCACAGAGTTCTAACCACTGGGCCACCAGAGAATTCCCCAGTTTTCTTTTTCAAGATGTATTTGTATAATCTGATTAGACTTGGCTTGGTGTAAGTGGTTTGGAGGGTTAGCATTAGGGCTGGGGCTGGTGTGAGGGTTGGGGCTGTGTATGGTTTATGGTTGCTGTTATGGTTTAAGTTTTATGCTTAATGAGTTATTTATGGGTATGGTTAATGAATATATTTTATGGTTTGCTTATGGTTATGGTTTGGCTTATTGGTTAAGGTTTATGGTTTTGGTCTCAGGGTGTTAGGGTTCTGTGTTAGAGTGGGTGTTAGGGTATGGGTGAGAATTGGGGTACAGGTAGGATGCGGGTAGAGCATGGGTTAGGGTAAGGTACAGGTTTAGGGCACGGGTTAGGCTAAGGTTAGGTCAGGGCTTAGGGTCAGGATGAGAGTTTAGGGTTAGGGTCCATGTCAGGATTAGCGTCAAGGTTGAGCGAGGCCATTGTTTTCTGCTCCTCCAGTTCTGGATTCTCATTGATAGATGAATGAAATGTCTGCTCTGGTCACCCACTGTTTCAAATTGAGCTCAGCCTTAGTCAAGGGTTCTTAGGGCCTCAGAGGTCATGCAGGGTTTCCCTCCACCCTCCCTCCTGGGAAGGGTGATGCAGGCCCCACTCTGTGTGGGCAGCCCCAGGTCCAGCATGGCCCTGACATGCAGGATACTAAGTAGACGTGATGTAAGACTTGGTGCATCAGTCTGCCAGCCCCCAGGGGCTGCCTTTTTTTTTTTTTCTTAATTAATTAATTAATTAATTTGGGGCTGTGTTGGGTCTGCATTGCTGCACGGAGGCTTTCTCTAGTTGCGGCGAGTGGGGGCTTCTCATTGCGGTGGCTTCTCTTGTTGCAGAGCACAGGCTCTAAGCGCGTGGGCTTCAGCAGTTGTGGCTCGCGGGTTCTAGAGCGCAGGCTCAGTAGTTGTGGTGCACGGGCTTAGTTGCTCCACAGCATGTGGGATCTTCCCGGACCAGGGCTCAAACCTGTGTCCCCTGCATTGGCAGGTGGATTCTTAACCACTGCGCCACCAGGGAAGTCTGGTGTTGCGTTCGTGAGGGCTGGTGGGGCCCTCTTGGGACTGGACGGATCCTTTGTTCCATCTGCACGGGTGTCCAAGCAGGTCTCAGAACAGCCCTTGGCCTCTGAGCATCCAGGCAGGCACCCACGTTCCTCCAGCTCAGGTTAGCCTTGGCCCCTCCATCCCCGTGGCCAATTACTGAGCTGATTGTGTCTTTACTCTTTAAAATTAAATCACTCTCTCCAGGTGGGCGAGAAGTTTACTTGTGAACTTGGTTAGGGTGAGGGGTTAGGGGTTAAGGGTTAGGGGTTAGGGTCAGGGTTAGGGCTAGGGCTAGGGCTAGGGGTTAGGGTTAGGCTTAGGGTTGGGTTAGGGTTAGGGGTTAGGTTTAGGGTTAGGGTTAGTGTTGGGTTAGGGTTAGGGTTAAGGTAGGGTTAGGGTTGGGTTAGGGTTAGGGTTTAGGGTTAGGGTGTCCAGCTTTACGTCCCATTCAGCTGTGAGTGTAGATGTGGTCAGTCCAGTTGCATCACAGCCCCTGATTGAATTTTGTAAGAATTCCTCTCTCTCTCACTGTCTTTCTTTTTTTATAATTAATTTTTAGAGTGGGGTGTAGCTGATTTGCAATGTCGTGTTTCTTGGTGCTGTACATCCACCTGAGTCACTTACAGAGAGACATCAATAAATTCTTTTCTAGTTTCTAGTAGTCAGATAGATGTTTTTTTCTGTGAATAGAGTGTGCTGAGTCCAGTTCCTTGAACAATGAGTATGTCTTGGCGATTACATTATTGGCGTATGGAACGGTATCTGTGCCAATTTCAACCTCCTGGTTTATGCATCACCGCACCACACTTCTCCCCTTAAGCAGCCATCAGTGTGTTTTGTAAATGTGTGATGGTGTTCGGTTTGTAATTCAGTTCATGGTTGGCGATTTTTAGATTCCCTTTATAAGTGATATCTTATGATAAGTTTCTCTTGCTGTCTAACTTATTTCACTCTCAATGACCAAACATAAGTCCCCCTGAGTTGCTGCAACTGGCCTCATTTCATTGATTTCAGGGCTGAGTAATATTCCGTTGTGCTTAAGTACCAAATTTTCTTTCACCATTTTTTCCTTCCAAGGACTATTAAGTTGTACCCAAGTCGAGGCTGTTGTAAACATAGCAGCAGTAAACGGGGTGCCTGCGTCCTGTGGATTTTTGGTTTTTCCAACATATAGGCCCATGAGTGGAAGCGCCCTATGCTTTGTAGCTCTGTTTTTTAGATGTTTTAGGAAACACAGCACACTTCTCCAGAGTGGCCGTTGGCAATTTACATTCCCCCCTTCAGCGTAACAAGGCTCCCTTTTCTCCTCTCCTTGTCCTGCCTATCTGGTTTTTACCCTTTGTGAGGATGGTCCTTTTTTCTGATTCGAAGTGATACCTCTTTGTAGTGTTGATTTGCATTGCCCGCTTCTTTGGTTGGCCAAAAAGGGCGTATGCATTTTTCCTGAATATATTCTGGAAGTTAAATTTGAGAGACAGCTTTTTTTGTTTAATTGATTAATTAATTAATTTATTTTTGGCTGTGTTGGGTCTTCGTTTCTGTGTGAAGGCTTTCTCTAGTTGTGGCAAGCGGGGGCCACTCTTCATCGCGGTGCGCGGGCTTCTCACTATCGCGGCCTCTCTTGTTGCGGAGCACAGGCTCCAGACGTGCAGGCTCAATAGTTGTGGCTCACGGGCCTAGTTGCTCCGCGGCATGTGGGATCTTCCCAGGTCAGGGCTCGAACCCGTGTCCCCTGCATTAGCAGGCAGATTCTCAACCACTGCGCCACCAGGGAAGCCCCTTGAATAGTTTTGTATTTAAAATTTTTCTGTGGGGACTTCCCTGGTGACGCAGTGGTTAAGAGTCCGCCTGCCAATGCAGGGGACACGGGCTCGAGCCCTGGTCCGGGAAGATCCCACATGCCGCAGAGCAACCAAGCCTGCGCGGCACAACTACTGAAGCCTGCGCGCCTAGAGCCCATGCTCGCCCACAAGAGAAGCCACCGCAGTGAGAAGCCCGTGCACCGCAACGAAGAGTAGCCCCGCTCGACGCAACTAGAGAAAGCCCACATGCAGCAACGAAGACCCAACGCAGCCAAACATAAATTAGAAACTACAATAAAATTTGCCTCTGAATAACTTTGAGTGAATTTGGTATAAGTTGTAAAGTTTGCATCTACATTCACTTCATTCCAAATGGTTTCCAATTAATTGTTCCTTAACTACTTTTAGAAAACTTTTGGGATAGAGACTCCATTTTAGTTTGAATGTCCAGTTTAATGGATTCAGCAGTCCTGTCAGTAGGGCACGCTGCCTCCAGTGACCTGTGAGGGAGGCGCGGCCTGCACTTCCTGCACTGACCACATGGTGGCGCCGAGTTCACCTCTCTGACCCACAGCGCATGCTCCTTCCCTGGGAACTCGATTGTGAGGTCAGCTGAGAGCAGTTGAGCCTCCTCAGGCGCGGGGGCGGGGGCGGAGGCCTTCCGGTAGGACGCCCGGCTCAGTGTCTCTGCTGAGAGGAGCTCGGTCTCCGTCTCCTTAGGACTCGCTGGGGTTTCGGCTTCAGGACAAAGTGGGGCTGCGTCCACGCTGACTAGGGAACTAGGTTTCCTGAGGACCCAGGTGATGCCTGAGGAAAAGGTGAAGAGACGGTGAGGAAAAGTGGGGAGAAGCTTCCTGTGGGCGACTGACCGTTGAGGGGGTCCGTCTTCGTGTGAGCGAGGGAGGGCTTGGCGTGGAAAGCTGGGTTTTTGTTCAGGTTTGTGTGCAGGGTAGCCAGCATGAGTTATGGGGCGTCCAGTTTTCCCAGCACCATTTATGGTGGGGAGTGTCGTGCTCCTTGGTGTGTCCTTGGTCCCTGTGTCATAAATTCACCGACCCCGTCCGTGGGGGTTGAATTCTGGTCTCTGTGTCCTGTTCCTCTGGTCCCTGTGCCCGTTTTGAGCCAGTTCCACACTGTTTTGGTGACTGTAGCTTCTCAGCAGAGTGTGACGTCAGGGAGGGAGATGCCTCCAGCCCGTTCTCTTTTTTCAGGGTTTCTTTGGCTATTTGGGGTCCTTTGTGGTTCCCCACAGATATTAGGAGGATTTGCTCTATTTGGGGGGAAAATACCATGGAATTTTGGGAGGGATTGCATTCACTGTGTCCACTGCTTTGGGTAGCATGGATATTTTAACAACATTAATTGTTCCATTCCATGAGAACAGGATATCTTTCCATTTATTGGTGTGTTTTTCAATGTCTTCATCAATGTCTTAAAGTTTTCAGTGTGCAGATCTTTCACCTCCTTGGTTGACTTTATTCCCAGGTATTTTGTTCTTTTTGATGCAGTTGTAAATGGGGTTGCTTTCTTTCTCTTTCTGATGGTTCATTATTAGTGTTTAGAAATGCAAGTGATTTCTGTGTATTGATTTTGCAACTTTACTGAATTTATTTATTAGTTCTAATAGTGTTTTTGTGGCATGAAGTGGAAAATTGGAATTCAAAAATCCCACTGTTTCTACCATATCCAGGTCGTCCACAACACGGAGGACAGCGGCTCCTAATATAACCTTCCCACGGTGCCTCTAAATGACATGTGGACTTTGGGTGAACTGGATCTGGGTAAGGCTTGGCTTCTATCTGGAAGTTTGATGTTTTCTCTGCTTTTCTGGCATGCTATTGACATACATGATGTTTTGAAAAGTAATTGACTTTCCAGTAATTTCAAACATACAACTTTACATACATAAAAACAAGTCTTGTACCTTGATTAAATATACTCCTAAATATTGATGTTGACATTATTACAAATGGAATTGTTCTCATAAATTCTTTTTCAGATTATTTTTTGCCAGCGTATGCATATAAGATAGATTTTCATGAATTGATATTTTGTTCTATAACTTTGCTTATTAATTAGTTGATTAGCTCAAATAATTTCTTTGCTGATTATAGGTAGTTTTATATATAAGATGATGTGACCTATGTTCTGTGAAGAGACACGGTTTTAATTTTTCCATTCACCCATGGATGCCTTTTATTTCTTTCCTCAAGATTCTGGGTGGAACTTCCAGTACACTATTGAGTAACGGTGATGAAGGCCAGCTTCCTGGCCTTGTTCCTGATTTCAGGAGTAAATCTTTCAGTCTTTAACATTGAGCACGATGTTTGCTGTGGCTTTTTGTACTACTCTTTTCCATATTGAACAAATTTCCTTTTCTTCCTGCTTTCTTGAGTGTTTTTCATGAAATAACACTGGATTTTCATTGTAGATTTTTTGCATGAATTGATATGGTTATGTGTTTTTACTTCACACCATTATTGTGGTTGAATACATTGCTTACTTTTAATATGTTGAGCAACCTGAAATTCCTGGTGTAGAGATACTTGCTTATGGCATTATCCATTTAAAGTTCTGTTGGTTTCATGTTGCTATTATTGTGTGATAGATTTTTACATTCATATTTGTAAGTTGTACTGGGGTAGATTTCTTGCTTTTTTCCTCTATTTTTAAAATCTTTTTTAAAATAGTGGTTTTATTTCATTCTAATTATTTATTTATTTTGGCCACGTCCCATGGCTTGTGGGATCTTAGTTCCCCAGTCAGGGATCAAACCCGAGCCCTTGGCAGTGAAAGCACAGAGTCCTAACCACTGGGCCACCAGAGAATTCCCCAGTTTTCTTTTTCAAGATGTATTTGTATAATCTGATTAGACTTGGCTTGGTGTAAGTGGTTTGGAGGGTTAGCATTAGGGCTGGGGCTGGTGTGAGGGTTGGGGCTGTGTATGGTTTATGGTTGCTGTTATGGTTTAAGTTTTATGCTTAATGAGTTATTTATGGGTATGGTTAATGAATATATTTTATGGTTTGCTTATGGTTATGGTTTGGCTTATTGGTTAAGGTTTATGGTTTTGGTCTCACGGTGTTAGGGTTCTGTGTTAGAGTGCGTGTTAGGGTATGGGTGAGAATTGGGGTACAGGTAGGATGCGGGTAGAGCATGGGTTAGGGTAAGGTACAGGTTTAGGGTACGGGTTAGGCTAAGGTTAGGTCAGGGCTTAGGGTCAGGATGAGAGTTTAGGGTTAGGGTCCATGTCAGGATTAGCGTCAAGGTTGAGCGAGGCCATTGTTTTCTGCTCCTCCAGTTCTGGATTCTCATTGATAGATGAATGAAACGTCTGCTCTGGTCACCCACTGTTTCAAATTGAGCTCAGCCTTAGTCAAGGGTTCTTAGGGCCTCAGAGGTCATGCAGGGTTTCCCTCCACCCTCCCTCCTGGGAAGGGTGATGCAGGCCCCACTCTGTGTGGGCAGCCCCAGGTCCAGCATGGCCCTGACATGCAGGATACTAAGTAGACGTGATGTAAGACTTGGTGCATCAGTCTGCCAGCCCCCAGGGGCTGCCTTTTTTTTTTTTCTTAATTAATTAATTAATTAATTTGGGGCTGTGTTGGGTCTGCATTGCTGCACGGAGGCTTTCTCTAGTTGCGGCGAGTGGGGGCTTCTCATTGCGGTGGCTTCTCTTGTTGCAGAGCACAGGCTCTAAGCGCGTGGGCTTCAGCAGTTGTGGCTCGCGGGTTCTAGAGCGCAGGCTCAGTAGTTGTGGTGCACGGGCTTAGTTGCTCCACAGCATGTGGGATCTTCCCGGACCAGGGCTCAAACCTGTGTCCCCTGCATTGGCAGGTGGATTCTTAACCACTGCGCCACCAGGGAAGTCTGGTGTTGCGTTCGTGAGGGCTGGTGGGGCCCTCTTGGGACTGGACGGATCCTTTGTTCCATCTGCACGGGTGTCCAAGCAGGTCTCAGAACAGCCCTTGGCCTCTGAGCATCCAGGCAGGCACCCACGTTCCTCCAGCTCAGGTTAGCCTTGGCCCCTCCATCCCCTTGGCCAATTACTGAGCTGATTGTGTCTTTACTCTTTAAAATTAAATCACTCTCTCCAGGTGGGCGAGAAGTTTACTTGTGAACTTGGTTAGGGTGAGGGGTTAGGGGTTAAGGGTTAGGGGTTAGGGTCAGGGTTAGGGCTAGGGCTAGGGCTAGGGGTTAGGGTTAGGCTTAGGGTTGGGTTAGGGTTAGTGGTTAGGTTTAGGGTTAGGGTTAGTGTTGGGTTAGGGTTAGGGTTAAGGTAGGGTTAGGGTTGGGTTAGGGTTAGGGTTTAGGGTTAGGGTGTCCAGCTTTACGTCCCATTCAGCTGTGAGTGTAGATGTGGTCAGTCCAGTTGCATCACAGCCCCTGATTGAATTTTGTAAGAATTCCTCTCTCTCTCACTGTCTTTCTTTTTTTATAATTAATTTTTAGAGTGGGGTGTAGCTGATTTGCAATGTCGTGTTTCTTGGTGCTGTACATCCACCTGAGTCACTTACAGAGAGACATCAATGAATTCTTTTCTAGTTTCTAGTAGTCAGATAGATGTTTTTTTCTGTGAATAGAGTGTGCTGAGTCCAGTTCCTTGAACAATGAGTATGTCTTGGCGATTACATTATTGGCGTATGGAACGGTATCTGTGCCAATTTCAACCTCCTGGTTTATGCATCACCGCACCACACTTCTCCCCTTAAGCAGCCATCAGTGTGTTTTGTAAATGTGTGATGGTGTTCGGTTTGTAATTCAGTTCATGGTTGGCGATTTTTAGATTCCCTTTATAAGTGATATCTTATGATAAGTTTCTCTTGCTGTCTAACTTATTTCACTCTCAATGACCAAACATAAGTCCCCCTGAGTTGCTGCAACTGGCCTCATTTCATTGATTTCAGGGCTGAGTAATATTCCGTTGTGCTTAAGTACCAAATTTTCTTTCACCATTTTTTCCTTCCAAGGACTATTAAGTTGTACCCAAGTCGAGGCTGTTGTAAACATAGCAGCAGTAAACGGGGTGCCTGCGTCCTGTGGATTTTTGGTTTTTCCAACATATAGGCCCATGAGTGGAAGCGCCCTATGCTTTGTAGCTCTGTTTTTTAGATGTTTTAGGAAACACAGCACACTTCTCCAGAGTGGCCGTTGGCAATTTACATTCCCCCCTTCAGCGTAACAAGGCTCCCTTTTCTCCTCTCCTTGTCCTGCCTATCTGGTTTTTACCCTTTGTGAGGATGGTCCTTTTTTCTGATTCGAAGTGATACCTCTTTGTAGTGTTGATTTGCATTGCCCGCTTCTTTGGTTGGCCAAAAAGGGCGTATGCATTTTTCGTGAATATATTCTGGAAGTTAAATTTGAGAGACAGCTTTTTTTGTTTAATTGATTAATTAATTAATTTATTTTTGGCTGTGTTGGGTCTTCGTTTCTGTGTGAAGGCTTTCTCTAGTTGTGGCAAGCGGGGGCCACTCTTCATCGCGGTGCGCGGGCCTCTCACTATCGCGGCCTCTCTTGTTGCGGAGCACAGGCTCCAGACGTGCAGGCTCAATAGTTGTGGCTCACGGGCCTAGTTGCTCCGCGGCATGTGGGATCTTCCCAGGTCAGGGCTCGAACCCGTGTCCCCTGCATTAGCAGGCAGATTCTCAACCACTGCGCCACCAGGGAAGCCCCTTGAATAGTTTTGTATTTAAAATTTTTCTGTGGGGACTTCCCTGGTGACGCAGTGGTTAAGAGTCCGCCTGCCAATGCAGGGGACACGGGCTCGAGCCCTGGTCCGGGAAGATCCCACATGCCGCAGAGCAACCAAGCCTGCGCGGCACAACTACTGAAGCCTGCGCGCCTAGAGCCCATGCTCGCCCACAAGAGAAGCCACCGCAGTGAGAAGCCCGTGCACCGCAACGAAGAGTAGCCCCGCTCGACGCAACTAGAGAAAGCCCACATGCAGCAACGAAGACCCAACGCAGCCAAACATAAATTAGAAACTACAATAAAATTTGCCTCTGAATAACTTTGAGTGAATTTGGTATAAGTTGTAAAGTTTGCATCTACATTCACTTCATTCCAAATGGTTTCCAATTAATTGTTCCTTAACTACTTTTAGAAAACTTTTGGGATAGAGACTCCATTTTAGTTTGAATGTCCAGTTTAATGGATTCAGCAGTCCTGTCAGTAGGGCACGCTGCCTCCAGTGACCTGTGAGGGAGGCGCGGCCTGCACTTCCTGCACTGACCACATGGTGGCGCCGAGTTCACCTCTCTGACCCACAGCGCATGCTCGTTCCCTGGGAACTCGATTGTGAGGTCAGCTGAGAGCAGTTGAGCCTCCTCAGGCGCGGGGGCGGGGGCGGAGGCCTTCCGGTAGGACGCCCGGCTCAGTGTCTCTGCTGAGAGGAGCTCGGTCTCCATCTCCTTAGGACTCGCTGGGGTTTCGGCTTCAGGACAAAGTGGGGCTGCGTCCACGCTGACTAGGGAACTAGGTTTCCTGAGGACCCAGGTGATGCCTGAGGAAAAGGTGAAGAGACGGTGAGGAAAAGTGGGGAGAAGCTTCCTGTGGGCGACTGACCGTTGAGGGGGTCCGTCTTCGTGTGAGCGAGGGAGGGCTTGGCGTGGAAAGCTGGGTTTTTGTTCAGGTTTGTGTGCAGGGTAGGCAGCATGAGTTATGGGGCGTCCAGTTTTCCCAGCACCATTTATGGTGGGGAGTGTCGTGCTCCTTGGTGTGTCCTTGGTCCCTGTGTCATAAATTCACCGACCCCGTCCATGGGGGTTGAATTCTGGTCTCTGTGTCCTGTTCCTCTGGTCCCTGTGCCCGTTTTGAGCCAGTTCCACACTGTTTTGGTGACTGTAGCTTCTCAGCAGAGTGTGACGTCAGGGAGGGAGATGCCTCCAGCCCGTTCTCTTTTTTCAGGGTTTCTTTGGCTATTTGGGGTCCTTTGTGGTTCCCCACAGATATTAGGAGGATTTGCTCTATTTGGGGGGAAAATACCATGGAATTTTGGGAGGGATTGCATTCACTGTGTCCACTGCTTTGGGTAGCATGGATATTTTAACAACATTAATTGTTCCATTCCATGAGAACAGGATATCTTTCCATTTATTGGTGTGTTTTTCAATGTCTTCATCAATGTCTTAAAGTTTTCAGTGTGCAGGTCTTTCACCTCCTTGGTTGACTTTATTCCCAGGTATTTTGTTCTTTTTGATGCAGTTGTAAATGGGGTTGCTTTCTTTCTCTTTCTGATGGTTCATTATTAGTGTTTAGAAATGCAAGTGATTTCTGTGTATTGATTTTGCAACTTTACTGAATTTATTTATTAGTTCTAATAGTGTTTTTGTGGCATGAAGTGGAAAATTGGAATTCAAAAATCCCACTGTTTCTACCATATCCAGGTCGTCCACAACACGGAGGACAGCGGCTCCTAATATAACCTTCCCACGGTGCCTCTAAATGACATGTGGACTTTGGGTGAACTGGATCTGGGTAAGGCTTGGCTTCTATCTGGAAGTTTGATGTTTTCTCTGCTTTTCTGGCATGCTATTGACATACATGATGTTTTGAAAAGTAATTGACTTTCCAGTAATTTCAAACATACAACTTTACATACATAAAAACAAGTCTTGTACCTTGATTAAATATACTCCTAAATATTGATGTTGACATTATTACAAATGGAATTGTTCTCATAAATTCTTTTTCAGATTATTTTTTGCCAGCGTATGCATATAAGATAGATTTTCATGAATTGATATTTTGTTCTATAACTTTGCTTATTAATTAGTTGATTAGCTCAAAGAATTTCTTTGCTGATTATAGGTAGTTTTATATATAAGATGATGTGACCTATGTTCTGTGAAGAGACACGGTTTTAATTTTTCCATTCACCCATGGATGCCTTTTATTTCTTTCCTCAAGATTCTGGGTGGAACTTCCAGTACACTATTGAGTAACGGTGATGAAGGCCAGCTTCCTGGCCTTGTTCCTGATTTCAGGAGTAAATCTTTCAGTCTTTAACATTGAGCACGATGTTTGCTGTGGCTTTTTGTACTACTCTTTTCCATATTGAACAAATTTCCTTTTCTTCCTGCTTTCTTGAGTGTTTTTCATGAAATAACACTGGATTTTCATTGTAGATTTTTTGCATGAATTGATATGGTTATGTGTTTTTACTTCACACCATTATTGTGGTTGAATACATTGCTTACTTTTAATATGTTGAGCAACCTGAAATTCCTGGTGTAGAGATACTTGCTTATGGCATTATCCATTTAAAGTTCTGTTGGTTTCATGTTGCTATTATTGTGTGATAGATTTTTACATTCATATTTGTAAGTTGTACTGGGGTAGATTTCTTGCTTTTTTCCTCTATTTTTAAAATCTTTTTTAAAATAGTGGTTTTATTTCATTCTAATTATTTATTTATTTTGGCCACGTCCCATGGCTTGTGGGATCTTAGTTCCCCAGTCAGGGATCAAACCCGAGCCCTTGGCAGTGAAAGCACAGAGTCCTAACCACTGGGCCACCAGAGAATTCCCCAGTTTTCTTTTTCAAGATGTATTTGTATAATCTGATTAGACTTGGCTTGGTGTAAGTGGTTTGGAGGGTTAGCATTAGGGCTGGGGCTGGTGTGAGGGTTGGGGCTGTGTATGGTTTATGGTTGCTGTTATGGTTTAAGTTTTATGCTTAATGAGTTATTTATGGGTATGGTTAATGAATATATTTTATGGTTTGCTTATGGTTATGGTTTGGCTTATTGGTTAAGGTTTATGGTTTTGGTCTCACGGTGTTAGGGTTCTGTGTTAGAGTGCGTGTTAGGGTATGGGTGAGAATTGGGGTACAGGTAGGATGCGGGTAGAGCATGGGTTAGGGTAAGGTACAGGTTTAGGGTACGGGTTAGGCTAAGGTTAGGTCAGGGCTTAGGGTCAGGATGAGAGTTTAGGGTTAGGGTCCATGTCAGGATTAGCGTCAAGGTTGAGCGAGGCCATTGTTTTCTGCTCCTCCAGTTCTGGATTCTCATTGATAGATGAATGAAACGTCTGCTCTGGTCACCCACTGTTTCAAATTGAGCTCAGCCTTAGTCAAGGGTTCTTAGGGCCTCAGAGGTCATGCAGGGTTTCCCTCCACCCTCCCTCCTGGGAAGGGTGATGCAGGCCCCACTCTGTGTGGGCAGCCCCAGGTCCAGCATGGCCCTGACATGCAGGATACTAAGTAGACGTGATGTAAGACTTGGTGCATCAGTCTGCCAGCCCCCAGGGGCTGCCTTTTTTTTTTTTCTTAATTAATTAATTAATTAATTTGGGGCTGTGTTGGGTCTGCATTGCTGCACGGAGGCTTTCTCTAGTTGCGGCGAGTGGGGGCTTCTCATTGCGGTGGCTTCTCTTGTTGCAGAGCACAGGCTCTAAGCGCGTGGGCTTCAGCAGTTGTGGCTCGCGGGTTCTAGAGCGCAGGCTCAGTAGTTGTGGTGCACGGGCTTAGTTGCTCCACAGCATGTGGGATCTTCCCGGACCAGGGCTCAAACCTGTGTCCCCTGCATTGGCAGGTGGATTCTTAACCACTGCGCCACCAGGGAAGTCTGGTGTTGCGTTCGTGAGGGCTGGTGGGGCCCTCTTGGGACTGGACGGATCCTTTGTTCCATCTGCACGGGTGTCCAAGCAGGTCTCAGAACAGCCCTTGGCCTCTGAGCATCCAGGCAGGCACCCACGTTCCTCCAGCTCAGGTTAGCCTTGGCCCCTCCATCCCCTTGGCCAATTACTGAGCTGATTGTGTCTTTACTCTTTAAAATTAAATCACTCTCTCCAGGTGGGCGAGAAGTTTACTTGTGAACTTGGTTAGGGTGAGGGGTTAGGGGTTAAGGGTTAGGGGTTAGGGTCAGGGTTAGGGCTAGGGCTAGGGCTAGGGGTTAGGGTTAGGCTTAGGGTTGGGTTAGGGTTAGTGGTTAGGTTTAGGGTTAGGGTTAGTGTTGGGTTAGGGTTAGGGTTAAGGTAGGGTTAGGGTTGGGTTAGGGTTAGGGTTTAGGGTTAGGGTGTCCAGCTTTACGTCCCATTCAGCTGTGAGTGTAGATGTGGTCAGTCCAGTTGCATCACAGCCCCTGATTGAATTTTGTAAGAATTCCTCTCTCTCTCACTGTCTTTCTTTTTTTATAATTAATTTTTAGAGTGGGGTGTAGCTGATTTGCAATGTCGTGTTTCTTGGTGCTGTACATCCACCTGAGTCACTTACAGAGAGACATCAATGAATTCTTTTCTAGTTTCTAGTAGTCAGATAGATGTTTTTTTCTGTGAATAGAGTGTGCTGAGTCCAGTTCCTTGAACAATGAGTATGTCTTGGCGATTACATTATTGGCGTATGGAACGGTATCTGTGCCAATTTCAACCTCCTGGTTTATGCATCACCGCACCACACTTCTCCCCTTAAGCAGCCATCAGTGTGTTTTGTAAATGTGTGATGGTGTTCGGTTTGTAATTCAGTTCATGGTTGGCGATTTTTAGATTCCCTTTATAAGTGATATCTTATGATAAGTTTCTCTTGCTGTCTAACTTATTTCACTCTCAATGACCAAACATAAGTCCCCCTGAGTTGCTGCAACTGGCCTCATTTCATTGATTTCAGGGCTGAGTAATATTCCGTTGTGCTTAAGTACCAAATTTTCTTTCACCATTTTTTCCTTCCAAGGACTATTAAGTTGTACCCAAGTCGAGGCTGTTGTAAACATAGCAGCAGTAAACGGGGTGCCTGCGTCCTGTGGATTTTTGGTTTTTCCAACATATAGGCCCATGAGTGGAAGCGCCCTATGCTTTGTAGCTCTGTTTTTTAGATGTTTTAGGAAACACAGCACACTTCTCCAGAGTGGCCGTTGGCAATTTACATTCCCCCCTTCAGCGTAACAAGGCTCCCTTTTCTCCTCTCCTTGTCCTGCCTATCTGGTTTTTACCCTTTGTGAGGATGGTCCTTTTTTCTGATTCGAAGTGATACCTCTTTGTAGTGTTGATTTGCATTGCCCGCTTCTTTGGTTGGCCAAAAAGGGCGTATGCATTTTTCGTGAATATATTCTGGAAGTTAAATTTGAGAGACGGCTTTTTTTGTTTAATTGATTAATTAATTAATTTATTTTTGGCTGTGTTGGGTCTTCGTTTCTGTGTGAAGGCTTTCTCTAGTTGTGGCAAGCGGGGGCCACTCTTCATCGCGGTGCGCGGGCCTCTCACTATCGCGGCCTCTCTTGTTGCGGAGCACAGGCTCCAGACGTGCAGGCTCAATAGTTGTGGCTCACGGGCCTAGTTGCTCCGCGGCATGTGGGATCTTCCCAGGTCAGGGCTCGAACCCGTGTCCCCTGCATTAGCAGGCAGATTCTCAACCACTGCGCCACCAGGGAAGCCCCTTGAATAGTTTTGTATTTAAAATTTGTCTGTGGGGACTTCCCTGGTGACGCAGTGGTTAAGAGTCCGCCTGCCAATGCAGGGGACACGGGCTCGAGCCCTGGTCCGGGAAGATCCCACATGCCGCAGAGCAACCAAGCCTGCGCGGCACAACTACTGAAGCCTGCGCGCCTAGAGCCCATGCTCGCCCACAAGAGAAGCCACCGCAGTGAGAAGCCCGTGCACCGCAACGAAGAGTAGCCCCGCTCGACGCAACTAGAGAAAGCCCACATGCAGCAACGAAGACCCAACGCAGCCAAACATAAATTAGAAACTACAATAAAATTTGCCTCTGAATAACTTTGAGTGAATTTGGTATAAGTTGTAAAGTTTGCATCTACATTCACTTCATTCCAAATGGTTTCCAATTAATTGTTCCTTAACTACTTTTAGAAAACTTTTGGGATAGAGACTCCATTTTAGTTTGAATGTCCAGTTTAATGGATTCAGCAGTCCTGTCAGTAGGGCACGCTGCCTCCAGTGACCTGTGAGGGAGGCGCGGCCTGCACTTCCTGCACTGACCACATGGTGGCGCCGAGTTCACCTCTCTGACCCACAGCGCATGCTCGTTCCCTGGGAACTCGATTGTGAGGTCAGCTGAGAGCAGTTGAGCCTCCTCAGGCGCGGGGGCGGGGGCGGAGGCCTTCCGGTAGGACGCCCGGCTCAGTGTCTCTGCTGAGAGGAGCTCGGTCTCCGTCTCCTTAGGACTCGCTGGGGTTTCGGCTTCAGGACAAAGTGGGGCTGCGTCCACGCTGACTAGGGAACTAGGTTTCCTGAGGACCCAGGTGATGCCTGAGGAAAAGGTGAAGAGACGGTGAGGAAAAGTGGGGAGAAGCTTCCTGTGGGCGACTGACCGTTGAGGGGGTCCGTCTTCGTGTGAGCGAGGGAGGGCTTGGCGTGGAAAGCTGGGTTTTTGTTCAGGTTTGTGTGCAGGGTAGGCAGCATGAGTTATGGGGCGTCCAGTTTTCCCAGCACCATTTATGGTGGGGAGTGTCGTGCTCCTTGGTGTGTCCTTGGTCCCTGTGTCATAAATTCACCGACCCCGTCCATGGGGGTTGAATTCTGGTCTCTGTGTCCTGTTCCTCTGGTCCCTGTGCCCGTTTTGAGCCAGTTCCACACTGTTTTGGTGACTGTAGCTTCTCAGCAGAGTGTGACGTCAGGGAGGGAGATGCCTCCAGCCCGTTCTCTTTTTTCAGGATTTCTTTGGCTATTTGGGGTCCTTTGTGGTTCCCCACAGATATTAGGAGGATTTGCTCTATTTGGGGGGAAAATACCATGGAATTTTGGGAGGGATTGCATTCACTGTGTCCACTGCTTTGGGTAGCATGGATATTTTAACAACATTAATTGTTCCATTCCATGAGAAGAGGATATCTTTCCATTTATTGGTGTGTTTTTCAATGTCTTCATCAATGTCTTAAAGTTTTCAGTGTGCAGATCTTTCACCTCCTTGGTTGACTTTATTCCCAGGTATTTTGTTCTTTTTGATGCAGTTGTAAATGGGGTTGCTTTCTTTCTCTTTCTGATGGTTCATTATTAGTGTTTAGAAATGCAAGTGATTTCTGTGTATTGATTTTGCAACTTTACTGAATTTATTTATTAGTTCTAATAGTGTTTTTGTGGCATGAAGTGGAAAATTGGAATTCAAAAATCCCACTGTTTCTACCATATCCAGGTCGTCCACAACACGGAGGACAGCGGCTCCTAATATAACCTTCCCACGGTGCCTCTAAATGACATGTGGACTTTGGGTGAACTGGATCTGGGTAAGGCTTGGCTTCTATCTGGAAGTTTGATGTTTTCTCTGCTTTTCTGGCATGCTATTGACATACATGATGTTTTGAAAAGTAATTGACTTTCCAGTAATTTCAAACATACAACTTTACATACATAAAAACAAGTCTTGTACCTTGATTAAATATACTCCTAAATATTGATGTTGACATTATTACAAATGGAATTGTTCTCATCAATTCTTTTTCAGATTATTTTTTGCCAGCGTATGCATATAAGACAGATTTTCATGAATTGATATTTTGTTCTATAACTTTGCTTATTAATTAGTTGATTAGCTCAAATAATTTCTTTGCTGATTATAGGTAGTTTTATATATAAGATGATGTGACCTATGTTCTGTGAAGAGACACGGTTTTAATTTTTCCATTCACCCATGGATGCCTTTTATTTCTTTCCTCAAGATTCTGGGTGGAACTTCCAGTACACTATTGAGTAACGGTGATGAAGGCCAGCTTCCTGGCCTTGTTCCTGATTTCAGGAGTAAATCTTTCAGTCTTTAACATTGAGCACGATGTTTGCTGTGGCTTTTTGTACTACTCTTTTCCATATTGAACAAATTTCCTTTTCTTCCTGCTTTCTTGAGTGTTTTTCATGAAATAACACTGGATTTTCATTGTAGATTTTTTGCATGAATTGATATGGTTATGTGTTTTTACTTCACACCATTATTGTGGTTGAATACATTGCTTACTTTTAATATGTTGAGCAACCTGAAATTCCTGGTGTAGAGATACTTGCTTATGGCATTATCCATTTAAAGTTCTGTTGGTTTCATGTTGCTATTATTGTGTGATAGATTTTTACATTCATATTTGTAAGTTGTACTGGGGTAGATTTCTTGCTTTTTTCCTCTATTTTTAAAATCTTTTTTAAAATAGTGGTTTTATTTCATTCTAATTATTTATTTATTTTGGCCACGTCCCATGGCTTGTGGGATCTTAGTTCCCCAGTCAGGGATCAAACCCGAGCCCTTGGCAGTGAAAGCACAGAGTCCTAACCACTGGGCCACCAGAGAATTCCCCAGTTTTCTTTTTCAAGATGTATTTGTATAATCTGATTAGACTTGGCTTGGTGTAAGTGGTTTGGAGGGTTAGCATTAGGGCTGGGGCTGGTGTGAGGGTTGGGGCTGTGTATGGTTTATGGTTGCTGTTATGGTTTAAGTTTTATGCTTAATGAGTTATTTATGGGTATGGTTAATGAATATATTTTATGGTTTGCTTATGGTTATGGTTTGGCTTATTGGTTAAGGTTTATGGTTTTGGTCTCACGGTGTTAGGGTTCTGTGTTAGAGTGCGTGTTAGGGTATGGGTGAGAATTGGGGTACAGGTAGGATGCGGGTAGAGCATGGGTTAGGGTAAGGTACAGGTTTAGGGTACGAGTTAGGCTAAGGTTAGGTCAGGGCTTAGGGTCAGGATGAGAGTTTAGGGTTAGGGTCCATGTCAGGATTAGCGTCAAGGTTGAGCGAGGCCATTGTTTTCTGCTCCTCCAGTTCTGGATTCTCATTGATAGATGAATGAAACGTCTGCTCTGGTCACCCACTGTTTCAAATTGAGCTCAGCCTTAGTCAAGGGTTCTTAGGGCCTCAGAGGTCATGCAGGGTTTCCCTCCACCCTCCCTCCTGGGAAGGGTGATGCAGGCCCCACTCTGTGTGGGCAGCCCCAGGTCCAGCATGGCCCTGACATGCAGGATACTAAGTAGACGTGATGTAAGACTTGGTGCATCAGTCTGCCAGCCCCCAGGGGCTGCCTTTTTTTTTTTTCTTAATTAATTAATTAATTAATTTGGGGCTGTGTTGGGTCTGCATTGCTGCACGGAGGCTTTCTCTAGTTGCGGCGAGTGGGGGCTTCTCATTGCGGTGGCTTCTCTTGTTGCAGAGCACAGGCTCTAAGCGCGTGGGCTTCAGCAGTTGTGGCTCGCGGGTTCTAGAGCGCAGGCTCAGTAGTTGTGGTGCACGGGCTTAGTTGCTCCACAGCATGTGGGATCTTCCCGGACCAGGGCTCAAACCTGTGTCCCCTGCATTGGCAGGTGGATTCTTAACCACTGCGCCACCAGGGAAGTCTGGTGTTGCGTTCGTGAGGGCTGGTGGGGCCCTCTTGGGACTGGACGGATCCTTTGTTCCATCTGCACGGGTGTCCAAGCAGGTCTCAGAACAGCCCTTGGCCTCTGAGCATCCAGGCAGGCACCCACGTTCCTCCAGCTCAGGTTAGCCTTGGCCCCTCCATCCCCTTGGCCAATTACTGAGCTGATTGTGTCTTTACTCTTTAAAATTAAATCACTCTCTCCAGGTGGGCGAGAAGTTTACTTGTGAACTTGGTTAGGGTGAGGGGTTAGGGGTTAAGGGTTAGGGGTTAGGGTCAGGGTTAGGGCTAGGGCTAGGGCTAGGGGTTAGGGTTAGGCTTAGGGTTGGGTTAGGGTTAGTGGTTAGGTTTAGGGTTAGGGTTAGTGTTGGGTTAGGGTTAGGGTTAAGGTAGGGTTAGGGTTGGGTTAGGGTTAGGGTTTAGGGTTAGGGTGTCCAGCTTTACGTCCCATTCAGCTGTGAGTGTAGATGTGGTCAGTCCAGTTGCATCACAGCCCCTGATTGAATTTTGTAAGAATTCCTCTCTCTCTCACTGTCTTTCTTTTTTTATAATTAATTTTTAGAGTGGGGTGTAGCTGATTTGCAATGTCGTGTTTCTTGGTGCTGTACATCCACCTGAGTCACTTACAGAGAGACATCAATAAATTCTTTTCTAGTTTCTAGTAGTCAGATAGATGTTTTTTTCTGTGAATAGAGTGTGCTGAGTCCAGTTCCTTGAACAATGAGTATGTCTTGGCGATTACATTATTGGCGTATGGAACGGTATCTGTGCCAATTTCAACCTCCTGGTTTATGCATCACCGCACCACACTTCTCCCCTTAAGCAGCCATCAGTGTGTTTTGTAAATGTGTGATGGTGTTCGGTTTGTAATTCAGTTCATGGTTGGCGATTTTTAGATTCCCTTTATAAGTGATATCTTATGATAAGTTTCTCTTGCTGTCTAACTTATTTCACTCTCAATGACCAAACATAAGTCCCCCTGAGTTGCTGCAACTGGCCTCATTTCATTGATTTCAGGGCTGAGTAATATTCCGTTGTGCTTAAGTACCAAATTTTCTTTCACCATTTTTTCCTTCCAAGGACTATTAAGTTGTACCCAAGTCGAGGCTGTTGTAAACATAGCAGCAGTAAACAGGGTGCCTGCGTCCTGTGGATTTTTGGTTTTTCCAACATATAGGCCCATGAGTGGAAGCGCCCTATGCTTTGTAGCTCTGTTTTTTAGATGTTTTAGGAAACACAGCACACTTCTCCAGAGTGGCCGTTGGCAATTTACATTCCCCCCTTCAGCGTAACAAGGCTCCCTTTTCTCCTCTCCTTGTCCTGCCTATCTGGTTTTTACCCTTTGTGAGGATGGTCCTTTTTTCTGATTGGAAGTGATACCTCTTTATAGTGTTGATTTGCATTGCCCGCTTCTTTGGATGGCCAAAAAGGGCGTATGCATTTTTCCTGAATATATTCTGGAAGTTAAATTTGAGAGACGGCTTTTTTTGTTTAATTGATTAATTAATTAATTTATTTTTGGCTGTGTTGGGTCTTCGTTTCTGTGTGAAGGCTTTCTCTAGTTGTGGCAAGCGGGGGCCACTCTTCATCGCGGTGCGCGGGCCTCTCACTATCGCGGCCTCTCTTGTTGCGGAGCACAGGCTCCAGACGTGCAGGCTCAATAGTTGTGGCTCACGGGCCTAGTTGCTCCGCGGCATGTGGGATCTTCCCAGGTCAGGGCTCGAACCCGTGTCCCCTGCATTAGCAGGCAGATTCTCAACCACTGCGCCACCAGGGAAGCCCCTTGAATAGTTTTGTATTTAAAATTTGTCTGTGGGGACTTCCCTGGTGACGCAGTGGTTAAGAGTCCGCCTGCCAATGCAGGGGACACGGGCTCGAGCCCTGGTCCGGGAAGATCCCACATGCCGCAGAGCAACCAAGCCTGCGCGGCACAACTACTGAAGCCTGCGCGCCTAGAGCCCATGCTCGCCCACAAGAGAAGCCACCGCAGTGAGAAGCCCGTGCACCGCAACGAAGAGTAGCCCCGCTCGACGCAACTAGAGAAAGCCCACATGCAGCAACGAAGACCCAACGCAGCCAAACATAAATTAGAAACTACAATAAAATTTGCCTCTGAATAACTTTGAGTGAATTTGGTATAAGTTGTAAAGTTTGCATCTACATTCACTTCATTCCAAATGGTTTCCAATTAATTGTTCCTTAACTACTTTTAGAAAACTTTTGGGATAGAGACTCCATTTTAGTTTGAATGTCCAGTTTAATGGATTCAGCAGTCCTGTCAGTAGGGCACGCTGCCTCCAGTGACCTGTGAGGGAGGCGCGGCCTGCACTTCCTGCACTGACCACATGGTGGCGCCGAGTTCACCTCTCTGACCCACAGCGCATGCTCGTTCCCTGGGAACTCGATTGTGAGGTCAGCTGAGAGCAGTTGAGCCTCCTCAGGCGCGGGGGCGGGGGCGGAGGCCTTCCGGTAGGACGCCCGGCTCAGTGTCTCTGCTGAGAGGAGCTCGGTCTCCGTCTCCTTAGGACTCGCTGGGGTTTCGGCTTCAGGACAAAGTGGGGCTGCGTCCACGCTGACTAGGGAACTAGGTTTCCTGAGGACCCAGGTGATGCCTGAGGAAAAGGTGAAGAGACGGTGAGGAAAAGTGGGGAGAAGCTTCCTGTGGGCGACTGACCGTTGAGGGGGTCCGTCTTCGTGTGAGCGAGGGAGGGCTTGGCGTGGAAAGCTGGGTTTTTGTTCAGGTTTGTGTGCAGGGTAGGCAGCATGAGTTATGGGGCGTCCAGTTTTCCCAGCACCATTTATGGTGGGGAGTGTCGTGCTCCTTGGTGTGTCCTTGGTCCCTGTGTCATAAATTCACCGACCCCGTCCATGGGGGTTGAATTCTGGTCTCTGTGTCCTGTTCCTCTGGTCCCTGTGCCCGTTTTGAGCCAGTTCCACACTGTTTTGGTGACTGTAGCTTCTCAGCAGAGTGTGACGTCAGGGAGGGAGATGCCTCCAGCCCGTTCTCTTTTTTCAGGATTTCTTTGGCTATTTGGGGTCCTTTGTGGTTCCCCACAGATATTAGGAGGATTTGCTCTATTTGGGGGGAAAATACCATGGAATTTTGGGAGGGATTGCATTCACTGTGTCCACTGCTTTGGGTAGCATGGATATTTTAACAACATTAATTGTTCCATTCCATGAGAAGAGGATATCTTTCCATTTATTGGTGTGTTTTTCAATGTCTTCATCAATGTCTTAAAGTTTTCAGTGTGCAGATCTTTCACCTCCTTGGTTGACTTTATTCCCAGGTATTTTGTTCTTTTTGATGCAGTTGTAAATGGGGTTGCTTTCTTTCTCTTTCTGATGGTTCATTATTAGTGTTTAGAAATGCAACTGATTTCTGTGTATTGATTTTGCAACTTTACTGAATTTATTTATTAGTTCTAATAGTGTTTTTGTGGCATGAAGTGGAAAATTGGAATTCAAAAATCCCACTGTTTCTACCATATCCAGGTCGTCCACAACACGGAGGACAGCGGCTCCTAATATAACCTTCCCACGGTGCCTCTAAATGACATGTGGACTTTGGGTGAACTGGATCTGGGTAAGGCTTGGCTTCTATCTGGAAGTTTGATGTTTTCTCTGCTTTTCTGGCATGCTATTGACATACATGATGTTTTGAAAAGTAATTGACTTTCCAGTAATTTCAAACATACAACTTTACATACATAAAAACAAGTCTTGTACCTTGATTAAATATACTCCTAAATATTGATGTTGACATTATTACAAATGGAATTGTTCTCATAAATTCTTTTTCAGATTATTTTTTGCCAGCGTATGCATATAAGACAGATTTTCATGAATTGATATTTTGTTCTATAACTTTGCTTATTAATTAGTTGATTAGCTCAAAGAATTTCTTTGCTGATTATAGGTAGTTTTATATATAAGATGATGTGACCTATGTTCTGTGAAGAGACACGGTTTTAATTTTTCCATTCACCCATGGATGCCTTTTATTTCTTTCCTCAAGATTCTGGGTGGAACTTCCAGTACACTATTGAGTAACGGTGATGAAGGCCAGCTTCCTGGCCTTGTTCCTGATTTCAGGAGTAAATCTTTCAGTCTTTAACATTGAGCACGATGTTTGCTGTGGCTTTTTGTACTACTCTTTTCCATATTGAACAAATTTCCTTTTCTTCCTGCTTTCTTGAGTGTTTTTCATGAAATAACACTGGATTTTCATTGTAGATTTTTTGCATGAATTGATATGGTTATGTGTTTTTACTTCACACCATTATTGTGGTTGAATACATTGCTTACTTTTAATATGTTGAGCAACCTGAAATTCCTGGTGTAGAGATACTTGCTTATGGCATTATCCATTTAAAGTTCTGTTGGTTTCATGTTGCTATTATTGTGTGATAGATTTTTACATTCATATTTGTAAGTTGTACTGGGGTAGATTTCTTGCTTTTTTCCTCTATTTTTAAAATCTTTTTTAAAATAGTGGTTTTATTTCATTCTAATTATTTATTTATTTTGGCCACGTCCCATGGCTTGTGGGATCTTAGTTCCCCAGTCAGGGATCAAACCCGAGCCCTTGGCAGTGAAAGCACAGAGTCCTAACCACTGGGCCACCAGAGAATTCCCCAGTTTTCTTTTTCAAGATGTATTTGTATAATCTGATTAGACTTGGCTTGGTGTAAGTGGTTTGGAGGGTTAGCATTAGGGCTGGGGCTGGTGTGAGGGTTGGGGCTGTGTATGGTTTATGGTTGCTGTTATGGTTTAAGTTTTATGCTTAATGAGTTATTTATGGGTATGGTTAATGAATATATTTTATGGTTTGCTTATGGTTATGGTTTGGCTTATTGGTTAAGGTTTATGGTTTTGGTCTCACGGTGTTAGGGTTCTGTGTTAGAGTGCGTGTTAGGGTATGGGTGAGAATTGGGGTACAGGTAGGATGCGGGTAGAGCATGGGTTAGGGTAAGGTACAGGTTTAGGGTACGAGTTAGGCTAAGGTTAGGTCAGGGCTTAGGGTCAGGATGAGAGTTTAGGGTTAGGGTCCATGTCAGGATTAGCGTCAAGGTTGAGCGAGGCCATTGTTTTCTGCTCCTCCAGTTCTGGATTCTCATTGATAGATGAATGAAACGTCTGCTCTGGTCACCCACTGTTTCAAATTGAGCTCAGCCTTAGTCAAGGGTTCTTAGGGCCTCAGAGGTCATGCAGGGTTTCCCTCCACCCTCCCTCCTGGGAAGGGTGATGCAGGCCCCACTCTGTGTGGGCAGCCCCAGGTCCAGCATGGCCCTGACATGCAGGATACTAAGTAGACGTGATGTAAGACTTGGTGCATCAGTCTGCCAGCCCCCAGGGGCTGCCTTTTTTTTTTTTCTTAATTAATTAATTAATTAATTTGGGGCTGTGTTGGGTCTGCATTGCTGCACGGAGGCTTTCTCTAGTTGCGGCGAGTGGGGGCTTCTCATTGCGGTGGCTTCTCTTGTTGCAGAGCACAGGCTCTAAGCGCGTGGGCTTCAGCAGTTGTGGCTCGCGGGTTCTAGAGCGCAGGCTCAGTAGTTGTGGTGCACGGGCTTAGTTGCTCCACAGCATGTGGGATCTTCCCGGACCAGGGCTCAAACCTGTGTCCCCTGCATTGGCAGGTGGATTCTTAACCACTGCGCCACCAGGGAAGTCTGGTGTTGCGTTCGTGAGGGCTGGTGGGGCCCTCTTGGGACTGGACGGATCCTTTGTTCCATCTGCACGGGTGTCCAAGCAGGTCTCAGAACAGCCCTTGGCCTCTGAGCATCCAGGCAGGCACCCACGTTCCTCCAGCTCAGGTTAGCCTTGGCCCCTCCATCCCCTTGGCCAATTACTGAGCTGATTGTGTCTTTACTCTTTAAAATTAAATCACTCTCTCCAGGTGGGCGAGAAGTTTACTTGTGAACTTGGTTAGGGTGAGGGGTTAGGGGTTAAGGGTTAGGGGTTAGGGTCAGGGTTAGGGCTAGGGCTAGGGCTAGGGGTTAGGGTTAGGCTTAGGGTTGGGTTAGGGTTAGTGGTTAGGTTTAGGGTTAGGGTTAGTGTTGGGTTAGGGTTAGGGTTAAGGTAGGGTTAGGGTTGGGTTAGGGTTAGGGTTTAGGGTTAGGGTGTCCAGCTTTACGTCCCATTCAGCTGTGAGTGTAGATGTGGTCAGTCCAGTTGCATCACAGCCCCTGATTGAATTTTGTAAGAATTCCTCTCTCTCTCACTGTCTTTCTTTTTTTATAATTAATTTTTAGAGTGGGGTGTAGCTGATTTGCAATGTCGTGTTTCTTGGTGCTGTACATCCACCTGAGTCACTTACAGAGAGACATCAATAAATTCTTTTCTAGTTTCTAGTAGTCAGATAGATGTTTTTTTCTGTGAATAGAGTGTGCTGAGTCCAGTTCCTTGAACAATGAGTATGTCTTGGCGATTACATTATTGGCGTATGGAACGGTATCTGTGCCAATTTCAACCTCCTGGTTTATGCATCACCGCACCACACTTCTCCCCTTAAGCAGCCATCAGTGTGTTTTGTAAATGTGTGATGGTGTTCGGTTTGTAATTCAGTTCATGGTTGGCGATTTTTAGATTCCCTTTATAAGTGATATCTTATGATAAGTTTCTCTTGCTGTCTAACTTATTTCACTCTCAATGACCAAACATAAGTCCCCCTGAGTTGCTGCAACTGGCCTCATTTCATTGATTTCAGGGCTGAGTAATATTCCGTTGTGCTTAAGTACCAAATTTTCTTTCACCATTTTTTCCTTCCAAGGACTATTAAGTTGTACCCAAGTCGAGGCTGTTGTAAACATAGCAGCAGTAAACAGGGTGCCTGCGTCCTGTGGATTTTTGGTTTTTCCAACATATAGGCCCATGAGTGGAAGCGCCCTATGCTTTGTAGCTCTGTTTTTTAGATGTTTTAGGAAACACAGCACACTTCTCCAGAGTGGCCGTTGGCAATTTACATTCCCCCCTTCAGCGTAACAAGGCTCCCTTTTCTCCTCTCCTTGTCCTGCCTATCTGGTTTTTACCCTTTGTGAGGATGGTCCTTTTTTCTGATTGGAAGTGATACCTCTTTATAGTGTTGATTTGCATTGCCCGCTTCTTTGGATGGCCAAAAAGGGCGTATGCATTTTTCCTGAATATATTCTGGAAGTTAAATTTGAGAGACGGCTTTTTTTGTTTAATTGATTAATTAATTAATTTATTTTTGGCTGTGTTGGGTCTTCGTTTCTGTGTGAAGGCTTTCTCTAGTTGTGGCAAGCGGGGGCCACTCTTCATCGCGGTGCGCGGGCCTCTCACTATCGCGGCCTCTCTTGTTGCGGAGCACAGGCTCCAGACGTGCAGGCTCAATAGTTGTGGCTCACGGGCCTAGTTGCTCCGCGGCATGTGGGATCTTCCCAGGTCAGGGCTCGAACCCGTGTCCCCTGCATTAGCAGGCAGATTCTCAACCACTGCGCCACCAGGGAAGCCCCTTGAATAGTTTTGTATTTAAAATTTGTCTGTGGGGACTTCCCTGGTGACGCAGTGGTTAAGAGTCCGCCTGCCAATGCAGGGGACACGGGCTCGAGCCCTGGTCCGGGAAGATCCCACATGCCGCAGAGCAACCAAGCCTGCGCGGCACAACTACTGAAGCCTGCGCGCCTAGAGCCCATGCTCGCCCACAAGAGAAGCCACCGCAGTGAGAAGCCCGTGCACCGCAACGAAGAGTAGCCCCGCTCGACGCAACTAGAGAAAGCCCACATGCAGCAACGAAGACCCAACGCAGCCAAACATAAATTAGAAACTACAATAAAATTTGCCTCTGAATAACTTTGAGTGAATTTGGTATAAGTTGTAAAGTTTGCATCTACATTCACTTCATTCCAAATGGTTTCCAATTAATTGTTCCTTAACTACTTTTAGAAAACTTTTGGGATAGAGACTCCATTTTAGTTTGAATGTCCAGTTTAATGGATTCAGCAGTCCTGTCAGTAGGGCACGCTGCCTCCAGTGACCTGTGAGGGAGGCGCGGCCTGCACTTCCTGCACTGACCACATGGTGGCGCCGAGTTCACCTCTCTGACCCACAGCGCATGCTCGTTCCCTGGGAACTCGATTGTGAGGTCAGCTGAGAGCAGTTGAGCCTCCTCAGGCGCGGGGGCGGGGGCGGAGGCCTTCCGGTAGGACGCCCGGCTCAGTGTCTCTGCTGAGAGGAGCTCGGTCTCCGTCTCCTTAGGACTCGCTGGGGTTTCGGCTTCAGGACAAAGTGGGGCTGCGTCCACGCTGACTAGGGAACTAGGTTTCCTGAGGACCCAGGTGATGCCTGAGGAAAAGGTGAAGAGACGGTGAGGAAAAGTGGGGAGAAGCTTCCTGTGGGCGACTGACCGTTGAGGGGGTCCGTCTTCGTGTGAGCGAGGGAGGGCTTGGCGTGGAAAGCTGGGTTTTTGTTCAGGTTTGTGTGCAGGGTAGGCAGCATGAGTTATGGGGCGTCCAGTTTTCCCAGCACCATTTATGGTGGGGAGTGTCGTGCTCCTTGGTGTGTCCTTGGTCCCTGTGTCATAAATTCACCGACCCCGTCCATGGGGGTTGAATTCTGGTCTCTGTGTCCTGTTCCTCTGGTCCCTGTGCCCGTTTTGAGCCAGTTCCACACTGTTTTGGTGACTGTAGCTTCTCAGCAGAGTGTGACGTCAGGGAGGGAGATGCCTCCAGCCCGTTCTCTTTTTTCAGGATTTCTTTGGCTATTTGGGGTCCTTTGTGGTTCCCCACAGATATTAGGAGGATTTGCTCTATTTGGGGGGAAAATACCATGGAATTTTGGGAGGGATTGCATTCACTGTGTCCACTGCTTTGGGTAGCATGGATATTTTAACAACATTAATTGTTCCATTCCATGAGAACAGGATATCTTTCCATTTATTGGTGTGTTTTTCAATGTCTTCATCAATGTCTTAAAGTTTTCAGTGTGCAGGTCTTTCACCTCCTTGGTTGACTTTATTCCCAGGTATTTTGTTCTTTTTGATGCAGTTGTAAATGGGGTTGCTTTCTTTCTCTTTCTGATGGTTCATTATTAGTGTTTAGAAATGCAACTGATTTCTGTGTATTGATTTTGCAACTTTACTGAATTTATTTATTAGTTCTAATAGTGTTTTTGTGGCATGAAGTGGAAAATTGGAATTCAAAAATCCCACTGTTTCTACCATATCCAGGTCGTCCACAACACGGAGGACAGCGGCTCCTAATATAACCTTCCCACGGTGCCTCTAAATGACATGTGGACTTTGGGTGAACTGGATCTGGGTAAGGCTTGGCTTCTATCTGGAAGTTTGATGTTTTCTCTGCTTTTCTGGCATGCTATTGACATACATGATGTTTTGAAAAGTAATTGACTTTCCAGTAATTTCAAACATACAACTTTACATACATAAAAACAAGTCTTGTACCTTGATTAAATATACTCCTAAATATTGATGTTGACATTATTACAAATGGAATTGTTCTCATAAATTCTTTTTCAGATTATTTTTTGCCAGCGTATGCATATAAGATAGATTTTCATGAATTGATATTTTGTTCTATAACTTTGCTTATTAATTAGTTGATTAGCTCAAATAATTTCTTTGCTGATTATAGGTAGTTTTATATATAAGATGATGTGACCTATGTTCTGTGAAGAGACACGGTTTTAATTTTTCCATTCACCCATGGATGCCTTTTATTTCTTTCCTCAAGATTCTGGGTGGAACTTCCAGTACACTATTGAGTAACGGTGATGAAGGCCAGCTTCCTGGCCTTGTTCCTGATTTCAGGAGTAAATCTTTCAGTCTTTAACATTGAGCACGATGTTTGCTGTGGCTTTTTGTACTACTCTTTTCCATATTGAACAAATTTCCTTTTCTTCCTGCTTTCTTGAGTGTTTTTCATGAAATAACACTGGATTTTCATTGTAGATTTTTTGCATGAATTGATATGGTTATGTGTTTTTACTTCACACCATTATTGTGGTTGAATACATTGCTTACTTTTAATATGTTGAGCAACCTGAAATTCCTGGTGTAGAGATACTTGCTTATGGCATTATCCATTTAAAGTTCTGTTGGTTTCATGTTGCTATTATTGTGTGATAGATTTTTACATTCATATTTGTAAGTTGTACTGGGGTAGTTTTCTTGCTTTTTTCCTCTATTTTTAAAATCTTTTTTAAAATAGTGGTTTTATTTCATTCTAATTATTTATTTATTTTGGCCACGTCCCATGGCTTGTGGGATCTTAGTTCCCCAGTCAGGGATCGAACCCGAGCCCTTGGCAGTGAAAGCACAGAGTCCTAACCACTGGGCCACCAGAGAATTCCCCAGTTTTCTTTTTCAAGATGTATTTGTATAATCTGATTAGACTTGGCTTGGTGTAAGTGGTTTGGAGGGTTAGCATTAGGGCTGGGGCTGGTGTGAGGGTTGGGGCTGTGTATGGTTTATGGTTGCTGTTATGGTTTAAGTTTTATGCTTAATGAGTTATTTATGGGTATGGTTAATGAATATATTTTATGGTTTGCTTATGGTTATGGTTTGGCTTATTGGTTAAGGTTTATGGTTTTGGTCTCAGGGTGTTAGGGTTCTGTGTTAGAGTGCGTGTTAGGGTATGGGTGAGAATTGGGGTACAGGTAGGATGCGGGTAGAGCATGGGTTAGGGTAAGGTACAGGTTTAGGGTACGGGTTAGGCTAAGGTTAGGTCAGGGCTTAGGGTCAGGGTCAGAGTTTAGGGTTAGGGTCCATGTCAGGATTAGCGTCAAGGTTGAGCGAGGCCATTGTTTTCTGCTCCTCCAGTTCTGGATTCTCATTGATAGATGAATGAAATGTCTGCTCTGGTCACCCACTGTTTCAAATTGAGCTCAGCCTTAGTCAAGGGTTCTTAGGGCCTCAGAGGTCATGCAGGGTTTCCCTCCACCCTCCCTCCTGGGAAGGGTGATGCAGGCCCCACTCTGTGTGGGCAGCCCCAGGTCCAGCATGGCCCTGACATGCAGGATACTAAGTAGACGTGATGTAAGACTTGGTGCATCAGTCTGCCAGCCCCCAGGGGCTGCCTTTTTTTTTTTTCTTAATTAATTAATTAATTAATTTGGGGCTGTGTTGGGTCTGCATTGCTGCACGGAGGCTTTCTCTAGTTGCGGCGAGTGGGGGCTTCTCATTGCGGTGGCTTCTCTTGTTGCAGAGCACAGGCTCTAAGCGCGTGGGCTTCAGCAGTTGTGGCTCGCGGGTTCTAGAGCGCAGGCTCAGTAGTTGTGGTGCACGGGCTTAGTTGCTCCACAGCATGTGGGATCTTCCCGGACCAGGGCTCAAACCCGTGTCCCCTGCATTGGCAGGTGGATTCTTAACCACTGCGCCACCAGGGAAGTCTGGTGTTGCGTTCGTGAGGGCTGGTGGGGCCCTCTTGGGACTGGACGGATCCTTTGTTCCATCTGCACGGGTGTCCAAGCAGGTCTCAGAACAGCCCTTGGCCTCTGAGCATCCAGGCAGGCACCCACGTTCCTCCAGCTCAGGTTAGCCTTGGCCCCTCCATCCCCGTGGCCAATTACTGAGCTGATTGTGTCTTTACTCTTTAAAATTAAATCACTCTCTCCAGGTGGGCGAGAAGTTTACTTGTGAACTTGGTTAGGGTGAGGGGTTAGGGGTTAAGGGTTAGGGGTTAGGGTCAGGGTTAGGGCTAGGGCTAGGGCTAGGGGTTAGGGTTAGGCTTAGGGTTGGGTTAGGGTTAGGGGTTAGGTTTAGGGTTAGGGTTAGTGTTGGGTTAGGGTTAGGGTTAAGGTAGGGTTAGGGTTGGGTTAGGGTTAGGGTTTAGGGTTAGGGTGTCCAGCTTTACGTCCCATTCAGCTGTGAGTGTAGATGTGGTCAGTCCAGTTGCATCACAGCCCCTGATTGAATTTTGTAAGAATTCCTCTCTCTCTCACTGTCTTTCTTTTTTTATAATTAATTTTTAGAGTGGGGTGTAGCTGATTTGCAATGTTGTGTTTCTTGGTGCTGTACATCCACCTGAGTCACTTACAGAGAGACATCAATAAATTCTTTTCTAGTTTCTAGTAGTCAGATAGATGTTTTTTTCTGTGAATAGAGTGTGCTGAGTCCAGTTCCTTGAACAATGAGTATGTCTTGGCGATTACATTATTGGCGTATGGAACGGTATCTGTGCCAATTTCAACCTCCTGGTTTATGCATCACCGCACCACACTTCTCCCCTTAAGCAGCCATCAGTGTGTTTTGTAAATGTGTGATGGTGTTCGGTTTGTAATTCAGTTCATGGTTGGCGATTTTTAGATTCCCTTTATAAGTGATATCTTATGATAAGTTTCTCTTGCTGTCTAACTTATTTCACTCTCAATGACCAAACATAAGTCCCCCTGAGTTGCTGCAACTGGCCTCATTTCATTGATTTCAGGGCTGAGTAATATTCCGTTGTGCTTAAGTACCAAATTTTCTTTCACCATTTTTTCCTTCCAAGGACTATTAAGTTGTACCCAAGTCGAGGATGTTGTAAACATAGCAGCAGTAAACGGGGTGCCTGCGTCCTGTGGATTTTTGGTTTTTCCAACATATAGGCCCATGAGTGGAAGCGCCCTATGCTTTGTAGCTCTGTTTTTTAGATGTTTTAGGAAACACAGCACACTTCTCCAGAGTGGCCATTGGCAATTTACATTCCCCCCTTCAGCGTAACAAGGCTCCCTTTTCTCCTCTCCTTGTCCTGCCTATCTGGTTTTTACCCTTTGTGAGGATGGTCCTTTTTTCTGATTCGAAGTGATACCTCTTTGTAGTGTTGATTTGCATTGCCCGCTTCTTTGGTTGGCCAAAAAGGGCGTATGCATTTTTCCTGAATATATTCTGGAAGTTAAATTTGAGAGACAGCTTTTTTTGTTTAATTGATTAATTAATTTATTTATTTTTGGCTGTGTTGGGTCTTTGTTTCTGTGTGAAGGCTTTCTCTAGTTGTGGCAAGCGGGGGCCACTCTTCATCGCGGTGCGCGGGCCTCTCACTATCGCGGCCTCTCTTGTTGCGGAGCACAGGCTCCAGACGTGCAGGCTCAATAGTTGTGGCTCACGGGCCTAGTTGCTCCGCGGCATGTGGGATCTTCCCAGGTCAGGGCTCGAACCCGTGTCCCCTGCATTAGCAGGCAGATTCTCAACCACTGCGCCATCAGGGAAGCCCCTTGAATAGTTTTGTATTTAAAATTTGTCTGTGGGGACTTCCCTGGTGACGCAGTGGTTAAGAGTCCGCCTGCCAATGCAGGGGACACGGGCTCGAGCCCTGGTCCGGGAAGATCCCACATGCCGCAGAGCAACCAAGCCTGCGCGGCACAACTACTGAAGCCTGCGCGCCTAGAGCCCATGCTCGCCCACAAGAGAAGCCACCGCAGTGAGAAGCCCGTGCACCGCAACGAAGAGTAGCCCCGCTCGACGCAACTAGAGAAAGCCCACATGCAGCAACGAAGACCCAACGCAGCCAAACATAAATTAGAAACTACAATAAAATTTGCCTCTGAATAACTTTGAGTGAATTTGGTATAAGTTGTAAAGTTTGCATCTACATTCACTTCATTCCAAATGGTTTCCAATTAATTGTTCCTTAACTACTTTTAGAAAACTTTTGGGATAGAGACTCCATTTTAGTTTGAATGTCCAGTTTAATGGATTCAGCAGTCCTGTCAGTAGGGCACGCTGCCTCCAGTGACCTGTGAGGGAGGCGCGGCCTGCACTTCCTGCACTGACCACATGGTGGCGCCGAGTTCACCTCTCTGACCCACAGCGCATGCTAGTTCCCTGGGAACTCGATTGTGAGGTCAGCTGAGAGCAGTTGAGCCTCCTCAGGCGCGGGGGCGGGGGCGGAGGCCTTCCGGTAGGACGCCCGGCTCAGTGTCTCTGCTGAGAGGAGCTCGGTCTCCGTCTCCTTAGGACTCGCTGGGGTTTCGGCTTCAGGACAAAGTGGGGCTGCGTCCACGCTGACTAGGGAACTAGGTTTCCTGAGGACCCAGGTGATGCCTGAGGAAAAGGTGAAGAGACGGTGAGGAAAAGTGGGGAGAAGCTTCCTGTGGGCGACTGACCATTGAGGGGGTCCGTCTTCGTGTGAGCGAGGGAGGGCTTGGCGTGGAAAGCTGGGTTTTTGTTCAGGTTTGTGTGCAGGGTAGGCAGCATGAGTTATGGGGCGTCCAGTTTTCCCAGCACCATTTATGGTGGGGAGTGTCGTGCTCCTTGGTGTGTCCTTGGTCCCTGTGTCATAAATTCACCGACCCCGTCCGTGGGGGTTGAATTCTGGTCTCTGTGTCCTGTTCCTCTGGTCCCTGTGCCCGTTTTGAGCCAGTTCCACACTGTTTTGGTGACTGTAGCTTCTCAGCAGAGTGTGACGTCAGGGAGGGAGATGCCTCCAGCCCGTTCTCTTTTTTCAGGGTTTCTTTGGCTATTTGGGGTCCTTTGTGGTTCCCCACAGATATTAGGAGGATTTGCTCTATTTGGGGGGAAAATACCATGGAATTTTGGGAGGGATTGCATTCACTGTGTCCACTGTTTTGGGTAGCATGGATATTTTAACCACATTAATTGTTCCATTCCATGAGAACAGGATATCTTTCCATTTATTGGTGTGTTTTTCAATGTCTTCATCAATGTCTTAAAGTTTTCAGTGTGCAGGTCTTTCACCTCCTTGGTTGACTTTATTCCCAGGTATTTTGTTCTTTTTGATGCAGTTGTAAATGGGGTTGCTTTCTTTCTCTTTCTGATGGTTCATTATTAGTGTTTAGAAATGCAACTGATTTCTGTGTATTGATTTTGCAACTTTACTGAATTTATTTATTAGTTCTAATAGTGTTTTTGTGGCATGAAGTGGAAAATTGGAATTCAAAAATCCCACTGTTTCTACCATATCCAGGTCGTCCACAACACGGAGGACAGCGGCTCCTAATATAACCTTCCCACGGTGCCTCTAAATGACATGTGGACTTTGGGTGAACTGGATCTGGGTAAGGCTTGGCTTCTATCTGGAAGTTTGATGTTTTCTCTGCTTTTCTGGCATGCTATTGACATACATGATGTTTTGAAAAGTAATTGACTTTCCAGTAATTTCAAACATACAACTTTACATACATAAAAACAAGTCTTGTACCTTGATTAAATATACTCCTAAATATTGATGTTGACATTATTACAAATGGAATTGTTCTCATCAATTCTTTTTCAGATTATTTTTTGCCAGCGTACGCATATAAGATAGATTTTCATGAATTGATATTTTGTTCTATAACTTTGCTTATTAATTAGTTGATTAGCTCAAATAATTTCTTTGCTGATTATAGGTAGTTTTATATATAAGATGATGTGACCTATGTTCTGTGAAGAGACACGGTTTTAATTTTTCCATTCACCCATGGATGCCTTTTATTTCTTTCCTCAAGATTCTGGGTGGAACTTCCAGTACACTATTGAGTAACGGTGATGAAGGCCAGCTTCCTGGCCTTGTTCCTGATTTCAGGAGTAAATCTTTCAGTCTTTAACATTGAGCACGATGTTTGCTGTGGCTTTTTGTACTACTCTTTTCCATATTGAACAAATTTCCTTTTCTTCCTGCTTTCTTGAGTGTTTTTCATGAAATAACACTGGATTTTCATTGTAGATTTTTTGCATGAATTGATATGGTTATGTGTTTTTACTTCACACCATTATTGTGGTTGAATACATTGCTTACTTTTAATATGTTGAGCAACCTGAAATTCCTGGTGTAGAGATACTTGCTTATGGCATTATCCATTTAAAGTTCTGTTGGTTTCATGTTGCTATTATTGTGTGATAGATTTTTACATTCATATTTGTAAGTTGTACTGGGGTAGTTTTCTTGCTTTTTTCCTCTATTTTTAAAATCTTTTTTAAAATAGTGGTTTTATTTCATTCTAATTATTTATTTATTTTGGCCACGTCCCATGGCTTGTGGGATCTTAGTTCCCCAGTCAGGGATCGAACCCGAGCCCTTGGCAGTGAAAGCACAGAGTCCTAACCACTGGGCCACCAGAGAATTCCCCAGTTTTCTTTTTCAAGATGTATTTGTATAATCTGATTAGACTTGGCTTGGTGTAAGTGGTTTGGAGGGTTAGCATTAGGGCTGGGGCTGGTGTGAGGGTTGGGGCTGTGTATGGTTTATGGATGCTGTTATGGTTTAAGTTTTATGCTTAATGAGTTATTTATGGGTATGGTTAATGAATATATTTTATGGTTTGCTTATGGTTATGGTTTGGCTTATTGGTTAAGGTTTATGGTTTTGGTCTCAGGGTGTTAGGGTTCTGTGTTAGAGTGCGTGTTAGGGTATGGGTGAGAATTGGGGTACAGGTAGGATGCGGGTAGAGCATGGGTTAGGGTAAGGTACAGGTTTAGGGTACGGGTTAGGCTA